>NC_080843.1:40743309-41946642 GCF_030435755.1 Ochotona princeps
CACAGATAAATGCTGTGAAAGTGAACCACACAGAATCAGGATCAGTGTAAGCAACGCATTGTAGGCGAATTTAATAAGATACTAATGATTTCAAAAGGATTGAAAAATGTATTTCTTTCACTTCAAATTTGAATGTATTTTTTTTTTTACAAAGTCACAGATAAACTCTGAGAAGTACTGAAAGCATCAAGTGTTCTAAATTTTGAATTAAATTCTAGGCCAAATATTTCCTGTTATGTTGCAAAACTTTCAGCCTCAGTGTATTCATGGTAAAAGGTGATCTCTACCTCCCTGAGAAGCCATAAGGATTAAGAGACAAAAAGGAAGGAAAACAGTTTGGATATAAAAAGTCACTTAATTTTGTATAATATTACAATTCAAAGAATGCAGGCAGCAGGGGGCGGGAGGTCATTATAGGTATGTTGGTAAGGGAGGGCTCCAGCTAACTATAACACAAATGCCACTGTGGGTACATATAGCAGTTTCTTTCTTGCTCTTGTATTAGTCCAGAGTGGATGTGTTTATTTGAAAATTTAGGCATCTATACCTAATAAAATAAAGAAAATTAAAAAACATAAGGTAACTCTTAAAAAGATAATTTATAGGTTAGGTTGCTCTTCTCCTCTTGCGAAAGGCAATGTCTTCCCCCAGCAACGTGGGATTCAACTGCATGCCCAAGAAAATGAGAAAACAAAAAAGCCTGTAAGGGCAGCCATTACAGGCAGCTCCTCTAGCGACCAAATACCCACACACACCTCTCAGAAAAGGAACATAAATATTCCTTTCCAAGAGAGGACACCCCAGGCCCAACCAACGCCTGTGTCTAAACCAAAGCTTCAGAGTGGTCAGAATGCTCTTCTTCAAGTCTGCTTGTGCTTTCTCAGGGTCCAACATAAAAATACATATATATGTGCTTTTCATATGTATGTACTTTATATATGTGTACTTATATATATATAAAAGTTCCTTAGGAATCTGTTTTCTCCCTTTTATCTCCTAGCATTAATGGGCTGTAAGTCAATGCTTTTTCAATGACCCTATGCTCTTAACCTCAAGACTGCTTCATTCTCATGAGCCTCTGTGTGAATCCGGGGAGTTTGTCTGGGACTGCTCTTGTTTATTGACAGTAGCTTGCAGAAACTTCCAAATGCACAACAATGTCTTTAACTGCCTAGTTATTGCAGGTACAATTTTAGCAATTGTTCTGCCCAAGCATGACATAGGTCACCAGATTTCCAAACTAAGATAGATAATGGTGACTATAGATAATGATGCTAGGAAAGGATGTAGATAGTTATGGATATATATTTTTCATCCATTGTATAGCTACTAATTTTATAAATACATGTTAATATATCCACATTTCAAAAATTGCATCCCTAGGGGCCAGTGTGGTGACATAGCATGTTAATCCTCATTCTGTCATGCTAAAATCCCATATAGGCACCAATTCATGTCCCGGTTGCTCCACTTCTTTGCTTATGGCCTAGGAAAGAGACAGAAGATCATCCAAGTCTCGAGTCCCTATACCCATGTAGCTGACCTGGAAAACACTCCTGGCTCCTAGCTTTGGATCACCTCACTCTGGCTGTTGTAACTATTTTAGGAGTGAACCAATGGATGGAGGACCCTTATCCCTGTCTCTCCTCTCTGACACATCCTTCTTTCAAATTAGAAAATTTTAAAAATAAAACTATATCTATTCTAGATTTGCTTGTTTGTTTGTTTTGAGGGGTTTCCAGAGGGAACCTGATGGTCATTGCCAGAGAAGGTGGGGACCCAACGTTGAAACCAAGGGAGGACCAGTGAAAGCTCCCCTCCCTAGTCCCGAAGGAAGTTTACTGTTCTTCTGTTTCTGTGGACTGCTCAGGGCTCCTGGCTGTTGTTCTGATGCCCTTGGATCCTGCGAGGAAGAGGAATCCACCATGGGGGGAGGTTTTGGGGGCCGGTGGGGGGAATCCCAGTACCTATTAAACTGTGTCACATAATGCAATGTAATTAATAAAAAAAAGAACTTAAAAAAATTATATCAATTTCAACCCTATCTCATCAATATTAGTACAATCATTATGTTTTACTAACTTTTAACGTAGGAGAACTCCAAACTTCGCCTCCTAACGATTTAAATGTCTTTTTTTTTTTTTCATTTAGTCTTAATAGCAATTCTAGGAATTTGGACACTTATCTTGAAGTAAGAAGAGAAACCCAATAGCAGTATGAACATAAATCCTCTGAGGCAATGTTGAAAGAACTAGGGTAAGATGGACATCCGAGGCCGATTTCTTTTTCTAACTGATTTTGACAGAAGATGAAGTGAACACTCCCCCACCTTCCTGAGTGGCGATAGTTTTAGTAGCTAGGAAATAACCATTACCATAAAAGGGTTATGAGCCATCCTTCTCGCAGAAACTGGGGGACAAGGACCACAGTCTCCTTCACAATTTCCTTTCAAAGGAACAGCCTCAGGTGTATGAGAGATAGATTCCTGGGTGGTAAAACCAGAAAGGGAATATTAACAAGAATTACAGTTCGAAGAAGTTGGGAAAAGCTACAAATCTAAGTTTCCCAAATACAAGTTTAAGAAACAGAGATAGAAGGCCTGAAATCAGGATAAAGGTGGCCTGACATCTAACAGCTGGGGGCAAAGTTCTCCAGGGAACAGAGGACCATTTTTCAACCTTTAATAAAAGGTGCCCAGAGTCAGCCTTGGAAAGTTAACAGGAAAATCAGTAAACATGAAGCCCTGGGAAGCCCATTAGGAATTTTTTCAATACATCCTTTTGGTTCACAATCTCCCCATGTGTAAATAGCAAGGAAGCTTGGAAATGTGGGTGCGTGTACAAAAAGATGTAAATTGTGGGCCCAGCACCATGATTCCATGATTAAATCCTCACATTGCACACATGTCAGGATCCTGTATGGTTTCCAGTTCAAGTCCCAGCTGCTCCATGTCATGTCCAGGTCCCAGACCATGGCCTGAAACAGCAGTGGTAGATGGCTCAAAGCTTTGGGTCCCTGCACCTGCACAGGAGACCCAGAGGAGGCCCCGGACTCCTGGCTTCTGCTCTGCTTAGCTCCAGCCATTAAGGCCACTTGAGGAGTGAACCAGCAGCTGGGAGATCTTTCTCTCTGTCTCTGTTCTCTCCTAAAATCTGCCTTCCCGATAAAAATACATAAATCTAAAAAAAAAAGAAACAATTGTCAAATGGAGCTTCAATGGTTGACATTCCTGCCACCAAAACAAGAACCTAGTGGTTAAAATGCAAACATTTTAAAGTTCTTCCTCTCCCATGTGAATAAGCAGCTAGGGAGTTGGGACAGGGGATAAAGAGAACTACCAAGGCCTATTGAGTGGAATAAATTTAACCACAATCAATAAGGCATATGAAGGCAGCAAGAAACCTTTATATACATTAGACTTCAATAGAAACTTAAAGAAAAGCATATATACTTAAGATTAAATATTTTATTTTTCAGAAAAAGAAACCAAAAATATGTGTTATATAGAACATGGTACAGCTTTTTAAAATATTAGGTGGTTTTTCTTTTCTTTTCAATTTGCTAAATATCTTACTGCATACCCAGTTAGGAACAACTCACTAAATCAATGCAAAGGTAGTCCTGGGGAGAAAGTTCTACCGCAGCTAGTGAGCAGGCGCCATAGTTCCTGCAGATTCTGCCAATCTTTGACACAGGAAGCTACAGCTAGGGTGCACACCATCCATGAACAGGAATACTGGATAGAGCAACTGCCACTTCCCCAAATAATTGCTCAGTGTTTGCTTCTTTGTATCACTGCCGGAGAACTGGAGTTGGAATAGATGTATTTAATTGATGAAACAACATAATTTCATAGTTGACTTGCAAAGTAAGCCAGAAAAATAATATAGCTAGTATTTCTGATTTGTTTGACTCCATGTATTCAATAACTGTGGTTCATCAAATATTCAGAGAAAAAAAAGTATATGCTGAACATGTGCACACTTTTTTTCATTATTCCCCAAATTATTCATAAAGTAAATATTTACAGAACTTTCTGTTGTCATCGATCTTCCATGTAACCCAGAGATGATTTACAGTATTCAGAAGGATATGCACAGGTTATGATGCAAATGCTTTGTACCTTTAAGTAGGTGATTCTGTGCCAACCGATTTTAGTGTCCAGAAAAATCCTGAATTCAACTTATCCTTTCTTCCTTCAGAATCCTAGTGATAACTGTGTCTGGTAATTTCAACTTTTATAAAAATGTGTGAATTTTCTGTAGTGATATAAAATATTTCACAAATATGATAAATGCATCCAAGAGTTGACTTGTCAAAAAAAAATTAAAGTGGAGTAAGTGGAAATATTGGCACTAAGCCATTACCGTGTTTATATGATTCAGACTATTGGGAAAGGCGATCCACAGCAATAGCAAACCATTTGTGTGGTAATTTTCAAGGTAATTGATAGGAATTTCCTCTTTACTGTAAAATAGAATTCCTATAAAGATCCGATATTTATTAATACAAATAAATAAAGATAAACAATCTAAATAAATAAAGATTAGTACAAATGAATAAAGATAAGTGAGGATCGTTTGTGCAGTCTATAATAAAATGACTCAATCTTTTTAAGGACAGTTTAACACTCAGAAGGAAACTTCAATAAAAATTCAGAGGAAAAGTCTGTTTTCATTCTAAATAAAGATATTTGGATCTTAGCGTTAACTTGATTGTTTTAATGCGGTCGAATTTAAGTCTTTAAATTGACAACTGTGGATATTAGTCACAGGCTGCTGAAAAAATCTGGGGCAGGCAGCATCTGAGAAAATGTAACAAGATTTATTTATCTGTAAGAAGCACCGGGAAATCAAGGTCATCAGATCAACCTTCTTTGAGACAGTACAGGTCTAAACTTCAGAACTCCAGGAGCCTCAGAAAAGGACAAATGTAAGGCATGATATACCTGTCAATGGTAGCATCTCAGATTTCCTGAAATATCAACTACTATTTTTCAGGCTGTTTCATATCCACAACAAATCAGTTTCAGTCACACCATGTCTGCATGAAAGCTAAAAGCCCTGAGTGCTGGCAGGTGCGACTTGCTGCTCTTGGTTGAACAATTCCTGATCTAAGTATTAGATGCCATACACAGGAGAACTTGTCCTGAATAAACATCCTGCTCTTCCCTTTCAAGACAAAACAATGTGAGCCAAAAACAACTGCAAGTTTTCTGATTTGAAGGTCAGAAGGGTAAGCTACACAGAAGTCCATGAAAGTCAGGGTGAGAGACGCCTCCACCTCGTGGACTTTACAGGAGAAAGCATGTTGCTGAGTAAAAAACCAATGCCAAACCAAGCACTCTAAATGACAAGAAAAATCAACATATAATAAACATCTAGACAGTAATAAGAGTAATAATGTGTTTTTTCTAGCGATGTTTTTTTTTAAAATATTTTTGCATCATGAGTTCCTGCAAAGCAGTTTACCTAATTGTAGTGAAACTGAGAATTAGAGAGAAAATCGCTACATCAAGGCAGGGGGCGGAGTGTCAGGCGGAGGAATGTGATCATGTCAGAACAAAACCAAACTGCACTTTCTAATTCTTATCCTACTGCACAACACAACGGAACACGTGTCACCTGACGTAACTCCAGGCCAGCAATCTAAGGCATCTTCGATAATTCTGAAAAACATACGGATCATTATTCTCTCAATAACACCTAAAGTTGTATTTAGTTAATTCCATTAAAACTTACAAAGTGGACACCACATGGATTCACTCTGTGAATTAAGACAGTCAGAGTTGCAGCATGTCAGAAAGATAGTTTATTGCTGAACGGGCCACATTCAGGCTTGAAAAACGGTCATACATCCAAACAAAGTGGATAGATTTTGAAAGGTTTAAATGTGGGGAAGGATGTTTGGCACAGTGATTAGACTGCCAATTGGAACATCCATTGCACATTAGAGTGCATCTGTGCAAGCCTGGCTTGCTATTGATTGCAGCTCCCTGTTGATGAGTGCCCAGGGAAGCAGCGGGTGGAGATGGTCCAAGGGCTTGAGTCTCTACCAGCAGTGTGGGAGAATCAGAGTCCCCAGTTCTTCGTTTTGGCCTTTGCTGTTGCAAGCAATTGGAGTGAATAAACACAGGAAGGATTGCTCTCTAGTTTCTTGCCTCTCAAACTGTGTCTCTGCATTTCAAATTTTAAAAATACAAACTTTAAAACATAAATGTGGAGAGCTTTTAACAAGAATCTTGATCATTTATTGTAGTGGAATAATTATGTGAAAATCAGTCTGAAAGTAACTTTTTGCAAACAACTTTCAATTAAGAAACAACCACTTTAAAAAATTTTTATCGCCAAATAAAGTTTTCAAGTAATGACCAAATGAAGGTATACTGTAATAAAATCAGCTATCGTTTTATAGCTCAAGATAATTAAGCTTATCCTTCAGGTTCACCTACTTCTCTTTGAATGCCCTTTCTTTCATGTACCTCCCAAATTGCACCTAGTTCCAAAATCCTCAACTTGCACTACACTAATTTATTTAGGTATTAATCAGAAATTATGAAAGCCTAACACATTATCACTCTTATATTATTTTTACTTTAATAATTGGAGGCTAAACAAAGAATTTCTAAGTTTATAATTTGATAGTAAATTTGATGCAAAATACTTTTGCTTCCAAATCCTGTCTAGCATTTTTCAAATTAAAAAATCTAATTTTCAACTGTCTTTCATAATGCCATTTCAAAATCGGAAACCAAAGAATAAGCAAAGATATCTTAAGACAAGACACTACACAGTAAACAATGAAGGCATGGGCTAGGTCTCTTTCATTTACATAGGTTTTTATTTACTTATTGAATACTTCTGTAAAAATTTTATCATTTGGGGCCTGGCACAGTAGCCTAGTGCCTTAAGTCCTCACCTTGAAAGCACCAGGATCCCATATGGGCAACAGTTCTAATCCCAGCAGCCCCGCTTCCCACCCAGCTCCCTGCTTGTGGCCTGGGAAAGCAGTCAAGGATGGCCCAAAACCTTGGGACCCTGCACCTGCATGGGAGACCCAGAAGAGTCTCCGGGCTCCTGGCTTCAAATCAGCTTAGCTCTGGCTTTGGGGCACTTGGAGAGTGAATCAATGGACAGAAGATTCTCCTCTCTGGTTCTCTTTCCCTCTGTGTATCTTTTGCAATAAAAACAAATTAATCTTTAAAACATTATGCCATTTGATTCTGACATAAACCCTGGATAAACAATAAATAAGGAAAAGCACAAAGACATGATAAACAAGGGCTATGTGGTAGGACAGAGACCGAATTTTTATTTCAACTTTATAGCTGATGAAAAGGTTTCTGCTTTCAGCTCCCACTAAGGCACACCCCGGCACAGACACGGCGAGCACTTCGGAGGGATTTGTTAACACATTTCATTGTGAGTATGGTTTCAAATATTGTCAGCATCAACTTTCACAAAAATCTTTAGGTAGACATGACTATTTGTGTTTTACATGTTCAACAACTGAGCTGGACAGATTGACTTATTTAAGAGCATGTGGAGTATTTATTATTATCAAAGTTGACCAATATGCTTTGTCTAATCTTACCAGTTACCTCCACACTACATCTTGTGGACCAAGTCATACAGCTTAATGAGAATTTTCAAATGTCCTGATATTAAAAATTATGTACTTTTAATAATGATTTTCCAAATTAATGACAACATCTCTCAAAGAATAATTTAATTAAGGCTGCTTACCTGCCAAAATCAAACATCTGGACATTTAAGACCAAATAGATGTCTACTATTTTTTTACATTTTACATAAGTGTGAAAAACATATTCGTATCTATTATGTATATGATTGCTACAACAAATAAAATCATGTATTTATCTATTATGTTTATAGCGTAACAACAGAGAAAAATATAACCACAGTAAACCACCAAGAAATGACAGTGACAAAAAGATTTTTTATGTGGGATCGAATGTAAATTTTTAGCTAACATTTTTGATATGTAAATAACCAAATCATTGATCACACAAACATCTATTAAGCAAAATTACATTCATACATAATATTAGAAATCCAACCCCATAGATCTTTGTCTGCAATACAATATATATATTTTTTTCAAAAATAAAGAGGAGCCACTTTTTAAGAAGTAAGCTGCAAAGGACTAACATAAAAAACAAGGGAAATAATCAGTACTCACAAAGTAATCCTGCCTGGTCCTTCTAGGATTGTTTTCTCATTTTCCTTTAATGACTAGTTCATCAAGATGCATTAATTTTTACTTGAAACGGTCCAAAAAGTCAAAATTGAAATTAAAGCAATTTGAGATTAACAGGAGAGTATTTTAAGGCTAGAAAATCTTAATAAATATGATTGATGAAACAACATATTCTGCAGCAGCTAAAATAAAGCACAAGATGAGAACAATTTAAACAAAATATGCATTTAGGGCTTCCAAAGAACAAATCAGCCACACACGCTCGATAATGTAATAGTTAACAACGGTTTCTGAGGAACACCCACTTTGACTTCAGGGAGCTCTGTGTGTTCTCAAGGAATACAATGAAGCCCTCTAAATGTCTTTAGATACAGTTAATGTTGATATCTATTTTGTAATATTATGAAACCATAGAACAAAGAACACATAATTGATGCAGTACACACTCCACCGATTGGTAAATTCCCGAGTATATAGCAGTAGCCAGTAGCCAATTCCAGAAAATTCTTAAATGTGTTTAACTAATGTCAGAAATATTTCCCATTTGTTCTGTATTTTCACAAAACTGTATTGACTGTATTAAAATTATTTTACTATGCTCTGTTTGCAATATTCTAATGTACAAAAATGCAGTTCCTGTTTTAGGAGACATACTGGCCAAGAGAGCTATGGTGCTGAGAAATGAAAGCTTCATTGGGCATCACAGTTAGTATGTTAATACTGCAGGAAATATGCGACAGATACTCTGGCTTTTGATAGCAGACAAACAGAAAATCATGAAAGTTAGTAAGGTTAACGCTTTTTATCTAGATCCTTAAAAATATGGACACATTTCTATTTCCTTTCCAAAACATATTTAATGGCAAAACCTAATATGGGGCCCGGCGTGATGGCCTAGTGACTAAAGTCCTTTAGTTGAACATGCCAAGATCCCATACAGACACCAGTTCTAATCCCGGTAGCTCTACTTCCCATCCAGCTCCCTGCTTGTGGCCTGGGAAAGCAGTCGAGGATGGCCCAAAGCCTTGGGACCCTGCACCCTCGTGGGAGACCTGGAGGAAGTTTCTAGCTCCTGGTTTCGGATTGGCACAGCACCGGCCACTGTGGTCACTTGGGGAGTGAATCATCGGATGGAAGATATTCCTGTCTGCCTCTCCTTCTCTCTGTGTATCTGACTTTCCAAATAAATAAATAAATAAATCTTACGGGAAAAAAAAACCCTGATATAAACTAATCTTGTATACAGTGTCTATATCTCTCATTTACTCTGGGTGTTCATTAGTGTGTTTAATAACAGAATGCATCTGAACTAATCTTGAAGTGTTCCATATTGTACAACTGTACAGCACATATGCCCTTATTGGCTTTCAGAAAGCTGAATCAGATTCATTTGCTCAATAAAGACATTGATCCACAAAGGTTTGTAGTGGAGTCTTTTGAAATAAAGTCTTTTTCTATGTTCTTTTATGTGTGAACATTTTTACTTTGGATAAGCAGTTCTACTTTCCCCATTTTCACACTATATAATTTGATCATAAACAGTCATTAATAAGAATAGATACTATACAGTATCTATTTAAAAGTGCCTGGAATATGGCATAATCTCAATATTTGGTAACTGTTACAATGCAGAGTTACAAAGTATGAGGACCAGAAACACTATTTTTCCAACAGAGAAGGAACATCTTTCCTCAACTCAGATAAGCTCAACATGTCAAATTCTGGTTAGCCCACTTAGAAATAGGAGACAGTGGCTTAGCATTCATACCTTGAGATTATAAGGAAAGGACTGTTTTTGGCAAGAGATTTGAGAACTCTGAGTCAAGTTTCTGAAGGCTCATGCCTGAGCCAAGTTTCCAAGGAGTGAAAGGACTAAAATAGATGATGAAAAACCACTTTCATTTTCAGCAAATAACAGCAATCTCACAGAGAGCAAAGGCAGGGCGGAAGAACAAGCAACAGCGTCGCTGTGCCACGAGAGACTGACCTGTGCAACCCCTCATTCCTGGAAAACCAAGATGGTCTGTCACCTAGAGTACAAATCTGATGGGTTGAGAGGCAGTGAAAGAAGAAGTTGGAAAAACAGTCAAGAGTCAGATAACTACAGTCCTTTTGCATGTATAAATAACTTGAATTACAGCTACCATTTTTCTCAGTGCATCACAGTTGAGAATATAAAACAAAGCTATAAACCTAGAAAGAAGGAATGGAGAAACTTTTGTGTCACAAAATAAGATATTTATTTTAGAGCTAAGAAAGGTTATTACTGGTCACAGTTTGCATCTCTCATCTAAAATAAAGTGGTGGTAAGAAGACACCATTGTATTATATTTGTATTTTTCAAAAGTGTTCATTTACTGTTCAGATACGGTTATTGTATTTTGAATATTTTCTCACCTCATTATTTTTTTCCAGTTTTGCCCTATAGAAATTTGCTGACACGGTGAGGCAGTAAGAACTGCAGTAAGAAATAGAGAAGGGTCAGAATTACAAGGGAAAGAACACTAAGAATCCCACAGTGTCTGGAAAGGCTACTGTTATTTTCCAAAAGATAAAAAAGTTTCACCTGGTAAGAGAAACTTGCTTATCAAATGACAAGGTCACAGAAGACTTGTGGAAATTTCTGGAAATGTGCTTGCCATGGATATCCAGAGATACATCTGGGTACATGTTTAATGTTACTATGCTGAATATATTGTATACACCTAGAGTTACTAGATAGAATACGTAGGAGAAAAATAGTCTATACTTGATTCAGGCTGGAATGAGTTAGTCTGTGCGAAGTGATGAAATGATGCAGATTGTTGCAGCATATTGCTTTAGACTGCCCTTCCACTCAAAAAATTCTACTCTCTGTATAACCTGACTTAAATAACTTTACTGTGAGATTCTCCCACATAATTTCAATGAATATCTTTTGTGAAATCCCTGGGCAGAGGCCAATCAAAATAAAGACAAAATAGCATAGTGGTTAAAGTCCTCGCCTTGCACACGCCAGGATACCATACGGGCACTGGTTCTAATCCTAACAGCCCCGCTTTCCATCCAGCTTCCAGGTCTGGGAAATTAGTCGAGGATGGCCCAAGACTTTGGGACCCTGCACCTGCGTGGGAGATCTGGAAGAGGCGCCTGGCTTCAAATTGGCTCAGCTCCAGCCATTGTGGTCACTTGGGGAGTGAACCATCGGAAGGAAGATCTTCCTCTCTGTTTCTCCTCCTCTCTGTATATCCACCATTCCAATAAAAGTAAATAAATTAAAAAAAAAAAAATAAAGACAAAACCAAAAGCAGAGATAAAGAAACTTAGTGTGGCATGTTGTGATGATATGAACACCTAGAAGACACAGCTAATGAACAGCCTTGGGTCCGAATTACTAAGAATTTTTTTTTTTAACCAAGCTAAATATACAGATTTTTTGCATCAGAGATTGGGAATCAGCTACGTATTCAGTACAGAGCCATAAAGTTGCTGGTTTGACACTAGTAGCACAAACAGAAAGGAAATGATTAAGAAGATCTTAGTAAAACAGATTCAACAGGTAAAAGAGCTGCACGCATGTGGAAGGAGTCAAGACATTTCAGAGTCAAAACACAGGTGTCTACAAACATGTTTACCATTTTCTGAAAATGCTGTGACCTGAGGAGCTGCTTTATTTAAAAGTAAATCACATTAGTGTCCTCATATTATCACTCACTACCAGTTATGGAATAAACATTTTAAAATAATAGCAAATGATAATGAGTTTCAAAAGGCAGTTAGTGAATTGGAAATACAAATGTCCAGCATCTCAACCTCAGCAATGCTAATGTAGACTTTGGTGGAGGGAGGGGCCAGTGTCGCAGAATAACGGATAAACGCACTGTCTGAGACCAGCATCCCATGTCAGTGCTAGTTCCTGTCCTAGCAGCTCCACTTCTGATCCAGTTTCCTGATCGTGTGTCTGGGAAAGCAGCAGAGTACGGCACAAGTGTTTGGGTCACAGCACCACACAGGATACCAGAATAGCCTCCTGGCTCCTGGCCTCTACCTGTCCTAGCTCTAGTTGTTGGAGCCACTGGGGAAATGAAAAAGCTAATGGAAAATTTCTTTCTCTCTCCCTCCTTATTCCTCAAAAATAGATATAATTATTTAAAAAAAAAAAGCCCTTGGTAGAATGGAAGGATGGTGGGAGGGCTGGATATTAGTATAAAACAAAACAAAAAAAGAAAATCAAAATTCTCCCATATGGTTCTGATATACTCCACATGTGGAAAACACAACTAAAATATCCATCTTTGGTTACATATCTCAGAATTTTAGAGAAATAAGTAAGGATGCTGAATAATTTAAGTACAAATGAAAGCAACTTTATGGGTATCAGTAAAATTTTAGGATAAGAGCATATTTTTCAGAGAAAAAGATTTATCTTGACATACATAAAAGTTCAAGTTTAGTATTTTTCTTTTGTTTACATTTATTTATTCATCTGAAAGGTAGAGTTATAAAGAGAAGCAGAGACAGACAGAAATCTTCCATCATTGGTTTATCCCCCAACAGCAACAACTAGGGCTGTCAGGACTCTTCGGGGTCTTCCATTGGGCTCAGGGGCCCAAGGGCCTGAGCCATCTCCTGTTGCTTTCCCAGCAGCATTGGTAGCAAGCTATATCAGAAGTGAGCAGCTGAGACTTCAACCCAATAACGATTTTACCCCTTATGCCACAGTGCCAGCCCTACAAATTAAGTTCAAACTGCCTTTTCTAAAAATTTTCAATTTTCCAGAAAAATTTATTCAACTTTTCTTTCAATTTCCTTTGTCATCTTAAATATTTGTGCTGTAGATGCATCTAGACCATATACTCAAGATTGGGTAAAATAGTTGGAGAGAATTTTTCTCCTCTATTTCATTAAAGCATTCGTTCATTAAATTGTCATTGTAGTGCATGCTATTATTTGTTATTTACTGAGTACAAATAACGAATCAGGGGCTGATAAACTACTCATATGAGCAACAGATATATTATGATTTATTCATTTCTTATTCGTACTCTAAATGTTCTTATCCCTTCTTTGGTAAGCTAATCAATGATCTTGTTTGTATTTGTTCTAAACATTCTTTGGCCTTTTGTATTATTTCCCACAAAATACTTAACAATTTAAAAATAAGATATGAAAGTGGGAAACTGCCTTTTAATTTCTTGGAACGTAGGATAAGATAGTAAGGGAAAGAGTAATTAGAAAAGGCATTAAGAACAAATTATATTCATTAAATCCCCTGGCACTCTTCCAAATGGAAATACGTTTAATAAGATAAATCAACATTATTACTACTCAAGAAGGAAGAATAATGGGATAATCCAAATAATTTCAGACTGCAACTATGTGTGTGTGTGTATGTGCGTGTGTGTGTGTGTGTGTAAATAGATATTTTAAAATGGAGAATTACTTTTTAACTGGCTATATCCACTTAGATATAAAAATTGATCAGCATCCTTTGCTCCACTAGGCCCCATGATCACTGCCCATTGGGCCATGGGGTACACAACTTGAAAACACTCTGTGTTCTGTAGGAAATCTGACAGGACTGCGACAGGAGGAGTTAAATGCATTAAAGTGGAAAATGACCCACACTCACCTCAAAGCTATTTCAAGCTTTCCACGTACGCAGCCAAAATTGCATCTATTGATCTTTATTTTCAGGGGTAGAAGACGCTGGGTTTAAGGAATTCTTTAAAATGTGTATGGTAACTGTAAACAACATCTTTTAGACAGAAATTCTTCTCAGACAGAGTTCCTAAAATGGACTGAAATTTCCTTTTACCCCTTGTAACAGGAACATGATGCCACTGGACATTAGTTTTGCTAGGCAGGATGATCAAATGCACCAGGTCTAGTTTGAGGGCCTGGTGACAGTCATGTCTAAACTGAGTACTCCATACGACTTTCCTGTTAACCTTAAATCCTTAAGTCATCCAATAGTGTGGTGTCAATGCTAAGTACTGGAGGTAGGACTCATGGCCATCCTTGAGCATTTAAAGGCCTTGCAAGTATGCTGATGTGGCTGAAAGATGGTCAAGAGTGAACAGAATGGTGTGGATTCAACAGTTGGAGTCTAGGAATAGAGCTGACACCTGGCAGGCATGACACTTTCTGTGGTGAGGTGACACCTCTGGGCTTCAGGAAGAGCATGTTCTTTGTTTCTGTGGCCTGTCCTCACTGCAGGTATGACAGTGCCTTGAGAAGTCAGAATGCAGGAAACTGATAAAGCTGCTAGATTAGAACATGAGGCAAGACAGAGTGATCATTTGCACATCACTTAAGTATCTGCAAATACAAGCAGTTGATTAGTGAAAAGAGTTGGTCTTTGTCAAGAGTAGAGGTAACAGAGAAAATAAGCAATTACTAGCACATTTTATTATAACATAAAGCAAATGACACCCAGTGTCATTCAGGTTTTAGTATTTTATCAATATTATCTCATAATGATGAAAATCAATAATTAGTAAGAAAACGTCTTAAAACTGTATGATTGAGAATTATAGAATCAAGATAGCTTGAAAGATACAGAGCTCATCTAAATTATCATATAATTTTTCCATAATATTGACATTTTAGTTACCTGATATACTTGTCTATATATTGAAAATAACATTGGGAGATTAATATTAACTCAACTATAGAATGTTCAATTTTTTTTCAGTTTTTCACCATTATCTTTTTTGGCACCAAAGGATCCAATTCACAACAGGATTCTTAATTACAGAATAATTCACAAATTTGAAGATGTTTATTCTGTATCTAAATAGAAACACATAATCTCCAACGTCTAGCATATTATAATATATCAGGAAAATAATCAAAAAGGTTGGAATTATAGTGTTATAGTACATTGTGTTTTGAGAACCAGTTGGAATCCCTACTGCTCAATTTCTGATCCAGCTTCCTGCTAATGTGCCTAGGAAAGCATTGAAAGATGACTTGAGTGCTTGGCCACCTGCTGCCCACATGAGTGAGCTGGATGGAGTTCCTGGCTCCTGGCTTTTGTCTTCCCCAATCCTGGTCATTGTGAACATTTGGAGAGTGAAGCAACTAATGGAAGATCTTACTCTGCTTTTACCTCTTTCTAACTCTGCCTTTCAAACATATAAATAAATCTTTAAAAAAGTCAATGATTATACATAATGTTCATTAAACCAAGTTACTCCTATAATAATACTATAGTTAAAAGACAATATATATATGTTCATTCATGTATGGTTTGTCTCTCTAAATGTGTCTTCAAAAATAATTATGTAAATATTACCAAAATAAATAATAATTGTAACACTGTTACATATTTATTGAAGATGGCTAAGAAACTCGATCACAATATTTATCTTTGCTCTTTGTTATTTACAACGTGTAAGTATTCAATCTGTTTTAAGAAAGTAACTTCATCAGCAGAATTTCACTCAACTCTCAACAACTGCGATGCCTATGATATTTTAACCTACTTGTAAGTTAAAAAGGTGGCCTCCACATTTTCAAAGATGCTAGTGGAGGATTTGAAACTTTTGAGTCAGGATAAAGAATTTATTACAGCAATAACAAAATCCATAGTGTCAACATTACATATTGCCTGAGTTGCCCAAGTTCCAATTTCAGGGAAATGATGCAAAGAATGTTAGATAAAAAGACATGGGACTGTATCACAGGAGAGGAACAATGAACACAAGAAACTAAAATGTCTTATAATGTGTACCTCTCCTTACTCTAGATAAAGACATTATCTCAGTTGTACTGGACATCAAGTATGCCTTCTATTTCTCAAGAGAAAGAAACTATCTACCAGACTAGTCATTATCTAAATATTATTGCAAAGACTCAAGAACAACAACAGTGCCTAACAAAAATAAGAGAAAAAGAATGCACAAGACTCACAAAGAATCGTTTTCCTGCAACAATCTTATCTCAAATACCTCTTATTCTTTTCCTATTTTTAAATATAATTCCCAAATAATGCTCGATGCTGTCACTGAAATAGACAAGCCCTACACTCCCAAACCCACTCTGAGGAAGAACAAATGTACAGAAATCAAAGATATTTCCTTTTGCAAGATCATTTGTGCATACGTACATCTGCATGTGTAATAGAGTTGAGGTGGGAGTAGTGTAGGAACTCATTAATTGCAAATTTGCCACTTAAATAAAGGAGGGAAATTCAACAATTTAAAAATAGATACTGGTCTTCCCAATAATGTCTAGAAATACAGGGTTGGCTCTGTGACATATTGGACTGAGACTCTGTTTGCAACACCAACATCCCACATCAGAGCATCACAGTTCAAGCTCCCAATATTGGGCTTCTGCAAATCTGTCTGGTAAAGCAATATAAATGGCTTAAGTGCTTGGGCCCCTGTAACATGTGCACTTACACCTGGCTTGAGTCTGTGACTCCTGGCTTTGGGACGGTCTAGCCCTAGCCAGGTCTTGCACATGGGGCATCCTCGGCTGCTATCCCTGGCCTCAAGCAAAAAGACGAATCAGACAGGAGCACTAATCAATGCCCAGATGGGATAGCAGCACCTACAGGTGATGTTAGCCATTTGAGTCACCATGTCACCCCAGATTCATTTATTTTATGAATTGAGATACACAATTCTATATCCCTATCAAAACACTAAACAAAAAAGAGCTATGTCAATCCCCAAAGCATGTTTTCTGTATTATTCCTATTTTATATTTCTTGTTTTCTCAATTCAATATAATTTTTTTCAGTTCCAAGATATACAGAAAGACACACAAACAAGATGTCACAATGATGTTTGTATTAACACATGGAGCACACATTTGAATAGAATGGAAAATTACCAATTTGTTCTAAGTAAATACTATATTTTCTATGTACTCAGGAAAGTACATTGTTGCATAACCAAAGTCGGAGGAAAATGTATAAAAACTAAACAAAAAGTCATAATGAGAGTTACAAGTAAATTAATGATTCATGGTGGAGAATTACTGGGACATTTTACCTTTAATTTGAAAATGGTTTTCTGCAGAAAAATGTCCCTTCTGAATGGGTAGAACACAAAGAACTCTCTGAACAGTGGGTACCGTTGTTGTTTTTCATGTTTTCTGTTACGAACAAAGGAGGATTTGCTTCTGCTTTTGTTACTATAGAAAAAAAATAAAGAACTTAACAGCAAAAGAAAGAAAAAAGCTTCAGTCTGGCAAACAGGAATTAAACAAACATCCTAGAAATATTAGGAGTTAGGCTATGACACAAACACATCCATTCCTGAGAAAGGAAACCTGCCAAGATTCAGGTGTTTGTGTGGTGGTTTAGATACAAATGGAACTGAAAATCCAGTTGCAAATGCCACCCAGATCGTTTGGATTCATTTCGAATAATGACATTGTGCTCTGATCTTTGAAACTGATGACACAAGCAAAATGATAGTTACCCTTAACTTGGGGGTAAGAGAAAGTTTTCTAAAGAAACCAGAACATTTTAGGACATGCACTTACTACAATCAATTACAAGCAAACTATAGTTCTTAGAAGTTACAGCAAGTAACCATATTGAGAAAATGTGTGTCAAGAGATTGACTAGCAGAACTCTACGAAATGAACAAATACAGAAAGGAAGCCAACACAAATTTAACTATATGTGTGCCAGCCAAGAGAAGACTACCTGTTGCAAACCCGGTGTCAGTGATGGATAGTAGGCAGTTCAATTCATGCAAGATCCAGTAGTAAAGGAATGAGAAGCCAACACGGAAAGAAGAAGCAGTTTTGGTAGACATGAAAATGTGCTGCAAAATATTAAATGTGCATTTCCAAAGGAACAATGAAAGAACAAAGAATCCACTTCTTTAAAGACAAAGAAATTCAAATTAATAAGATAAAATATTTTAATATGATTGAATAAATACTTAATGTAATAAATAACTGGGCATGACCTGATAAACATTTCAAGATTAAGAAATATGCTCATGCAATTACATGGGAAAAGACAAAATGGAGTCCAAGTACAGTGAACCCTGTAATTATCACCCAGAATTTTTTAAAAAGCGAACATTGCACCGCAAAGTTACTTGACATTTCTTTTACATTTGTTTTAATAGATTTTTGATGCAAGTAATATGCACAAGTGAAAAATTCATAACCAGCCATAAGGAATACATGAAAACAGGTTTTCTTCCAGCAGCCTATAGTTCCTTTGTCTCCAAAGAAAAGGTAATAAAGTGAGGAGGTTGTGTCTCCTCCACATGAGGATTAACTAATATCGTTCCTGCTTTAACGCTTGTATAGCTATGTTATCAATTGAGCATTATTCTAAGCATTGCAAATTACCTTACATTATTGTATAGGTAATACCATTTTTTAAAATAAATTTTAAAAGATGCCCAGCAGTTTATTTTACTATATTAGACTTTATTTTGTATTTTTTATTTAAGACTTTCATAGCCATAATAAGATGACTAAAGTGAGAATCAGGGAAAATTAAATAAACAGAAATAATGAATTTATAAAATGATTGCAAGAAACTTACTGTTCAAAAGAAGTGATGCCATATGCTCGTTTGATTTTAATAAATAAAGCCTTATCTAATCCAAAGCTACTAGTTACATTAGGAAGTATATGTACATATTAATCAGGCAAAATCACTTATTGCCTAGGAAAGTAGAAACCTCTATTTTTTTCTTTTATGAAATATCCCTCTAGTGTCAAGATACGTATCTTATACAAAGCAATGCAGAAATTATAATAAAAGCTGAAGCATGTGCAAATTTTATCAGCCTATCACAATACAGGGAAGAATAGCAATTTCAATACCTAAGTGGAATGTAAAATAAATATAAATATGAAAAACATTCCTATTCCTTAAAATAAATTCATTTTAAGTCAAAAGGAACTGATCAAGAAACTGTAAGATCTCAGAAAGAAATAGTCAACACGTATATTTAACAACTCTTGAGTCTGACAAGTGTAGAAGCCTGGTCTGCCTGAAGCACTGGCATCCCACATGGATGGGCATCAGCTTAAGACTCAGTTGCTCCACTTCTTACCCAGCTCCTAGGTACTGGCCTGGAAAAACAATGACAAGTGCACCTAGGACTTTGCCTCAGCTCCTGACTTCCGGCTTCAGACAAACAGTTTGGCCATTGTAACCACTTGGGGAGTGGACGAGCAGATAAGAGATCTCTCTTTCTTTGTCCTCTTTAGCCCTGCCTTTCAAGTAAAGAAAATGGACCATACAAAGAAACAAAAATCCTCTAGTATGGTTGTGAGAATTTTATGCTCTTAAACATTCTGTGTTCAGATAAATAATGGTTAAAATGAAAAAAAAATTGAGCCCGGAGCAGTAGCCTAGTGGTTGAAGTCCTCGTCTTTGCACATGCCAGGATCCCACATGGCCACCGGTTCTAATCCCGGCGACTCCACTTCCCACCCAGCTCACTGCTTGTGGCCCGAGAAAGCAGTCGAGGACGGCCCAAAGCCGTGGGACCCTGCACCTGCATGGGAGACCCAGGAGAGGCCCCAGGCTCCTGGCTTCAAATTGGCTCAGCTCTGGCTTTTGGGCCATGTGGAGAGTGAATCAATAGACGATCTTCCTCTCCGTCTCTCATCTTTTTCATATATATCTGACTTTGCAATAAAAACAAATAAATCTTTAAAAACTTAAATTTTAAAAATATTTTATCATATAAATGTTATTAGAAAATAGGAACATAAGTATTATTTCAATGTAAATATCATATTAAAGACAAAATCATCTACTTTTTCTTGGAACTAATCAAATTGACTTCCAGGATAGGAAGCTATTTTATCAAGACCTAAAACCCCGTAGAAGCTTTTGAGCACAGAAGTTGGTAATGTCAACTCATATGAAGAAAATTGAGCCATGTGACACAGGTAGAGATGTGAGCATGTCTGCAGGAGTCTAACATCACATAACAGAAGTTCAGTTTGCAGAAGATTAGTTGGATTCGTGCTATATGCTCTTGGATTTATTCAGAATAAGAAAGAAAAAAAGCAGGAAATATTAATACTTCATGTCAACTCTGAATTTACAGTTTAGCAAGTTCTGTGGATGCATAATCAACCAGGAGGGAATTCAAGGAGAGCCAGAGTTCAAGAGAGCAGACAGGAGCCTTTGTAAGAGAAGATGAAGGCAGGACCTGAATTTATACCAAAGGGACATCACCACCGCCTCCCCCATCAATGCTTCAGGGACCGTCTGAGGCAGAAATAATGGAATCTCCCCGTGTGAAAATAGATACGCCAGCCATCACCCTTTCCCAGGGGAGCCTTCTGTAAACTGCCAAATCAGACCCTCATCCACTTTACTTTATGATGGAACTTCAAAGAGTTAATGGGAAAATGGAATTATAAAACAAAGTTTAGTTTGATGACAAAACGTTTTAAATACAACCATGCATTTTTATAATGCACATTTTCCGGGAATTCTGGGATCCATTTTTGCATCTTCGTATCTGTTTGTTATCCCCTTGTTTTCCAGCGATTGAACAATGGAATCCTGTGCATTTTTGTAAGTGTAGAAAACTAGTGGAGAGTTCACTGGCAACCTTATTTCATCCCATTGCTGAAACTTGAGGCCTAAACCAATTTGCAGCGGTCCACGGACCAGTACTTTGTCAAGTAACAAAACCTTAAGAGATCCAAATATCTGCAATTCTATAGTAGGCAGGCACCGGTGTATGTGAAGATACTCAGGCACACTTTCAGTTAATAGATCTCATTCATGTTTCATTTTCCCACTCACATGGATTAATAAATCTTTCTTAGAGGGACAATGGCTCTGACTTTAAACTTAATGAGTCACTGTGTTTACATTCTCTTCAATTTGAACAGTCTTGACCCAGAATTCCCTGAACCAGTCACTACCAGGAATTATTTGAGATGTCTAAGTATGTTTTTTGTTTTTCTTTTTGTTTTTCCTAAATAAGAATACTCTGCAAGTAATTCAAAAATCGAGTGAAGGGTAGAAATAGGAAATCTCTCATACTCCTTCCAACTCTGATTTTATGAAAAGCTATTTGTCTTGTAAAACAATAAATTTTACTCTTGGGCATGGTTGGAGCTATATCTTCGTATATATCACTGCCATAATTTTACAGGAAATAGCAACTACACAGTCTGTGACCAACTCAACATGTCAAGGGATTTAATATGATATATGACCAGACTCATTGGACTAGACAAATTTATTGCAGTCCCCCGTATCGGGAACCTGGTTTTCAAGAGCTGAGAGTGCCTTAAAAATCCTTTAAGGACAAACCAGTAAGGAAGCAAAGATATATCAAAATCTTTGTTAGCTCCATTTCCACATTATTTTCTTTCTGCCCCTCTGACCTGTGCCTGGATTTCCCAATGCACTCTCCCCACTGCAGGTCTTCTTCTTGACTTTAGTTTGGACACCTGTGAATACCTCTCATTAATATTTTTCCATTGAATTTCCACTGCCCTTATACACAAAGCTATTGCTTTCCCCTTGTAATAAAATTTTTATATTTACCAAAGTTACATGGTTTTGTTAGACAAATACAGTGAAAACACTGTATACTAGAATGTATCTATTCCTTTCATTTATTCTTGTCCCCAAGCATATCAATACCCCCAAGATTCTATTTGGGCATCACTCAATGATCCCAATGTTCTTACATCAAGAGTAATCACTTTCTGATATTCTACCAGCTCTAACTTCAGACTAGAAATAGTCTCCCCAAGAAACTGTTCAACCCATCTGGACAATAAGTAGCTAGACTCTATGCTTGGTATATGTTTGCAAAGAAAGAATCTTGATTGAATTTGAACTGTAATACTGCAACAAGGTGGAGGAATCCACCGTGGGGGAAGGGCGTGGGGAGGGGTGGGGGGATTCCCAGAGCCTATGAAACTGTCACATAATGCAAAATAATTAATAAAAAATTAAAATACAAAAAAAACAAAAAAAAACCCACTATGTATTAAAAGTGTTAAAATCCAAAGGCGAAGTTCATGTTCTGCCATATCCTAATCATCTCGACATCACTAGCCAGCATGTACTTGTTACCCAAGAGATATGTTGACTAATGTCCTTAATAGAATAATTCTATAGACACTTTGGAAATTTTTATATAAAATATATATAAACAGAATCCTTCAAATTCCACTTATTTAATTATGATTTACTGAGAAAAATAGGAATGGTGAAAAAAAGTCAGCAATAAATGTAACAAAAGCAATTTTACTGTAAGATCTTGGCAGAAATGGGTGTTTAATTTGTAAGAGGAAAAAGGAATTATGTATTTTTTATTTATATAAGAAATAAAAATTTTCAAAGTCAAAAAAAGAGTAATCACTTTCAGCTCCTTTAGTTGATTTTTCTTGTATTTATTTTATGTTTAGCAACAACATATCTATTATCTGTTCTTATTTTCTCTGCTTTAGCTATTATCGAATGATTTCCTATTACAGAAAAGGAGGATTTTGCTCTCTCTCTCTCTCTCTCTCTCCTCTATCTTCCCCACAATTTTCTGTATTTCATTCTTCAACATGGTAATATCTGTGTTTATAATATTAGTATCAGTATTCACCACTCTCTCTTTTGCAAAATCAAACGTGCTGTGGGCCTATTAATTTTCTCATTATTGTGGGCAATTATTTTCCTATATTCACTCCCAAACTCTCAGATGTAGTTATAAACCCAGTATTAAATGTATATTAAAACACATCACAGCAAGAGCTTCTGAGATCAATTTTTAAATATCCTCATTTAGAAATACATTATAACTATTTTGCTTTCTAGTAGTTTGGAGTATGTACCAGCTTGCCTCTCCATTTCCTCTTCCTTCTTCAAAACCTCCTACTCATCTATAATTACTGCCTTTGTCTCTAGTTTTCAAATTCTGTTATGAGCCCTTCTCACCTTTTTTCTTCACCAATCTTCATGTAAGACCATATATAATCCTCTTTTAAGTAGAAACACCAGAGTTTTATTTTATATTTTAAATATATCTACCAAGTGCAGAAAATGCCTCTCTCGTGCAATTGACCATGTGCTTTGTAAAGATTTTGTTTGGGTATCACTTAATGATCCCAATGTTCTTATATCAAAAGTTTTACTATTTTGTCCATGAGCACTGATTTTTCTCTAGTGTCCATAATAAATAAAGGTCCTACTTATTAGAGATATATAAAATTAAGTATCCCAAAAAAATAAAAGGAAAAGGAAATACTACTGAACACTCACTGAAACCCAGGTGCCGTCGAAGATCACTGAAAGTATCAATTCAAACAATTATTTGATCTTTATAATAAACTAAAGATATCATCAATTTCATTTGCCTTTTCTGCTTAATAAAACTGATTAATGCAACTCCTACATATTATTCATAACTTTATAAATTAGTCTTCACATTCATAATTTCCTTTTTCTGAGAAGTTTGAGACCTGATTTTCCAACTTTTATTATCAACATTGCACCTTACACAGAATCAATAATGTAATACCCTAAGGCCCTTACCTCAGGCAATCACTCAAAGACTCGCTAGATAATTTCTCTTGATTTAACAGAAAAATGAATCTCAAAATGTCAGGTTAGTCAACACATGGATGATTTATCTATCAATATCAAAATACACACATTAAATGTATAGCTACTGAAAGTCTTAGATAAAAATCATTATATTATCTGTGTCATTTTAATTGTTTTTATTCTATGTCTATGAGACATTGTAGTGACTTGATCAAAGCTCCATTATAATTATTTATTAGAGGTATATTTTGGAACATTTTTATACATTCAATAACATGGTATTATACAGTTAAAAGGATTTAAAATGGCAAATCTCTTACAAGCTGTTTTACCAAAACAAAGGAAAACAAAAACTTCCCTTAAAATATGAATGCTTATGTATGTTTTGTGAAGTTGAAATATTACTTTTTCATTAGAACAAAATAAAGGTTAAACTTATAATTTGTCCTCAGAAGGATGTGTGTAATCTAATTCTTCCGGGTCTCATTGTCTCCACATTCTTTTAGTCATTCTTGCATTCAATTGCAGCCATCCAAAACTCTATTCTTCGGCATATTGTGCTGGCTTCCACAGAGCTTTAGCATATGTTACCCCACAAACAAGACGATCCTATCTTTAGTAAATAAGTATTGATCTTATAGACACTGCACTTCTACATTTTTGTCTAATTTGCTTAGGAAGATTAAATTTCCATGTTGAGACTCCATTAACATTCCTATGCTCCCTTATTTCTGCTTTGCCATAAATTTTATGTTTGTCATTGTTTGATTATCAATAAATATTTTCCTTTTCTGCCAATCTGTATTTTTGATGATTGCTATGAGAATTTCAAATTCCTTTTCCCATTGTCACTCTACTATTAACCTAATTCCTTAGTATTGTACCTTTCCACTAAACAGATTTCAGCAAACGTTTATTGAATAATTATAATTTTCACTAATTACACAATAAAATCATGTTTCTATGGTTAGTTTTCAAAGATGAAGTATTATTTTTGTTTTTCAGGAACCAGTTTGGGCAAAGAAAAAATTCAGTAAAAACGTTAAAAAAATACATTTTCCTCTACCTTTTTATGATTTTCATATTAACATTTCCTGGAAAATGTGCCTGTTATGAATCTGTATTTTACCCTCTACTTACTGTCTTGATTTTACAGCAAGAGAGAAAAACCACGTTATTAAAAAGTCAAGATGTTCTGTCTGAAATTATTTTGATCTGTTGCTTAGATTGTAGTTGGGAAAAAAAAACAGTAAGGAGGAAAAAAAATCAATTTTTACAGAAACACAATTGGAAAGAGCTTTGTACCCTGAAAAGTTCTTCAAAGTTCCAAGTAGCTCTTCTTCAACAAACCCACCAAAACAAATGACTCCTTTTTCTGTGTACCAATTTGACTGTGAAAGAACACGCTTTTTACTTACTAATGCTTAAGGGAAAAAGTCATCCCCATTTGGATTCCATGGTTAACCAATTGTCACTGCTCTGAAATCTTGTAAACAAGCAGATGAGACTAGTGGGATTCATTTCAGAGATCATTAGAAAAGAGCTGAGATGGATTTAGTGAAATTTCAAGTCAATGCTTAATCAAGAGAACACATGCCAAAAGCGAGACCACTGTTTTCACCCAACAAACTAAATATCAGCTCTCTTGGACCATCATTGTAAAACAGAGTCAATTCTATAACTCCCAGTACACTCAGACTAAAATTTACCACTAAGGTCTAATTTGATTTCCTTATCAGGCAATTAGTATATTATTAAAAATTCACTGTAGAGTCAATCTCCTGTTGATTTGCATAATTAAGTTACCTTCTCCCAGTTAAATTAATGAAGTTTTGTATTCATTTCTAGGGCAGATTTTTGGGAATGGAAAATATTTCTTTTATATCACAAACGAAAGTATACATGACTGTTTACTTATTTATTTATTTTACTATGAATCATTCATGAAGTTCAAGCTGTCAGAGTCTAGCAAAAGATGTCCAATGCTTTCCAGTCCCTTCTCTGCTTGCTCATTGTCTAGGGCTGTCACAGACACACACACACACACACACACAAATGCTGTAAATGAACACTTACTTATTAACACGCTGCAAGCATCCTTAGTGCTTTCTGAAGAAGTATCTGGGTGTCTATCACCAGAATGAATAAACATTCATGAAAAAATAATCCACAAGAGGTTTATAACGGTTATTTAGATAGAAAAGTAAAAAGTGATTTAAGTTTCATGAGCTCACAAATTCTTATCAAAGCTTCCCCTTTAACTTTTTGCTGTTGTCATTGCTGTCTCTGTTGTTAATACTTTTGCAAAAAAAAAAAAAAAAAGTCTTCAGGAAATCTAACACTTCTGGTTGAATTTCAGCAAAATTTTGATAATTCAGAAACACAAACAAATCTGTAGGATGTTAAATATGGATTAGAGAACAATTTATTCCTATTTATTCTTGTTTATTAGCTTGTATCCATTAAGAACACACAGTTTCAAAAAAGAACAAGGCTGTGGCCTTGTCAGTTAAGCCCTGGTCTGCGATGCTGACATCCCCTCTGGGCACTGGTTCAACTCCTGGGTACTCCACTTCCATTCTAACTCCTTGCTAATGTATCGAAAGATGGCTCAGTGCTTGGACTCTTGCACTCATGTGGGAGACCCAGGAGAAACCCAGGATTTCTGAGTTGGACTGGTGCCATTCTAGTCATTGCAACCAATGTGAATATGAGCCAGCCCATACGAGATCAGTCTATCTAGTTTTCTCTCTCTCTGCCTCCTGTTTCTCTATAACTTTCAAATAAATAAAAATATATCTTTTTTTAAAAAATGAGGATAATAAGCTTGCTGCTTAGTGAATGGACTGATTACATATTCAACAAAGATTACAGAGTCAAAAATAGACTAGATATTCAATAAAATGTAGCTGGGAATCCCAGCTGTGCAGCTTGTGGGAACAAGAGGATGAGCGTGTCCATGTTCTGAGAATGACTTCGTCCTATAAGAAGAGGCAGATCATTTTATTTCTATATCTAGATTGTCAATACCTTCAAGTCACCTCCAAGAAAGATACAAGAATAACTACTAACAAGAACACTCACACTTTCACATAATTTCTGTTTAAATTTCTTTCTCTGGTAAAATGTGAGTAAGAAGTAATTCATTTTTGTCACGGAGTGCATGATAGGCATTCTGTTAAGTTTTGTGGATGGAAAGGAAGTAGGTAATCTGTCACTGGTTTCAAACTTATTTTCTTTAGGACTCACAAATTTCTTATGTAAACATTTTTAGTTATTCAAAGTGAAGTGGTGTTTCTTACAATGAAACACTTTCTACAGAAAATTAAAAATAAAATTACATCTGTAGATAAATATAAGGGTAGTATTCTACTTCCTTTTGTAAGAATTTACGTGAGACATTGTGAGAGATTCCATTCAGAAATGAACATCTATTTCCCCAATTCGACACCAGACATCTTAGGACTTTTTTTTTTTGGCAGACTAGAAGCCGTGGTGGGAGGCAATGTCTTCCAGGCATTGGTTTAGTCCCTAAAAGGCTACGACAGCCAGGGCAGTGTCTAGCAGCGCCTCCCAGACAAAAAGCTTGGTAAGGCCCAAGCTTTCATGAAAACAGTACCAGCAGATGAAAAATATTAAGACAAAGAGTGGCAATTGTGCAAAGTTTATATTCTATTTATAAAGAAGTGCCTGGTGGGAGCAGTGGTGCCAGTAAATTAAAAAAAAAAAGTCTGGTTCAGAATAGATAAAAACATTATTGTTAAAATGCTTCATTATTATACAAAATTGGTCATTTTTGTCCTTTCACATTTCCATCAGATGAGAGATTTCCCACAAGATAAAATAAGGACAAAAAAGCATTTTTGATGAAAAGAAAGGACACACACACCTTAAAGGTGCGCTCGGAAGAATGCTCATTTGAACAGGCAGAGTAAATGATTGACACTCTGCATAAGGGCTCTGACAGTCAAAGCTTTGACGTGTCATTTGTTAGAAACCTTATTACAATAACTGACAGCCATACCCAGCAGATGCACCATAGAGATGTTGTGACAATTTCTTCTCTAAAAACATTAAATATTGTGAATTTTAATATGAAATATTCTGCAGCAGAAACCAGTCCTGCTGCTTCTTGTTGACAAGGTAAAGACTAAGCATCATGTGTGAAATTCTAAAAGGGATAAAGGTTATAAGTGGTGAAAATCATATCAAAGAGTTACAAACACTCCAGAGAACCAGACGATTTGAAAAGTGGACAGAATGAAAGATTTCAAAGCACAGAGCCTTTTTTATCTGTAAAAACTTCTTTTTGAGAGACAAACCTTGAAATCAGCATTTAGAATTTACATAAGACTAACGAATGCAAAACATTGCCAGACACAGGATCAGCGGTGTCTAAGAAATGGACACATTAGATATTTCAAATTCAGTGCTAAAATGAGAGATTTGCTTATTATTCAACTTCAAAAAGCTAGCAACCAAGAAAAACCATATTTAATCTCTCCCTTAAGTAACATGGTGAGGAAAATAACCCATGTAGAAGAAATGAAACTAGAACAACTTTTTGGAAAGGAGAATTTAGCCGCCACACTGATCACCTCTTATCACCCCCTCTGATTTCAGAAAATCACATCCTGCATTTACATAATTTGCAAAGCTCTGACACAGAAGGGCTTGGGGAAGCAGGATTTAAGAGCTGCTCAGCATTAATCTTCCTGCTGCACAGGAAATGTGGGCATAAAGACATGAGCATAACACACGGAGCCAGGTGTAGGCTGTGATTGTGAGCACACTGGGCTCAAAGCTAAGTCTCATTGAGTATGCAACTCTTGCCCTCTTTCTGTGCTAAGATACTAAGAACATCCTTTGCAACTTCATAGCTGCCTATTAAAACACGTGTTGCAGGAATAAATTAGTACTTCATTGATGAATGATACCACTCATTTCTTAATTTCCTATTAATTTGGGAATTGAGTCATATGATGATTGGGTGTCCGTGAAGCATATCAAGATAACGAACCCAGTAGGTTTTGTCATGACCATCTCTTTTCTTTGATTGAAAGGATGCCTCACCCGACACTGTGACTTTTTTGTATAACAGCATATACATTTGGTTTGGATGCCATTGCCCATTAGCTAATGCAATATGAGGATGAGTATTTCAGAGATTAGTTCATTTTTATTCCACAGAATCACATAGATGTCCAAAGGTAGAACTAATTCTTGTTCTTCTGGATCAGCAATTTAAATTGATCCTACAAATACCAGGAATTGGGAGTTAATAGAGATGACTACAAATACCTGATCTAATTGTAAAGCTTTTTAAACATATCATTATAATTTTCTATTCATGACTGAAGCCAGAAGTCCAGACCTCAATTCAGATGTCCCACATGAGTGGGAGGGAGTCAAACACTTGAAACATCATATTGCCCCAGGCTGTATCTAGAAATCAAACCCATGCATACTAATAAAGGCAGAGAAACTATTCAACTTTATTTTCTTATCTTCACAGGTAAGTCAAATGTCATTGTCAATCTCATGTGTTATTGATGCCAATTATGCTTAGTGTAAGTATCTTCGAGATGGCCAGCCTTGTGGCAAAGTGGGTTTGTGATGCTAGCTAGCATCCCACATGGGAGTGTAAGTTCAAGTTCTAGATGGCTGCTACATTTCCAGTACAGCTGCCCATGATAGAGTCTGGATAAGCAATGTATGACAGCCCAAGTTCTCGGGGTCTTCTACCCATGTGGGAGACCAAGATGGAGTTTTTGGCCGCAAGTTTTGGCCAGCTATAGTTGCCATTCTGGGAGTGAACCAGTAGATGGATAATATATTTCTTTGTCTGTGATCTTCCTCTTTGTGACTCTACCTTTTATATGAACAAATTATTATTATTTTAATGGAACCCTTCAGACTTGGAATGCAAGTCTAGAAGGTGCATCTTCACATCTTCTGCTGACTGACCAGTGAAGTAAAAAATCAAAAGTGCTAACATTCTGACACCAGATATATGCACCTCAGGCTCAGGGCAGATCCAGAAAGAGTCTATTAATATTTAAAAACAAAAGATCAGGGCCAGCATAATGGCACAGAAGCTAAATCCTTGCCTGGCAAGTGCCAGGATCCCATATGGGCACCAGCTGCTCTACTTCTCATCCAGCTCTCTGTTTGTGGTCTGGGAAAGCAGCAGAGGATGGCCCACAGCCTTGGGACTCTGCACCCACAGGAAAGACCTGTAAAAAGCTCCTGATTCCTGGCTTCAGATCTGCTCAGTTCTGGCAGCTGAGGCCACTCAGGGAGTAAACCAGTCAGTGCATAGAAGATCTTTCTGTCTCTACTTCTCCAAAAATCTGCCTTTCCAATAAAAAAAAAAAACTTAATAAAAGATCTGTGCTAAAATTCAACCTTATCTTTTCCCTACAAAACCAAACCTATAAATACAAGATAGGCTCTTTGTTGCAAGGGGTGTTAGATTTTGAGAACTTTATTAGTAGTCCTTGTGCTCCTCCCATCAGCCTGTAACTTCTGGATCAGGGAATTACCTTACAATACCCCTAATTAATGCTAATTTATGCTCATTTAGTGACCATAAAAATGTGTCACCAAATTTTAATTGCATGGGAGGGGAGATAGATGAAAGCACTAAAGAATTAGTGTGTCATTTACTAAAGAGACCTTTAGGAACAATAAAGACCATCTGCCCTGTCAATCTTCATACTCCCGGGACAACACTACACCTTAAAACCCAATGATAAATAAAACTTTTTGCCATAGCAATGAGGGTAAATGTTGCCCTTCTTCATTATCTGTGTCAAACGAGGATAGGTAGAATTTTAGAGAGACAGCTTGTTGCCAATGCTGACTATTCATTTTAAAATTAAGTTTTACAGGTAGAAAGCACTTTAATAGAACAAAGGTGACATCTATTATCCACTTAGCTCTCAAGAGTATATTTTTCATAGGTTGTTAATTAAATAGTTCAGAAAGCAGTTTTTTTTAAATGTATCAGGTGAGTTATTTATGTATGCCCCAGATTCCCAATATTTATGTACTTAAATGAGAATTGCATGTCAGTTGGATTTTGCAGACCACAGCAATGCTATTTCAAGAGATAACCTCAAGTTTCCTTTATGTTTAACACTCTTGCCTTCACTAACAACTGAATTCAGCATCTAAAAAAGCACCCCTGCTGTGTCAAGCCTTAAGGACATTTAGCGGGCAACAAAATATGACTGATTCCTGGAAGTCCTCTAAGGACCTGGCACATGACAGGAGCTCCGTGAATATTTGTACCATGAGAAAATGAATGAATGAATGAATGAATGAGTTCAAGCATCTGCCAATGTGATCACTCTCCTTACTAGTTCCTGACATTGTGTTAGTTGTTCCTTCCAGCTTCCATAAAATGAAGGAAGAAAAATCAATGAATATTTTCAAAGTAATGTTAACTACATCCCAGGCTCTTGCAAAGATCTTTGGCACTCCATTCTCAAATTTGCTTTTTTAGAAGAAATCAGAAAGTTCGGAGGAAGCTTCTTGTAAGAACTCAAAAATTCAGAAAATGACCAAGAAATTCTTCTGACAATAGTTATGCATAGGAATCCAGTATTTTTTCCACACCAACCACTTTCTACAGAGAAAACTGTTACCAAATGAGTTATTCTGTGTTCCCTCTGACTCTTGTTTTCAGAGAGCAAATTAAAACCATGGACTAGACCAATGATCCCTCCCATGTTGTCTCAGCAGCAAGCACTGGACACGGCTGTCCCCATGCAGCATGTCCCTGTCTCGGTGTCAAATCCTGCAAGGAGGAGTTGCCTTTTATAGTAGGAAAGCAGAGTTCTGAAGCAGTACTGGTTTTACATTAAAGTCTACGCACGGACTTATTGAAAATGGTCAGAAGTGTGAGTCATGTAGACATCCCAGCAGGCATGCACTCTCAAAGAACATAGGAGCCAGTGTATTAAATGTTTCAGACGGAATGAACTTCAAGGAGTAAAGCAACACAGGACAAACAAAAAGATCACATACAAGACTACAAATAATGAGAACACCACTTCGTTAGAAACAAGCTATACATATGTATACACCCTCTCTATAGATACTGCTTTATAGAAGTATGTCATATATAATGCATAGGCAGGTAAGTAAAAATAATTTTTTCTGATACTCTTAATTCCCTGGAAATGCAAATATTTTAAAAGTATATTGTAAGGGGAATAATGAATTTCACAACATAGCTGTTTTGTATCGATACCTTTAGAAAAACCAAATTTTATCTAAATAATTTATTTATTTGTATCTGATTATGTCTTAAACACTGCTCTACCTTTGGGGTCTTCAAAAAGTTCAACCAGGGATGCTATTAACTTACCATTTGGAATGTCATTTCTACTAATAACAGTGTTAAAACAGGAGCTCTGAAAGAAGAACAATTCTGCTATTTCCTCCAAGTCTCTTAAAACCAGTATCTCTTAGTGGAGCTCTTAGACATTTGGGCATTTTAAAAGTATGTTTTCTTTTTCATCCATTAAATTATTTAAAAATGACTACCCGAATTAAGTGTGTATAAGAATGAGAGTAGAACTGTTTTCTCCTTCATTTAATGAGTCTGTGTGTGTATTTTTTGTTTTGTTGGTTTTTCTTTTCTTTTTTCTTTCTTTTTTTTTTATTTTTACAGTTATTAAATGGCACGATTTACCACCGGGATTTTTAAGGCTATTTAGTCCATTGTATTGACTCCCTTGTGACGCTAAGGCTGTATCAAAGATGCGATCCTGGCAGAAAATGGAAAAGCTGAAGCAAAACATGAGCAAGGTAATTCCAAAAATAGAAAAGAAAAAGAAAACAAAGGGTAGATTTTCTTCCTTCTTTAAACAAAACTCCCTTGGGCAGAGTCTTTAACACTTTCAAAGGACTTTGGAAGGAAGAAAGGCTATCTTACTGACATCAGCAATGCTATCCTGGGTATCTGATTTCAGGGAAAGTGAGCAGGAAGCTTGGACTCTCTTCCCCCCCACAGTTCAGGGTCACCTCTAAGTGATGTTGCCTATAACTCTGTTCAAAGACAAACCTATGGCACCTCCAGATATTTTTACTAATTAGGGGTACAAGTAGAACCTAGAACTTCAAAGAGCAAATCTCATGTTAACATTATCTTTAGAAGACATTTCACTGACTTGTTTCTGAACTATTTTTTTTTATTTTTGCCTATAACATATTTTTACACTTAAAGATATTTTATTTTGTTTAATGATATAGTTCCACAGGCTCTGGGGTTGCCCGTCCCTTCCCCAAGATCTCCCCTCCCCTCACTGATTTCCGCTCTGGTTTTACAGTGGATGTCCCTCATGAATAGTCATAAGTCCACCATGTTGTTATTGAAGTGTTTCTTGACAATGTAGGCATGGACATTGTAAAAATCATTTGAAAAAAATTTGTATTGTTTGTGCTTACTTTCATTTCTTCTTTTGTAGCATAAGGTGACAGTCTGTATTATTTTAAATCGATGAAAGTTTGGACCCGGAGTGGTAACCTAGAGGCTAAAGTCCTTGCTTTGTATGTTCTAGTTTGTATGCCTTGTATGGATGCCAGTTTGGGTCCTAGCTGCTACACTTCTCATCCAGGTACCTGCTTGTGGCCTAGGAAAACAGTTGACAATAGCCCAAAGCCTTGGGATCCTGCACCCATGTGAGAGACCCAGAAGAAGTTGCTGACTCCTAGCTTCAGATCAGTTCAGCTCTAGTCATTGAGACCACTTATGGAGTGAATCAGCGGACAGAAGATCATTCTCCCTGCCTCTACTTCTCTCTGTAAATCTGCCTTTCCAATAAAATAAATAATTTTTTTTTTTTTAAATAATAGGGCCCGGCGGCGTGGCCTAGCGGCTAAAGTCCTCGCCTTCAACGCCCCGGGATCCCAAATGGGCGCCGGTTCTAATCCCGGCAGCTCCACTTCCCATCCAGCTCCCTGCTTGTGGCCTGGGAAGGCAGTTGAGGACGGCCCAAGGCTTTGGGATCCTGTACCCGCGTGGGAGACCTGGAAGAGGTTCCTGGTTCCCGGCTTCGGATCGGCGCGCACCGGCCGTTGCGGCTCACTTGGGGAGTGAAACATCGGATGGAAAATCTTCCTCTCTGTCTCTCCTCCTCTCTGTATATCCGGCTTTCCAATAATAATAAAATCTTTAAAAAATAATAATAATAAATAAATCCATGAAAGTTTTCCTTTATATTCACAGCACATAATTGAACATATCAAAACACATGATAACCAAGTTTCGTTTCACTCAATCATACACTATCAGATAACAACTTAGTGACAAATGAAGAGATGTAAAATGGGAATCACATCTTTGCCAGCACAGGGATTGTGCTTAGATCCAACTGAGAGCATGTGCAATCAACATATGGATGAGATGGAATCTGGTTGGAAGCTGAAATTTTCCATTAATCTTCTGTTTTGGGGGCACAACATACATTGTTTGTGGGTATCTCTTTAAGAATGGTCTAGGCTCTTGATTCTTAATGATGTAACTGGTTATCAATAGAATCATTAAAATATAGTCATCACAAAATGGCCTGATGAGGAGTAAGGTATTTTATAATTATAAATATCCTGAAATTGGCTTTTTGGTTTATTTGATATTTGGGAAAACACCACCAAGCACGTGATGCCAAGGAAAGTCAGTCTGAACTAACAAAATATTGGAAAACAAAGATGGAAGTACTAGACAAGTGTGAAACAAAGTACATGCATCTATGGACATGAGCTCTCTCACCTCACCATGTATTTCATTTTATTCTAAAGCAAAGGACAGAAGAAAAATTGGAAGAAAGTTCGATGCAAGATCATAACTGGTTAGAATACCAACAGCAGAAAGCAACAATGTATAGGATTCTATGCTTGATACCTGGTTTACATAATTATTTTATTCTCCCAGTTTTTGTATCACATTTTCATTGCAGTGTTATAATTAAATATTAAAATGGCTTCAGTAAATCACATGATGTTGTGACCTGTAACACATGGAGAAACACCTTGTCACAGGTATTCCTATTTAAAAAAACAATCTTTGAGCTTTTTTTAAAGGAAATGCAAATAAGAAACAGAGTAGGCAGAAAATGGGAGAGCTGGGACATTTTCTTGGCCTAATGATGTCCCTCGTGAAATTGCAATAAATATAAAATTGTATTTTTCTGGAATTTTTATCTATTATTGATTTGAGAGCAAATCATGTAATTTTGCTTTTGCCCTATTGAATGATTTATGTTGCAGAAAGAATGGAATGCTCTCCATGGATACTCAGTATATTTGCTATCTCTTTCTTTATGCATCCGTCTTAAGTAGCTGATTTATACCTGTCGAAATGTCATTATTCACTAGGTGAGGTTATTGGGGTTCTGTCAAAAATGCAACCGAGAAAAAAAGTAACCATTTTCAGTATTGTGAAAGGTTTTAGGTACATTTTGAAGCTTTATTGCACAATGAACCTTTGCTTTTTTATTCCCATTCCATTATCCTAAACAATATATTTTTCATCTGTTATAGATAAATTTGATACTAGCTTTAAAAAATGAAATGGCATGTTTCAATTTTTGTCTAATGATGACCATTTTTTCTGAATATAGAATGACACACAGGCAACAGAGAAGGGAGCCAAAGAAAGCCAGGAGAGAAGTGGAGAGAGAATAGATGAGCTGGAAAGAGGGAGGAGATGAATCAGGATTGGGCATAGGATATGATGACTTCAACAAAGGAGAACAATTGGAGTAAAAAGATTTAAATGAATTTAAAATTATTGAGTTGACACATCAATGGAACGATGTGAAGCAACAAAATAATTATCAATTTCTAGCATAAGTGCGTGGGTGGGTGATAGAGCCATTCATTTAAATTGAAAATATTAAAGAAAGACTAAATGTTAGTTTAGATTCAGTTCAGAATTGGAATGGAAATAAAATGGTTTATTTGCACTTGCTGACTTTTGCAGTACCTGCAAAAATATCAGGTGGACATACGCAGTAATGCATTTGAAATTTGTGTTAACCGGCTTTCACAATGGTCCTCAGTCACTTCTGGTTCCTGAAACCCCTACCCTTGTTCAATTTGCTGCCACACAGTGTTTACACTTGTTTGGGTGGCCTTAGGAAATATCAGAATGTCACTTCAGTGGTTAGAATGTAAAAGGCATCTAAGTCCCTGTCAGTGAGGGATGATTTTTCTGAATGATCTGAGCATCCTTAGGGAGCACAAAGGACAGATCCTCAGTAAAGGAACTGACGTATCGAGAGCCAGCGGAGTTATCTTGGAAGCGGATCTTCCAGCATTGTTCAACTCTTCAGACAGCTGAAGCTTCATCAACAAACTGACTGCAGAGTTTGGAGAAGTTTCAACCATAACATCTAGTTAAGGTTCTCCCAGATTCCAGACTCAGAACGTGGTATTAGCTTGCATACTTTAGTTATTCTGAGTTGTTAAATTGTGGGCATAATTTCCATAGACAAATAAGTATCTAATAAAGATATGAATATAAAAAGACCTAAAATGAGTATCATTTGCATCAAGCACAGTTTTCTGAAACTTTAACTTTGTTATTGCATATAAAGAAGGTTATAAGAGGAAAAAATCCTAAATGCAATAATGCTTCAAAATCAGAAAAAGAGCCCCTCCCCCACCCCCACTGCAGATAATGCAGTTAGAAATATGACAGAAAAATAGAAAGAAAAAACAATGTCATGGGAGTCAAGGAAAGGGAATATTTTGGGAAACAATGAGATGGAGGTATGACAGACTAGTCAGAGGGTAAACCAAAGGAAGACAAATGTAGATTCAATCAGGAGATGGTGTGCACTGAAAGTTGCTTCAAAGAGAGGTTGAAAAGAAACCAAAGGTGCTGAAAAAAGGCTTCTGATTGTTTTAAGGGTAAATTCCTCTCATGATCATACCCACAATTTAATACTAATTTAGGGCAGCAAGTTTTTACTATGGGAAGTGTACTAAAACCAATCTTAGAAAATGTGTCTTTGACTCAGAAGTAACAATGAAATCACTGTGCATATTATTCTCCATGGAGTTTTTCAGATTTTCAGTGGGAAAGACGATAGCAAACATTAGCCCAGCTTAAACGTATCAGCCAAACATAGGATTCGGCTCATCATGAATGAGCGTGAAAAGAAGAAATCGGATTCAGATTCTCAAGAATTTCAGATATTAAATATTAAGAATATAAAATGACTCTATAATTGTTTTAAAATAATGGATCAGGTATTTGAATATGTGTAATGAAACAATCAGCTAATTACTATAAGTTGTTTCAACAAAATATTGGAGATGGAGGCCTAAAACAGAAAGAAGGATAAAGCAGGTGAAAAGGGGGTAAAGAATTTATCTGAAATTCAGTAGAAAGATAGGCAAATGAATAGTACAATGAAGCCAGTGAAACAGAAAGAATTCTAACCTATAGATGAAGGAAAATAACACATGACATCATTGACTTTGTGCATCTCCTACGACAATTCCCAAATGGAACGTAGAACAAATTATACACACTTGGCGAAAAACAAAATCATGTTACTGCTTCAAGCTACACAAGATACATTCCACAAAATCTTGCTGAGTAAATAAATGCCAGCCACTGCATTTATTATTAGGCATTCAGCAATGAGAAATAGATCTGGCTTTCATAAACAACTTTTTTCTCTTTTCCTATTTTAGCTGCCGAACTAGGTGCTATTTAAAAGAAAAATACTAACATCTTCCAGATGATATTTCTCTTTGCACTGTGGCATTAATCTCCAGTTATTCCAGAATATTTCTGTAATTTATATCTGATTATATGTTTCCTGTTTTAACTCTCTTTCACTCTCTTCAGAATAAAATGAGCACTCATAGCACAGCAGGTAAAGGACGTTAAAATCTCTTTATGTTATCATGGTTTCCTATTGCATGATATATAAAATAGCTTGTATATTCTCCCTCTTTCAGCTCCTGAACCTATTGTTCTCTTGCTCTTCCACCTTTCCATGAAGTTGTCGGTGCCACTTGTATTTCCGGGTTTTACCATCACGTGTGGGTTTCATCTTCACACTGTTTTTTCTCATCTTCGACTAAGATCAGTTTAGGGCCTGGCGCGATAGCATAGCAGTTCAAGTCCTCACCTTGAACGCACCTGGATCCCATATGGGCACCAGTTCTAATCCCTGCAGTCCCACTTCCCATCCAGCTCCCTGTCTGCGGCCTGGGAATGAAGTCCTGGATGGCCTGAAGCCTTGGGACCCTGCACTCATGTGGGAGACCCGGAGGAAGCTCCTGGCTCCTGGCTTCGGATTAGCTCAGCTCCAGCTGTTGCAACCACTTGGGGTGTGAACTATCGGATGGAAGATCTTCCTCTCTGCCTCTCCTCCTCTCTGTATATCCACCCCTCCAATAAAAATAAAAAATAAATTTAAGAAAAGATTCATTTAAATTCTGTCTCTTCTTCTTCAAGTTAAGCAGAGACCAACACTCCGTTGTAGTCTGCATGACTCTCTGTCAGCAGTTAAAATATTAACATTTGCTTACCTTTATATCTCCCACAGTATAAACTCATTAGGTAAAAAGAATTATTTTATATCCGTAAGAATTGGCACCATGCTTTTATACTTTTTGATGGGCTAGTTTTTGAAACAGCAACATTTTTAAAACTATTTTTAAAACTATTTTTAAAACTATTCTAAATCACAGATGTCCTGAATATGCTACATAGTATTACACCAGAGAAAATCATGGCAATGAAAAAGTTTACAACGTGAGAACAGTAGTATGAAACAAATTATTGCAATGAAAGCCTTAACTTTAGATTTGGTCATGTAATTTGCATTAGCCAATGGGATGTTATTGAACTTCAAATAAGCAGCTGAAAATGTCAGGTGTTGCTTGTTCCATAACCATGAGAAGAAAGTACTCTGCATAACCCACTAGTGCTTTTTATTTGCTTGTTTTAATTATTTGAAAATGCAGGCTCATACATAAAAATTTCCTGCAGGTAATAAGATTCTGATTAAAGGCCTCTATTGAACTGTGACTTATCTCTCTACTTGGAAATTGCAAATGTTAATGAACTTACTCTTCTGTTGTTGTTGTTGTGTGCATGATAGATACCATTGTGTGCCCCCACCACCAATTTTCCAAAAGAGCAACAATGTTGCTCCCACAATTGTCCTGCAACAGGGCTGATCTACCTAGCCGAAATGTCCACCCTGACAGTCACATGGAAAGCCATACCAATCCAAATTCTAACCTAGAAGCTTACTATGTCTCTGAGACTTGCAACAGATTTGCTTTTTTTTTCCCCCTTGGCACAGTTCTATAGCTAGGCAGAATTCTCACTGAAGCCAATTGACTCAGTCTAAAAAAATTGAGAAAGTTTTATCTGACTCACAGGTGCAATATAAAGAAAAGACAGTCCCAACTGGCAAAAAAAAATGAGGTCACAGCAAGAAAGGAGTCTACTCAAGCTACTCAAAAGCCTCAAATATCATAAAGAAGTCAATCAAAGGGACATAACTATATATCTGAAGACATCAGTGCTTTGGTAACTTCACAATTCAAGTTATTATAACAGAGCAATAATGAAGCCATGTTTTAAGGTGTTGAGTGCATGACTTACTTTGGCTTAGTTCCAAGGCCATGAACTTCACCCCCGACCCACATCAATAGCTATGAAATATGTGCTGTCAGGTACAATGCAGCCCAAGTAAACAGGTTTTGATGGGGCAGTGCAAATCCATCACTGCCCACTGAAAAATCAGGTCAAGGCATGGGTTCTATTGATGGACGGTGAGAGGTTGAGTAAGACTCATTGTGTGACAGAAATACAATGTTACAGAGCTGGAGATTTATCAATTGTCAATTTTTCTTTGCAGTTCTTTGTTAACGTTATTTCTTTCATAATCCACTAAATAAAAGTAGGCAAGGGATGGATGACGGTGGGCAGTTACTTGGCCTTCTTAACCCATCTCAGATCACGCCGAGGGTCTGACTGGCCCAGAGAAAAAATTATTCTTCCAACACACAATGGGCATACAGTGTTAGAAACAATTCTAGCACCCCAGCTACAACCATGAGGTCACCGGATGAACACAAAAACATTATGTGGAAGAAGTGCAGGAAAATGACTTTCAAACTGAATTTAATAAAAAGAAGCTTGATTTTATTATTACCACTGATTTCACTATAATTTTTTTGTTGTGGCTTAGTTACAAGTTTTCTAAAGTAAGAAGTCATTTTTTCAGTTGCGAGACATCAAAAAATGACTATACAGTAAGTAATAAAACCAAGACTGTAATATTTACATTTATTTAAGAAGTAATATGATATTTAGTATGTTTATAAAGATGACCAAGTGCCGTTAATTAACAAATTAACCAACTCATAGACTTACTTTTTTTCCTTATGTAGCCTCTTAAATTTTACACTTTTCACAATTTGAAACACAAAATGAATTCTTTATCATCAAAATTCTGAGCAATGAATCACTAAGACTTCTGTCTCTAAAATGAAACTCCCCTTTAACCATTATCACCTCAGTCTCCATCTAACTCCTCCCCTACCAGCTGATAATCACAATTCTATCCCCTACTTCTATGAATTCAATGTTTTAAGAGATCCTCCAGCATTTGTCTTCCTGTATCTGCCTATTTCTCTAGCATAATATCCCAAGCTCATCCAAATTATGTTTGTGCAAAACTTGAAAACAGGAATTGAGTGAGGGAGGGGGGAATTGAAACATGGTTATCTTAGAATTGTAGATGTAAAATACATGGAATCCGTTCCTTTCATATTAATAAAAGTTTAAAAAGTAAGACTTCACCCTTTTTTAAAGCTGAATAGTTTTTATTATATATATTAATCAGTCAACTAATGAGAAGCATCTAGATTGATTCCATATGCTGGATTTTATGAATGCTGCTATAATGAATCTGGGAGTGAAGATACCTTTTTTAGTATACTGATTTCAATTAGGTTTGCATCCAAAAATGGGATTACTGAATTATATTGATAGTCCTATTTCCAATGTTTTGAAGGACTTCCATATGGTTTTCTTTGGTGGCCATAATTCCCACCAAGGTCATGCAGAGATTCCCTCTTTTTATACCTTGGCCAACACTTACTATTGTTTTCCTTATTGGAACTAGCCATTCTAAGATTGTAAAGTAATATTGCATAATATTTCATTGTAATTCTAATTTGCTTTTTATATTCTTCAATGAGCTTGTTTTTGTTCCTTTTATCTGTTTACCCATTGTGCATGTTAATGTTCATTAAAGTATTTTAGCCCATGTTTTGTACTGAGTTAATGTTTTCTTCATATTGAGTTGTGGGTGATATTTTATTACTGGAGATTTTATAAAAGGAATGTCAATAATAAGGAAATACTACTTTCATATATCAATGAAATATTTATAACTATTTTTAATGTATTTTAAACTAACTGAACAATCCCATGCATGAATTTTAACTATTGCACAATTTAACCCATTCATTTTTAATACAGAAGACATTACAAAACATGAAGTATCATACAGCTAGGTAGTATCATAAGGCTAGATAAATTTGATTAATTCTGACAAAATGGTTCTGGGGACAGTGTCCTACTGTAGCATACTCACTCTCCAGCCTGAGGCACCAGCATCCCATGTATGTGCTGGTTCATGTCTGCTGTTTGGGTTTGGAAAACAGTAGAGGGTGGCCTAATCCTTGGGACCTTGCATTCACATGGGAGACCCAGAAGGAGCTCTTGGCTTCCAACATCAGATCAACTCAGCTCTGGCCATCCATTGAAGACCATCTCTGCTTCTCCTTCAATCTCTGTAAAACCTGCCTTTCAAATAATACTCATAATCAAACATAATAAACAACTAATAGTACTTCAGGCCTTCATTATTCCATTCAGTGACAAAATATAAAGTTGTTCCAAGAATTCATGAAGAGTAAACACTGTTTATTTAGCTGTATTTGAACGTAGAGACACAGCACAAGATCTTCCATCTGAAGGCTCACTCCTCAGACATCTGCAATATTTGTTGCTGGACCATATCAAGCTCATGAACCCACAGATCAATCCAGATGCCCTCTATGGATGGCAGGAACCCTGTTGCCTCCCAGGGTGTGCATTAGCAAGAAGTCAGATCAACCTGGAGTAGCTTGAACTCAGGCAATTTGATATGGACTAAGAGAATGCTAGGATATGTATTAACCACTAAGGAAATGCCTTTGCCTGAATTCTCAAAGAATCATCCTCCAAAAGTACCCTGGCCTGACAGTGACCTAGATCTAGAATGAAATTGAATACCAAGGAAAACCACATACATATCTCAATTACCAACACACAATGTTAGACAATGGGCAAATTATCCCCAAAACAGTGTACCATCCTAGACGGGAACCCTAACACAAATCATCAAGTTCTGTAATTATGAGCAGTTAGGGATAAGAAAACCAATCTATGATAATAAATTAGAATATGAAAATTAATTCTCTGATGAGACATAAAAAAGACTAACTTTCAAAGAATGAAATATTATCAGGAACAACACATATTTCAGATAATTAAATTTTAATAAAATTATAGTATTCATAAGCAAAGAAACATGTGACAGGAGAACAAATAAATGCTGAGCAGCATAAAGAAAACTGAAGATACATCATTGTAAAAAAATTTAAAAATAGGAGGGGGAAATGGGGAGATGACAGGTTTTCATGAAAGTAACATTGTGGGTTTTTTTCTTAAGATTTATTTATTTTATTTGAAAGGCAGATGTACAGAGAGGAGGATAGACAGAGAGGAAGATCTTCCGTCAAATGAGTCACTCCCCAAGTGGCCGCAAGAGCCGGCTGGAGCTGCGCTGATCCGAAGCCAGGAGCTAGGAACATCTTTCCGGGTCTCCCACACAGGTGCAGTTTCCCAAAGCATTGGGCCGTCCTCGACTGCTTTCCCAGGCCACAAGCAGGGAACTGGATAGGAAGTGGAGCTGCCGGGATTAGAACCGACGCCCATATGGGATTCCGGCACATTCAAGGCAAGGACCTTAACCATTATGCTATCATGCCGGGCCCAACATTGTGGGTTTTTTATTACTTCCTTTGGATATATATCCAGGAGTGGGATAGTTGGGTAGTACAGTAGGGCCATTTTTAGTTGTCGGATAGCTCTCAGAAAACAGAGAGAGAAAAAAGGAGTGAAAAGGAGATGCCAAATCAGCAATTTTAGAACAAAAATACAACCTACCTAAGGTGCCATAGCAGCATTTTTATCATTGCATATCTATACAAATGTAACACAAAAATAAATTCCTTGACTTCTCTGCAATCTCAGTAAAAGCAATGCATTCCCTCCCCTGCTCCCACCCACCACCCACACCACCCAACCACCCAACCACCCACACCACCCACACCACCCAACCACCCACACCACCCAACCACCCACACCACCCACACTACCCAACCAGACCTTCTAGTTCTCCCAATCACACTGCCCGTTTGGAAAATATTAAAACACAATATACTCTCCTTCAATTTGTGTGGAGATGAGACTGGGAGAGATCTGCCACGTAGCTGACAGGTCATACTTTAAATTGAATTTCCCAAATAAGAATTTAATCTAGTTTCAATAAAAGTTATTAACCACATTTAATTAGGAAAAGCAGGTCTGAATCTGGGCTACTTGTTTCAGAATCCCAATGCAAGAACTGATGATTAGTCACTTGATGATATCAAGATTTGCCTGCAAAGTGCTATAACTCTGTGTCCCACCAAACAAATCTCAAAAGAATAAGTTTGAAATGAACAATCCTGGACATATTTCACGGATCTCAGTTCAACTTGATTTATACAGGATTTACCCAGGCATCAACAGAAGGAGACTCTCTAGGTAAATTGACTAAAACTCTGTCTAAAGGAAATGAAACTTAATAAAAACCCAACATGGTCACTGAATGCTAATAAAATACTTTTTCACAGGCCCGGCACGATAGTGTAGTGGTTAAAGTCCTCGCTTTGCACGCGCCAGGATACCATACGGGTGCCGGTTCTAATCCCCACGACCCTGGGAAAGCAGTCAAGGACGGCCCAAAGCTTTGGGACCCTGCACCCGTGTGGGAGACCCGGAAGAGGTTCCTTGTTCCCGGCTTTGGATCGGCGCAGCACAGGCCGTTGTGGTCGCTTGGGGAGTGAATCATCAGGCAGAAGATCTTCCTCTCTGTCTCTCCTCCTCTCTGTATATCTGACTTTGTAATAAAAATAAATAAATCTTAAAAAAATACTTTTTCATAAATATGTCCATAAACATTATAAGCCCAGAAATTTTGCAACTTCTGTAATTTTGCTTAGACCTGGTTGCATTGGTAATGAAGAGTTCTGCTCCTATTCATCACATTTCAAATAAATGGCAAAATTCATCACTCACAGGTCATGTGTTCTTAGGCAAACTTTTTCTTCTTTATCCACCATATGCTTATCTAAGTTAGTAAGTAGTATCAGTGAAGTACAAATTAAGATAGAAAATGTATTGGTGCCAAAAGCTTAGGAGTATATTCACTCTCCACATTTCACACATCTTGAGGAATTTCTGTCAGATAGAATTGAAATAATGATAAAGCAGCCAACTTGTTTCACTAAAAATCTTATAAAGTAAGCAGAGAGGACCCTGATAAAGACCCACAGCGACTTCTTAACTTGAAAAGGAACAGAACTATCATGAAAGGATGTCAGTAGGATGGCAAGAGTTCCTACTATGAAAGGTGCAAAAAGGGAAGAGAAAGGCCACAAAGTAGAGTTTCTCAGAATAACAGAGCATCCATTTAGAAGAGTGTCTCTTAAATCAAGAGAGTAGCAAGAAGTCCACATTACTAGAATTCACTTTGGGGCTCTACGTCTATGGGATTTTTAATAATCCTGTCTTTGCAGTGAGGGTGATTGCAACACAGAAATGGAGGCTTGGAATTCTTGCCAGAACAAGCTAGCCATCGCAATAAGTGAGGAAAACTGGGTTCACTTCCAAAGTAGTCAACAGAAAAAAATCATCCAACCTGTAGAAAAAGATTGAAAATATAAGAGACCACCCTGGAGAATTAAAGATTATAACAGGTAATTTTTTCCTGAAACTTTTAAAGTCCTTTTTAATTTTTTAATTTTTTTTCAAGTATTTTGAAATGTAGTGCAAGAAAAAGAGAGAGAATAAGACAAATCCAGATCTCTTGCAGATACTTGCAACAGCCAGATAAGCAGGACTGGGCCAGCTGAAGTAAGAAGTCTGGGCTCTATCCAGCTCTTCCATGTGGGTGACAGGGGTTGAAGCACAGGAGTCATTATCTGTTGCCTCTTAGCATGATGCTAATTCAGAAGTGCAGCAGCCAAAACCCAAATCAGCACTCTGATATGGGATGTGTTCCTTCCAAGCAGCTGCTTAAACTTCTGCACCACAGTGCCGACCCCAAAGAAAACTGAAATAATAGAGCTGTATTTGCAAACGTATTGCATACGCGATTACAGATCAGTGCAGTTTAAGATAGAGCCTTGACTTAGAATACGTAATGTTAAGTCATAACAAAACCTTAGAATGATAATCTGTATCCAAGTGAACATTAGAGCAGTAAAAATAGAAATACTAGCTGGGAAGTCTTGAAAGCATTTTGTTAATATATTTAAAAAATTAGAAATGACTTAGTGTACAATTAGAAAAATATGAGTTTTCTAAACTTTTGAAGGGAAAATACAGTAGAAATGTGAATAGTAATCTTCAAAATCAATATATTCAAAGAAGGAAAATAATAGGAAATGACAGAAAGCATAAAATAAGCTTAAAGGACAAGTACAACCATTTTTTTCCAATAACCTTAAATTAATTTTAAGAGAGTCTAAAAACTCAGACTCTTAGAATGGGGTAAGAACTCCAAACCCATCAATACACTCTTGGCAAAATGCAACCTAAAATAAAATGACAAATAAAGACTAATTTGCAAAACAAATTATGTGCTTGAATGCTTATAACCATGTAATTGACAACACTAAAACTCTGAATGCAATTTTAATAAATCTATAATGTCTTATTAAATAAAGAGACATTTCTGTCTCAAAAGATATTATTTCTAGCCTAGTATTGAGATGTGAGAATGTTGAAATCATTAAACTAGAAAATATTACAAAATGTCACACTCAGATTGCCCTCAGCTCTTGACAAGTGCATGCATCTTTGGGTGATGAGAATATGGATAACTTTAAACCTCCACATTTCAAGTTTTCTGAAGTGTGTTTAGAACATAGCTTTTCTTACTGAACACAAAATGAGTAAAGAAAATATGAATACCTGAATATCCTATTCCATAGCTAATGGAAGTTCCTGGCTAAGGTTTTCTTTGATGGTTTGCTGTGAATTTGTTCTGATAAGAGCAGCTTCAAATCAAACAACTAATGAAGTTTTATATATAGGTTTGCAAGCTCTAGTTTCACTTTCTCTCTTTTTCATTAATATTATATTCAACCACTTAAAGTAAAGGAAATTAAATAAAGCCAAATTTGAAGTTGCAATAACTTACACAAAATGGTTTAAAAGGAATGTAAGAAATAGCTTTGCATAAATAATAACACTGAATATTTTGTCTTCTGCCTTTGTTTCAGTTACACTACTAAAGATAACTGCATCCCACATTTCTTATAAAACAAAAGTTCCGCTTTCTTCTCTCCAAAGACTAATCTGATAAAAATGGCCCAACCCCTGAAATCTTCTTTTATGCTTTTGTTTAACATTTCTCTTCTTAAACCATAGACAATACTTGCTACATAATAGAAAGGAAAACACTAAATCTAAACAAGATTTATACCTATAAAATGTCTTTTCTTGCACTGTTCAAAAAACAGACAGTAATGAGAAATGATAATGCTGACAGGGCTCCTGAGGCAATAAAACGAAAAGTTTTACTGTAGAGATTTCTGGAAATTAATAATATGCTGTTTTTTAAATGTTCAAATTATATGAAATATGCAAGATGATAGTTTTCTAGGAAAGTTAGCATTGATATGGAAGAAATCCTCTGTAAACTTTAGGATGGTTAACAGTCTGTGTACAGGATGTGATGTTTTCTTCGATCTTGTTTACAGAAGCCATCACCCTCTGCAGGTCACAGCACACACTGAACCTGTTGTGCCAAGCACTTCTCTATGTTATTGTCCAGCATTGTTCTATTTTCTCTTCTTTAATGAAAGGTAACATACATGTATGTTATTTGTTTCTTTATGCAGTCATTTTAATACAGTGTTATATCTTCAATTTCTGCTCTTACTGTTTTCGTATAAACTCCAAAATTCTATGAGTTAATCCTTTCCTTATACATGTAACAAACACATAAATACATACATTATGTAACAGTAACATACATGCATATAGTCAGGTGGTCATAGGCCATGGATGGTACTGACACATAATCTTCGATTTTCTAAATATTGCCTCATCAATTAGAAGAATTGGAAAGCTTCCCAAGAGGATCATTGAGTTTCTCCATCTTTTGAAAATAATTTGCAAAAGCCATTTTCTTTTCTTTTTTAAAAGAAAATGTATTGATTTGATAGGCAAAATTCCAGAGAGAAGTAGAGAGAGGAGCGAAAGGGAATGAGAAAACATACAGACATGGAGAATGGAGAGAAGGGAATCTGGAATAAGTGCAAAGGGAGGGGGAACATTTCCCAGCTCTTGGCTCACTCCCCAAAAGCCACAACCGATGGGACTGAATGAGGCCAAAACAAGGAGCCAGGAACTTTCCCAGAGCTCCTATGGAGGTGGCAGGAGTCCAGATACTTGGACTGTGTTCCACAGCTTTCCTAGGCCTTGAGCAGGAAGCCGGATCTGAAGTGGAGAAGCTGGGACACGCTGTCACTGCAGGTGGCAACTTAACCTGTGTGCCACAGCAGGAGCCCAGGAGCCTTTTTTCTTAATTCACATGATTCTGACAGATACAAGTGATCTTTAATTTGCTTTCCTCTAACCAAAAGTAAAATTTGCCATTTTTATAATCTGCTAACCTTTTAGCAGCACTTTGTGACCTATTTTTCCACATTCTGCTCCATGCAATTTTTGCATTGTAGTCACTGCCAATTTTTCTTCATATATATTCTATATATCCTCCACATGTATCCAGATGTTATCCTGTTGGTTATAAATATAACCTCACTGTATATCACTCATCTTTACAGTTAGAAAAACAAACAAAAAAGAATTCGGATGTACTAAAATCCTTATTTTAAGATCTCGTTTATGCTGAGTCTTGTTAAGGAAGAATTCAACCTTTGCTGACAAAGTTTTTACCATTTTTTTCTATCAGCTTTCATTGTTTTACTTCAACATACCAGAAGTCCATGGCCTTTATATATTCAAGTGGGATTACCCTTACTTTGTGTTTGTGTTTCAATAGAACTTCTTTAGCTTTCTACTGAAACGATCTCTTTTTCTCTAATACTTTGTGTTGGTATTATATTTAAATTTATCGTATAGTTAAACTTCATTTTTGAACTCAGTAATATGATCAGTGCAGATATTATTATGCCAAAATTTCTAATTCTTATTGCAATATCCTTATACTCTATCTTAAATTAGAGTAAATCTTAATTTCTTTATGCCTTCTTTTAAAATATGCCCTTGCTTATTGTGGAATTATGTTAATCAAAAATTATGTAATAATTTCATTGGATTCCTCTATAATTTCACCTCTTTCTTCTATGTCCCTTGGACATCTTTGGTTTTCATTGTGTATTTTTTAGGTATGTAGTTATTTGTTCCTTCCATACAAATTCACATGGTTAGGAAATCAACCCTGCCCCTCTCCTCTTCCCCCCTTCCCTAAACACCCTCTTAGTTCTTTTTTTTTTTTTTCATTTTTATTGGAAAGTCATGCATATGGAGAAGATGAGAGACAGGGAGGAAGAACTTCTGTGCAATGATTAACTCCATAAGTGGCACAACGGCCAGAATTGAGCCAATCCTAAGCCAGGAGTCCAGAGCTTCTTTGAGGTCTCCTAGATGGGTACAGGGTTTCAAGGCCTTGGGCTGTCCTCCACTGCTTTCCCAGGCCACAAGCAGGGAGCTGGATGGGAAGCAGGCCTGCCTGGACATACACCGGCGCTTGAGTGGCATCCAGCCATATGCAAAGCGAGGACTTTAGCTGCTAGGTTACTGTACCTGGGGTCCTCTCTTGGTGTTAAATCACTTGTAAGGTTAAAGCAGTTTTCAACAGTTTCATGATACCTTGTTTAACTTTTATAAAATGTTTTATTGCCCTTGTAACTATCAGTATTTTGTAGGTTGTAAGAATGTATATTACTATTATAGTTTCTGGAAAAGCTATTATTTTTTATTTAATAAACCTCTGGAAATGCATTGTCTGTTATAGTTTGCTGAATCCTTGGATTTCTTAAATAGCAACTAATGACTCCATCTGAGAAATGATAGATCTTGTTTTTCTGGCCTTTAAGGTTTTGACCAAAGTTCCAATTTTCTTTTAATAAAAATAATACAGCTGATGACCCTAATTTCCAATTTTAGCTGAAAACCTGCTAACATCTCTTAGTTGTTTTAGCTATAATATTTAATAAATTGAGAAACTAATCCTTCATTTCCAAATAATAAGTATATTTTGAAGCTAATGTAAAGACTTCTCTACTTTCACTCACTTCATAATTTATTTCTGCTATAGATGACTACAGTACCTATAAGAAACTTTTTCAAATATTAACCAACCTTACATATATCACAATTCTTTTTTGCTCAGAACATATTATTTAAATAGCTAAGTATATTTAGAAAGATAATACTATATTAAGATTTTTTTGCCTTTGGATTCACTAGGAAAATACATTCGAATTATATAATGATAATGTTTTTATATATTTTTAAGACTTACGTCAGACTAATAATATTTGTCAAATGCATAATGACATTGTATTATTGTTTTAACCTTCATTCTTTTGTATTAATTGTTACTAATATTGGGCATTTTCTATTTATGAGTGTTTAAACATTTATTCTTCGAAAACAGATTTTGTTTTTTTTTTTAAGGAACTGGAGAATAATTTACATACATTTTGAATCTCTCTCCCTAATACATGTTTAGAAAATTACTCTCCCTTTGTAGTTTGGATTTTCTTTTTCTCCTCTTGCATTTTGTATTAAAAATGTATTTATTTGAAAGGCAGGGTGATACAGAGAGAGAGACAAAGAAACCTTCAATCTAGTGATTCACTCCTCAAATGCCTGCAACAGAGAGTGTTGTGTCAGAATGTAACCAGGAGCCAGGGACTGCAGCAGAGCATCCTACAGGGATGGCAGGGACTGGAGCCTCAGACAGTCTTCTGAAGCCTTGTCAGGGACACTAGTAGGAAACTGGATCTGAGGCAGGAGAGCTAGGACTTGAACCAGGACTCCAAAACAGCAGTCTAATCAACTGAACCACACCAACAACTACACTTTTTTTTTTTTCAAATAAAATTTATCTAATTAAATTGAAATCTAACTGCTACGGGTAGTCTTCGGTATCACAGGCAGTGAGCAGTTGATGCCAGAGAGTGGTACTGAGACAGAGTGAGCAAGTTACTAAACACATGCAAGGGAGTCACGGGCAAGTAGGACAGCCAGAGACTGGCTGCTGCAGTCCAGCCTGTAATTCAGTGAGTATACGGGAAACTGGAGCCTCCTTAAGGGTCTGTGCTTTACTTGTGATCCAAAAACTATCACCAGTTAGATGATTTGCTTTACTGGGAGGAGCTGAGAAGCCCCCTCTAACCTTGGCTAGAGACTTTAGCAGTCCACCAACTCTCACAGAGCAGCACTCCACATTTTTTTTTACATTTTTTGCTTATGATAATTATTTTCTTACTTGGATAATTATTTTCTTAAAAACTATGTAATTAGTGCATTCCTCTTTAGGTCTATTACCTTTTAAATATTGTATCTAATTAGAAGTAAGAATAGAGGACCATTTCTGTTCACATCAGCAGCCACTTTCTCAAACGCCATTTGTTGATATCATCTTTCACATACGATTATCTGGGCATTGTTTTTCAATATTAGTTAATCATACAGGTATGATTCTACTTCTTGAAACTCTACTGCCTTAGCAACACACCATTACTTATGCCACTTCTACATCTTGGTTATTGTAGGTTTATAGAAAGGTTTTCCTGTTGGAAAAACACAGATAACCATTGTGTCATATCTATGTCCAAAGTGTTTTTCTTTTACAATATGCTTTGTGTCTTTTTGTGCTTTACATGAATATTTGAAATTTTGAAATAATTTGTCAAATTTTATTAATGATTTCAAAATTTCATTAAGTCTACCCAACATGTTGGAAAGTCACAAGATCCTACTGATTTTGTTATCAAGTGCTATAAGTATGCATGGCAAATTTTAGTATTCAGTGTACAAGTATCATAAATTTTATACTTGCTATATATTTAAAGTTGTAATATTATTTGAAGTAGTATTTTTGATTTTCACTTCTTGGTACTATACAGAAGTAAATTCAATGCATGAAAACTAATATGGATTTGAAATCCTGCCAAACATATTTGTAATTTATGTTACTTTTTGTTTTATTCAGTAACAGTTTCTGAAGGTTAAGCCTGTCTTTGGTAAACAGATTTTTTATGTATTGCCATTCTGTATGTTTTTATTTATTTTTCCATAGCATACTAACTGGATCTTCTATCATAATGTTAGATAGAAAAGAAGTTAGATACCTTGGCTTTGTTCTGAATTAATGGTGAAAGGTTTGGTGTTCTGACATTAAGTGTGATGTTAGCAATGGATTTTCCTTAATATACATTAGCCTAAGGACATTTCCTTCTCAAATACATTTGCTAAGGCATCTATATTACAAACTGCCATTGAATTTTGTCTAGTGTTTTTCTGCATCAATTGATACAACCTTATGAATTATTTTCTACTCTAATTGTGAGATGAATGACAGAATTGATTATTGGTTGTTACACTGTGTTTGCATTCTCCAAATGAGATCCCTTAGTTCATAATATGTATCACAGGACCAGTATTCTCCAGAGAAACAGAACCAGCAAAACGTATATTTCGCATTTGAGGAGATGCGTCAGTGAAACTGAATCACATGATTGCACAGATTGAGAAATCCCATTGTGTAAGCGATAGATTCGAAAATGCCAATGTTCTGAGGTAGTCCTAGCCCAAAAGCTTCCATTTAACAACAGGAAAGAAGAGGAGAGATGCTGATAGAAGCCCAGATCCCAAAGGTCAGAAAATCAGTAGTTTTAATGTGCAAATTGAGAAGAGGACAAGGAGGGACAGAGAATTCCATCATCCTCCACCCTCTCATTCTGTGTGGGCTCTGGACCAACTGTGTGATGCCTGTCCACATGAATGAGGAAGCAACCTAACTCATGTTAATGGTTCCACGGCTGTCTCTTTCAGAAACACCATCCTAAGCACACGCAGAAATAATGTTTTATAAGCTACCTGGTCACCTTTTAGAAATCAAACCTCACATAGTTGCTGACTCATTTGCTCTATGATTTGATTTCCTAAAATTTTGGCAAGCTATCCTTTTTTCTGTATTTATATAGTATTTCAGTCTGTATATTTTTCATCTGATTGTTTCTTCTGATTTCACAATCCAGGTAAAGGTGATTTTCTACTTTGGCATGCATAAAGATGCAGTTATTTAGAAATAATGTTATCTTAATTAAACATGCAGTATAAATTACCAGAAAAGTATGGATTTATGCTTTCACTTATTTCAACTTTTATAGTTCCATAGCAGTTTATATTACACATTTATTCCTGAGTGAACATTGAAGTTTCTTTCAGAGAGTGCACATTTTTAAAACTTTAATTCATTGTTAAATGTTTTTTATAATATTGCATAATTTTAATTTTTTCTAATCTTTGCTGATTCTTGGTGTTTATCTAGTGGTGATATGTTTCCCTTCAATACATTGAAGATGGTTTAATTAATTAGTCAGACCTTGACTTTTTTGTTAAACTTAACATTAGGACCTCGCTGAGTTCCTAATAGCTGCATATTTTCTGAGAGTCAGTTTCTCTATACAATCTATAACTTCTGACTGAATATTAAATATTGTAATTAAGAATTTATCTCACCTCTATTCTATTGTATCTTTCTGAGGGTTCTCTTTTTAATTATGAACAATAGTGATTAAAACTGAACACCTAGTTCCTCCACTCTATGCAGCTGCTCTCTCCACTCTGTTTAACTCTCCCTAGTCTGCTGTTATAATCCCATCCCCTTTTACTCTCCTACGTACCTGAAAAATTTGGTAGTCAACTAAGATTTGGGCACATATGACACATCCTTTCCATAGCTTCTAACAGTCGCTCCTAGCCCACATTTCTAGTTGTCCTGGCCTTTACCACTGTACTTTGACAGTCAGCTGTCAGATTTCACCTTTTTCCACTCAAACTGCATTCCGTTGGAAGACATCATCATGTAAGATTATGTTCAAAGATATGGTTCTGCATAACTCTGATTCAATACTCAATGCCTTCTGATCACTTCCTGGTTTTTCAATGCGTCTTCCAGAGACTCACGTCACGCATCTCTTAGCTGTTAGCCAGTGATTGGCAGTTGATGCACTCAATTTGGATCTCATACTTTTAACAGGTATGTTATTTTCACATTAAATTTTGATCATTTTCCTCATCCCAATCTCTCATTCCTGAAACATTAGCTGATAACTAGGAGTTTCTTATGAAGCTAATTTAGTTACACTCTAAGTGCCTAGGTGGTACTATACTCCTTATGCCAGAAAAGCATAATGTTACCTTTTCAATTTTCCAATATTAAAATAGCTTTAATCTTCATCTAATATTTTTAAAGATTTTCTATTTATTTGAATGGCAGAGTTTCAGAGATCAAGAGAGAGCATTTTCCCCTGCGTTACTCTTTTCCCCAAATAGCTGAACGAGCTAGGGCCAGGCCAGGTGAAGTCAGGTTTCTTACACAGGGACCAAACATGCGAGTACTCCTCTACTGCTTTCCCAGACACTTTAGCAAAAATATGAATGGGAAGTGAAGCAGCTGAGACATGAACTGGCTCCCATACAGGTTGCCAGCATCTCAGTGGGCAGTTTTAACCCACTAACTCACAAAACTGTTTCCTGTACTAAGGTTTTTTTCCTTGTGAGCAGTTGGAGCTGACAGATTTTGCAAAGACCATCTAAGGCAGGCGAGTGTTGGCTCATGTGTATCTGCAAAGGATCTCATAGTATTAGTGTCGTCTTTGGAATAAAGTAATATTAGGACTTGTAATAAAAAATCGCTATCCCCACAATCTCATTTTGAAAATTATATCCAAATCACATAACCATGACTGCTTTCCTTTATAACACAGGAACTACACCTTTCCCCCCCCCCCACAAGTCATTATTGATTGGGGTGGATCACATATTGACTATTCCATACAAGTATTGTTTTTTCAAATATTGTCTCTATCGTTGTCAGGGTGGTCATTTTTGCCAAGGAGGAAAACAAAACATCAGACGCTGACATTGTTGGCACAGCAGGTGAAGCTCTTGCTTGCAACGCCAGAATCCCATAACAGAATGACAGTTTGAGCCCCAGCTGTACCAGTTTCCTTCTGCTTCTGTGAAATACTCATGAGAAGGAACTGCAAGATGACCAAAGCACCTGGAATCCTTCCACCCAAGCAGGAAACCATGACCAAGTTCCTTGATCCTGCTTTAGCTTTTCCCAGACATGGTTGTTGCTGCAATCTAGGGAGTGAACCCTCTTTTTTCTCATGTGTATGTTGATTTGCCTTTCAAATAAATGCATCCTTTTTTAAAAAGAAAGCACTTCAAAATAAAAAGAAATGTCACAAAGTTGGAATTAAACAAATATGTGAAGATAGAAGGAATACCTTGAGTGATATATTAACATTTTGGCCTGTATCCATTCCCAGCCTAACAACGTGAGTGTAAGCCCCAACAGGGTAAACAGTCTGTGTTCTGAGGCTTGTCCCAGGCTAGCAGGAGCCATTTCATGACTGTATAAGGCACACGCTCAGACTTTAACCCAGAGAAATGATCACCAGCCTACTCCATCTCACATTCACTGCTCCATATTCTTCGTCGAAATGCAGCTTGTGGTCCCATTGCTCGTACGTATTAGGTCATATTAACATGTTTAATATATGCAAGGAAAACTTGATCCACCCATGGAACTCAATCAAGAAAGATGTATAGCGAAAGGCCAGTGTCACCTTCCAAGAAATCAGAAACTCAGCAACCAAACTTCTGAGCCTGCTTTATACTGCCTTTGTGCATCACCCTGCAGGACTGCATGTATTTCCTTTATTCCCTTATTTCTAAAGCAAATCCATAGTTTGGGCTTCTAATAAAGCCAACCTGGGCCATGTTCTCTATGGCACAAATTCTCACAATAATTTCCTCCGAATTAGATTCTAACGTACAAAAGTGGAAAAGCTTCTTCTAATGCTCTGCTAAGCGAGGATGCATGTCTCATCAGACAAAAGGTCACTCTGTCCAATCCTATAACAAAATCAGGAACTAAAAAGAAAAGTATAAATAGTATCAGCTAACTGGGTGGTAGCCCAGAAGTAGTGAATATATTTTGAAATAAAATATTACTATTTTCTTATTGAGGTAACTATTGTCTTACAAGTATCTTCTCAATGCTAAAAAAAATTTAAAAGCATTATGTGTAATTTAATTAAATTAAAATTTGTGCTACAATGTAGAATAATGTCACTTCATTGCTTTTCTGCAATTTACTTCTCCTTTCTTCTGTAGTTGCACACAGCAAGATCTGTCTATTGTGTGACACTTCTGTAAAACAAAGGCACACTATCCATAACATGAGAAATTATTACCATGTACTTACTATTCAAGACTATATACTGCCCTGAGCAGAGAAGGGAAGGGAGTTCTTTGTACAGAGCAATTTTTTGCATGTTGCTGATACATTTTTCAAATCATAATCATTTCCATGGTAACCAACTGTGATATCAAAAAAGACAGTCACTATTTTCCAAGATCTGCAAGAAAAATAATTTCTCTCTAAATGCAAAAGCATCTTACTCAATCACAAATATTGTCAATAATTAGCAATAACAGCAAGGGGAATTCAATTACAAGCAAAGCAAACTGCTTTTTAGTTAAATGTTCTCTTTTTAATGCATCCCAGTGTGAAAGTCCCTCTTCAAATTAGTGAAAGCATGTGTAATTTCAATACCTCCATTGGGGGTTGTAGGACTATTTGCAGTCTCTCTTACTGGTTGAACATCTAGAGACTTAAGACAAAATTACACCATGTAGATATTTGGAATGATAGATATTGATAGCAATTTAGATAAGTAAGTGTATTCCAGCCTCACTTTAATTTTCTCCAGCTGTAAAATTCTTACATGCTAGCTTAATGTATTCATGTTTATATTATGTAAATTTAAATACAATCATAACCATTGTATAGTATAATCAAAACAGGTTGGGCTGTCTCCATTTCACTTCTGATGCCTTTTATTGTTACGGAAATACCCAGCAAATGCTCTACTAGAATAAAGCAGTAAGAACTTATCTCAGTTTGGCTCCTGTCAGTTGGATTTAATCTTTGCAGTAGGTATTATTTTATTAGAAATTGTAGAGTAGGAATCTAAAAACTTTATGAACAGGAACCACAGCATCTGGAGGAAGGATCTGAAATGTTTGCCCTTCAGTAATCTCATTAAAATGATGAGAATGAAATAATCCTGTTTAAGTATCCTCGGGAAATTTTCCACGAGGTCAAAGTTTATCAACTAATAGGAATTCTTTATAATATAGCCCTTTGTTTTTCTCCTCTAAGACAGCATCATATTGCTAAATGTGACTATTCTGTCCATTGCTTTGTAGCTTGCCATAGAAACATGGCATATGCAAATACAACATTGAGAAATCCAGAGTATGGGAAAGGAACCTTCTTTTCCAAGGCATAAACTTTAAGATTTTTATCCCGCCAAATACAGGGTAACATATTTATGTGTAATTTTGTGAATATTTTATTTAATGCTGCATCTACCCAATGAGTATAATTTCCTCAACACTAGAAAGCATTGCTGAGGGCCTGGTGCAATAGCATAGCGGTTAAAGTCCTCGCCTTGAACACGCCAGGTTCCCATATGGACACCAGTTCTAATTCCGGCAGCTCCGCTTCCCATCCAGCTCCCTGCTTGTGGCCTGGGAAAGCAGTCCTGGAGGGCCTAAAGACTTGGGATCCTGCACCTGTGTGGGAGACCCAGAAGAAGCTCCTGGTTCCTGGCTTCTGATTGGCTCAGCTCCAGCCATTGTGGCCGCTTGGGGAGTGAATCATCAGATGGAAGATCGTTCCTCTCTGTCTCTCCTCCTCTCTGTACATCTGCCTTTCCAATTAAAGTAAATAAATCTTTTAAAAAAGAAAAGTATTGCTGAAATTTAGACAGCCTAATTCAGAGTGCACAGAGTATGAGTATGATAGATTAAATCATGCTACACTTTGATACTTCTCCATTGAGAGGTAGAGTCGAATGTCTTTCCCTTTGCATTTACACTTAAATTTGTAACATAACTTGCTAAGGCTAGAAACTGACATGGATATTATTCTGAGGTTTGTGAGGTTAAATCGTGGGAATCTTCGCATCTTTTCTCTGTGTCTCTTGAAACAGTATTTTGAAAATGACACTTTGAGGTCAGCAGTTACACCTACCATGGGATTAAATACTAGAAAAAATATTTAAAACATATATGGCTGCACCCCACACTCAACTTTCAAAATATGTCTATGAAGGTGTCGAATTTGAATGTGAAACTATCTTGAATGCAAAACAGATGAAGACCATTAAGCCACCCCAGCTGGTGTCACGTAGAGAAAAACAGCACCCACACGGCATACCAGCATTGACCCTAGTCGCTTCATCCACTCTGCCAGAATTCTCATCTCTGAAATGTTGTAAATGTTGGAGTGATTGGTTACGCAGCAATGGGGGAGAAAAGAAGAGAAGATGTCAATATTTGCAAGATTTATTTGTGGAGTTGCAAAAATTTTTTATTCTGTGTATCAGCTAGAAACTTACTTTTATCTGTTCTACTGATTGTAAACTCCACCTAGGTAATAATTGACAACAGTTTTTTTTTCTTTTCAGTATAATTATCATTGGTATCCTGAATGTTACTATTTTTTAATCCTTTATAGTCATATTTAAATGAAGTTAGTAATAATCCAACCAAATAGGTTGGACAAAACATGCAGAGCTTTAAAACATACAGAGCTTCCATTCTATAAATTTGAAAGTCACACAAAATACTATACTTATATGGCAATAAATTATAGATTTACTTTTTCTGGAAAATGCTTATAGCGACTTTTGCAGTACATAATGGTCTGAATGTTTTTCTAAGCAAAGCATTATTGTAAACATCAAGAGTACCACAAATACATAGTACGAATGGAAAGAAAAAAGAAAACAATGTGAAATCATGAAAAAAAAATCCCAGTCAATAAAATGGAAACAAATGTAGCGCCTAGCTGCCAGTCTGTCTAAGGGGATAGAAGTACATGAGAGTATTATGGTTAATAGCACATGCCTGGAACATAATTATACATGTGTATGTGTTAAATAGATGAATATGAGGATGAAGCATTTCCACACAAAAGAGAAATAATTTTAATGAACCATGATTAAAAAATCTGAGGGATACAAGAGATTAAAAAACTATCTTATGATCAAGATAGTAAAAAATAAAATTATTCTTAGGAAATAAAAGAGTAAAAGAAATTCAATATAATGCATGCCTTACCAACAGATAAAAACAGCTCCTGCCAGCAAAGTGGAAGAGAGATTCCATCTAACGTAGTATCCTATATTTCATGTAAATAATAAAAGGAACATAAGCATGAAAACAGAAATTCTGCTTTTCTGTTGTTGACAGGATAAAATTACACTGATGTAAGTGAATATGTCTCTGAGGAAGCGGGTAACATTGGAAAAATACAGAACTTTAAGGAAAAAATACCTACCGGACCTCAGCTTCTGTATCTAGCACGCACCTGACTTTCAGCACATTTTGAAAGTTTAGGAGGTGGAATTTTGTTATTCTAAAATGAAAACATCTATTTTAATCATTAATTAGCTAGTATACATCTGACACATAATCCGTAGGAATCCAAAAATGTTAGCTCTTCCTATTTTCTTGTAAGGAGAAAGGACACCATCTCTCAACATGTGTCATACTGCCTAACTTTTAAAAACACATCTTCAAATATCTTTTTCTGTTTATTCATGTGCAACAAAAAGAAAGCTTAAAACAACAACAACAACAACATTTATCTGGTATGTGTTCCTATCTTCAACATTTAGTGGGAGTATGGTTAGTGTTATTTTTTTTCTCAGGAGATGAAATTGTAACTTCTGAAAATAGCAGAAAACATGCTAAGTAATTATATGATCCTGTCTATTCACCCAGATTGTAAATCAAGTACTTCAGAAAACAGAGCTTTATAAAAAGCAGTCATGACAAAGGACATTTTTGAGATATTAGAATATGTGAGAATAGCAATGATTAAGACCCACAGATGATATTTATAGGCAGGAATCATGGAAGTATCACTTGCAATAAAAACAATTTGACACGATTTAGATTAATAGTCTTACATATCTGGATGCACAGGATAACGACAATCACACCTGACAGTGATTGACCCTATACAAACTCGTAGTTGCTCCTTAAAATCCTTACTCATGTTTTTAATTTTCCAAGTCTAAAAATGGCGTTAGGAAGCAATTACCATGTTTAGGCTCACTTTCCACATGAGCATATTACATCATTTGGAGAATGAGTGATGTAACCAAGATTGTGCAACAAACGAAAAGTTTAGATAGAAATGAACTTGAGGGGCCCGGCGACATGGCCTAGCGGCTAAAGTCCTCGCCTTGAACACCCCGGGATCCCATATGCGCGCCGGTTCTAATCCCGGCAGCTCCACTTCCCATCCAGCTCCCTGCTTGTGACCTGGGAAAGCAGTTGAGGAAGGCCCAACGCATTGGGACACTGCACCTGCGTGGGAGACCTGGAAGAGGTTCCTGGTTCCTGGCATCGGATTGGCATGTACCGGCCCGTTGCGGCTCACTTGGGGAGTGAATCATCGGACGGAAGATCTTCCTCTCTGTCTCTCCTCCTCTCTGTATATCTGACTTTGTAATAAAAAATAAAATCTTTAAAAAAAAAAAAAGAAAGAAATGAACTTGAAAATTTCACAACAGGAAGTTGAAATCACATATAACAACAAACACATCAGTCAACGATTCAGAAGGATCAAATTACTAAGTATCTGTGGGAAAGTACCGTTCTGATCAGGCACATGTTTCACAAAAGTGCATTTGCTTAATTTACATCTCATTTCAGCAATGAGACTTTTAATTACGTTTGGGCATCAAAAGCCTATTGCATTCTGGTAGATGGCAGCTAGTTGTTAGGCATGTGGACAATGGATATGTTAACTTTAAACCAGGCTCTTGTCTCCTACGAAATTGTTCAGTAAAGCCTAGTATGGTGTGCAAACACAAACAGTTTATGTGGCAGTGGAAGAAGAAACTCACATGGAAACATGAGTGTGAGCTTCACTGCACAGAGAGCTATACAACTTGAGTGAGCCATAGAGTTGCCCATAAACTAGGGAGGACAGAGAAATGGACAGTAGTGCCTGAAAGAACAAAGGTCTTTACAAGAACACAAAGGCAGGGGAGTGAAACCACTCCATTTGCATGTGGAAAAGTTTAGCACTGATGTCAAGGAGGATCACAGTGGGCTTGTGCTGGGGTTTAACAGATTCGCTGCTGGATTACCTGATTTTACAGGCCTTCCAACATCATCACCAATATCCTCCACCAATGCTGCAGTTCACATGTTTCAGTTGTTTATGTAGTCAGACTTCTCCACATCCAAACAACACATTCAGTTTGCGCTGATAAAGTTAACAACTTGGGGATAGGCATTTCGCACAGAACTTAAAGTACTGTTTGAAACACCTATATGTCTGTGTTTGAGTTAGAGTCTCATTTACTCTGACTACAATTTCAACTTTACACTCACGTACACCTTAGGAAGAATGTGATGGATAAAGCACTTGAATCCCTGCCATTCATTTTAGAGATCTTTATTGAGATCTGGGCTCCATACTTCAAGCCTTCCCAGTCCCTAGCATGAGAGAGTAACCAGCAGATTAGAGAACTGCCTGTCTCTCGGTTTTTGCACACCCCTTCCAACCGGTGTCCCCATTTGTCTACCTTTCAATAAAATAAAAACATTTTCTTCAAAAATCACTTATTTGCTATTTTTAACTTTCTAACAGGTATGAACCAAATCTTGAGTCATAGATTTATTTAGGAATCAGTCCATAACCCAATTCTAAGTAACTCAAAGAAACTATTTGATCACAGGTTCTAATACAAACATCAAAAGCAATGTTCTTCTTTTGTTATAGTTGCTGGAATAGTAATTTTCTCATAACTAGGTACTGCTCCACATGGGCATAACAACATGGAATGCAGTGATTTTTGATGCTACTGTAAGAGACGCACTGTGAGACTCTAGAAGCTAGAATAACCAAGACAACTGCAAGGAAGTGCAGGGAAAGAATGTGTAACACAGAGCAAGTCGCTGGTCAGATTATGCCTGAGGACATATCCTACTGTGCTTTTCAGTTGTGGGAGTCATTAGTGCTGCCTTTTAATTTCAGCTAAATTCCATATGGTATAATCACACAGAATAGGATTTCTTAAACCCAATACTAATAACATTTACCCAGATAAATCTTGATTGTGAGGGACTGTCCTATATCCTATAGGATTAGTAGCAGAATCTTGGGCCTTCACAGCTAAATAGCACTGAAATGTTTCCCAGTCAGGGTAATTAAAATTTCCTTCCAACATTGAAAAATGTTCCCTTTAGGACAGAAACATGCTCGATTGAGAACCCTGATCTACGGCACTGGTAGACATTATGGTGGACTTCTCAACAACTATTTTTGTCCTGATTTTCATTTATGCATCCATACATCTCTTGCTTTGATTACTAAACTTGGGACACATAGTCCTAGAGTTTGTTTGGAGGCTGAAATTTAAGTTAATGCATTTCAGGAAAAGCCTTTTCTTTTCTTTCTCTTTTTCTCTTTTTCTTTCTTTCTTTTTATCTGTTGTTCTCTCTCTCTTCCCCCCGCCTCTCTTTTACATTTAGGAAGTATATTCTTTATTTTCAGAAGACAAGCAATTCTATGACATTTGTAGGATTTTGGAGTCCTGGGACTCCTGGGTCATTATCTTTTGACAGTATTGTCAGCCAGTCAAATCAAACCAATTCTGAAGGGTTCCCATTACATATGTGAATAGAACTCCTTATTGATAAAATTCTTGGAATTGCATTGTCTGCAACTTACAATCTATGCCTGCTGTTGTCTGATTCAGAGAACCTGATCTTACTTGAAATATGAAAAATAAAGCCTTCTGGGAAATTGACAGATTAACCACTGCTGTATAGTAGAAGTTTTTGTAATTACATGAATATTCAGACATATATGACAATTGAACATTTAATAATTGGCTAGCGTGAGTCAATTGTAGCTTATTTTAAAAAAATTTTAAAGATAATTTTTACCATGATACAGCTTTGTAGGTAGAGGGATTTTTCCCTTCACCTTCCCCCACAACATCCATCCACATTCCTTCCCACCAGCTATTATTTCCCAAAGGATTGCAGTACTATAGTTCCTTAGTAGCACTTGTAAGATTTACTTTCTACTGTTTAATTGTATCACAACATGCTAGGTATGGAGAGAGGTAGAATACATAAGTTTAACCACGCATGGCTAATATTTACTGTATTGAACCACATAGGATTAGAATAGAATAAGATGATGTGGTCACAGCTTTGGTTAGGTATGAGCATCAGCCCATGCAAATGAGTAGTATTTTTAATCAATAACTTCTTAATCAGCAAATCAGAACATATGAAACTTGATATTGAATTCTATAATGTATAAAACACAGATACAGGAAAACCAGGAAACTGTTTTTACAGAGTGTGCCAAAGTTGGCATATTGTTCTGAAGGCTGCATAAAAGAGCTGCATAATTTTAAAATTGGCAAGTCAATAATACATTCTGGTTGGGCTTATATTTATAAGCTAAAGCCGTGAGTATATTGATTAAGAAATGTTAGGTCTGGTACCGACCTTACGCAAAAATCAACATGGTTTTAATGATAGGTCCCATAAATGTGTGTTTATGGAAGGATTTCTATAATTTCCCCAAAGGGTAATATAGACAACATTAACACCAAATATTCCTTAATTCAATTTGGAGTTTTCTTAGCCACATGAAACTTGTAGTGCCACCCTCTCTTGCTAGTCTATAAACTGAGAAAAAAGCTCTTAATCAAATGCACCTGCTAGTTCATGAAGGCAGCCTCTAGTAACAACCAACACTTTTTGTATGAATTCTTCCCCATATGACCTGAAAACTGCTTTCTCTTTCAGCTTCTTTTCTCTCTAGAAATATAGATATACTTGGATCAATTTCTAAATGTCATACTTTCTACTTTGTTCAAACTATAGCTCTCTATGGACCAAGCCACCTGAGAAACAAGCTTATTTCTATGCAGGCACCAGAAACCTGACTCATTCTTTCTTCCTGAAGTTTTAACTACACATCTTAAAGTTAAAACACTGATTTTTTTTTTCCCCGCGGAAGTCCACAAGCAACAGTTTGTAACAAAAATTTGATCAAGCACTTACATGGCCAAAATATTAAGAGTGATGCAGTGGAGACCTTCTTAGAACTTTCCACTTACCAAACCCTTGAAGTCAAAGCTGTTCAAAAGCAGAAAAAAACCAAAGGAATCAGTGGGTGGGTCCTGCTCTATGTGTTTCCAGCTGTCTGCTGGAGTCTGAGGATTATAATGCTTTACCTGTGAACAATAAAGTCGGTGGGAAGGAAACTTGAGGGTTGATTTCCAACAGCTACCGCATAACATAAACTCTGCTTTTGCAAAAGATTTGCAAAACCAAAGCAGTGTTAGAAGCCTGCAAACTCTATTCAGGAGGGCCTGCGTTGCACAAAACCTCAATAAAATAAAATAAAAGATAACGCCGGCTATTTCAACAAATTACTACCTGAATGAGTGGGAACTATGGATGGCTAGGATGCATTCCACTTTCTTTATGGAAAGGGGAAAACAGTAAACAGATTTGTCCCAAAAAGAATGTTGAATCTGCTGTGTTTTTGATGCCTTATTCAACAGTTGCTGTCATAATCTTAAAGTGAACAAAAGAAAGAAATATTGTTGCTCAGAACGGTGTTTTACTTTGCCCTGCATAGTTGGAACGCTTTGAGGGACCAAGAGCAAATATTTAGGTTAGGAAGATATCTGCCAATGTAAAGGTCTCTCTGTGAAAAGGGCATTGCAAAGCTCTGCCTGTAATGTAACATTTTGCGAAATGAAAGTATCAAAAGGAGGATAAACCATATCCAAAGATTTATGAGTGGTTTGGGGAAAGTGACGGGAAAGGCTTACATTTAGAAAAACACGTTTAAGCAACTTCTCTAAAAAATTGAGTCTGCTTAATGTTTTCCATCCTACTAAATATAAGTATATAAAATAAATGAATAATTTAATAGGGACAGACAAGAGAAGATATGAACTGCCTGGGGAGGTGAATTCTGTCCTGCAGCTAAGTCTCTTTCCAGACTATTCTCACTGGAAATATTTTCTGCCACAAGTATGCTCCCAGGCTCACCTCCGGTGATACATTAACATTCTGAAAGCTTTTACCTAAACCAATAAATGAAATTCCCTGATTAGCTCCAAGCCCTGTAGGCTTGGTAACTTTACTCATTAATTAACAAAGGGACAAGTGATAGGAGGAAGAACCCAAAGCAGAGAAGGTAGCATAAGCTGCTTTGTCATTTCTTTTATATATCCTGGCATAGCAATAACGAAAATGGGAAATTTGTTGAAATGGCAAGAATCTTGTTCTAAACAGTGAAAATGAGCCAACTCATGATCTGTAAACGTAAAGGTTGTGAGCTTGCTTGCATGTGTGTTTATGTGTGCAGTCCTTCAAGCATATATACTCAGAATGCTGAGTATAAATATTTATTACACACTTGTAAATTCTGCTTAAGAAAATTTGCTATGGATTGCTTCACTTCAAAACTTGTGATGCTGCAATTTCTAGAGGCCCACAAATATATTTTCCAATAGAAATAATGTACAAGTATGCTAAGGGGATGAGGAGCCGCCAAAATGATTTCGTTTTCCACTCAAATAGTAAAGTGATGGCTGGATTTAAGATATGTAAGATATGCAGCAAGGAAATATTTATTAACTTAGCCAGAAATATCAGCCACAAGTAATTTTTCCTTTACAAACAACTGATCTATTTGGATAGGAAAATGTCACATTGAAACACAAAAGAACCCAGAGTGGGGATGGAGAGAAGATTGGTTACAGAAATTTCAGATGAACGTCAAAGTAACAAATCAGCCCATGACAAGAACAGCGTTGAAGAGTATGATAATATAAATATTCATAGGTTATGCTCCAGCCTGGAGAAGATGCAAAAACCAGCACTATCTAAATCTGATGCGAGTTTCAGTGGAAACTGTATGTTTCCTTTTTTGTATATCTCTATAGAATTATCAAATTTAAAACAGCAATTCCCATCTGCAGTAACCTGAGAATTTCTCCAACAAAATTACAAATGGTATTTCTTAAGAACTCCTATGCTTACTTTCCTTTGGAATCAGAAACTAAAGTTTGCTGACTTTTGATTCTACTTTAAATCAATGCATTTAACAAAAACATAAATAAACACTAGGAATAATATCTCTACAAATATTCAGTAGATGTTTTATACACATATATAGTGAAGCAATGTATAAAATTAGAGCATCATATTTAAGAAATTGAGACTAAAATATAGATACCATGTGTGATCATGAATATAATGGAAAATGTTTTTAAAACAGCTTTTTTCAGTCAGTCAATTAGCAGTCTGTTAGATTACAAATGCATGGTCATTATGCTTAGTGACTTATGAGGTGTTACAGGATTATGAAAAAGTGCATCTCTCTTTTTTTAAGATTTTATTCTATTTTATTGCAAAGTCAGATATAGAGAGAGGATGAGAGACAGAGAAGATGATCTCCTGTCCAATGATTCACTCCCCAAGCAGCTGCAATGGCTAGAGCTGAGCCAATCCGAAGCCAGGAGCCTGGAGCCTCTTTCGGGTCTTCTACAGTAGTGCAGGGTCCCACGGCTTTGGGCCATCCCTGACTGCTTTCCCAGGTCATAAGCAGGGAGCTGGATGGGAAGTGGAGCTGCCAGGATTAGAACCAGCACCCACATGGGATCCTGGTGCATTCAAAGTGAGGACTTTCGCTGCTAGGCCACCGCGCTGGGCCCAAAAGTGCATCTCTTTTTAACTAAACTCCTGTTGGAAGACAAGTCTACATGATAAATATAAGTAACTTCAGATTGGCGCAGCATCAGCTGTTGCAGTCATTTAGGGAGTGAATCAGAGGATAGAAAATTTTCCTGTCTCTCCTCCTCTCTGTATATCTGACTTTGCAATAAAAATAAATTGATCTTTCCAAAGCCAGAAGCCAGGAGCTCTTCTGGGTCTCCCACATGAGTGCAGGGTCCCAAGGCTTTGGGCCATCCTAGACTGTTTTCCCAGGCCACAATTAGGGAGCTGGATGGGAAGTGGGCTGCCGGGATTAAAACTGGCACCCATATGGGATCCTGGCACTTTCAAGGCGAGGGTTTTAGCCACTAGGTCACCACACTAGGCCTGTATTTTTGTTTCTACTTGAACCTTTTATTTAACTTGTGCTCCACATTGTAAAAGTTATTTATTTTTGGAAAAAATATTCCTCTTCCAGTTAAAAATTTCATAATTAATAGGTAGCAAATGCATATCAATCTTATTATAAACCAAAGGTTTGAATGGCCTGCAAAATTCATATTTTGAAGCTAGTCCCCACTATGGCTGTATTTAATGATGGAGCCTCTAATGCAGTATTTAAGGCTAAATAAGGTCTAAGATGAGAACCGATCTGATAGGATCATCAGAAATCTCAGTCTATCATCCCCTTCTCCCTAACCCAATCCTCTTATCCTTCTCTCTTGTGTGCCAGCACCAAAAGAATTTCATGGGAAGGCACAGAAAAGCGTCCAGTCAGTCCAGGAAAAAGTGTCCTGTCTGAAGTTGATCGGAAGCTTGATATTGGATCATGGATTTCTAGTTTCCGGAAGTATAAGAAGAAGAATTCCTGTTCTCCAGTCATCTTGTCTTGCAGCCCAAGCTAACCATATATATATATATATAAAGGATATTGCTTTTATTCATGGCTTGCTGGTATAAAGGGCTATAAAAGCTTATCAGCTATTATAACATTATTATATTTTAATAATTACATGCATAATTATATTAAATGACATATAATTATATATACCATAATTACATATATTATTATAGTTCATAGTGCAATGAACTATAATATTGGAGAATGACATGAGTTTCTCATGAATGATTATGTCTTCCACTCTACATCTGTGATTCCCTAGAATATTTTCATAGACTATCCTTTCATGTCTTGACCTTTTCCCTATCACAAACCACACATTGAAAGGAGCAGATTTTATTGTTTGTTTTTATTAAATTTTGGTGCCAAGTGCAGGGATACTCCTTGGTGTCTGAAAACACTACAAAGTTCTCTCCAGTTCTTCGAACTTCAGCCTTCCCCTTGCCTCTCAAGCACTGAACACCCCTCCTCTGTCTTGCTTATGATCCTGCTGCCATGCTGTCCTACTAATATCTTCATTTTCTTTCCTGTGTGCAATTGTGACAAAACATTTTTCTTCCCAAGACTCATTTTTCCATTGTAAAAGCCAAGCTGTTACAGATACCTCCACAGAGAGCATGTGCTGCAATGAATCTGATAGACAAGTGTGGGGGGACTCAGGAAGCTGAGAGCGCGCTCTGGTAAGATCACAGTCACCAGTTTCTCTAAAGCTCAAGGACAAAGCAAAGGGACTTGGATGATCAGAGCCCAGAAGAAAAGTCCTGCAGTACTGAGAACCGCTTCTCTGAGAATCCCAACTGCTGAGCTCCAAATAAGTACTACCCCTTGTGGACTGAATTGAGGCAAGATTTGAGAGTACTGCAAGAAGCCAGAAGTTGGGACCTGGTGTGCCCAGATGATTTTGAAAGCAATAGCAAGAGAAAGCAAGTTCTCTCTTCTCTCCTTCTGACTTCCAAGCTCCTTCTAGAAATTGTAATTGGTATAATCTAACAGAGAACCAGTGGGCAATGAAAATGTCATTTTCAGTATGTTTTGTCCACCACAAAATAAAAACAAAGTGAGTTGAGAAAAAAGAGATTTACAATTCATATTCTTATGGAACAAAAATATTTAACTATTTCCTTCTTTCTTTATTCTCAAGTTGATTCCATCAACATTATTTTTGTTGTAAGACTTTTTTCTACATTTTACTTTTTATTGTTATTATTTTTCATAATACACCTTTTTAGGTAAAGAACTGCCCCTCGAAATTCCCTTTAGCCCTCCCCATTCTTTTCCCATACCATTTTCCCACATACTGTTCCAAAAGTATAATACTTCAGCAAGTCCCAAGGCAACATTTTGCTATTTAACTGTAAAATGACATTGTAGATATAAGCAATATTAGAAAATCTAGTATCTTATTGTCAAGGCATATTAGCCAGTTTATTTGGGAGTCCTTTTATTTGGAAGTAGAGATCCATATTGCAATATATTTTCACTTTCTAGTATGTTAGCCTCCATTATACATTTCATCAAGGAAAACATATGTATATACATGTTTACCTATGTATTTGTTTGTTTTGTATTTTGCCTGGAATGTATCATAAGAGAGAGCATATATTTGTCCTTTTGAAATTGGCTTATTTCATTGAGCAAAATAATCCAGTTGAGACCATTTTGTTACCAATGGTAGAATTTCATTTTCAATGGATGAATAGTATTCCAAAAAGTAGATATACCATAGATTCTTTATCCATTCAAACATACTGTTGAACGTTCCATAAACATTTCTCCAGGCCTCGCAATCCATTCCACAGCTACTCTTTCATATCACTAGCACATTTTGAAACAATAGGTATCAAAAGATACATTTATAAATTGTTGTTTACCCTCACAATTAATTATATCCACATGCCACACTAGAGTACCACTGTCCAATTCCCAGTTCCAGTCCCTGACTCCACCTTCATGTTAAGGTCCTCATGCTTAACTAATGACAACAGTAAATGGGCTTAGCCACTAATGTGGGCAAACAAGACCAAGTTTCTAGCTTCTGGCTTCATTCTGATCTAGCCTTATCTTTTGGGTATTTAGGAAATGAACCAATAGATGATAAATATTTTCTTCTCTTTCTTGCTCTCTCCATTTTTTTTCCTCCAGTTATAATTTATAAATATTTATATATAAATATATGAATAGATATATACTAATAGGTATTATATAAGTAAAATATGTATCTATATTTTATATAGTATCAATATTGTAAATACTTTTAGTTATACATATAGTATTTATCCAATTTTCTAATACCACTTTTTACATTAAAAATCCAACCTGCCACTACCACATATAGCACTATTGTAAATTGTTATGATAACCAAGTTTTAAATTTTATCACTACAATCCAATCTTTCTATGATAGTAATAATTATATTTTTAAAAATCAAACCCAATTTGTCCATTTAAAGGCAATTTATTCATATATTTCATGTAGGATAAATTCCAAATGATATTTCATCACCCATAGTCTTTGTCTCTTTATCTAAATTCATTTTGCACAAATCTCCCACAAACAAATCAGTATATTTCAATAATGTTGCTCTGTTTTCAGTTACTGATTAGGATTTTGTTACCACAATCATAAAACGGTATCTAACCTCATGAATATAGTTCATTAGCAACATCACAAATGCACACACACAGATACACACACACACTACAATTGTTGAATGAGAAATATACATAATTTGGGACATGGTTGGTGTTTCCAACAAAATACTAGGTGAAGAGTTAAACTGGATGTCAAAATATGAATAATTTGTCAAGTAAAGCATTGGGGGGGGCAGCATTGTAACACAGCTCATTAAGTTGCCACCTGTGATATGGGATCCTATATTGGAATTCCAGTTTGATTTCCAGCTTCTCTGTTTCTGTTAATTTACCTTGGAAAACAGCACAAGATGGCCTACACATCTGAGCAGCTAAACCCAAGTGGGAGATCCAGATGGATTTCCTGGCTACCGACCTCTAGTTTCTGCTGGCCCAGTCCCCCATTACTGTGACTACTTGGAGAGTGAGCCAATGGGGGATAGATTCTTGCTCTTTGCCTCTCCACCTCTCTGTCACTCTGATTTTCAAATAAAATACATCTTCAAAAACGGCAAATTCCTTATTTAGTGGAGTATTAAACATGTGATTACAAAGTAAATTGAAAGTATGTTATTGCAAAAATTAGAACAAGTAGGAAAAGAAGTATCCTTATAATACTAAAAGTATATATGAATCTTTTATCTTTACATACATAAAGTAATTAATCTTAGAAGAAATGAAGGCATAAACAACCTAAGAATAACATACAGAAAGATTTTAAAAGTTCTGTGTAGACAGAAAGAAATCTCGCAAAAGACTAGAAAAGACATAGTAAGAGACAGGGAAATGGGCCAGGACTAGGATTGGTGGATATAGCATCCTGGCCAGTTGGGACATGCTGAATTTATGTACATGAGCCCTAGAATATCTTAGACTAAAAAGTCTTCATTGCATATGTTTGACCTGTGTGTTGTAGGATGTTTAGCAGAATTTTCAGTCACTAAAGGCATATAGCACCTACTCACAGTTGTCACAACTAAATTTGCCTTCAACTTACCAGAAACTGAGAAGCCCTAGGCTGTAGTGAGAATATGGTTTGTATTCTGTGCTTTGTGTCATTCCATACAATTATTCCATTAATAGCTACTGAGCACCTAGTATTTTACGAGCTTAACTCTATGATATACTCCAGACAAAAGCGAGCAATACAAATTCTCTCTGCCTAATGTAGTCAAATGTAGAATGCCTCTAAACAAATACTATCGTAATTATCTAATGCTATATGTGAAAAGCACCATGAAGAACAAATATATTTTCCATTTGAACAAAGTCAAAAATTAGGGTAGTTAGACATAAGCAACTAATAGTCAATTATTGTGAATAAAAATATTTATTGTTTTATTTATTTGAAAGGCAGAACAATAGAGACTGAGGGAAAGACAGAGAGACCAAGTAATCTTCCCTCTGCTGGCTCACCTCCAGATAGCCATAATCACTGGAGTTGGACCAGGAGCCAATCTGAAACAAAATGCAATGTTTGGCACAATGTCACTTGTGACAATGGCATCAGATACCTAAGTACTGGTTCAAGTACCAGATGTTCCACTTTTTTTAAAATCAAGCTTCCTGTTGATGCTCCAGGGAAATTAGTGGAAAATATCCCAAGAGCCTGGGTCTTTAATATCCATAGAGGAGACCAGGATATCATTCCCAGCCCTTGGCTTTGTTCTGGCCAAGACCCAGTTAGTAGTTTTTTGGGGAGGAAAGGAGTGGATGGAAGATTTTCTTTTTCACTATCACTGCCTGTCTGTCTTTTAAATAAACAAATAAATAAGTCTTTAAAATTCTGGAACAAGGACATTACCAAACATGGAACAATCATGGATAGGAATGCAAAATGTTAGCATCACTTTGGAAAACAATTTGGTAGTTTCTTATGAAATGAAACAAAAAGGATTAAACAAATGTCTTCCGTGATGTGCAACCAAAAGAGGTAACACAATGTTATGAACATGAACATTAATGGGAACTTTATTTATAATTGTTAAAATGTGGAAACATCAAGATATCCTTCAGTAGGTATATCAATAAGTAATTGTGGTACATCAAGACACACTAAATATTATTCAGTACTAAAAAGAATTAAGTTATCGAGTCCTAAAAGGATGTACAGGAACCAAAATACATCCGCCCAAAGGAAAAAAGGCCAATCTTATAAGGATATACAGAGTATACTCAATCTTCTGGGATCCATGTCAACTATTATAGCTCACAGAAAAAGAAAAAAACCTCTGTAAAATGAGAAATTAAAAAGCTAATTGAAAGGAAAAAAAGCAGGTGGAATTCTGGGAAATGAAAAATCTAGGGAGAAATTAAACGGTCAGTGATTGTCAGAAGTTCTAGGAGAAGGTAGGATGGGTAGGAAAAGAAAAGAATTCACATGACAGTAAAACTACTTTTTAAAATATTCTGTGGATATACTGAATTACACATTTTTTCAGTCCAAGAGAACATAGAACAGCAAGAGTGAATTCTAATGTGAATGGTAAACCCTGGAAGACAATAATGTATTGATGTAGGATCATCCATGCTAATAATCATATATGTTTGGTGAAAGGTGTTATTACTGGCGAGAGTTAGGTCCAAGTGGGGGTGGTGAGTATGTGGAAATAGCAACTTCCATTGTATTTTTCTGGGAAACTAATATTGTTCTGAAAAACTGCCAATTAATAAAAAAAATCACACTATAGGCTAAAAACAGAATATATATGCAAACTATATACATATGATAAAGAATACATACACATGCGCATAGGTTTATTTTGTGCATACAGTCTTTTGTATGCTTTTCTTTCTTTCAATTTATTAAATTCTGATGGTTGATATAAAGCATCTGTAAAAGCTAATAATGAGATAGTTTCCAGCTATATAGCTTCCTCCTTTTCCTTTTGATAATTGAATCCTTCACACTTTAGTTGGACATCTAAAGTCAATATGTCTCAGTTTTTGTTATATTTTTATTCAACCATGTTCTTGAAGTTCAATCAAAGGACAATGAACACAAGCAATGGGGATTCCTGACCATCTTCAAAAAGAAACGTGCTCGCTGCCCTAGATCTTCCTCCCAAAAGGCAGAAAGAGGACTCACCAGACTTGACTGGTGGATCTTAACAGGGTTGCTCTGCCATCTTTCTGAGCACAAATACCTCTGGACTGCAACATGAGGAAGAAATAAATATCTAACTTAATTTACTCACTCTAATTTACATTCTCTTTTTATATGTAATGTTTCATTATAGAAACTTAGCCGTTACTTTAGGAACCACTAAACCCTAGTGTGGGGTGATCACAAAATTGGCTTATAGTAAAAGCATAAAGGCATTTTCTCAACATGTGAGAGTAGAATGACTACTTAACTGTAGTGACTTTTCCCTTTCCTCAGAGTGATAGTGGTGAGCAATTTTTGAAGAAACACAAAAATCACAAATTATGCAAGAAAACATTCAGAAGATAATACCTTTTAAGTCACAAAGTGTATAAACTTCTATGCATGTCTATATTTTTTATAACAAATCTCCGACAGATGACCACGAAAAATTTGAACACAATTTTATACACAGGGAAATATGAGATTGTGGGGAAATCTATGTTAACCACATTATTTCTCTTCATCAACATTCGATCCCCCCCCCCAAAAAAATGTCTGTCATGACACTTTCTTCACCAAAGAAGTGAATTCTTAAACTCTATTAGTTTTACTTAAAATACCTTCTATGTTAAGCTTAACCACAAAATGAAATATTCATTTGGGAATATTTCGCAAAAGCATAGCCAGTCCATATTATGTATGAATATAATTATAATCATTTCTCTTAAAACATTTGGTACAAGTTATTTCATTTCAATGGGATAAATTATGACTAAATGAGTTTGGTTTTGAAAATGTATAGTTTCATTTCTTTCCTGAACTCTGTCTATAATGATTTGCATTCTATTGTTCCTTCTGTTAACTGACACCTACCATAATATAATCATATCCCTCTGGTTTTGTTCTATTTCTTTTTTCACCTCCTCTTAATTACCCCTTTTGTACCTCTACTGTACGGTCTCTGTGTCTCTAATACATACAGGTACCAATTTCACAACCCCAAAGCTTGTCAGGTTAAAGATTAATGAGCAGACTATACCCAGAGGCTTTGGAAAGGTTAAACATAATTACAAATGGGTATTTTATGCAATGCTGGAGATGTGCAAGCTGTTTTAGAAAAAAGGGCAAGAAAAAAGGTAATGAAACTTTTGGGATTCATGTCAACTATTGTATCTCAGGAAAAAAAATGATCTCTCAAAAAGGAGAAATTAGCATGCTAGCTGAAAGATATTGTTAAATTTTTCCCTTTGTTGTAATCACAACACATGCACACACACACACTATACATACATATATATGTGTACGTATACATATATATATCTAATTTAGGTAAAATCACAGGGCCATATTATTGATTTTTAATTTAATTTTGATTTTTTAATAAATAAATACTCTATACATAGAATAAAAACAGTCTTAGTCTGAGATAAATAGAATAGCTGTGCATTGCTCCAGGAAAAATTAAACAGTATTCAGAACAGGAATATACAGTTTCCACTTGAAATTTAATAGACCACCAAGAAAAGAATTGTTTTCATGGAAAAAAACAATTTAAAGATTCTTCAGAAGTTCAGTTACATAATTACTGTAGAATATATGACGAACATCTGGCCATCCCAACACCATGGGGATTGTATTAGGATTATAGTAATTAAAAGAAATCCAGTCAGTGTTTTACTAATTATAAAGTGTTATCAGGGTTAAAACATTCATGCTATAAAGTCAGAAAGCTGTTGACCTAACTGGGGGTGCTTTTCTGAAAACAATGTCGCAACATTTGCCAAAAAAAAAAAAGCCAAGAATAATGAGAATAATGATTCACAAAAATTGAGAAATGAGCATTTTTGAAAATGATTAGTTGTCATCCAAGTATATTTATTGATTTGAAAATAATTATTTATGTTCCACTAATGGCAGAATTTTTCTACTAGATTCTTTCACTGGACTATTCAGTGTCTTTGCATCCTTCATGATTATAACAATACTTTTCTCTTTAATGCATAACTTCCATCAATAAATTAAGGAAAAATACATTTAGATTCCATTATTTCTCTATATACAACCCCATCTTGATTATTTTTTCAGTAAAATTTCTGGATATACTTTCGATGTATATACTTGACACACTTGATTTGTCAATTTTCCCTGTCTCTAATTCTTTGCTTTCCAATCTCTTTTAAATTGATTCCAATCAGGCCGTCAAATCACATCAACTAACTGTAATGGTTATTGTCAAGGTTGCCAGTGGTCTCTCTAACTCTAATATTAAATCCCAGTTCTTTTTCCTTGGCCTGTCATCGGCATTTGGCATTTAAATGCTTCTTTCTTAATACATTTACTTCAATTGGTACCCAAGATGTCCACAAGTAACTGACTTTACACCACACTGATCCCTCTCATTTTCTTACCAAATGCACTTTCTTTTGTGTTCTTAGCTACTTAGAAATATCTGAAGGCAGTCCTTGAATGCTTTCTCGCCTCTATAAAAATTCCCTCCTTTGCTGAGCTAATTTAGCCTCAATATCATAAATATCATTTATATGCTCATGACTAATATGTTAGACTTTGATGATATCTATCTTCTCTCACAATGACCCATTGTTCCAAACATCACCAACAATAATATCTCTTCCAGATTCAAGCATTTAAGGGCTGTGGTAAGTCTCCCCAGCATTAATTAATTTATTTTTTTGTAAAACAGTGAAGGTGAAGGTAAAGGTGAAAACAATGAAGTTCTGAATTGGAATCAACTTAGATATGTGAGTCAAGAGCTCAGAAGTGAGTTCTTCAGTGGGGACTCTGCACATATAGTAGAGCAATTTGATCAAAAAATTAAAAGTTCAATAGCAGACAGTCTAGTATCCTGTTGTCAAGATGTATCTCCAATGTCATGATAAGCTAAATAGCAGAATGTTATAATTGTGACTATTGTTGTAGGACTATACGATTATAACCATATGGGGGAGTGGAACTGGGGAAAGGAGTGGAGAATTTCTGTGCCTATGGAACCGCATCATGAAAAGCAATAAATTTTTAAAATAAAAATAAATGAATACAAGTTCATGCTTTAAACATGGGATAAGTATGCCTGTAAAATGGTGGGCAATATTTTAAATTTACAGGCCATATGGTTTCTTTTGGAACTAAGACAACTCTTTAATTATAGTGAGAACAGAGTCACAGACAAAATCTAAATTAGGAATTATGGCTCTACACCAATAAAATTTTATTTACTAAAACAGATAACAGGCTAAATGTGAAAGTTGTTCACTCACCTTTCTTTAAGCCGCCAATACACTGGAGATTTTGCACTATATAGCTTGTAAACCTAGCTATACTGCTTAATGCAATTCACAATTTCATGTTTCCTTTGAGGATCTCCAGGTAATTAAAGTCAGCAGAAATTCAAGTGGCTTACTAGGATGTTATTATTGTTAATTTTTAAGATTAATTTGTTTATTTGAAATGCAAAGAAATAGAAAGATAGAGAGGATATTTCATTTGTAGGTCTGCTTCCCACTTGGCTGACAACAGAGGCGGGCCCAGCTGAAGCCAGGAGCCACAAGTTTCTCCTAGGTCCTCTGTGTGGGTTCAGGGGCCCAGCTGTGCTCTACTGCTTCGTGAGTGCATTACTATCAGGGAGCTGGTCAGAAGTGGACTACCACAACTCGAACTGACACCAGATGGGATGCTCTCATTGCAGACAGCAACTTTACTGACTATGCCACAACATCAGCTCCAAAATGTGTTTTACACTGTTTTTCTAATTTGTCAATTCAGATTTCATGACCACAGTTATTATAAGCACTTTTCTTTTTCATGAAAATAACATGTATTCGTTTTATTTTCATTCTTTTTTTTTTTTTTGGCATTGTACAGCATTTGTGGATACAACAGGCAACTCCCCAGAATGAAAATACAGCTTTGATAAAACAAAAATATACTAAACAACAACAACAAGAACAACAAAAAGAGAGCATTATTCATTTAAAATTTAAATTGTAGGGAAACTCTACAACACTTGAAATTTGACTCAGGAAAATTATTCTACCAAAGGCTAACATGTAAATCTTGTGGGTGTGCCCAGGTAGAGAGTAAATAACAGAGTTATATTACCAGCTGCTTCAAGGATAGATAATCAACGACAACTACCTGCCCTCCCAGGGGAAGTATGCTTTCTACACTGATGACAACATCGACAAAACTGAAGCTGAACAACGAGTAATACAGAAATTTTCTAACGTAAATGTAGAGAACAAGTTCCCTCCTTATTCTCAGGGAAAGAATGCTGTCTCAGCTACTTTTTTAAAAAGACCATGGCTCCATTTATCACCCTAGTGTAAGCAGTGCCTGTTTTGGATTCCAAATTGCCAGGCAGTGCAGGGTTCTAGTACTAACTCAGTTCAGAATCAATCCAGGAAAGAAAACAATCCCGAGGAAAGATAATCACATTTGTGACAGCAGGAGATACAAATTCCTATCAAAATATCAAGTCAAAAGCAACTTTTCAAATTTCAAAATCTATAGCTAATCAATTTCTGCACGAAACAGAGCTTTATGCAAGGTACCTCTATTTTAAATGCTCACAGAGCAATTAATAAGCATTCATGACACTATCACATAGCTCCAAAATTAGACATTGGATTACAAAATATCCTTTTTGCTTGTTTTTTTTTTTTTTTGGAGAGCAAAACTGTAACTGCAGTTGTTTCATGTTCTTATTAGAAGGAATATAGTAATCATGGTTCCTTTAGTGGTTATTTCACTTATTTTTATTATTTAAGAGTTTTTATGATAAAGATCGGTTAATAGACCAATAAGTAAAAATTGTATACCTTTGTTCCACCATGTAAGCAAATGAGATATATCTGTCAAGATTTTCTTTCCATTCTTTAGTAAAATTCATATTTATGAAACTAATTTTGAGAAGAAATCACTTAAAAATATGTTCCAAAGCACTTGCATAGATTTTCTGCACAGATCAAAAATTTTCTTTACTAGTTTTACTGCTAGGTAGAATATTTATTGATGTTTTCATAAGACCATTTTCACTAATGAAAAACCATTTATTATCCTTTGACAATACAAGATGCTGTCCTTGGGAAGGAGTCACTTTCCTATCAATAAGGACTGAGTGAGTGACAGAGGGGAAGTGTAACAAAGTCAAGCCTTAAGAACAGAAGATGAGGGCACAGAAACAATGCAGCCTGGGGAGTTGAGCTGTGCGATCAGACGATCCTGTGCGATTAGAGTGCAGATGATACCCTGGACATTCACATTCGAGAGCACCTATCAAGGCTGAACCGTGATTTACATGTGTCATATCATGAGTGTTTTGTAATTGAATACTCAATGGTCTTTCTTCAATATCACACGCATAAAGTGAGAACATTTTTAAAAATCAAAAATAACAAGAGTTTAGAAAGTGGCCTCGAATCATTTGCCACAACAATCATCAGAGTTCTGGTTACAGTGATATCACGTGACAGAATTAGAAGTCCAAGTAGTAGAGTTCCCCTCCCGGGCAATCTCAGCACCACATTTGCTCTTTAGTTTCAATGATTTTGCCACAAATTACCGAGTCCGAGAAACAGTTATTTGTATGACACTTAGCAAAGGCAGGATTTCAAATACCTTTTCTAGAATCAATTCAATCTTAAATCAACAGTGAACAGAAAATAAAATCACTTGAAATTCACTAATTGTGGACATTAGAACTTTTTGTTTTTCAACTGAAAGGGGAAGTTTTTCTGAAACCCAGTACTAATTGTAGAACTCCCTGACTCAGAAATGCTACTTATTTGTTAATTTTATCAATACTCTACATTGTGCTTGCATTTAAGTACACTTATGCATCATATAGCACTGTTTTGCAATGACGGAAAACATATGATAGAATCCCCACCCAAATCTGAATGACACTGGAAGTTTTCTATTACTTACATGACATTGTAGCTGGTACAAAATTGTAGCACAGTGCATTTCTCTCCTGATTGTGGTGGTGCTGAGATAAATCAACCTGCAGCACTGCAAGTCATATGAATGTACAGCACAATTATGTACAACATATAATATTCAATGATAATAGCACATGATCAAAGTACTTGTATTTTAGTATATGATTTTTTCATCAGTTACTTCCTACTTACAAAGTTTACCATAAAACAATATACAGTGTTTTGCTAGCAGCAACCTCTGATATCTTGTTTTTGTTACACTTCATCCAGTGATGTTCACAGAACAATAAAATTGCCTAATAGTACATCTCTCAGAACATATAGGCTTTGCTTAGCAAAGCATGATTCTAGTTCTAAACTTTTGTTTGGTTGCAATATTGGAGATAAACAGAAATGTGGCTTATGTTTCGCCCAAAAAAGCAGAAACTGCCATTTGATATGATTGCTTACACCAGGAGGCTTATAGGAACTGAAGCTTTACATTTTATGGTATTACCTATTCCCCTCTTGCACATACTGCATTCATTAGCACATAGATTTATAACTCTGGCTAATCATCAAAAGCAATCTGTAGACACATTGTGGTCAAGGAAGTTCTATTGCCAAAAGTTCTACAAAGCTATAATGAAACTTAATCTTTTGCAAGCAAGAACCTGAGTATGGAATTTCAAAGAATTATGATATTGATCATATCATGAAGCCTATATTTCTCAAGCAAAATTTTTAAAGTTAAGTACGTATGATTTGTCCAAGATAAATTAATGATTATGAATAAGCTGATCTATTTCTATACTTTTAAGCCATGTTATGTTATTTTTTATAGATAAGTAGTAATCTATTTTGATCTTTATGATAATAGATTCTGTATTTTGTACATTTCCTAGTTCAGCAGCATCTATAGTCAACTGTGAGGGTCACTGCCAGCAATATTTAAATATTTCTAAGATGAAGAAGTTATTTCAGTCCTCATAAAGTGTGCTTCTTCAGGTGAATATAGTTGAAAAGTAGTAGACAAGAACCAACTGAAAAAAAAAATCACATCAAAATCTAACACAGATCTAAGATAGTTTGTGCATCCATTTTAGTATCAGAAGTGGTAGCTGAATTCAAGGCACTGAATTGGGGAAAATCAGAGCCAGTGAATGAATGAATAGGCCAAGGAGTAAACATAGAGACCAGTTCTCACTAGACAGTCAAGAAGTCTTAGCAGCAGAAGAAAGAGCAAGAACAAGGTTAAACCAAGAATTAGCATGCAAATGCAAAACACAGAAAAAAAAAATAATATGTATCAATGAAAACATCAATTTTCATGTAAAAGTGATGGCAGAGCTTATGTCTAAGAAGTTTGATGCTCAGAAAAGCTGGGCTGACAAATCCCCACAGGAAAAATAACCCAATCATCTGAGGTAGAAATCGTTTGAGAAACAATTACACACTGCTAACTGTTGTGAAATGGTCAGTTTTCTTAACACAGTAACATAACGAAGAGTAACTGTCAGGAGAAAAGGGCTAAAGATCCACGTATGAAGTAAGATATCAAATTGCAGATAACAATCTGTAACAGATTTACTTTTTTCTCCAGGCAAAATGATGCCAGGGAAGGCATTGTGGGGTGCAGAGACAGTGTTGCTGTGAGGGCTCATGACATTGCCATACAGACACAGGGCAGGACATAACACATGATAAGGAAGCAGGGAACACCACGCCAAGGGTATTGTGCACACACCATGAAACAGGCAAACAAAGAAAAGATGAATCAGGGATACCTCAAAGTAGGAAGCCAGATTCAATCCAGTGTCATAACAAAGATCTTGAAAGACTGGGCGCGGGGTGGGGGATGCAACGGAAGACGTGAGAATAGCATGATTAACTGTAGCAGTGGTCCAACTGAGCTTGAAACAACCACGGGGAATTCTAAAAGGGGAACAAAACTACTTCAGATTCAGAGTGAGCATGAAATGCATATTTTATGGTTGAGGATGATTTATTTTTTCTTTTCAACACGACCATGTCAGTGATTCAGGTGAAATCTCATATAGATAGTCCTACTTTCATCTCTTGTAGTTCCAGACCTGTAACCCCTAAGGACAAATCAATGATGCTTTTCTTCCCACCCAGCCTCTCCAAGTCCATTTCAATACAGGCAGCTGTTAGCAGAACAGGGACATGGACAGGAAACTGGGCATCCATTTTCCATGTTTTTGAAAAATTAGGCTAGCAAACCTGTGTAAGTTGTAATCAGAGGTTTATCCTGAGGCTTCAAGCATGGGGAAGGAAGGAAGTAAGAGATAAGATCCACTATAGACCCTCTGTAACCCATGTCAGGAGACAGATAAAGAAATTGGAGGTTGGGCCTGGTGCTGCAGCCTAGTAGCTAAAGTTCTGCCTAGTATGCGTCAGGATCCCACATGGGCTCTGTTTCATGTCCCAGCTGCTCCACTTCCCACCTAGCTTTTTGCTTGTGGCCTGGGGAGGCAGTAAAGAATAGCCCCAAGCCTTGGGATGCCAAACCCTCATGGGAGACCCAGAAAACCTCCTGGCTCCTGGCTTCGGATGGGCTCAACTCTGACCTTTGCAGCCACTTGGAGAGTGAAGCAGCAGATGGAAGATATTTTTCTCTTTCTCTCCTTCTCTCTGTAAATCTGACTTTCCAATAAAAATAAATAAATCTTTTTTTTAAAAAAAATGTAATCAAGATACTTAAAAAAACAAAAAGAAAAAAAATGGGAGGCAGCAGATGGCTAAGACCTTCTGCTTGGAGCCTGAGGACTGAGACCTTCCACGTGGGAAAGGACAAAGAGAATGTTGGAGGCAGCTATAAAGAGGGAGTTGATTACAGCTCATTCAGTTTAGGATGGAGCTAGATGAATTCACTGTGACTGAATCATATGGCATGGGGAACACGCCACAGGTATGATATAGTTTGAATGAATCACCAAAACTGAAAAACCAGTCTTTTAGGTAGGAGTGGGAACATAATATAAAAATTAAAATTAGCTGTTTTATGTGTAATAGTGACAATATTAAATTGAACACACTCTTTCTAGTGGGAAGCAGGGAAAAGTGAGACTGCTCAACCTGATAGGATTGACGACGGGCTATCTCATAGTCTTCCTATTCTCCAGGGGATTAACCAGCTTCCCTTTTTGTGATCATATTCAGGGTGTTCTGGGAAGTAGGAGTGCTGGTTTAAGACAGTGGAAAACTAGGGAGACAACCAAGAGTCAATCTAAATCAGGAGGATGAAAAGAAGGCACACCCCAGGGAGGCTTTGCAGAATCCCTTTCTGACGTAACCTTCACTGAAGGGTCGGATGGCAGCATCTACACATCACAGAAGCAATGCCTACTGAGTCCACCACAGGAAAATGTTACACACTGTGCAAATAAAACAGGCCTTTTGCGTGAATTACATGGCATTTTTCTAGCAGTGGTCTTTACTTCTGCTTTTGTATATAAACACAATTTTTCACAACACTGTGGCCTCTCTCCACTCATATGTAAATTATATTCTGATGTCACTGCCATTACTAAAACAAAGGCACTCTAAAACACCCAGGTCCTCTCTTCTTCAATGTACATGAAGTAAATGATAATTTCACATACAACTGTGAGGGATATTGCCCCAAAAACAGTTTGTAGACAGAACATGGAAAGAGATCTCACACTCAATGAAGTCGTCTCTGGTTGGTTTTGCTCATTCACACTCCAGGTAAGATACCACTAGGCCATTTACATTGCAGTATTTGATTTGTTTGTTGCCAGGTGAAGGAATAAAGATACAGAAACAAATAAGGACTACAATTAGTGTGTGACTACTAGCTAAGGGACTATACACAATGATGCTCAAATGTCAGCACACTAAACTTATTTTTATCTTAAACCTTTTGTTCAATAAATATGATAAAAAAAAAAAATACACCTGTGGCAGAGGTCACCACAGTAGTGCCTTGGTTTTGAACATGGGTGAACAAGCTTCATAAGGCTTCTAACAACAGATGTGAAGTGAGCTGCCCTGATACTGATCATCCCTATGGGAGATAAACCATAACCTGTCCTTTCGGGCTAGAAAATGAATCAATGCATTTGAATGCTATTTGCTGAAGCAAGATCACCACCACTTAATAGCACTTTAGGATGCATAACATTCAAATACACATTTGGTCCTTGGTTGTCTGTAAATTAAGGTATTAAATTTGTAAGATACTGTTTTAATTCACAGTTTTAATATAATTGTGTTTACTCAATCAGAGTGGTTGGACACTGTAATTTCTGAATTCCAATCTGCTTTTTCAAAAGGCAGAGCAAGCATTGATTGTCCTCATTAAAGTTTGAACAGCAGCTATAAAAGCAGCGTGATGGAGCTGAACATTAGCTTAACAAGAAAAAAATGAAAGAAAATGATGGAAACAAGCAATGGAACAGGAAGAAATTCAAGAAAGAAGAAAAATCAGGAAAGCTTGAATTTTCACACCTGGTCTAAGTCACCCCCTTGGATTATTTGCCGCGGGGTGAAAAGGCTCTGTGAGATGAGCAGGTGACAATGTGCATCACAGCAAAGTTGATGGCAGCTAGAAGGCTTTCTCCTAAATATTGCAAAGGCAGCATTAGGAAGCATACATTTTTAGGGGGTGCACAAGCAGGAAGAGTACAAGGATAAATATTTAGAAAAAGTAGCGCAAATGTTTCAAAAGCTAGAAAACAGCAACAACAGAAAAAGTGCTAGCAGCTGGAAAGATATTGAGGACTGGAAAACGAATTTAAGTTGAATGCATTTCTTCTTTAATATTTCCTCAAAACATTCTTGAAAAGGTTTGATTGTTGACCTGGTTATTTGATATTCTTCCCTAAAACAAACCCAATCTCTCAACGCATAACTGAAATAATAACTATTGTAGCCTATTGTTTCTTTGCAATGAGAACTATGATTAGTCAACAGTCCAGGATGAATAGAATATCACTGTCCGTAATCACTTCAGAAACTCATGGACAGTTAATGGCCTTTGGAAACAAATACTCCTCGAGCTTCGAATTCCAGCTGTACTCTGCGTGCTGTAAGGGCAGGAGAACTTCGACCAGATGAGTCCCTTTCAGAAGCACGTGTCATGCTGTGTGGATCCGGCTGTGGAAGCAGTTTGCCAATCTTATCTTCAGAAACACATAGTCGGTGTTCAGCCAATAATGAATGTCAAAATAATACTTAGCTCCCCTTTGGGTGATTCATAGGGCTCTGGCCAGAAAATAGGCATAATAACTTTTCTGGTATATTTCTCATTAATTGTCCTTCAAACTGAGAGAGGTATTTTAGGATTGTTTGCTAGTGCTGAAAGATCAGGGAGCAGTGAACAGTGTGAAAAGTATGGAATTGAACAAAATTTTAATGAGTGACATACTGCATGAATAAAAATGAAAGTCCAATCCTGGACCGGGAATTGCAAGAGCTTCTGTAAATCTGTTACTGTGTTATAGTAGGTAACTAGTGTGACACTTCTAAGTGTGTGCAAAATCAAATTTATACATAACGAGTTATACACAAGATCTTCGAAAAATCCACAGCAAATGTGTTTTGGAAAGAGAATGCATGTATTTTATTTTTTTCTTGCAAAAAATAAATATGTTTAAATTCAATTTACATGAACTTTTGTGAAGTATCTTTATTTGTGGCCTTTTTTTTTAAAATCCATCTCATCAACCTGTGTACTAAAGTAAAGCCAAGAAGGAAAATAGGCTAGAAATCCAGGATTAGGGAACTAGGAATAGGAGCAATTCTGGTATGAGTATATGAAAAGAATATTAAAAGAAACACTACATCATCAAGGGAGAAAAAAGCCAATACTTTCATCCTACTCTTCCTGTGTATGCTATCTCTAATAGAAAACAAAACAAACAAACAAACACAAACCTGGAAGTAGGCATTCTGGTACAGTGAGATAAGCTGCCCTTGAGATGCCTGGTTGGAGTCATGCTACTGACAGAATCCATGACTACACGCCTGGGATGTATATGAAGTACATTTCTTGTCTTCAGGTTCGTCCAGCCCTGCATATTGTGGGCATTTGAGAAGTGAGCCATGGGATGAAATGTTGGTTTCTTTGTCTCACTCAGTCACTCAATCTTTCAAATACTTAAATAAATCTTTTTAAAATACTGCTAAAGAAATGGTTGTAATAAAATTTCTCATCAAGAAAAATAGACACCAGGTTAGCATCATTCTCAATCAGTTGAACAACCACTCACGTCACTGGCATCCTACAATGAAGAGCTAATTCAAGTTATGGCAACTCTGCTTCTGACACAGCTACTAACACGCCTAGGAACGCAGTGGATGACTGCCAACATTTTTGGCCCCTGGAACCTGAGTGGAACATGCAGATGGAGTTTGACTTCAGCCTGGCCAAGTCTTGGCTGCTCCTACCATTTGAATGACGACCAAGCAAATGGAAAATTTCATCTTTTTCTGTCACTCAGCCTCTCAAATAAACTAACATTCTCTCTCTCTCCCACTTTCTCTCTCTCTCTCTCTGTCCCTCTATTTTTTGAAAGTACATATAGACCCTGAAAATGAAACAATTTTGTGTACTTGGGAAAATGAGAGAGACTAATGAATGGGAGTCAAAATTCTTGTCAAGTGAGAATACCATAGTAAGACAAATCTCTGAAAGCTGAGTTAGGACAGAATGAATGGAAAACAGCAATATGCTCTCACTCATTTTTAGGGGTAATTTAAATCAAGACGTTAGTAATGATAAAAATGCCAGAGAAGAATCCACTTTTCTGGTCTTTCTGGTTTCTTAGTTCCAGGAAAGTGTTTAAAATGATCTTTCCCATAGATCACAATATTTTCCCTTATTATTGAGCTCTTGTTTTTTATGCTTGTTTTAATAGATCTGGGTTTCACAGTAATTTTGTTAATTATTTTAAACCCTTTTGAAAATTGCTAAACCAAAATTAATAATGAATTTTCAAAAACATTGTCCCATATTGAGATTCCCTAGATTTTTGTTTCAAATGAGATAAAATATAGATGAAAATATAGGGGAAGGAATTTGGCCTATCCATTAAGTTGCCACTGGAGATCTTTGCTTTTCACTGAGTGCTTGTGTGTAAGACCCTATTCTGACTTTTGACTTCAGATCCTCACTAATGCGAATCCTGGGAATCGATGGTGATAACTCAAGCACCTGGGCTCTGAATTTTGATCCATATCCCTGGATATTGTGAGCATTTGAGTTAGTGAACGGGTGGATAAAAAATCCAAGTCTCAGATTCCTTCTCAACTCTAAACTCTGCCTCTCAAATCAATGAACAAAAAAATGAAATTAATATGTGTATTAATCCTAATCTCTAATATGTATAGAATAATTTATATATTTCTATATTAATATATACATACAATCAGATCAATCTAAGTACATATGCACTATGAAAAGAAGGGGGTGCAGATGAATTCTGGAAAAAAACATCAGTTAGTTATCTGTTCTTTGGAAACTTTGGAAACTACAATGAGGGTAATTTAAAATGTCACTGATTATCGTCTAGAAAACTTATTTTTGGTACAAAACAACCCCTGCTGGCATGGATATGTGTAGAAAGGTACCCTGCTCCACTCTTGGTAGGAGTGTAGGCTTGTGCAGCCACTATGGAACTTAGTATGGAAAGTGTTCAGACAACTGAGGATTCATCTATTATGTGACCCAGCTATTCCACACTTGTAAATATATCCATACAAGGTGAAATCTGCAGATTGGAAAGTGACCTGCAACCCGAAATCTATAGCATCACAATCTACAGTAACAAAGACATGAAAGCAATCCAGATGCTTTTCAAAAGAGGAATGGATAGAGAAACAATGGTACATGTACTCCAAGAAACATTACCCAGCCAATAAAAAAAAAGAATGAAATTCTACTATCTGCAACAAAATGGTCCCAATTGGAGACCATTATGCTTAATGAAATTAATCAATCCCAAAAGAACAAATATATGTTTTCTCTGACATAAGACAGCATTCATGGGGCCTGGCGGCGTGGCTCAGCAGCTAAAGTCCTTGCCTTGAATGCCCCAGGATCCCATATGGGCGCCGGCTCTAATTCCCACAGCTCCACTTCCCATCCAGCTCTCTGCTTGTGGCCTGGGAAAGCAGTTGAGGACGGCCCAATGCTTTGGGACCCTGCACCCGCGTGGGAGACCTGGAAGAGGTTCCAGGTTCCCGGCTTCGGATCGATGCGCACTGGCCTGTTGCGGCTCACTTGGGGAGTGAATCATCATACAGAAGATCTTCCTAACTGTCTCTCCTCTCTGTATATCTGACTTTGTAATCAAATAAATAAATCTTTAAAAAAAAAAAACAGCATTCATGAAAAACACAGACTGAACAGATATATAAACATTAATATACATATTGTCTTATAGATAACTATATAATGAAGACTAGCAGTTTGGAAAGTGATATGTTGTGATATGTTGTAATATTTATCTCTACTCCTGAATAAAAGGAGGACTCTGAATGAAACTGTTAAATATACCTTAACAATAGAATACTGATATTATAATACCATGATATACTTAGCAGAATGTTGGACTTGTGACTATTGCTGCAGGACTATACTATTATGAGGAAAATGGTGGCGGCTGAAGAATGGGGATAGAGGGAGGCAAAGTGGAGGAGAGAATCCCACTACACATAAAACCTTGTCATGGAAAGTAAAAACAATAAAAAATACAAAATAACAAGCTTTGAAATCCATAAATAGCTCTTTTATGAGATGATTTCTCTGTGAATTAGCTGAAGTCCTTTTATATACATGGATTTCAAATTTTATGCCAAAATAAATTTCTATTTTAATTCAATTTCTTATGAGTTTTTGAAGTATTCTTCTATAATATTGCTGGTATAAACAAAACTGGAAAGTATGTGCAAGTTCAGAGTCTCAAAAAGCATCTAAATAATAATGTAAAAGCTTCAGAATTGGAAGAATAAAAGAGATACTAAGATAAACGTCATTTTCATATTAGTGAAATAAAGCCAACGGAAGCTAAAATTTTTTTCTTATGATGTATAATATGCTTCAGAAGATTGTGGGATAAAAGTTACTTGTCTATATACTTTGTATAGAGGATACTGTGCTCTATTTTGCCACAGCAGGCACGTGAATTAGGAAAAGAACAATGTGGGAAAAACCGTGACAAGACACAGAATAAACCTTACTGTAGTAATGCTAATTCTTAGTGAGCTCATTCTAAACAACCATTCTTAACATGTTTCACATCCATTTACTAAGTCTTTCCACTAGATAGCAATAGAAAGCAACAGAACCTATTTTGACTGTCCCAACCCATGCACCCCATCACAGTTGGACCTAATGTTCAAACTCTGGTTGTTAAACTCAACAGAGTCACTTTCACTATAAAATAATAGTTTGAAAAATAACCCCATGGGGCCAAAATTGATGTGTAGCACTTAGATGTAGCCTGAGACACCAGCATTACGTATGAACCTATATTTGTGTCGAGGCTGCTCCCCTTTTGATCCAGTTCCCTCCTAACGGCCTGACCATGAACTGGCAAGCACACATAACAGTCACATGATGTTTCTTTGGGGATCCCCACCCCCAACTGAACCATAGGACTCAGAACTCCAACCATGTACAGAATTTCAGGATCTGTAATCTGACCTTGGAGTACAAATGTCAGAACTGGGCTTCTCAATGGCTTAGGTGGAGCAGTGGACAGAATATCCACATGCACATGGAGGATATGAAAGTCCATTGGAGCCTGAAGAGGACATGACATCTGGTACCATAGCAGAGCATGGAAGATGGAACAAATTGGTCAATTACCCCAGCCAAGCACTGACAGCAAGTATTTCGGAAAACGGAGACTCTAAGGTGCACTATATTAGTCAATGGACTTTGGAAGGATTTCTTCATCCTTGGATAAGCAAGATCAACAATATTTCAGAATGATCAAAACAAATTGAACAGAACTCTCAGAGCATGCGCCACAGCAGGGACCATGGGATGACATAAGGTGGCCCTTACCCATCCCTTAGTCCTGAGGTGGTTGGGAGACTTGGTGTGACTTCTGCTCTTATCTCTCCCCTTTCCCAAGTTACAGGAAGAAAAAAAAAAGGAAAGAATGGTCTCACCTGCTTTCCCGTAATCCTGGACCCTTCCCACTTTAATCAACTATGTAAACATCATAAAAAATAAAATTTAAAACAATTTAAAGCAGTGGAAAATGCTTTTCACTTCAGGCACTACTACCCATGTGGAGACCCTAATGGAGCTCCTGGCTCCTGAGGCTCCTGGCTTTGCCTTGGCACATCCACAGAAGTTGTGGCATTTGAGGGTTGAACCAGTACATGAAAAATACTCTCTCTCCGTCGGTCCCCACCTTTTAAATATACTTTTAAAGGTTCAAAAATGGTAAAATAGAGAGATAGCATGGTCTTCCTTCCCTGAAATGATCAATAATACAAAATCTTTTCAAGAAAACAGCACTCTGATTATGAATCATACTTGCAGTGATATTAATGAAGGTACCTCAATGACCCTTGAGTTCAAGACTTTTTCAAAAATATACTATGCCTTTCGTTTTTTCTGCCCAGAAGTAATTGAGAACCTAGGAGCCACACAAAAATTATTAGTTTTAATACAAAGATGAATGACATATTTGATGCAATTAATATATGCTATTGAATGAATTACCACATTTAATTAAACAAAACAGAAGATAGATATAGTGACAGTATCTGGCTTCGTCACAAAGTTCCATCTCACTTTACAGACAAGTTACTGTTGATACAAAATATATAATTGGGAATGATTACAAAGGAAAATCATCTCCTGTGGGTTTAAGCACAGTAAATATTTATGTTATATTTATTACAGAGAAGCAGGGTTTAAAAGTCCACAAATAAGGTTCCTAGTGAGGCTGCATGATCATGATCTGTGACCTGATTCACAGGAACTGTAATGTGAAAGCAAATCTGTTTTATAAAAGAAACAGAATTGTTCCCAATCGGCAAAAAGGGAGGGAAATTTCTTCCTCGCTTTCATACAAAGTGGGCTTTGTGTGATACGGTTCAGTGCTTCCCATTTCCTTCCAGTAGCTATAATAAAGCATTTCACACGCTGTTTCAAATAAAGTCTTTCAATGTAGGTCAATGACCTAGAACCAAAGCATAACACTGTGAAAGTAACTTTAAGAGGGGGTCATAGCGATACTAACCAACACAGAATGTAGACCCTTGATGACTGTGGTTGCTCCTTGGTAACATTCAGGAGAACTAGAAAATCATATGCAGAAAATACTTCCCTGATTTTTTCTTCTCAAAACGAGCATTTAATATCAATTAAAACCAGGGTATTTGTGTTTTTATTACTTGGAAAGAACTGAGAAAAGGGAACTTCTGTACTTCTGGTTAAAGTACATTCACACTCCTTTTTCTACCAGTTAAGAATAGCAAGAATAAAATAATCAGTCTAGTATTTTTCAGGTCCAGTGGAATGGCTCAATGGCTAACTTTTCACCTTGCAAGTCCTAGGATAGCACATAGGTGCCGGTTAGTATCCCAGCTGCTCCACTTCCAATCCAGCTCCCTGCTTCTGGCCTGGGAAAACAGCATCCATGTGGAAGACACGGAGGAAGTTCCTGGCTCCTGGATTCGGATGGGTTCAGCACCAGGTTTTGCATCCACTTGGGGAATGAGCTTGCTGACAGAAGATCTTTCTCTCTGTCTCTCCTTCTCTCTGTAAATTTGCCTTTCCAATAAGAATAAATAAATCTTTAACAAATATTTTTCTCTGAATTGAGGGCCAATAAATTGTCTTTGAAGTACACTTGAAGGGTGTGAGGGAACTACAGCAAATAACAGAAAACTTGATATTTGTTTTTTGTGGTCTGGTTCATTTCTTTTAGTAAAATGCTCTCCTGTTACATCCATTTTGTCGTAAATTTTAAGACTGCATTAATTTTATGGCTGAATTATATTCTATTTTATTTTTATATAATATATATATATGTATATATATATATATATATATACATTACCTTTTCTTTATCAACTCTTACATGGATGTACATCTAGGTTAATTCCATAGCTTAGTTGTTCTGAATTGAGCTGTTATGAATATTGAAATGAAGGTAACTCTTCTATATGCTGATTTCATTTCCCTTGTATATATTCCCAGGGGTGTGATATCTGGGCGTATGGAGGGGACTATTTTCACTTGTTGATGAATCTCCATATGACCTGCAATAATGGCTGTACCAGTATGCATTCCCATCAGCAGTATATAAAGGAGCTTTGTTGTTGTTGTTGACTTTTTCTCAAATCTCCATCACCATTTGTTGTTTTCAGATTTCTGGATGAAAGCCATTCTAACTGGGATGATATGTCTTATTCTGGTCTTTATTAGCATTTTATGTGTCTGTTGGTCATTTTTACATCCCACTTTGAAAAACGCTATTCGTATCATTTCCACAGTTAACTAGAGTGTCAAATTTATTGTTGTGGAGTTTCTTGAGTTCCTTATGTATGTTAGGCATTAATCCTTTATTGAATTCATAGTTTGTAAATATTGTATCCATTTCTCAGTTGCCTTTTTATTTCATTAATTATTTCCTTTGAGGTGCAGAAGTATTTTAGCTTTATGTAATTCCCATTTGGCTATTCTTGCCTGCTTTTTTTTTCTTTTGTCTTGGTTTTTGAGATCTTATCCACAAGTCTTTGCTTGTACCAATGTCTAACAGTATTTTTCACATGCTTTCGTCTAATAATTTGTTGCTTTTAGTTTTAGATTCGTGATCCATTGTGATTTGAATTTTATGGAAGATACAACACAGGAATCTTGTTTCAAATTTTTGCATGTAAAAATACAATTTACCAATATCACTTGTGGGAAGGACTGTTCTTTCCCCAGGGAATAATTTCAGCTCATTTGTCAAAGATTACTCGATTGTAGATAAATGGATCGATTTCTGGGTTTTCTAATCTGTTCCATTGGTCCACATGTCTGGTTTTTTGTACCAATCTTGTCCGTTTTCAATATTATTTCCCTGAAGTGTGTGTGTTGAAGTCTAATACTGTAGTACTTGCAGCTTTCATTACTTAATATTGCTTTGTCTTGTCAAGGTTGTTTCCATTTCCATATAAATTTAATGATTTTTTTTAGGTCTGTAAAATTACAATCGGGGCATTTAATTTGCGATTATTTTGAATCTCTAAATTGCTTTAATTATCAGTGGCATTTTGATGATATCGGTTCTTTCACTGTATCAGAATGGAAGGCTTTTTTTTTAAAGATTTATTTTATTTTTATTACAAAGTCAGATATACTGAGAGGAGGAGAGGTAGAGAGGAAGTGGAGCTGCTGGGATTAGAACCAGTGGCCATATGGGATCAAGGCGAGGACCTTAGCCACTAGGCATCCTAAAATTAAGAAAAAGATAAAGAAAGAAGAAGAGAGCAACAAGATAAAAAGAAAGAAGAAGGAGAGGTGGGGAGGGAGGAAGGAAAAAGAATTTCATGACATTTTTGAATTTTATCTATAAACTAAATAGAATCCATTCTATTTTTGCTAATATCACACAACCTTTTCTTACAGTTTTCAAAATAAATAAACAGAAACAACACACTGACAGAAATCCTTGAAAATAGAGTGAATGTCTTACAACACAGCCAAGACTGTAACTTGTGAGTTCTATGACTACAGGTGTCTATGCACCCATGAGGTAACAAGTTTGTTCCTTTGGATTCTTAGTCTGGCAGCTATGGTCATAAACCAAAATGGAACTCTGCCACGTATACTTCATAAATGCTTTATCTATTTAATGAGATTCTTTGTGAGGAGTGTGAGGCCTTATTATCAATGTGCAATTCCTAATTTTTGTCACTACTTTCCTTATCATCATAAACATGCTTATGCAGTCTCTTCAATACGCTTTTATTCAGAAGATAAATGTTACATTGACAATTATTTCCCTTTCCCAAAAGAAAGACTCACAGTAATACAGAATGTCCCCGGAAATTGGACTTGCACACTTCTTGATGAACATAAAGAAGTCTGGGCGTGGTAATCAGCATAAAAATTCACACACGTTTCTTTATGATAAGACTTTTAACATATAAAACAAATACAAAGCATTGAATATGCTTTTCTTAGCCACATGATGGAAGATGCCTTTCTTTCAGCTCTTTTCCCAAAGCACAGTTAGCAGTTCAGCTATTACATGTCAGCTATTTCTGAGCTCTATCAGAAAAGAGCAGCACAATACGACAGTATGTGCAGTGGGTTGCATAGCTGTGAATATTAGTATCATGGAAAGTTTAATTGTTGAGTTTTCATCTTTTTTACAAATCACCTCAAAGAGCTCTAGAATGTAAAGTAGTATATTCTCGGGAGAGAAGGTATTATTGCTGTACTTTCCTTTAAAGTGCATGTTAAAGTCATGCTAGACATATCATTAGGCAAATTGAAATTAGTTCTCTTTCTGAATCCATGACAACCATGAAAAGCCAAACCATTATGGTTATAATTACATAAAAAATGAAAATTTATATAAGATCACTTAGCCATAAAAACCAAAAATATGATGAATATGAATTGTGAGACAATGGTGTGTAAGAAACTGGGAACAAAAAGTTAAGAAAATGATCAGACATACTTAAAAATATACCATAGATGGGAGAAATCGCAGAAATTAATTAAGTGTAAATCACTTCACAGAAAATAGTTCCAGGGATTTGTAATTTATAAAAGTTATATTCCAAAGAGCTTTGCGAATGTCCTAATTAAAATCTGGGCATAACGGCATATTTTTATGCAGGCAAACTGTTAGCTATGGTCATAACCAGTTGTAAGTAGGTTAATTAGCTGGTGGTAATTGTCAAAGAAGAAAGACTTATCAACAAATGCCATTAATAGACCATGATAGGGCCCGGCGGCGTGGCCTAGCAGCTAAAATCCTAGCCTTGAACGCCCCGGGATCCCATATGGGCGCCGGTTCTAATCCCGGCAGCTCCACTTCCCATCCAGCTCCCTGCTTGTGGCCTGGGAAAGCAGTTGAGGCCGGCCCAATGCATTGGGACCCTGCACCCGTGTGGGAGACCTGGAGACCTGGAAGAGGTTCCAGGTTCCTGGCATCGGATCGGCACGCACCGGCCCGATGCGGCTCACTTGGGGAGTGAATCATTGGACGGAAGATCTTCCTCTCTGTCTCTCCTCCTCTCTGTATATCTGACTTTGTAATAAAAATAAATCTTTAAAAAAAAAAAAAAGACCATGATAACAAACGCACTTAAATCAATGTCTAAAATGCTGTGTTTTATACAATAGCTATTTATTATGATTATTTTTGCATTTTAATTTTGTACTTATTATATATACAATAATTAATTTTTACATATACAATTGATGGGTTATTACACGCTAGTGAGGACAATTTTTGTTTATTAAGTGCTTTAGACTTTAGAGAAAGTAATTTCCACCAAAGCCCCGTAAGAAATAATATTTCCAAATCCTATTTTGTAAGTTTGGAAATTTCAGGCCTGCATATATTGGATGTATCCATAATCACAGCTGCACTAGTATTTTCAACAGCTTATTAAAAATAGAAACATATTAGATATATAATAAGCTCCATGTGTAGAAATTGATAAGATTTCACAAATACATGCCATGTGAAAATTTCTGTGTCATCAACATACAAAGATATCTTTCACCAGTAAAAATTTAATGTCATTATGGATTCATACATTCATTGCCATCACTATGGTTTAGTGATGTGATGTAATTTTTGTGACTAGCATTATTATAAACATGTGAGGCCTGACTCAGTGGCACAGTGGTTAAGGTCCTCGCCTTGCGCTCCCCGGGATCCCATGTGGTCGCTGGTTCAATTCCGGCGGCTCTGCTTCCCATCCAGCTCCCTGCTTGCGGCCTAGGAAGGCAGTCGAGGATGGCCCAAGTCTTTGGGACCCTGCACCCATGTGGGAGACCCAGGAGAGCTCCAGGCTCCTGGCTTCGGATCAGCTCAGTTCCAGCCATTGCACTCACTTGGGAGTGAACCATCAGAAGGAAGATCTTCCTCTCTGTTTCTCCTCCTCTATGTATATCTGCCTTCCCAATAAAAATAAATAAATCTTAAAAAAAAACACATGTGCTCTTCGATATCTAGTGTCATGTCCAAACCACTATTTGGAGACATACATGTATGGTTAGGCAGTTCTTAATGTTTTCCTGTGCAATAGATTGCTTATTCTTCTTTCATTATCTGATCATTTTGATCCACCATCATGTCCATTGTGTTCTTTTAACAAACTATGTTTTTCCTCTCTATATACAACATCTGAAGAACTCTCTCTCTCTCTCTCTCTCTCTCTCTCTCTCTCTCTCACACACACACACACATATAAATGTATCCATAGTCCCTCATTCTCTTACCCTTCTATCACATGGATATTGGATTGTTTTCTGTTGGCTCTCAAAAGTTCCAGGAAATAATGCCTTGATTCTAGTTAACTTTTTTTAAAATTCTACTTTATCTGTATATTTCGTTTTAGATGAGACCTTCCAAGCCCACTAAAATCTTGGCTACACACTCAAGTTGGTAGCACAAGAATTGCCCATCCATTTCCTAATCGGTTGAGAGAACGCTAATGGGTAATGTCTTCCCAGGGGTTCCTTCCCAGACCATGAGGATTCAGGCAATGCTTAAAAACCCAAGACCCTTCTGAAAGCCCCAGTGTCATTCTTCAAGAGGCACTCCATCTCTTGGATCCCTCCCATGAGGTGCTTTCCACTTTCTTCTTCTTTTTCCATACACCTGGTCACGTTACAAATAAAACAGTGTCAGTAACTGATTTCTGGCTTTTTATTTCTCTCCTAAACTGAGGAAAGACCCCACAGAGCTTTGACCATAACAGATAATACCTTTTCCAGGTCCTTAATCACACTATCATCTTGCTTTCTGCAATGTCTACTTTGCCCTAAATCCCATACAACTTATTTTGCCTCTAGAAGTGTTTTTAAAATATTCTATATCTCTTCCGAACGTTTGGACATATTTACACCAGCGATGACTACTATAGCATTTTTGTTTTCCTATTATAACACCTACATTTGTTTTGAGTCAGTTTTGAAATTCGTGATCAAATTCCTTAGTATGAATTACAATTCTACCTCTTTCGACTATCTGGTGTTTTTTGGATACTAGATAACATTCATTTGTGGGAGAGCCATTGGGCTAGGTAATGTGCTTGCATTTACTTTTTTTTAAAATTCTTGAGCTCCATATGAACAGAGTTAACTTGAAACTACCTGATCCTTTCAGATATTTCCTTATGCTGAGTCAGAACCCTAGCAATGCTCCTTTGGAACTAAGCTCACTCAGAAATCTATCCAATGCCCCATGGATAATGAAATACCCCGATCATACTGGTGAAAACAGGAGATAGTCCTAAATCATCTGTAGACACAGAAGACTTCCTCATTTTCCCTTCAGCTTCATTTGCCTCCAAACCAGTGTGAATTGCTCACTGGCATGTCACCGGTAATCAGCTTTGTGGTTTGCAGATCTCTGGATGTCCGTGTAGGTTCTCCTGTCCAATTCTGTGCCTTGTGAATTCTTATACCCTTGTTCTCTTTAGAAACTGAATTTGCTCTCACCTCCTGAATCCTCATGGACTGTACTTAGAAATGTCCTTCATATGCAATATCTTGCAAATCCTCTCAGAGCAGTGAGTTGAGCTCTGTTTGATTTGATTTTTAATACTCAATTATTCTTGCCTTTCATTACCTCATGTTTTATGTCTTGAAGATCATGGTACTACATGTCTTATCCATTTTTAAATTGCTTCAGAATGAAAAATAAATGTACTATTGTTTGCTATAGCAACTTAAGCATTAATAGAATTCTCATTATACACATTTTGGATTTTAGCCATGTTGGTGGGAAAGACAGAGTTCCACATTTCTGCAAACATATGTATGGCCGTCATATTGAAAGACTTCCCCTATATGTTAAAGTAAATAAAAGAAAAACCACCAATGGTTCACATATGCTTTGTCATATGAAATGTTAATTTTCTCCCAATAACTTTTCCAGATTTGAGAACTCCAAGTTTCATTTTGTAGGTCCTGTAAATTTCTTTGCAACTAACAGATTGATCACATTTTTTCCAAAGTTCTTGTTAACTCATAAAAAATTCTTCCAGTATTTCTTTGAAGGGTTTAAACTTTTATTCTTTTTTTGTAATTGTACTTTTATGATTATACTAAGTACAAACTAGATAGTCATTGGGAGGGCTGATCATATAGCTGCCAGAATTCTTGATGTATTTTATCTCTAATATAATTTTTACATTTCTCGTTCCCGATTTAGTGAACATCTAGTAATAATTTTTCACATTACAATTTACATTATTCATAAGCTGTATGAAGCAGCAGAATAACTTGTTCCTGATATTCTCACTACTTAGTAGTCAATTATGGCTTTTCAGCACTACAGTACACTGCTATTTTTCCTAATTGGAATTTGTAATTTCATCAATATAAAATATGAAACAGCAAGAATAATATGGCACTTTTAAAACATATTTTAAAAGATTAACAGGGTATTTCTTTTCTATGTTAGCTCCTTTCGGAGCTTTTATTCATTTGAAGGTAGGGAGAGAGAAATAGGAAGAAGGAGAGCAGGGGGAAAAGAAGAGAGAGAAACTTTTGAGAGGCTGGTTCACTCTTCAAATGCTTGGAATGACTGGAACTGGACACGCTCAAAACCAGGAACCAGGAGCTCAGTGAAGGTCTCCCATCACATGCTGCCTGCCAAGGTACCCATTGGTAGGAAACAAGAGTCAGAAGCAGAGTCCAGACTAACTAACGTATGGCTCCCTACAGTCTGTATCAAACGCCCATCCCTAACAGATTGAGTTTTATATTTTGCTCACTTTGTGCAAGTCTGTTATGGATGTTGACAACATATGAATGTAAGATAATTTAGATTTATATGTTGCTCTAATTTTGGAAGTATTCATAATCACCTGATCTTTTTTCTAAATATCTAACTGAATGGCACTCTTGATGACACACTGAGATAATATTAAAATGAACCCATCTGTGAAAAAACTGAAATAGTTAATAATATACACTCAACTTAAATTTGAAGTAGCAAAGAAATAGTAACTTTAATATTTATCTTTTTTTTCAGGCAGGTGTTAAGGATTTAACCACCACTTGGGATTCCTGTATACTGTTACGGAATGATAGTCCAAGGGTTGATTGTTCACTACCTATCCGTTTTCTTTCTAATGAGCCTGGGAAGGTAGTGTACTTTGGCCAAAATACTTGAGTCCCTGTCAACCATGTGGGAGAACACAGGATGCTATTGCATTTTAAGAGTAACAAATACAAGAAAACAGAAAACAATCCAGGTAAAAAGGAAGGTCTCTTCAATAGATGCTGTTGGAACAACTGGCTAATAGCACGTAGAAATAAGAAGCAAAACTCACACGTTTCACCACGCACAAAGATCAAATCTAATGAGACCATCAAACTTTTTGAAGAAATAGTTTGAAAAATTCTACAAGATATAGGTGTGGGCAAAGACTTCCTAGAAAAAAAAAAAAAACACCAAAAGCAAAAGAAGTCAAGACCAAAATAAACAAATGGGACTACATTAAGCTAAGAAGTTTCTGCACAGCAAATGGAACAATCAACAAAATAAATAAAAACAAACAGAACGGGAGAAGATATTTGCACACTACACAGAAGACAAAGGGCTAATTTCCAGAATATACAAAGAGCTCCAGAACAACAACAGCAAAACAAAGAAACCAGCCAAGAAATGGGCATGGGAATTGGGCAGACACTTTACAAAGTAACAAATTCAAATGACTAACAAACACATGGAAAAATGCTCAAGCTCTCTGGCAATAAGAGAAATCCAAAAACAACACTAAGGTTCCACCTAACGCCAGAAAGTATCACCCATATACAGAAAACTACCAACAACTCCTGCTGGCGAGGTTGCAGAGAAAACAAAACCCTACTCCGCTGCTGGTGGGAATACAGGCTAGTGCAGCCACTACGGAAGTCAGTATGGAGAACATTTAGGCAATTAAAAATTCACCTACCATATGACCCAGCAATATCACTTCTAGGAATATATCCAAAAGACTTGTTACATGAAAAAGCAACTTGCACCCCAATGTTTATTGCAGCAAAATCAACAATCACAAGAACATGGAAGCAACCTAAATGCCCATCAGCTGAGGACTGGATAAAGAAACTGTGGTTTATCTACACTATGGAATACTACTCGGCAATTTAAAAAAAAATGAAATGCATTACTTTGTGGCCAAACTAGAGACCATTATGCTAAAGGAAATGAGCCAATCCCAAAAGGTCAGATATTGTATGTTTGCTCTAATATAATAAAATATGATGTCAAATCTAGAGATATCATATGTGAATTTTACTCTGTTAATCAATGCTATTTCATATTTATCTGTACCTAATGTAACAAGAACTTGTGATGTCATTTATTAATCAACCATCCACATGAGGTTAACTACTTATAACCACCTGAGAGAGTCAGTGTCTGTTATTGGTATTGCCCACAAACAATACCTACATTAGGGCCTCAGGATACAAGAATTAAACTATAGCAAAAAGTTATTCTCCTGCAAGGCTGGGAGACACTCCAGAGGAAGCATGATGAACTTGGGAAAATTCACGATGGACACACATTATGAACCTAGAGGGGAGAACAGAGTGGAGGGGAGGGAATTTGGGGGAGTGGGAGGGGAGAGCCCATTGCCAACTAAATTGTGTCAAAAAACAATAAAAAAAGAACAAATAGATGAAAGAGTCTCTCTCCCTCTACCTCTCCCTCTTTCTCTCTCTTCTGTCTACATGTCCTACTCTCCTCTCGCTGTTACTCTACCTCTGAATTGACTACACAATGAAAATTTTACAGTGTTTACAGTGTTTATCATCTGAAGTTTTCCCAATGCAATAGTTTTATGCTAGACTTGCAGTTGTGCTTCCATTTATAGTACTTAAGCTCCTTTATAACTGTCTGCATATAAAGAAACATTAAACAGCAAGAATGAAACTTTGTCATATCTCCAAATACTAAGCAAAATATCAATTTTTTTCTATTTTAGGATACATGCTATCCTGAAATAATTTCTTACATGGGAATGTTAATATAACAAATCCTGACATATTCCAAATGGCTACTTCATTTTAATTCACTTATATTAATGTTACTTATAACATTTTTACTATGTTTGGAACATGAATTAATGATCCTCTAGTCCTGGAAAACATATGGAGTAAGTTCTTAAATAAATAAACAGCCATTTCAACATTTGTCATTTGTGAAAAAAATATTAATGTTATCTGATCACTGTAGGACAAACAGTACGAGTTGAACAGAGGCTGGGTAAGAGACAATATACTCCATAAGATGACAGTTTTAATACAGCAATTTCATGATTTATGGTCACAGAATATAGTTTGGAATTATGAAAAGGGAGATGTCCATGAATGGAACCTTACTCTGTTATTTTTCTAATGCTTAATTATATTCTAGAGAAAATTATGTTTCAGCAGTCACCACTACAACTAGCCAGGTACAACACTGATCATCTGATCTGTAAGCTTTGTTGACTAAATCTGCACAACCCAGTGAGTTAAGAGCACCACATGCATTTCTACAGCAGCGTAAAAAGGGTATTTTCCTATTGTAACTTAGCAAGTATATTAAGGACATTCCAAAGGCTTAATATACTTTAATCCGCATATGATTACTACATGATACCAAATTTGTGACAGCCCTGTTATTTACAACACCAAATTATGAAAACATTAGAAAAGGTCTCATGATGCCCAAACTAATCGTTGAATTATTTAGATACATTCTAATATAAAAAAATCACAAGACAGAACAAGGAAGCAAATTAAATGAATAAAAATCTTGTTCATCAAAGGAAATGGTACTATACTCATGCTTCAAAACCTGATTCCAATAAGAATCAATAAAAGATGGAAATTCTTATTTTTTTTTCTTGCTTCTGCTTTTATTGTTTTACATCTTATCACAAAATTATTAAAATGATGAGAATTCAAACAGTACAGAGGATGGGAAGTGTGAAATATTCCTTCAGTTCACACATCTAATACTTAGTAACAATCTGTGTTTCTTCTGCAAACTTACATACCAAAAACCAGATCTATATGTCTGTGTTTCATATATTATTTTTATTTATATATTATTTCTACAGATTTATATGTTATATATAACATGGACACACCTTTCAAAGGCTGCACAAATCCTTTGTAAAAAATATATAAATAAGGAGGCCTTGCATGAAATACTCCTTACACTTTATTTTAAAATTGTGATAGTGAAAAGGAAACAGGTAAAATATTTCCTTCCATTACCTTATTATTGTGTTACTGTGTGAACTGATCTGGAATAGTTACTTTCATCCATATTGTTTAGGCAAACAATATCTCATCCTTAGTTCTTCATACCATGGTGACTACGTTATGAACATAATGATTTCACCCATTCAGGGAGATTAGGTCTAGATCTTCCATTTGGCTATATGTGATTGCTGTCAAGACTACTCAAACCATATAATTCATTCAGATTTAAGACAGTCTGCTGCATCACTGGTAGTGATTCAAAAATTTTCTTCTGTGCCCAAGTACCAAACTCCCTGGGCAAGATTTTGTCTGAGATAGGTTCAAAAGTGTATCTCGAATTAATGTTTGCAACATGAACCAACTATTATGTTTGTAATTTTCTTTATCTGAAAAATAAAGATGAAAAATCTATCACACTTGATTTAATAACTTAACAAATCAGTGAAGGCTAATTTTTTGGCATAGCAAGTAAAGCTACCACTTGTAATGTGAATATCTAATGTGGGCAGTGATTAGCCTCTTGCCTGCTCCACCTCCAATCAAGCTACCTGCTAATGGCCTTAGGAAAAGCAGAAAATGGTTTAAGGTTTTTGTCCCTTGATACTCACATGATAAAATCAGAAAGAATCTGGTTCTTGGTTTTAGGTTGACCCAGCACTGGTCACTGGGGTCATCTGGGAAGTGAAACATCAGATTGAATATTTGCTAAAGATATAGCAAAAATCCAAAATAAAATCTTTATATAAAATTTTGAATTTATGATAACTAAATATTTTTCTTTATATTCACAATTAGACAGCAATATTTGTTCTATTTCACTAATATGCAAATTTTAAATTTTGTGGACAGACTGAACAACAAAGTTTCTATAAACCAAATTGAAAAATGCATCAACTTGCATGGAAAAAATATCATTTGCACATAATCTTTTAGTCACCAACTGTGTATATTTTATAAGAAAGATTTCTGAAATTTGTGAGTCATTTTCAAACTTTAAAATTATAGTTTTCTCATCAAGTGACAGTGCCGTTTACATTCACAGCAGCTGATTTTCTTTCCTGCACATATGGCCTTATGGCTGAGCTTCTATTATTTCTGTTCCAGAAGAATGCAATAAATATGTCCAGAGACAAGGGACAAAGTTAATAAAAGGCTGTCCTTTCCTTTGCTAAGACTCTGGTTTAAAATGAGCTATTTTCCCTGAACACTATATATTAATTGGATGGCCTTAGCTTCAGCCACAGACAAAAGCAGTCAGGATCACGATTATTTGCAATATAATTCTTCATGATATGATGAGTAGTCACAGAACATAGATAATAAAAAGTAAACTTCCACGCTAAGGAAAATACTCTTGAATGCAACTTCTTGGTCGGTCAATTAAAGGACAATTATTGATACCATTTCTTACATTATGTGAATTCCACTAAAATATTTATGCATATTTTTTTAAACATAGGGCTTTCAAAAACTATTTGCCTTCCAGTTAGCTCATTTTAATGTGAATTTTTCAATAAAAGTATTTTGAATACAATATTTCTTCTTCAGATATTCTCAGGGACAGTATTATGGCATAGCCTATAGGGCAACTGCCTGGGATGCCAACACCCATATGGCCACGTGGTTTATATCCACTGTTCCACTTCCAATTTGGTTCTTTGTTAATGGCCTGGGAAAAGCAGCAGAAGATGGCCCACCTGTCTGGGCTCCTGCCATTCATATGGAATACCCAGATGAACTTCTAGCTCCTGGCTTTGGCCTGGCCCAATGCTTGCACGTCAGGATATTTGGGGTTTGAACCTGCATTAAGAAGACCTGTCCTAATTTCCTCCTCTAAATCTGACTTTCAAAATAAATGAAGAAAATATTTTTAAAATATGTGCGCAGGAGGTTCATATTATGTTTGGCACCAAGTAGAAGCATCCTGCAAAATATGAACCATATTCGGCACTAGACTTGCGTAAGATGCTTGATTGTCCTAACCAAAAAATATAGTGTATTTTTGGATGACTTTGTGGTTTGTTAAATATAAAACACCTGTCTACTTTTTCATCTTACAAACAGAATATAAAGCCTTTTGACCTAATAACTAAAATCTAAATTAGGCTTATTTCTAGTCTTTCATTCCACAGGCTGTAAAAATCTGTTCATAATACTCATCCAAAGAAAACTTGAAAATGGCAGAGATCACAAAGGTTTTGATCCACTCTGCCTTGGGGAGGGTCATTTGATTCTCATAAATGACCTTTTCCATTTTCACCAGTTATCAGAGTAAATGATCTTTGATAATCATATAGTAAGTAATAAAAATATATTTTCCCATTTCCCTCCAAAAATCTACGTGCTTATAATTCTAAATGAAAGGTGAGCTTGTTCCCTAAAGACCATTTGACAATATCTTCAAGCATTTAAACCATCACTACTGAGGGAGATTTAGAAAATGAGCAGAAGCTGTGAGTGTTGCTAAAATATCCTACATTGCTTAGCATTATTCTGTAAAACAGAAAATTTCTTATCCAAAATGTCAGCAATGCTAATAGGTAAATAAAATGAAGGAACTAAACATTCACACCATTTACTTTGATAATATCTATTCTCCAACCCTAATTTCTTTCAACTTTCTACTTGTGTAAATTCAAGTAGCCTTAATCACAAATACTTATGCATAAATTCAGCTATCCATCAATTCACTGATTCAGGCAAAAAGAAAGAAGATAAATGATTTCCAAAAATCCTAAATTTAAATAAATACTGAATTGCTTCATGTGTTATGGACAACCTAGACCAGATGGATAAAGCAAGATTAAAATCTGTAAATTCACAGGTACAGTTAGAACAAAAGTAAAAGCTTGTTGATTAGTCACTGTATATATGTCTAGACTTTATATTAAAGAAAAAGTGGAAATTCTGAAAGACTTGAGCTAGCAGATTTAGTAAGAGTTTTGTTTAAGAAGATTACTGCTGTTGGACTGCAAGTGATTACACAAGACAATGCATAAGATAATTTAAATAACATGCTGTTAAATTCTCCAGAGAAAGCAATTAGATAGCTTGGAACAGAATGGAAGAACTGTGGTGATTATAGAACACATTTAGAAAGTAAAATTGTGCAGAAATATGTGTTTCAAGAGCTATAAATTTGTGAGGGTGAGGACCATTCAAGGTCTATGTCAGAATTTTCTTTGCTTTAAACAATGAGGAGACATTTGTACCCTAGAAACTAGAGCACAGTTCACACAGCAGGTAGCATGGATATGGGAAGAAAGTTACTCTCCTTCACAGTTAGTGAGAGCGTAGGCTAGTACAACCATTATTAAAGTCAGTATTCAGAGTACTATAACTAAAAATGAATCTACCATATGACCCAGCTATCACACTCCTGGGAATATATACAAAGGAAGTGAACTCTGCACACACAAAAAAGTGACCTGCAACCCTGTATTTGTAGCAGCACATTTCACAATAACAAGAAATGGAAACAGGCCAGATGCTCATTGAAAGAATGGATAAAGAAACTATGGTACATCTATTCCACAGAATACTACTCAGTCATTAAAAGAATGAAAATTTCCCAATTGAAACAAAATGGTCCCAACTGGATCATTATCATAAACCAATTCCAAAATGACAAATATCATATGTGCTCTCTGTTACAAGGCAACTTCCATGCAAAAGAAATATTAATAGATACACAGATAAACACGTATATACATATATACTCACAGATGAACTGTGTAATGGTAACTAGCATACTGGGAAGTGAAATACATTGCAGTATAACATTCTACTCTCAAATAAAAGAATTCCCAATGAAATTTAAAATAGTGTGACAATAAAATACAAGCCTTTCTACTATTGTCTATACCTACAGTGTCACAACACAAATAAATAGAAGAATGTTGGACTTGTGACTATTGCTGAGCAACTATACTACTGTGATAATATGGAGGGAAAACAGGTGCCGGGATTTGTGGGGGCAATCCTTGTGCCTATGGAACCCTATCATGAAACATAGTTTTTAAAAAGTATATGTGGGCGGAAGAGATGGTGGTGGAAAGAAAATAATCTCAATTTTTGATATTTTGAACTCACAAAACTATATGTTTGGAAATGTCCTGACATGGGTGGTTAGGTAAGATAAAAAACACTGGCCTGGGATCTGTTCAAACAGATAGCCCTTCAAGAAGTTATCAGTGTCTTAGGCATATGGCTTGGCTAGAAATCACAGGTGTGATTTGGCTAGAAATCCTGAATGTCAGAGAAATTCATTCTCTCACATCCAGTGGACTTAACAGGCACAAACAGGATACAGTGAAGTTCCTAGGTCAAGAACAAGTAAAAAAAATATATAGTAGAATTTCAAAGAGAATCTCTGTTTAGTTCAAAGACCTTATAAAAAAGTACTAGAATAAACTACAAAGTATAGGTCCTAAAACCATAAATGTGCAGTATATTACACGTGAAGATCAACATTTGTGTAGTGCTTTAAAATTTGCAAAATGCTTTAGTGGACATTAGCTTACTGAATTCAAACAAATTGAATAGGAAGACAAGGCAGGTATTATTGTTTGTATTCTGTGCGTATGATTATAGAAGCAATGGGAGGTTAAATTGTATTTCTCCATAAATACATGCTGCATATAATTGCAATCAATGCGTTTTAAGCTAAATTTCCCAATCCTGTGCCCCCTGCATTTTTCAGTATACACCTGTACAAAGCCTGAATATTCATCAAGAAAAATGAGGAATGACTGTTGTTTAGAAGATGATTTTTCCCCTGTAAGCATTCTATATGTGCATTAGAAATAACATGGAGGGACCAATACTGTGTTTCAGTGGGTAAAGACACTGCCTGTTGTGTCAGCGTCCCATCTGTGCCCTGGCTCATGTCTTAGCTACTCTACTTCTGATCCAGTTCCAAGCTAATGACCCACAGTAAGCAGCAGAAGATGGGCCAAGTGCTTGGACCTTTGTTCCCCATGTGGGAGACCCAGATAAAGCTCCTAGCTTTGGTTTGTTTCATCCCTGGCCATTGCAGCCATTTGGGCAGCAAACACGTGGGAGGACTATCTTTCTCTCTCTCTCTCTCTCTATCCACCTCCCCTAACTATATTCCATTCAAATCAGTAAATAAATATATATTAAATCAATATATTTGATGTGTAGGTGGTTGCAAAGTAGAATGAATTTTTTAAACTAAAATGAACCAAAGACATCTTAAGAGACGATATTAAGTATCTTTCTATTGTATCTGATTTAAGTATTTAAAAATTTAAAATGAGCACAGGTAATGTTACCGAAATAAAGCATTGTTCTCAATAATAATTATTTTATCAAATCTTCACACATATTCATGGATAGAAATATTCTTACAGCTGATTTCTAGAAGGATATTTCAAATGACCTTGGATGTCAAATTTCAATGCCTGAGGTTTCCTGGAGCCGGAAATTCAGTGGTGGGAGAACTGCACGTGCTCCGATTTCAACTGTGCACTATCTCAAATAAAAATTGTTAATGACTCTGGGACTGTGAATGCTTTATCAGTCCCAGAGGCTTAGTTGCCTCACGCCAGACGCAGGAAGCTCACTGTATTCATTAATATCCTTCAGTGAGGTCACAGGTGGGGAGAGAAGGAACTCCAGGGGAGATAACCGGCGATATACAAGCAAAGCACATTGAGTATTACAGAGTAAGACACAGATGCAAGTTATAAAGTTTCCATTGTCTTAATTACAGAAGTAAATTGAAAGTCAAGCCTATTAAAACTAAGTTTCTTGAGTTTTCACATTTCTGTTTCAGCAAGGAGTAGTTAGCACCTGTTCCGAGAAACTATTGCTTTTTTCTTCTTTTTCCCCAAGTCTGTCCTTCTACATTGTAAGAAAAGGGAGTGATAACTCGCAGCTTTCTTTAGGTTTGTGCCAGTAAAAATTAGAATTAACACACGTGATCTTTTATGACACTTTTTTTTGTCAGTACACCTCTCAGACTACGCCTGAGCTGCTGTAAGTGAATCTGCTTCAAAATCATTCCTGAGTGTAAATCGCGATTCCCTCACAAGGCTGGCTGCACAGCCCCACCAGCTCCGGGATCTCCTTAGTCAGTCTAACCATGCTTACACACTTCAAAACTCAACCCCAATCTTCATCGCGGCACAGCATTCCCCTGGCGACTTGAGCAAGCCTTGTTAACAGTTTCAGCTAACAGGCTCAGCAGGTTCAACATCTGATTATCTTTTCCCCAGGTTCACGATCAAGTCCTTTACCTTCGTTATGCACCGACAGGGACACTGTGCTCAGGTTCTGGTCGTGGGGAGCCTCATACACCGAACGTGCAGAAAATGCGGAATCAACAATCTGAATGGATCTCGTATTCAAGAAATTTAATTGTATTATTGAAATTCAGGGCTGTGCCCTTGAGACATTGATCCGGTATAGTCGGTTTCAAATCCTTGGGAACACAAGCAGCATGATGATGTGTTCATGGAATTTGCAATTGAGATAATAAGGAATCAAAGCTTGCGACAGGATCGCTAACTGACAGAAAACAGGGAAACCGATGAGAATCAATACGGTCCGGACCAGCAGAGCGGCCTGGCAGTGTGCAATGTTAGCAGAGCTCATCAGCTTCCAATTTAAGAACAGGCGCAGGACTTCGGAGAGGGGCGCAGTTGGAGTGCAGAGGGGGTGACGCTTCTGTTTCCAAGGCACAGGGAATGTTTGCTCAGAAGCTTTTATTGCCAAAGGCGAGGCGCTCTGGCTTCAGCAGCCAAATAAAACAAAGAGGGACTGGAACAAAACAGTGGAATACAAAATATGAAAGAAAAAAATAGGAGGAAGGAAAAAGACTTAGGACAAACAATTGCTTTTGGCTCTGCAAGAAGTCTGAGGTGGTCTGCTCTGTTGGGTTTTTCTTAACTCACATGAAGGTGAAAGCCTACTGTGTTACACAGATAGATTTACTCATAAAGTTGCATTTTTGTTCTGAATGTTTGCTTCAGAGCTTAATAGGAAATGCCGACATCCGTTTCACAGTGATGAGTGTAAGTTTAAAGTCTGTCTTAGACTCAATCAAAATGGACTGTTCTCCTACATGCCACCCTTAAATTCGGTACCCCCTCCTTCCAGAAGACACAGGCCTTGGGAAAACTGAGCTATCACAGCAAACAGAGAGAAAAGCAATCAAACAAGGCAGATGTTTCAAGCCAAATTTTGTATCTCATTTCTGCATATTTACTCTAGTAGAGTAAGCAGGGGATATGTCTCTGATTGCAAAACAGTCAAAGTGGTTTATTGTAACATAATAATTTTAAAAATAGTCTCACAATGAATTATCTGTATTGATAAGTTTTATAGTAATATGTGATCATCCTGGAAGCTTAAGCATCCTATCAATTCAAAAAGGAAGAATTTTATTTTTACAGACATTATTTTCCAGCATTTAACTGTAGCTACATGAGTAATTTAAGAAAAAAATACATACATATTTATCAGCATTACTCCCTCATCTTTCTCTTGAGGTAAAAAACAAATATCATAACTGATTTGATGGGAAAAACAATCATATTTAGATAAATTTCACTAATACAAATTCCTTCTTAAAAGCCCGATGCACTTCAGAGGGCAAAAGGACTCACTTTTAAAAGACTGAAATATTCCATCGCTGCCCGAGAAACCGCTGCAGTACTACATGGCTGTAAGAGTCAACTTTCCCTAATTATGTTACTGTACTCTTTGAACAAGCTGCATTTGATTAACCAACCAAGAAAACTGAGAATACCAACAGATCATTTTAATGCTCTAGAACTAGTCTTTTAGATAAATTAGTACTGACATATTTATTTCAAGTTTTTGATGAAAATAATTCTAAAACATTTGGAAACCTCCAAGGCTTGGTGATCAAGCCGACCCAATTACAGATCACAGTTATCTAAATTACCAGTAGGAGTCTGAGACTGATACCAAGAAACACCACGACACTCCCATTTCTAAACTGATCTCTTATCACCAATTTGAAGTCATCACTTAGGTCTTTGCTATGGTTTTAACAGAGTGAAAGCTATATTTAAAAAGAAGACTGTATTTACTAGTGCATACCTCAAGTGTCACTGTATAACATTTACCATCAGTTAAGGGTAAAGCAGCTTTATCTCAAGTGTTTCGTGCTTGGACACAAATTTTTGCAAGATTCTAACAAATGCTCTCAAGCTTTCTGAAAGCAATGTCTCATTTCAACATTCTCTACAACAAGCTTCCAGAATCGGATTTGACACAGGTTCACAATCATGTCTACTAATTTCAGTAAGAGAAATATCACATTATGTTAACATTAAGGATATTGATACTAGAGGTCATTCTGACCAATTTCCCCTATAAAGTTTAATAAAGTGGAGATGGAGTATATTTTCAGTTGCATGTAAAAAAAAGCAAATTACATTTTTCTGGAGCAGGAAAACTGGGGTGTTTTAAATTCTGATAACTTTGCTTAACAAGCTTATTAATCTAATAACTGGCCACACAAGAAACTTAACAGTGTTTGAATCAAAATTAAAATATACCACATTTTAATCCACTTTCAGAAATAGTTGATATATTCATTTGCTAATAAGTAATTGTTCACTTAAGAACATAATAGGGAGAACATGAGGGGAATAAGATAGAAATGTTCCTGTCCTTATTTTTATTAGATTTATATATTTGGAAGGAAAAGAGAAAAAAACCAGGCATAGGAAGGGCAAGATGACCCTGATTTCTCTGTTGCACTTCTCCTCCACAACTGCCCTGCCATTATAAACTTATGTTACTGAATCTTCAAGAAACACTAATTCTCGGGCTTTGCATGCTAATTCTGCACCTGTGCACCTGTGCATATTGATCAAGTGCAGTGTTTACGGCATGGAAAAGCAGCAGAGGATGGCTCAAGTCCTTGGCCCCTGCACCCATGAGGAGACCCAACGCCTGCCATTTTAGCCGTTTGTGGAGTGAACCAGTGCATGGAAGATCTTTCTCTCTGTCCGTCACTCCTTCTCACCGAATTCCGCCTTTCAAATAAAAATGGAATAAATCTTAGTTTTTTTTAAAACAACACATTATTTCTTTATAGTTTTAGGGATTTCTTCTGAAAATGCCTCCAAAAAAACTACATGTATCACAAAACCTTCACAGTTGGCGAAGAAAAAATTCTCCAATCCCTTTATCTTTAAATGTATTCTTTATACTGTATCAATTATTGTTCAATATTCATGTTACTATGAAGAAATTATTATCCCATTGTAAAAATTATATTCATTCCAAAATGACATGATTAGAAATTTTTCAACCAATTAGTAAAGTGGTCTGTAGTTTGCTTTCTATTCATCAGTGTTGTAAAAAGGGGACATGTCAGAGAAAGGGGAACATTGCTCTATTAAGTATTCCCTATTAGGAAATGAATACTGAGAGTGATTAATAATTGAGAAAAGGATTAAAATCCTTTTATTTCTACCATGTTACAGAGCAAAGATTGCCATAGTTACATAAAACTAGGCAAATGAAATGATCTGGGTAAAGATGCAACTTAAATAAACTATGCATTCCCCTCTCATGTCACAAACAGAAAAAAATACAACTTGAATGTAATATCACAACATGCATTAAAGATCAAGGGAAAATGCATTCCTTGAACTAACCTAGCCTATTAGGTAATAACAGTTTCTATAATTCTATGTTATTATGATTAATAACAATCATGATGATATTCTCTGCTAAATTGCCTTCAGTATGTCTAGCACAGTTTGCCAAATGAGTGAAAAAAGAAACTTAAAATCCCTTCTAGACTTCTTAAGGGAGTACAGGTACCACAGGGCAGAGGTAAGCCATTAATGCTTCAGAATGTATTCCTTTAAATATATCATATTTAAACTTTTGTAGGATACTTATTTGTATAATGCAATTCATTAAATTTCTCATAAAGAAAATATAGTCTTTGTTCCTTTATGGTTTAATATAGGTCTTATGATAGCGATATAATAGTGATGTGAGCAAAGTTCTTTATCCATTTAAATTTTTCTTGAATTTTCAGCTATTGAAACAATCAAAAATTTATATTCTTATCACTGAGGCAGTGGGATTGGGATGAAAGTATGTGCCAAAGGGAGCTAAATCTGTTCCCAGAGATAACTGTTAGAGTCATTTAGTCACAGATCAGGCTAGCAATTTTGAATAAAATGTTTAAGAGTAAATTACCTGAATACTCATGAAATCAACATCAGTTACCAATTTTTGGGGGGTTAACTTCTTCCTATTTAACTGAAATAATCAAGTTTACCAAAAGGATTTTGCTTGAGCTGTACAATCACAGGAAAATTAGAGTTGTGTGAAAAAGTACACAGGAAAAAAAGAAAAAAAACACCACCAAGTAGTCACTAGAGGACAGGTTCTTTGTTTTATGTCTTTTGGTTTTTTGTTTTGTTTTTTGGATTTTGTTGTCTGTTTTTTTTTTTTTTTTTTTTTTTTTCTCTGAGTGGTCTATGTCCGTTTTCCTAAAAAAAGAAGGAAAAAAAACTTGTGTTGCAGCCAACTGGCCTTTGTGAACATATATCATTACAATAACTTTTTTTAATTCAGTGCTTTTTAAAAATTCTGCCATACACTTTTGGAAGATTGTTTTCTAAGTAGTAATGTACTAGATTGTTTCAGTGGTAACTGTCATTACATTTGGCACCCACATCAACTAAGGAAGGTAAAGGAAAAACATCCCTTTTAGTTTGTGTTTAGTATGAAGTCATTAAATTTTTTTTCAGCTTCTGGCCAGACATTATATCAGCAATTTTATAGAAAATAAATGATTGGATTCCTTTCTCACAAACACATTAAACTACAAAGGGACAAAATTGTTCATTTTGTGGGTATTTTTAAGTCTTGAAATCCATGATTCCTTTATGTGTAGCTTCCCAGGGCTTAGTCTCAGGGAGAGAAGCAACAGAGGTAGCAGGTTCCATCATTCTAGTACTCTACTGAAACAAAACTTTTGCTTCTGTGTTCCTCTAACCTTGTGTCCATTAATAGTACTATTTGAGGGGTCCTTAGGAAATTCAGGTAATTGCAAATCATAGAAAACCATTCATGGGCTTCCAAATTTTCTTACACCAATACAAACTTCTTCTCTCCCTCCTTCCTTCTTTGAGGTTAGGAGAGGGATAAAAGAGAGACAAACACTTTACATTTGCTCGTTCACTCCTAAAACACCCACAAGGGAACCTAATTGGGGGCCAAATCCAGTGGTGACGAACTCAACTAAATCTGACAGAGAAACAGAAACTAAACTACTTGAGCCTTTACCTGTGCTGTCCAGGAAGCACAGTTTTCTGAAATCTGAAATTGAGAATGCAGACCCAGAACACTCATGCCAAATTTGATTACTTAGAAAAAAAACAGAATTATTCCTCATTATAGACATTTTACCAAGATTGAATCAGGAAGAAATAAAATCAATAGAGCAATAATACGTAATGAAATTGAATCAGTAGTGAAGTCTCCCATCAAAGAAAAACTAAGGACTAGATGACTCCAAAGTTGACTTGTACCACATATTTAAAGAAGAAATAATATGAGTTCTTTTCAAATTGTTCCAAAAACATAATGGGCAAAATTTCTACCACACTCATTCTCCAAGGCTAGCATTACCCCCAACCAAAGCCAGACAAGGACAAGCAAGAACAAACAGGAAAGCTACAGTGTTTGCTTTTAAAGATATCTGGAAAGCCAAGTTTGAAAAAGACCACACACACACACACACACACACACACAGTGTTTCTCTCTACTGCTTTTCTCCCCCAAATGGTCTCTATGGTCTAAAGTATGCCAAATCAAAGGCAGAACCTGTCTTAGAAACCCATACAGGTTTCCCACACAGGTGGCAGAGACCCAAATATGGCTCACCTTCTGCTTTCTTAGCTGTTTTATCACAGGATTACATTAGAAGTGTAGCAGCCAGAACTTGATCTAGCACACTGATATAAGATGATGGTGTCATAGACCACGTTTTGACTTGTGTATTGCAATGTCATGCCATATAGACTCTATTTTTAAGTGATGAATTTGCCTCCATCCTCTTTACACATCTCCTTTACAACTGCACCTTTCTATCTACAGTCTTGGCTTATGTTACTGTATTTTGGCCATTTGCTAATCTATAACTGTTAAATATATTTTCTTAGCTTACTGTCAGTTATTTAAAGAACATCCTGCTAAGATTTATTTGTTTATTTGAAATGCATAGTTACAGAGAGAGAGAAAGATATTCTATCCATTGATTCATTTCCCCAAATAGCTGTCAAAGCCAGGAGACAGAAGCTGCATATGGGTCTCTTATTTGGGTGACAGGTCCCACATACTTGGTCCATCTTCCATTGCTTTCTCAGATATATAAGTAGGAAGCCCAATTGGAAGTGGAGCATCTGGGATTTCAATGGATAGATGTATGGGATGCTTGTCAGTTTAACCCACTGCACTGCAATAGCCCCCAGGGCATCCCTTTTTTAACTTAAAATCAGAATACCTGAACTTCTTCTAAGGAAACTTGCTCTTTCACATTTTCTATCTCTTTGCTTCAAGCTTCTTGAAGGTCTACCCACCTACCCACCAAATCACCAAAATCTAAAACCTAGGCTCATCTTTGATTCATTCTTTCTCTGGAGAAGTCCATTAGTCATAGTGTCTTGCAGACAATTTCTTAAGGAAGGTTAAGGTTTACCTTCTTCTGTAAACTGTTGCAAACACTACCCTAGTGAGTAGGACAAGAAAGTACATACCAAGCATTATACATGGATTACCTCTGGAGATCAAGGTAAATTCTTCCAGAGGAAAGCACATGTAGGATGAGTCCTGAAGGCTATTACATACTTGGCCAATTGATGGGCAAATTATTTATAGAGCTAAAGAAAGGGGATGCATAAAGGCTCGCTAGGGAAAGAAAACATTGTATTTTTAAATACTAAGATATGCATAACTGTAATGTGGAGATGGAGGATGTGAGACCCTCTTAAAAGGTCTTCAGTTCACACTGGAAATGTGGGAAAAGACAAAAGACTGAAGAATGATTTGATGGTCATAAGTAGATATGGAGCTTAATGCTTATGGTATTCAAGTTGATGGAAGAAGTAGAGATCTAATGAATAGATCCCAAGAGCATTATCTCTAAGTGTGAAAAAAGGTCTCAAAGTTTATATATTTAGAATAGAAAATATACCATAGAGATAAGAAAGCATGCTATAATCACGAGACCTGCAAAGAAATCTCAGAAGAAACACATCATGTTTCGTACTAGCTTCACATATCAAAATGAACATTTCAGCCATGAAGAATCATCAATTCATGCTTCCAAGTAAATTAATATTTACTCATGATGAACACCATCACTTAATCCACTAAAGCTGATATAAGATCTACATACTGTGTTTGTATGACCAGTGAAATTTCATCTAGGGAAAAGGTTACAGTTGGACACTACATATCATCCCAGCTAATGCACTGAGTCAATTCATCTGCCCTGGAAAAATCCGAACAAGCCCAACAAGCATGCAGGCACACAAACATAGACAAGAAATATTACATTGATTCTTATAAACAGACAGAAGTAATAATAACAAGGAAAATTAAAACTGAGAAAGTTGTATGCAGCAATTTTCACTTTTATATTTCAAATATTGTAAAAAATACTTTCTGGCTTTACTTTTATTTTTTTTTTACTTCCTCTTGACTCCAACTTAACACTGTCCAATAGAGAATTACTCATCTCCTAAAGGATGCTGAGCCTTAATTAATAGAAAAGCCAGCCAAAAGGATAAAGCCAGAGATATCAGAAGTAATTACAATTTAATGAAACAAGGATGAACAAATTACCATAGAGCCCAGTAGCCTAATCAGTGACCTGAAATCAAAATGTGGTCATCAAACCAATGATCTCCGTTTATACACACCTTTCACCCCAAACACCATTGTTTCTTATTGTTTTCCCATCTTTTCTCTTCTCACTTTGGACAAATTAGGAAATGACCATAATTATCACTAAAAATGAATGCAAATACCACTATGTCTATAACCCTCAAACCAAGCCCACATATTCAAAGGGTACCAAGAGGTGTGGTTTTTCTGAATGAAACTAAAATCCAATTTTAATCAAGAAGTTTCTAATCAAATAAATTAAAGACCAGTTTGGATAGATGTTTTTAGTTCATATTATTCTGATCTTTTTCATAGATAATCTGTGACCTATATGAGAATCACTAATGTCTCCCAAGCATTGTTTCTAGGTTGATCTTAAGCAGACAAAAATCACTGCAGAAAATCATGTAGAAACTCAACCTCAGAAAATATTTGGAAGAGAGGGAATATTTACAGTCCCGTGCTGTTTGTTTTGACAAACACAATCGCTTTTGACACTGCAGGAGGGAAAGAAAAGGGTACCAAAAAAATAAATAAATCTTTGTTTTAAGTCAGTTGGCATCAGATGTTAAGAACTGAAAAGGGAAAATTAACTCCCATCCCTCTCCTGAGAAGCAACAGCAGGGGGAAATTAACTGGCAAGGCAATCACTCTCCTATTCATACTTGTGCTGGAACTCAAACAAAAGCCTGGTTCTGGAGACCATTGTAAGCCCCCCTCCCACAGCAGCAGTCCCTCTGGCACCTGTCAAGATACCTAACTGTATTGCTTATTACAAAGCATTTCAGGTTCTGGAGGAGCAGGGCTTGAGTGAACAAAATCCAGCTGATAGCTGAAACATTATCCAGTTCAGACCATGACATTCTTTACTATAAAACTGTTTATCGTTGAGCAACTGATTGCTGTCACCAGGAGAGTTTAAACGTGTGTCTTCACATGTCCAGCAATGTGGTATCTCCATGGAGAGATTTGTTGCCACAGAGAGGAAACTGAGACAATTAACCAAGAGCTTAGAGTTTTCCCCCTAACTTACTCAATTTTCTAATGACTTTCAGCATGAACCTAATTTACTTCAGTATCTATCTCAAAATGAACCAAGTTTATTGAAACGCAAGATTTTCCTCTGAAGGTAGACTTGTGTAATATTATTCTTGATGAATTGTATTTATTAAATTGAGAAATGGATGCTGTTTTGGGCAGCTGGATAACAGCAGGGAGAGAAATCATGTTTAATTAAATCAAAAAAGTACAATATATAAAATAAGTGAATGCAAAAGTAGAAAACATAAAAAGTTCACTTATGCATAGAGCAATGCCCTATGACCAGGAAGGAGACTGGTATGAGAATAAGAAAAGTGGAACATTAAAGTGGTTTGATAACAGTCTCTTAAAGATTTGTGGCTGAATTTTAAATGCATTTAAGATGAGTTGAGATATCAAGAAAAACATAAAAGTATTCTTTCATTACATATGAAAAAAGAGATGAAGAGAGACCCATTTTCAAATGTCGAGTGTGTATTTATGCATGGGAATATATACTTAAAGATATATGTGTTGAACACGGCACACTAGTGTAGTGGTTTAAGTCCTCGCCTTGCATGCCCGGGATCCCTTATTGGCACCGGTTCTAATCCCAGTGGCCCTGATTCCCATCCAGCTCCCTACCTGTGGCCTGGGAAAGCAGTCGAGAATGGCCCAAAGCTTTGGGACTCCGTACCCGCGTAGGAGACCCAGGAGAGCTCCTGGCTTAGGATTGGCTCAGCTCAAGCTGTTGCAACCACTTGGGGAGTGAACCATCAGATGGAAGATTCCTCTCTGTGTCTCCTCCTCTCTGTATATCTGCTTTTCCAATAAAAATAAACAAATCTTTTTTAAAAAGGTATATGTGTTTATATATATTATGTGTTCATATAAAAATGGCTTACATTTAATAAGGATTTATGATTAATGGGAAATTCCCATGCAATTACATATCAAAATATGTTTTTAAATTTTACTCTAAGTTATACTTGCCATACAGGCATAAGTCCGTACAGAAGCTCCTGGCTGCTATGTCAGTACCCTGAGAACATTGATGTCTTCCTCGCTAGCCTAAATCGAGCCATTCTGTCTGCCATAAACACTGGGCCCAAAGGCCACATTTATGGATTGCACTAAAAAAAAGTTGAAATTATTTTTACAGTGAAGGCTTTTTTATGGGTTCTGGGAAAAGGGAACTCACTGTGTATTCCAAAAAACTTCTTCTCTCATAACTGAGAGTGTATGTTCACGTATCTATGTATACAGAAAAAATAAAATCACCTTAATCACATACTTTTATGAATGTTGACACTAAATTAAATATTATGGTATTGTTGTTTCCTTGGGGAGGGGTGAACTCTTTCACTTCCTGTTCTTCTAACTATTTGATAGTCCCCTTTTCTAAAAAGAAAATACAGGGTATATCTTTGTCCACCTGCCAGAAGTTAGCCAAGGGAAAAACAAAGAAATAGATAAAACTAAGCATGCATTTTTAAACATTTCCTTTTTAATGAGATTTTCATAGTGAATAAAATATGTCAAGAAAATCTGGACTCAGCTTTTTACAACCTATAAAAACCAAAAGGTTCTGAACCAAAATATAACTATCCCAAATTGACTGTTAAATATCCAAAACCTTGCTTTATTTTAATGCCCTAAGCCATTAAAGGAAAACAGGTGCTACTGTTTTATGCATAGATTGGCATCTAAGATAAAGTCATTGTTACATTTACCATGTATACAATTATCTCATAATAAGTCATGATTAAAGGAAGCCTCTGTCAGATCAGAGGTTGATAGTTTAAAAATAGAAGTCATAAATTTGTGCTGATATTTTAAGTCCTAATTTCATGGTTGAAATATTTGAATTAAATGTAACTATTTAGAATTTTACATGCATAAAGTGAAACAAACAAATGAAGATTTTAGAGGCTGCTGGAGTATACAGAGACATCACATACTACACACTGTTTTTGCAGATTCATGCAGGGGTCATTGCAAGAGTAAGGAGAGAAAATCAATGCTACTTTCATCTTCCTCCAGAACTACATTTGGTCATTGGAAAACAGATGACTGGTCGGGGTTAAATCCTGTGGCAGACAAGTTCACTAGTACTGTAGTTTGTACTTGACCCTGTTGTCAAATACTTATCACCCGAAACTATTAGGACGCACAACCTAGGTGGCAAGTGATCTCAATCTGACACAAATTGCCTAGTGTGGCTCTGTAATCTACCAAATCTCAAGAAGGTTCTGTCTCCCAGATATTTAAAATTAGAATACTAAAACACTAAGTCTTTCGGTAATGATATTCTTTAAGCAAGTGGTCTGCTCTCATAGCCAAGGGTAGAGCAGTTCAGTAAGAACAAAGAAGACAAGACATGGTGATGTGGCCCCATGAAAGAAAAGACAGGAGTTTTTGAATGCCTCTCCCAGTCTTGATCCTAACTGACTGAATTCCATCTTCTGCTTGGAACTTTGTTTAGAAAAATCTCTTTATATTGTTTGCTTAGAAGAATGTGTTTTTCATAAGCCATTAAAACGATTACATTTTAGGGCCCGGCGTAGAAGCCTAGCAGCTAAAGTCCTTGTTTTGCATGTGTGGGGATCCCACAAGAGCATCAGGCCATGTCCTGGCACCCTACTTCCATCCAGCTCTCCATTTATTGCCTGAGAAACCAGTTGAGGAAAGCCCAAAACCATGGGACCCTGCACCAGGGAAGGAGACACAGAGGGGATTTCTGGCTCCTGATTGGCTCAGCTCAGGCCGTTGCAGCCACTTGGGGAGTGAATCAGTGAACAGAAGATCTTCTCTGTCTCTCCTCCTCTCTGTATATCTGCCTTTCCAATAAAAATAAAATAAGAAAAAAACACCCTATTTCATTCTTTGGACATAACCATCACTATAAGAGAATCCTCTTAATGCTCTTCATACTCTAAATGTACATTATATCAGTTGTGTGCAAAATATTTTAATCCAGCTCTTTCATGCCTGTTCAACTGGTTTAAAAGTTGTTTTAATCACTTATTTAGTCTTGAAAATCAGACATTGGTGGGTAGTAACTGTAAGGAAAATATTCAATCACTAGCACTCGTTCACTTCAGGTTTCCTCTAACAGATAAGTCACACCTGACTGGATGGATTTCAAGGCCTGTTAGTAGTATCAATTCCACCTCAATGGCATCTTTACACATACGACTTATAAACAAGAGTTAATTAAGAAAAAATCTGTATTTCTTGAAGAAATACCACATGAAGGAGTTAGAGTGATTTGCTCTAACTTTAGAAAGAAAATAGTTAATCCTGGAAAATATAAAGATATAGACAAGTACACTTTAGAAAATTTCTGAAAGCTTTGTAACTAAACTATATTTGATTCTTCCTTTGCTAACTTTTTCTGCATTGAAATTTAAGTGGAGCTCTCAAAAGGAAGAGTCTATATGCCTTTCTTCAAACATGAAAAGGAAGTGCTGATACCAAAGAGGACCGTGAATTTTTTTTTAAATTGGTTTTTTTTATTAATTTACATTTATATTAATATAAAGAACAGATTGAATGTAGTTCATACAAATAATTCTAAGAATATATTGAAATTTCCCTTCCCCCTTTCTTCTCTTCCTTCCTTTATTTATTCGTTTTTTTAGATAACATTTTTAATTTGTTCTATAATCAAGGCTCAATGCTCTACTAAATAAACAACTTCACTATAATACAGACAGGAATATAGATATGGGTTATATTCAATAAAATCAAGAGATGTCAGTTTCACTCATAATAAAATTTTCATACTCTCTGGATATGTTAATATGCACAAATCAGAGAAAACATGTGATATTTGTCCTTTTGGGTCTGGATGATCTTGCAGATTTTATTAAAAGCAAAATGTGATATACAAAGGAAGTTGTAGTTGTGATATAACAGAGACAGAGAAGGAAACTGGAAACTCCTTGACATCCAGATGATCTTCCTCTCATTGTTTTCCCAAAAGATAGCTTCTTTTTTTAATTACAGGAAAATTCTGACTTTAATATCTAAATCCTAATCATAAGAGAATGTTATGGGAGATTCAACCAGTTCTTACTGGAATTACATGAGCATAGTCAGTATGTGTGAAATGTAACCTTCAGGTTGATCAATAATCGATTCATACATTTTAAAATATTCCTTAAAAAACCAACATTAAAGGGCCCAGCACTATGGCCTAGTGGCTAAATCCTCCTCTTGCACGTCCAGGAACCCATATGATGCCAGTTAATTTCTGAGCTGTTCCACTTCTCATACAGCTCTCTGCTTGTGGCCTAGAAAAACAGTACAGGATGACCCATGGCCTTGGGTCCCTGCACCCATGTGGGAGACTCAGAAGAAGCTCCTGGATCTTAGTTTCAGACTGGTTCAGCTCTTGCTTTGGCGCCCTCATGGGGGATGAACCAACAGGTGAAAGATTTATCTCTCTGTCTCTCCTTCTTTCTGTAAATCTGTCTTTCCAATAAAAATCATCAAAGTATTTTGAAAAAATTCAGCATTAAATTCCTATTACAAATTACAGTAGATTAACCTCAAGTTATAAACAAACACTAAAATTCTAATGCCCCTTATATTAACAGTAATTTTTGTGTGGCACTCTTGGGAACAGGAGGCTGGAAACTCTCTAAGTGTGATGGTGCCACGAGGAGTACAAAGCTCACTTCATCAAAGGCCACATGTAGACAGAAATTAATAGATTCCCCAAAGACAATCTACCTCTGAAGCAATGGGCATTAAGTTCCCAAGCTATACTTTTAGAAGGACACAATTAAACTATAATAATAGTGGCTATTAAATTATAATAATAGCTTAAGGAGGTTTTTCCTTTTACCTTCTTCCTCCCGTGGAGGTTGTGTGAGGGGTTAATCAGTTGCAAAAAAACAAACACCGGAGGGAAAGATCATCTTTCAGACATTCCCTTACTTCCTGGTCCAACATGGCATGGATTTGTGTATCTTTAATGAGGATTTAGATCTGTCTTTAGAAAATACATTGGTATATTTTCTATTGCTGTTACAAAATACTTTATAAACTACAATGATGTTATATAAAGATGTTACATAGCTCACAGTGTTTCAAACTCAATGATTGGACATTCCTGTTGGTAGCATCTTTGGTGATAAACCTCTTAGCTGCATCCCAATGTGGCAGAGAGAATCATGGAGTAGTATTTGCCAGAGAGAGAGATCACATGGTTAGACAGGAAGCCAGAAACATGCAGAGGACAGGCTTTATTACAACTCATCCCCAGGGGGATCTAACTGGGGTCCCACAAAATTGTGCCAGTCTCTTCCAAAAGTGTATCCCCCAAGACCAAACGGCCTTCGTATGGATCCCATTCCCCTCCCCTTTTTTTTGACTTACATGAATTTTTGAAAGTGGAATATGAGTGAAACAAGTTGTGTCTCCAAAGAATTACTTACAGTTCCAAGCAGGATGTTGTGCCATCCATATAATGCAAATCATTAAAGGAACAATGCATTCTGGTATAAAACTTGAGCGAGAAAATGTAAAAGAACTTTATTCTCTCCCATGTCTAGAAATCCCATATGTAAACATGATTTACTGTCACTGTTGCTAAGCTTGTTCAATTTTTATTCCTCACCTCCCACTCGCCACTCCCCTTAAATATCAAATTTGAAATACTCCGTGCAAGTCTGATGTCCATCCATGCAATCTGCTCTACCTGACATATGGTATTTGGGGTAGTCACTTCTGAGAGGATTTTTGGAAGAGTCGGATAATGTTTTATTCTGTGTCCACACACAGAGTTATGCATATCCGAAAATGAAAGAAGGCTTGTTTCTCAAGAGGCCTGGAGCAAGTTGCAAAAGTACTTTACAAAGACTCCTCAGTTATCAAGTTATAAGGAACACAATTTCCAGCGCAAGATTTTAGAACAAGATGGAGATGAAAACGAAGCCTTACAAATAAGACTGCAAATGAGTGAAAAGAATTATTCCCTGAATTTGTTCCAGGAGGAAAAACAGACCATATCTCAATAACTGGTCAGAGTAACTCCATACTATGCTAGTTTATTGTAGAAGAATGCAAACATTTGTTTAAAAACTTGTACAATGAAAACCCTGTGTCCCCAGTGGGAATAAGTCTATAGAGAACTCAGGTTTACATTTGCTTCCATGACCGAAGATTTAAGCTCACAGCTTTTATATGGCCTGAAAGCTCTTCACTGTAGATCACACAATTAAAATCATCAAGACTGAACAGGAGATTCAAACCCTTCAGGAACTCAATATATTTCAGAGGCTAAAATCTATCCCAAGTGGAAAGAAGGCTTAATGTGCCCACAGCAGAGGGGCCATGATGAATATTTCTAACTTATCTATGTTCATAAAGTTATGGATAACAATCAAGTGATGAGGGCTCTGCTCCAGTAATGAAATTGAGTAGCTCTGAAACAGAGGGGGACAAACAAAAAGTAAAATCAGATAGTGGGAAAGGTCTAAATTTTAACAGAGGGATAAAGAGACAAAGATTTCCTACCATAACTACATAGCTTATCAAAAGTAAGCCATTGAATGGAGTATGAAAAAGAAAAGTCTACCGTGAGAAATAACGCTTCATTTCTGTAATCAACTATTCAAAGAACTGAAAATCAGACCATGCACACATTTCCCATTGCTCCTTTCAACAGAATTTGTCAATGGATGGAAAAACTCACCTTCGGCCTCATTCCTGAGCCGGTCATTTTACTTAAGGCCAATGATCAAATATCAGATTATGCCACAATGGATGATATCATATAGATTTGTATTTCAGAAACTTTTAAAGATATTGGTCTATTTGGACAGTAATTCAAACACTTGCTGAATGCTAGGTAGTTACCAACAGGGAAGAGGAGTTTGATATGTTACAGGTGTTAGTGATTTGAACCACAAAAACCACACCACACAACAGGAAAATATGCAAGAGATTTATTGTCCACAGCATCAACCATGCAGCAAGGCTACCTCTCAGATAAATGAGAGGGTAGTGGCTCACAGAAGGCAGGAGACTCCTTTAGCTCATCAACACGGAACAAGAAAGTGGACACAATGACTACAGAACTCCACAGGATTGGTGCAGGCACAAAAGTTGTCCTATTTTAGAAAGACCCTACCTCATTAGCTGCATACCTAAATTTTTTGTGTGGTGATAAGGGAGAGAAATTTGAACTGTATTGCAAGTGGCAGAGCAAGTGAAACTCAGGTCCAAAGATGGAGGTACAAAATAGTCTGACCCAGGTCAATTACTCCTAAGATGGCGAGCTACCCATGCTTATCTCATTAACAGTGTTAAAGAGAAGGAGGATTTAGATCCCACTTCCGTAAGTTGTTACTAACTCTTAGTAGCACCACATTTGGGATAATGTCTACATTACAGGAACTCTTGGAAGACAAAACACATTCAGAGAAAAGCCAGAGGGCTTTGGCAGTTCACACAGTGCTACACATGGAAAACGTGCACAGGCTCATGCTCTCTGTCACATTCATATCTTCTATAAACACATTACCATTAACTAGTGTAAGGTTTGCCCTACTTAGTAAAAAAGGTGGAGCAATGGACACAGACCCTGTTATAAAAGGAGAATATGGCAGCTCATCTGGTGCCACAGCAGCAGAAGAACAGAACAAACTGGACAACCACCCCAGTCAAACTATGACAGCAAAAAATCTCGGTGAATGGAAACTTGGAGGCTTACTATGTCATTCAATGGACTTTGGGAGGGTGACATTATCCTTAGATCGGTGAAATCTACAGCATTTCAGAACTATCCAAACCACTTCGGCAGAACCATCAGAACATGTACACATGGAAACTCTGGGTTAATGAGCTGGTGGTTTCTCATCCCTGAAATGTTTGGAAAGCTGTGTGTGGTTTGCCCTTTTGTCTCTTCCCTTCCCCAGAAAAAAGAAGAAATAGCAAAATTGGAGACGAGTTCACCAAATTTTCCCTAAACTTTGATCCTTCCTACCCTGATCAACCATGTAATCATTATAAAAAATCAAATTAAAAAACACTGAAAAGGAAGTCATTATCATTAATTAGTATAAGGTTTGGATAATCCATTTGTTCACATATTATTATTTATTAATTTTCCCCGAGTCTACAGACAGTATTTTTTCTAACTTTCAGAAAACCTAAGTCTACTGTTATAAAGCACATCCCATTATTATATGAGTTTTAAAAGTCAATTTTAGGTTATAGATTGAATTCTCAGAAGTAAATTTAACAAGCTGTGGAAAGAAACTACTACCCACAAAGAAAGCTGGCTAGGATGAATTAAAAATTACTTAAATAAACAAGAGAAATTTATGCATAATTATTTGAGATTAAGCAATAGATATTCCATAACATTTGGTGGAGACATAAAGCCACATTTAAGTCCAGAATTATGAACTCAATTAATAATTAAAGGATTATGCTCATAAAGATGGTATATATCAAGCAATAAATGCCTTTTTCGGGTGATTAAACATCTAAATGATGCTGTAGACCAGAAAAAAAAAAAAGAAAGTTTGTGTCTATATTCCTTAGCCTGCAGAATATTCATTTAACACAATGAGAATATAATTCAAAGAAACTCAAATTGCAGATGTGAAAATGAAGTTCCTTTTGCTTATGAAGCTCGGAATAGTTGTCCTGACTACTTTCTTCAAGTTACCAGGGATATCATAGTGATGGTAAGGAAGAGGTTAGGTGAAGAATGAAGGGAGGGCAGGTATGAAACTGGAATAATTATAAGAGGCTGGATTTTAAAAAGTGAATAATTTTCAGTCAAAATGATCGGAGTAGAAAGGCAGTCAGATAATTAGACATTTTAAAGTCACTATAAATTTCAGGGTCATTTGTGAGTGGAAGAATGCTTGGATTTGATAAGTTAGCATTGGCTAAGCCCTTCTCTTGACATAGTACAACAATTATTCTCCCATAAGGCTTCACAGGATACAAATTAGAGAATGTGCAAGCAATTATTAATGAATGTGAATATTCTTCTCAGTGAGGAAATGTTTTCACAAAAACAGAATAAAGTAAATGGAAAAGGTATTCTCATCGTCATTGAATAGATGTAGCCAAAGATAATGTGCATACTACAAAAGATTTGAAAAGGAGTCTTGGTAATGTGATCATAAAGGGTCATTTATGGATTTTTTAAAAAGCTCTTTTTATTGTGATGTGTAAGGAAATTATATGCAACAAACAATAAATGTCCATTACAGCTATTCAAGGTAGCATGGATATTGAATAAATGCGCTCTTTGCATTTTAAAACTTAAATTTTTAAAAGTCCTTCAGTTAGACATTTACAGTTCACCAAATAAAGACCCTCATATACAATAAAATGGAGCATTAGAATTCTAACAGTGTCAATAATAACTTTTAAAGATATACATAATTTTTATTACATTTTTTTCTGAAAACTACCTTAATCTCAGAAAAATTAATGTGGGTATACAGATGCATGACAAATAGAAAAAAGACAATTTTATTCAATAAATAAGTAAATAATTTTAGAAATATTATTATTACTTGGCCTTATGTGATGTAATAATTACTGCTTTACAATATTACCTCTTAATCTTTTGTTCATCCTCTTGTCACACCCAGTCAAACCTATGATTTCACAGATCTTCTGTACTGTGACTCCAAGGAGTCCCGCCATTCTCGGAGCAAAGGATCCTGCATTTCAGAACCTTTCTGACTGACAGGACATGCTCAAGAATTAAAATGAATTTTCTGCATTGGCCTAAACCCAGTGCACTTTTCAAGAACAAGCAAACAAAACTGTAAACACAGAAGACAGCATTTTCTACACTGAATGTTTGCATCACAAAATGATTATTTGTTATTTGATATAACATTTTACTAATTTTTGTGTTGTTCCAGCTTCCGGTATACATCCCAGTCCTATTTGCTTATTCTACTTCTAAGACCCTTGCTTTTTAACTGAGTGATAGAATAATCTTATTAGTGGGAAAATAATGACCTTTCTGGAAATATCACCAGTACATGAAGAATCTTATCAGGTTATTTCAGCAGAAAGGAGATACGTCTCTTTAGTCAGGCAAACCTACACATCTCTACCCATTTCAAGCATGATGACTTTAAAGAAAGCAGTTTTTTCTTGGTTTGTATAGATTACCATAGGAATTGAGAAACCAACATGCACAACTATTCCCCTGTGTTTGCACATCCTCTCTAAGGAGCTGGCGAGATGCAAGTCTCACTGCTGTAGTGTGGCTAATCACTCACATGTCTATATCAAACTTGTCTCTCGTTTACTGTCATTTATGTTTCATGTGAAATGGTCCAAATGATGAATAATCAAATATATAAATGGTTCCATCTTTAATAATAAATTATTAAGGGCTCCATATACTGTAGAGTGTAAGAAGCTCACTGTCACCAGCTGGCATTGTGGCATAGCAGAAGTAGCTGCCTGGATGCTGGCATCCCACGTGGGTATTCATTTAAGTCCCAGTTTCTCCACTTCTGATCTAGTTCCCTGCTAGTGGCCTAGGAAAATCAGCAGAAAATGGCCCAAGTACTTGGGTTTCTGCAACCCCCATGAAATACTGAGATGATGCTACTGGATCCTGGTTCATGTTGGTCCTGCCTGGGCCATTGCATCCACATGGAGAGTGAATCAGAGAATGCAAAACTCATATTCTCTCTCTCTCCCCACACCCTCTCTCTCTTTACCTCTCTACCCTTAACTCTAAAATTTTAGAAATTCACTTTCAAAATGCCATTTTAAAATGTAACTGTCATTTATCTGAAAGAGTACTGAGGAGAGAGAACAAAATAACTCTTTCATCTGCTAGTTGACTTCCCAAATGCTTACAACAGATGGGATCAAGTTAGAAAGAATCCAGGGGCCAAGTACACTGGCAGTTCTTCCCAATGGGTCGCAGGGACACCAGTACTTAGACCAACGTTGGCTGCTTGCCAGATGTATTAACAAAAAGCTAGATTGGAGGCAGAGGTAAGGCAACCGGTGCTATGGCTTATTGGCTGAAACTACTGCCTGCAATGTCCCCATCCCATATGGCAACTGTTCCAGTCCTGGTCACTCCACTTCTGATCAAGTTGACTGCTAATGTGTCTGGAAAAGCAGCAGAAGATGGTCTAAGTCCTTAAACCCCTGCATCCATGTGTGATTTTGGGATAAAGTTCCTGTCTCATGACTTTGGTTTGGCCCAGCCCTGGCCATTACAGCCATGTGTTATGTCTGTGATGGGAGTGATCCAGCAAGTGGAAGATCTCTCTATCTTTCCCTCTCTGTCTCTCAAATTCTGCTTTTCAAAGGCACTTGGGTGTGAGATATGCACATCCAAAGCAATATCTTAATCAACCGTACCTCAACAACCCTCAAAATGGGAGAATAGCACTCTGTTTAGCTCAAGAGCTAGGGTGGTGATGGGCTGAGTATGATGTGACCATGGAACCTGCTAACACTCCCAGGTGTGGGTACCAAGAATAGTCTGGCAGGTCCAGGCTGTAGCAGCCACATGTGCACCTAAAATAGGGTGTGAGATAGTCAAGGCCGCAACACTTACAAGCTCATACTAGGCCAAGATGGAAGGGCAGGCTATGTCGGGCAAGGGTCTAACATCCGCTAGCATGTGTGAGACCTGGGTATGGGAGTGGGCCAAGTTTAAGAATGTGAGAAACTCCCCTAGTAGGTCATAGCTCCTGCTGGTGAGCATGTAGTACAGGCCTGGTGTTTGGGCAAGCTGGGAAAGGCAGCTCCAACTCTTGTGGTTTTGGAAGCGGGCAGACTAGGCAGGGCCAAGCAAACCTTAGCTCACTGGCAAATGCAGAAACCAGACTGGAACACAGATCATGCTGGGTGAGGCTGTCATACATACCAATCTGCATGAGACAGGGATGGGAACAGGCTAAGCAGGGCCAGGTTCTAGCTCCCACCAGCCAAAGCTAGGACTGGGGGCTGGGTGGGTCATTCCAGGCAACAGCATCCAAACACAGGCCAAAACAGGGGAGGGCCTGGGTCAGAGCATCAGAGCAACCACTGGCACATACAAGCTCTATAGCTGGGAATAGGCCTGGATAGGGAGCAAAGGGAATGCTGTGTTGTGATTCACACTGGTGAGTGCAAAGGCCGAAGTGGGCTGCAATTTGATCTAGACATGGCTGCAAGATGGGTGTGCCAGACTGGGTCTGGGGTGTGCCAGACTGGGATAGACCCCAGCACCCACTGGAGCTCCTAAGAACCAAAGTAGGTGTAGGATGTGCTGAGCTAGGTCTCTGCACCTGCTAAGCCACGTATAAGCTGTGTCTGGGTGTGGACCAGCAGTTAAAACCAGAAAGGGTGAAGGCCAGTGAGAAAAAGCCACTGTTCACTCTAGGACAGGAGGTAGACTAAGTAAGGCTGGCCCATGGATGCACCAATGGGCATGAGATCTGTCATTGGGAGAGGTTCTGATGGAGAAGCTTGGAAAACTCCCGTCAGGACACAATCCCTACAAGCGAGCGTAAACACCATGATAGGGAGCAACCCAGCCCAAACCAGGTCAGGTAATGGTAAATGCTAGCATACATTTGGCTCAGGTCAGGGAGGAACCAGGCTGGGCAAGTTCATATCACCCACCGGTGAATCTGAGCACCAGAATGGAGTGTGGGTCAGGTTGGGTTGGGCTGCAATGCAAGCCAGTTCATATGTGGGCCAGGACTGGGGAACAAGCTGGGTTGGGCTAGGCTGTTGCTCCCACCAGTGTGACCTGGAACTGAGGGTTAGCCAGGCCCAGACAGGCCACAGCACCCACTGGCAAATGCCAAGATGAGGCAGGCCATGCCTGATTGGGCCAGAGTACCCAACCAGTACACTTGAGATACAGACAGACAGAGGGCAAATCCTAAAGGGGGACTACATGGAGCTCCCCTGCTGTATCACCACTCCTATGGGTGACCGTGAGAGTTGGAATAGGGCAACCGTGAGAGTTGGAATAGGAGCAGACCAGATAGAGCAGGCTACCATAACTGTTGGCCTCATGTGATCTGGACCACAGGAAAACCAGGCTGAGATGACTGTTTCTATTGGTGCATGAATAAGCCAGAGTGGGCATGGGTGGGTTGGGCTTTGTTGCAGCATCAGCTGGCAGATGCTGGCATTGGAAGCAAACTTTGTCAGGTTTACCTTCAGAACCACCTGGAGAGCAAGATCTGAGAGTGGGAATAGGCCCAGCAGGGAAATAGTGGGTTGCCACTCTGACTGGTGACCATATGAACCAGGTCTAGGGCAAGAAGGGCTAGACAGAGGGTGTGGGGGCCTGGATAGTAAGGCTGTTTGTGTTGAACTAGGCTTCAATGCCCACTGACATGTATGAGGGTTGAATAGTATGTTATACGACATGACCAGTCTGATGTACATACCGGCAAAAATGGGAACCTTGGCAGGGGGCAGAACTGGTGGGTTATTGAGGATTGCCCCCTCTGGTTTGGATGAGGGCTGAGTATGTGGTGGGCGGCATTGGGCTGGTTTGCAACACCCATTGGTTTCTGTGGAACACAGAACTGGAAACAGAACTGACCCAGCAATTGCAACCACCAGCATGTACATAAGTTGATTGGGGTGACAGATGTGCTGAACTCTGTATTGGCATACACACACAAGAATCAGATCTGGGATCACCTCAGGCAAGATTTCTTTGGGGATCCTCCCAACTGAATCACCTGATGCAGAACCCTAACCATGGAGAGAATTACAGGTTTCATGAGCCTCCTCAGTAGCTTAGATGGAGCAGTGGACAGTATATCCAGGTGCACATGGAGGATATGGCAGTACATTGGAATCTGCAGAGCATCCGAGGCACCATAACATAGGACGGAGGACAGAACAAATGAATCAACTATCCCAGCCAAGTGTTGACAGTGAGTATCTGGGCAAACAGAGACCCTAGGATGGACTATGTCAACCAGTGGATTCTGGAGAGATACTGTGCTTGGTGTGGCAATATCGGCAACAATTCAGAACTGCTGAACTATCCCAACCTCTTAAGCAGGACTCTAGGAGCTTGCTCCATGTCAGGGACCCTGGGATGGTGTTAGGTGACTGTCCTCCATCCCAGGATATGGAGATGTCTGGGAGGCTGGGTGCGGCTTCTACTCTTATCTACTTCCTTCCCCCAGATGCAGAAATGAAAAGAAGAATGTGGAAATAATGATCTCACCCACCTTCCTGTAGCCCTAGACCTTTATCACCCTAATCTACTATGTAAAAATCATCAAAATAAATAAGTAGATAAATAAGTAGATAGATAGATAGATAGATAGATAGATAGATAGATAGATAAATCTTTAGGAAAAAAAATACACTGTGTATTTCACGAAATAGGGAAATATGTTTTTGTGGCTGCTGGGTTCCAAAGACCAAAAAACTCCCACAAGCATTTCAGCACCAAAAATGAAACAAAGAAATTCCAATGGAAGGCCTAAGAATGCTCATTTTGAAATCTACAAAATCAACCCACTCAATAAATCTACCTTTGGAAATACCCCAAGGCATGGAAGTCATCAACTTGAAGATAATAACACATACAATAAGATGCATTAAGGAATATACTAACATATAATAACACTGTGATATCTGTGTGAGGGACAACACGTTTGTTGTAGTGTACTGAATTCACAGAACAGCTTGAACATACATATTCCACCATATTTCCTTCCACTGTGTCCTGAGTTGTAAGTCCAGTTCATAGAACAGAGGTGGACAGATTGACTTTAGATAGGTGGCTACACTTGCACTCTGTTGTAGTGAAAGAGAGAACATAGGTAAGTGCAGTGGCATGCAAGCCAGAGGATAACCCTTAACAACAGGAAACCGGTGCAGTCCTCTCCATTGGCGCACATCAGTGGTAAACATTCAAATTAGCATGTGTTGTCTTTTTCTTCTGTATCATTCCTTTTGCCAAAAATGAACTCCTTATAACTTGACTACTTAACAAATTCTTCTGTAGTTCTCTGAAATTTTTGTTATGTTGGATCAAAAAAATGAGAAAAATCTATAAATCATATTTCTATAGTCCATGTCTTCCATCTGAATGGAGCCCGTGTTAATGAGAAAAGGGAATGCATCCCCCATCTCTTGGCTTGCACAGGCACACTCAATTTGAACTTTTGGAACATACTCCATTACAAATTCACTTTGAAGCAGCAGCCAGTCATATATGTATGTTTGAACCAGTTTGAGAATTTCATGATTCTTCTCTATTTTTAAATACAGTGCTTTAAAGTTTCCACATAATCTTTGAAGCACTTTGTTTAGTTTTGAAAGGTACAAAAGCTTTTAAAATAAAACACAAATAGCTTGTCAGATGTCACAGGAATATTTACTGTTAAAAGATCTATTTTCAGAAAGTATCAGCTTTGTCATTTCCTTCAGAGTAAGACAAAATAAAACCGTGTAAGGTAGAATTTGTCATCCCTTAAAAGTTAACTTGTCTTTGTTCTTTATTAGACTCTGGTTTTCCCTTTTTATCCTCCTTTTACTTCAACTTTAAGCAGGAACATTTTTATCCTTTTTAAACCATGAAAACTCACTGGGTAGTTCTTCGGCACAAGCTCTTGTGTGTGTTGTCAATGTAAACATGAGGGTAGAAATAAGATTTTCAAATTTGAAGAAAGCAACAAGACTGAACATCCCATTAGCCTAGCCAGCAGCAACATGAAGACATATGATGGCTGACTCACGTAATTCCAGAAAAATAGACTTGAAATCATTTGGATGTTCCAAGGATATCCTTTGGTGAGGATAGAAATGGGATAGCATTTTTAGGAGATGTGGTGTGCCTTTTATAAGAAAAATTTCAGTGTTTCACAGAGTCTTAGACAAGCATTATTGACCAAGTTAACAAACTATGTTTCTCCTGATCCCAGATAACTTAGACCAAGTCTGATCAGCCAATTTTAAATCACTTAAACTGAATAGGCCAATGCTTGCTTATCTTTCAAATAAAGATTATAACATCCACTATGGCAAATTTCCTTTTTCCAGTACTGTCTAAAGCTCTATTTATATCTCACATATTCATCTAGAATATTAACTCTAAAAAACACATTGTCTACTGACTGTGTCCTTTAAAGATTTATTTATTTGCTTGTTTGTGTGTTTGTTTATTTATCTGAAAAACAGAGCTAGAGAGAGAGAGAGAGAGAGAGAGAGAGAAACACAGAGATTCTCCATCAGCTGGATTACTCCCTGAATGATTCTATAATAAGAGTGCAAACAGGCTGAAACAGGAACCAGAACCTTCATTTGAGCCTCCGATTTGGGTAGCAGAGGCCTAAACACTTGAGCCCAACCTTCACTGCTCTCCCCAGGTCATTAGCGTGGAAGCTGGATTACAAACGGAACAGCTGGGTCTCCACCACTCAACCATATGGAATTGTGGCTCTTAGGTAGATTTTATACACTAAGCCACTAAGCTACAAAACCAACCTACATTTCACACTTTTCACAGGAGTTTCTAAAAGCACAGTGTGCTACATTTAATCCCACTGAGTCGTAAAATGTTACAGAGTTTTCACCTGGCTCTCTGCTTTAGTTGATGTAAATTTTGACTCCATGAGCTAACACATATCTTCCACTCCTTTGAATTTACCATGCAAGAGAAACCATGTGGTGAGGCAACCTGAGATGGCTTGAATTTTCCCAGAGAAGGCACCAGAAATGAGAAAGTAATCTTCAGACTACCATCTTATTATAACCTCCTAGGAAACTGTAAGCCAGAACTTCCTAATTATTCTTCTCTTGATTTTATGACCTCATAAAAGAAAAAAAAGGATTATTATTGCTTTGAGTCAATAACCTGTGATTTGTGACACACTTACAGGTAACTAACACAGCCCAATTCCTTTGTGAAGATCATGGCTACTCCACTTAGCTAGCTTTGTGGTAGACTTTACCATCTAGGTTTGAGAAGTAAAACCTGTGATAACATAACAACATAATTGCATAAGGAACAGTCATCAGAATGAGTCCCCATCACTAAGTTACACAGGGTTGTATTTTCTGAAGCTTGGTTAAAGAGTACATACTCAAGAAAAAGCAGATGCTTGTTAGTTGTCATATACTCCGACATTTACAACCCAGCTTTCCATTCTATTTCCCCAATGTTTCTAATAGGAAAGGCATTTAAGGTCTAGTGTAGTGACATATCAAGTTAATCCTCTGCCTACATGATTGGCATCCCATATGGGCTCTGGTTACTGTCCCAGTGGCTCTACTTCAATCTAGCTCTCTGATTATAGCCTAGAAAATCCATTAAGAATGGTTTAAAGCCTTAGGACTCTGCACCCACATGAGACCCAGAAAAGGCTGCTGGCTCCTGGTTTCAAATTGGTTTAGCTCTAGCCATTGCAACCATGTGGGGCATGAATCAGTGGATGGAGGACCTCTCTCTGTAAAAATCTGCCTTTCAATTAAAAACAAAGATATTTAAGTTCCTCTGAAACTTTTTTAAATTTTCTGAAATTTTCTAAATAATCAAAATTATAAATCATAGTATACTTCAAGTGATCATGTTTCAGCATAGTGGCTCATACACTGAAACATAAATGACAAGATAATATAAGCAGTTAAATGAAATTATTTATGAAGAGGTATTGAAGAATATGCTTCCATGTCCTAGATCTGCACGAATCCCCTATGACAAGGGCAGTGAAGGCCAGGCGAGATTGTTTCATGTGAGAAAGTTAGCAAACAGGGGCTTTTCACTCTTGTGGGTGAAAAAAACAAGCATAGGAAAAGAGAGGGAGATTTTCATGCAAGAGGCAAAACAAACCAAAACATAAAAACAATAAAAATGCCAATCTCTAAATTTCAACATTGGATGACTTGCATGTGGACTATGCCGTCTAACATCTCCACAAACATCAGTAAATTCTGACTTACATTCCAAATAATAACAAGGTTTCTCAAATTCACATGTGAAATTTGACACAAACGGATTACTCAAGAAAATAAATGGAAACATTTCCTCTTTGTGTAAAACTTACTAGAATAACAGAAATACCACTTACAGGTTCAGCGCACATAAAAGTCTGTCTCCCTTTGGGAAAAAGTGGAACCACATAGAAAATTATGACACTACGACACTAATGATAGGAATAACACAGTGAGCAAGACTAAAGCAATGCCTGCTTCATCTGAACTTGAAAATTTCTTCTCAAATGAAGTTGAAAAAGTGCTCCCCACAGTTATGAACATTTCTGTTTCAAATTAAAAAATTAAAAATCACAAACCTGGGCCCAGCACAATTGCTCTATGGCTATATCCTCACCTTGAAAATGCCAGGACCCCATATGGGTACCAGTTTATGTCCCAGATGCTCCACCTCCCATCCAGCTTGTGGCTTGTGGCCTGGGAAAGCAGTAGAGAATGGCCCAAAGCCTTAGGACCCTGTATCCACGTGGGAGACACAGAAGAAACTTCTGGCTCCTGGATTTGGATCTGCTCAGGTCCAGCCATTGCAGTCATTTAGGGGAGTGAACCAGTATGTGGATGGGAGATCTTTCTATATCTCTTCTCTGTAAAATCGGATCTGCCTTTCCAAAAAAATAAATCAATTTTTGAACATACATGTATATGTTTATTTATATTCATATACATGTTTAAGAATTGCAATCTTAAGATGAGGTGGTAAGTACACTCAGGAATTGCTTCAAAGTCAAATCATTTGTGCTGAGAAACTTGCCACATTGCTTCAACTTCTCATTAAGACACAATAATCACACCAGGGTCAAACTTAAGAACATGTAAAAACCATGTTTGACTTATAAGTTCATTTTAAAACAGCTAAATAGGTTTTATAGCTTTACATTTTGAGTATTACTTCAAGGTATACTCAGAACTATAACTAGAGCTTGCCTTTCCTCTGAAATTAAAGATACCTAAAAGTAAGTGCTAACTTAAATCAATTTTTTTTAAATTTCAGCCTTGATTTTCTTCCTTGAGATATGCAAACAGTCATCATCCTTTGCATTTTCATGAGAGGTAAATGATATGGTAAGAATTCAGTAGAGAGCTGGTGGGGTGATACAGCAGGCTAATCCATCCCTTATGGGCACCAGTTCGTGTCCTAGCTGCTCCACTTCTGAACCAGCTAATCAGCTCCCTGATTGAAGCATAAGAAAGCAGCAGAGGACAGCCCAAGGACTTGAGTCCTGGCTGGGGACTTGGAAGAATCTCCTGACTCTCAGTCTCAGACCAGCACAGCCCTGGCCATGGAGGACACTGTCTCTCTTACACTTTGGCTCACTCCCTCTCTGTAGTTCTGATCTTAAAGTAAAATAAAGAAATATTTTTAAAAATTCAGTAAACATTTTCTGGGAAACCTAAGTATAGCTATTCTGCATTCTCACAACAATACAATGTCAGATTATTGAGTCAATTTCTCCTAGTGACCAAAGCAGAAATTTGCCACTGGGTCAGCATTTTATACTTTCACAGGGATTACATATGATTTGTCATGTTAATCTTTATAAAATCCCTAGACACTAAATAATCTTACTGTCTCTAATTAAGAAATGAGAAAGTTGAGGCTGAAGAAATCAAACTGATTTTATCAAGGTGACTCACACAGTAGTAGACTAGGAAGAGGAATTTGAAGCTGAGGTTAGATTTCATTATGTCGTGCTGGCATTATTACCTCATTTTAAACCATATAAAGCAGCGTGTGGCTCAAGCACAGTGGTCTAAAGTATCACAGGCTGAGTGACAGACTTGACGTACTCCCGCTACTTCCATGATGCATCAACACTGGACTTCTTTCCTTCCTACCCTTGTGCTGCCTTGATCCGTCTGTGCTTCTGTGGGCAGCAATGCTCGCTCACCTATCTTTTCCCCACTATCATCGGTTCAGCCCAGGAGGGTTCTTTTTTAAAGATTTTATTTATTTTTATTGAAAAGTCAGATATACAGAGAGGAGGAGAGACAGAGAGGAAAGATCTTCCATCCAATGATTCACTCATTCCCTAAGTGACTGCAACGGCCGGTGCTGTGCCATTCTGAAGCCAGGAGCCAGGAGCCAGGAACTTCCTCCAGGTCTCCCACGTGGGTCCCAAGGCTTTAGGCCATCCTCTACTGCTTTCCCAGGCTACAAACAGGGAGCTTGATGGGAAGCAGGGCAGCCAGGATTAGAACTGGCGCCCATATGGGACCCTGGGCCTGTTAGGCGAGGACTTAAACCACTATGCTATTGCACTGGGCCCAATGTTAAAGGTTTTATCTAGGCCGCAGCTTACTTCAGGTAAAGACATTGTACTTTACCTGGAGAAACTGAGCAAGAGGCACTGGACAGAAATGCTAACCAGACAATAGCAACAGTTAGGGAGAATATTTGAAAATGTTTGAGTTTAAAATGTAGAGGAAAAGAAATTGTGATGTCTCCTTCCTGATTTAAGCCATAATCTTAATTTTTTTTTAATGTTTGATGTTTTGCTTTGCTTCAGTTTGCTGTATGAAGGAATCTGTTACTCACTAAGCTCTGTCTTCTTCGCTGTGAATATTTCATCCTAAACGCTAGACTTTTTTCAAAAAGATCCATAAGATAGAGCACAGTTTAAAAGACAAAGAGTCAAGGGTCCTTGAGGAGCTCTGAGAAGGACAGTCAAGTTACAAGGGCACTGAAGTTACGAGTAAGAAGCCTTGGGGAACTGTAAATAGTTGAAGTGCATAGCAGTCTGAGTAGTATCAGTCTGAGAATTGTAGCTAAAAGTACCAGAGACATTTTCATTGATGATTTTCTACCTCATGAAGTTATGCTGCATTTGTGTTTCGCGCTCCCTCATAAATTTCCTCTGCGTGGGGCTAGTGTTTTGATATAGCAAGCTGTGGCTCATATTTTGGATGTCCAATTCAGATTTCATTCCCTTTGAATGGCGAGCGCAAAGCAGTGGAAGATGGCCCATGTATTTAAGCCCCTTGAAACTCGTAGTTCCAGGATTTAACTTAGCCAAGTGCTGGCCACTACTGCCATTTGGGGGACAATTAGTGGATAGAAAATCGGGGTGTGTGTGTGTGTGTGTGTGTGTGTGTGTGTGTGTGTTGCTTTCTCTCTGTAAATTTGACTTTCAAAAATAAAGATAAATATTAGCAAAATTTGCTTTGATGTTCTGGAATGACTGCATTCAGAAGTACATAGAGCGTCTCAATAGAGAGGCATACTCCTACTACGTGGCACCAATATCCAAAGGGACTAACTGATGATATTTTTTATCTCTGACTCATTCATTGATATACTTATAAAAACCTTGACATTTAAGGAAAAAACAAAAAGGCAGAAATATCTTCATAACAGTGTAGGTAGCTAGCGATACATAATTTCTTTATCAACATATTATCTCACAGGTAAGCATTCTAGAAACTTCCTTACAATGATCTACAAGAAGAGTTGACCTTACTAATGGCCACAATGATAAAATCTTCACAAGAAATTACATGCACAATGGTTATCATTAAAAGCCTATTAACAGCACACCAGTCTTCACATTATTAAAACAGATATGGACATTTTTGCCATGGTCAAGGCATCTTAAATTGTAAAGGAAGCTTCCTCATCTTAGTGGTACAGACGTTGGCCACATTTTTCCAGACAAAATAGAGTAAGTTACTCTTGATTTTTGAGCTTTCTGTTATACATCAAGATCTTAAAAATCTGTTATTTGTTACTCTAAAGTATATTCTGAACCACTCAATCTCTGTTTCTCTTTCCCTCTCTGTCTCTTATTTTCATTAAATTGCTGAATGGCTTGCCCAAAACAACATCATCACAGGCCCAGGTTGCCTTAAAATTTGGTCTCTTCAGTGAAGGCAACCTTGTTAACACCCATCCTCTGCATAGCACTGACACTGAAATACAGAGTTTTTGTCTTCTTTGAGGGTGGGAGATCATGCACACAGTTTTTGTTTCACTCTGTAACGTTATCTGATATGTGACCTAGGGAGCCTTGACATTCCCTGTTCTTGCCTGATACGCTCCAGCATCCCTGTTGCGTCTTTACAGCCTGCTCTTCTCTTGGCTCTTTCCAAAGCTGTATTTTTCAGACATATATACTGGCCTTCTTCAAATAATTCACCCCAGGACATTATCTATCACTATTTTATCTTTTCCATTATTTATCATGTTGTTGTTATATCTTTTTAAAATATTTATTTGTGTGAAAGGCAGAGTTAGAGAGAGAGGGAAAGACAGAAGTCGTCTATCTTTTGGTTTACTCTCCAGATGATCACAATGGCCTGAGCCAAGCCAAGCTGAAGACAGAGCCTATATATCGGAGTTTTCTACTTAGGCTAAAGGAAGCAAGTACTTGGGCCATCTCCCACTACTTTGCTGGGCAGGTTATCAGGGGTTAGAAGTGGGGCAGCAAGACCTCAAATCAGAGCTCGCAGAGGAGGATGACATCACATGTGCTGGCTTATCTCAATGCATCACAACGCTGGCCCTTATGTTGTTTCATTATATTCATCAGAATTGTTATGTCTTTGCTTTCTATATTAAAAAAAAATCAACCTGAATTTTCCCAATGCTAATTCATTAGAGAAAACTTTACGTTTTGTCTCCTATTTCTGGCATTAGTTGGTATGGTAAAACAGTCTTAGTTTATTTTGTGTTGCTATCACAGAGTACTCACACTGACTACATTAGACATAAAATAATGTTTTCTCTAGACACCAAGAAGTCAAGAACGAATGTGCCATAGGATTGGGCTGTCCTGCCGCATCAATTGAAGGTAAGTTAAGAATGTAAGACAGCAAACGTAAGCAAGAGAAGATGGAACTTATTTTATAAGGAGCTCACAATTGTGACAATGAGCCCACTCCTATAACAACATTTCTTTAATTATTAAGGCATCAGTCTTCTGAGCTAACTGCCTCTTAAAGGTCCCAATTCTCAACAGTCTCATTTGGAGGTAAAACTTCTCACACATGAACTCTGAAGGACACAGTCACATCACAACACATATTTTACTTGGCTTTGACAAACCTTTAATACAGGCTGCCTATCTGAGCAGAATCATTAAGCCAAGTGTTGGCACACATGAGAGGCAGCTTGTTACAGCAAGCAATATAACTTTCAGGGTCAAACACACTTTGATTCCTAGGTCTATTTCCTACTGGCTTTGTGACTGCATCGCTATTTTTCAGCAAGCCTTATTTTCTCCACTACGAAACAGTAACAGATCTCACAAGCTCATCACAAAATGGAAATGAGATGGTGGCTGAAGAGTTTCCAGCACGGTGTCCAGTTTCCAGCACATACATTCCTCACGTTCATTCTCAGTTCTAACAGCGACTAGCATCGGGACTTTGTCAGTTCATTGAGTTTTGGTTTTCAGATTTCCACTTTCAAGGTACAGCATAATTGCCACATCTTAAAAGGATTAAATAAAAACGTCAAATATTTTCACATGTGCCAGAGATCAGCCTAACCTTACATGAACATTTGCTGATACACCACATTAATTTATCTATTTTATCCCACCCCTATTTCCTATGTATAAATGCTAAACTATGAGTGAGTTCCTTGAGAAGGTCCCACCTGCTAGTATTTCTCAGATGTATTCAGGGTTTGGTTTTCATTACAGCTCGGTATGCCCTAACATGTACTTTGATATAAGTGGCAATAGCGCTAATCTTGGTAATGTCCTTAAGGAAATGCATAGCAATATCATTAAATAAATAAAGCATCTTAAACCAGGTTTATTTAAATATAGGTCATTTGCATTTAAAAAGAAAATCTGGGAAATCCAACAGGTCAACATCATAAAAGTCTGTGTTTCTCGAGGCTTCTGCCCATTCAGTTGCTCCTAGGTCAAGGCTAACAGACCAGACAGACAGCAAGCCATTTTCTCATCTACTTTAAAAACCCTCTCACATGAGTTTCACTCTGCAGTGTGGCAGAATGCAGCTTCACTGGATTCTCTTCCTATTTTTGTCAAGTAAGAAGAAAACAAAGATAAAGAAATACACAGTTGGAAATGCATTTCTATTTTAATCGAGAACTGTGTGTTAAGGAATTATCGCTCATGCAGAGATTGTCATCGATCATAAGTGTTCCTTTGTATCTGCAGGAACGTTTTACAGAGGAAAGAAGGATCTCTGGGTTCTGAGAAATTTGCTGTCACAAATACAACAGTGAACGCCTTTCCTTTTTTAATTTCCTGCTAGTTTCTGAAAGGAGGAATAAAGTAGAAGGTATGCTTGTTTCCTTTTCTTTGACCTGAAAATAGACAGGTACAGAATCTTATCTGTGCCACTGTTATCTCAGGTTAAAATTTTGGAAATGTTACTAGTCAACATCCTTATCACTAATATTAAAATCATAGGAAGATGGGTTCCACATTTTTTTATTTACAAATGCATGCAAATTTACATGTAAATAAAATGTAATATATACAAAAATTTTATCACATTTTAATTGTGCGTTTGAGAGCCAGGGGTTTGAACGAAAAGTTTCAGTCCTACATTTTCATCACATTATATTTTATTTATGTTTTAAAAATTAAATTCAGTTGAAAAAAGAAGTTGAGAGATCTGAATAATATTCTTCTATTTATACATAAAAAAACGCATGGGAAAACATACACAACACAAAATACTTGCCATTACAAGTGATAATTAAAATTTGTATTGACCTCTTAGAATTTAAAAAAAAAAACCTATATTCAATATATTTCATTTTAGCCTGTGTTTGTATTAAAGTAAGAAACTTGAACAACACATAATAAATTGCCAGTGAGCATGAAGCAGGTACAAGGAGCAAGTATTTGATCTAAGAGATGCCAGCTGGGCATGTCACACAGGTCAGATCCAGCCCCAGCTCCCCTGGTACTGCTTGCTAATGTAGCTCCCATGGAGACAGTAGTTGATTTCCTGTTGCTCTGTCCAAGATCTGGATCCTGTTCCCCACTCTGGCTTCTCTGCCCTTCCAGGCATTTGGGAAATGAATAGCAGATGGAGCAGGCACTCTCTCTCTCTCTCTCTCCTACTTCTCTCTCTCTCTCTTTCTTTTCATATTTCTCTATTTCTCAACTATTTAAAAAAAAAAAAGTTTAAATTTACAAAGAATCAGATCTAAGATGGAAGTTCATTTGCAAGCTGTTTTGGTAACATTATGAAACCTTTCCACATGCATCCATGCTCTGTTTAAAATAACAGGTGAACATATTCATGGTAGGAAAGAGATGTGTTTTTGTTTTTGCTTTGTTTTACATCATAATGTAAGTATTGAGACATAAATACAGTAAATCCTAGGGACACTCTACAGTTTGAATCTAATTGAATAGGCTTTAAGTTTCTACATTTCCTTTTTTTCTCCATGTTCTATAACATAACAAATGAAACCAAGTTCTAATGAGAACATTTTCATAGTGGTCAGATTCCGCCATGTGGAAGACACAAAGCAAACACCAAATCCTACAGCTCACAAGTTAAAGAGCAACCTTCCTGGTTAATATTTAGAGAAACATTGTTTCATATTCAAATTTTCTCATGTGAACTAAAACAGTTTATCTCAACTGTTTACCCTGTCTCTTCATCCACAGAGTCACAATAACATAACTTACCTCATTGAATATGTTTGACAAACACTGTAAGTTACCATAGTAGTTACCAGGAAACTGCAAATTAAAATCACAGTGGCAGGTCATCTCACATCTGTTAAATGGCTATTATCAAAAATACAAAAGGTTAGTATGATAAAAGAAAAAAAGGTAAAGAAATGTGAAAGCCTTGTTCATTGTTGGTAAATATGTAAATTCACACAGATGTTATGAAAACACTATAGAACTCCCTTAAAATGTTAAAATAAAACCAGCATTTGATTAAGCATATATTCTTGTGGGTATACAACCAAGGGAACTGATATAAATATCTTAAATAAATATCTGCACGCTCATATTCACTGAATTATTATTCACAATAGCCAAGAAATCAACTTGTGTCCATCAATCATTAAATAAAGAAAATAAGAGCATATTGTGTACGTGTTCCATGGACTACTACTCAGCCTTAGACATTCTGTCATTTGGGACATCCCAGATGAACCTAGATGACATGATGCTATCAGAGAACAGCCAGGAAGAATAAACAACAAATACAGTAGGCTCTCACTTATTTGTGGAATCCAAAAATGGTGAGCTCACAGAAACAGAGGATAGAGTCGTGATTGCCAAAGCCCTACAAGGTAGTGGAAAATAGGCATATTTTGGTCTAAGTTCTATGTTTACAAGGACAAATAAATTCCAAGGATCTAATACTATGTGATGACTGTAATTAACACTAACATATTGCATACCCATTGAACATTTCTAAGAGAAAAAATGTTTTAAAGACCCATCAAAAAAAATGTGGTGAAATTCATTGCCTTGATTTACTCATTTCACAAATTCTACAGACATACTGAAACACCACGTCATACATATTAAATCATAGGAAGCCTTTAAAAGGGGACTTCAAAATCCTTACTAAAAATGGAATTTAAAATGTTGGTGAAAAATTGTTTTCATCAATACATCATGTTTTATAATATGAAATTTGCAAACATTTTGACAATCCCCTCATTTGCATGGATTTCAAAAACTTTTATACTAAAACCTACTTATTTTTTACTTTAATTCATTTAAAAGTTCTATTTAACATTTATTTTGTCAATTACAACTGGTTAAATCTAGTAAAAATAATATTTTATGTATACTGGTTCAGCTAGTGTCCATGTGAGATTGATTTTCATTTAGAGTTACCTAGTGGCCACATTATTTATATCACATTATTTATATCTTCAACACTGCTTACTTTTTGTTAACTACTAATTCAACAGCTATTTGCTATGTATTAAGAATATGCAAAACATTATCTTTGGTGGTTAAATTCACAAAAACACATCTCTCTGCTCTCTTGGGATTTTAGAATTTTCTATGTATATTAATGTATCACTAAGATATTAGATAATTTTAATATGGTATTTACTGCATTTCGTTGTACTATTATATTAGTTTTATTGTTCAAAAAAATCTCAGAGAAATAAAACTGTAATCAAAACAGTCTAAAGAAAAGTGAATTAATGCTATAAAGAGCTGATTCACAGCTGTGAGAATTTCAAGGCTAGAAGTAAGCAGAAATATATTCAATTAAGCAAGTCTGTGTTTATTTATTAATCTCTTCAGTTCTTCTCCCCTGTACATTTTCCACTATGTCAACTAATTAAAGTTTATTCTCTCAATTTTTTGTCACCTTCTCAACTTACCATGAGGCACCATAAATAATTACACCCGAAAGTAAGATTGGGGCATAACATATAAAACATATAGTACAATCTTGTTAATCCAAAGCTAGTTCATTGAAAAAACTATTCAAATTGAATCAACAGTTATTCCCCAGTCAGATGGATATGGTTTTCTCATTAAAATTATTCATTTAATGCAAAGTATGCATTTTAAATTATTTAAGGCAGAAATTGGTTCCCAAGAGTACCTTACATTATTAAGAAGGTAGAATAATTTCAAGGGCTGCCACAGAGCAGCTGTATATCAGCCACAAGGGAAACCAGTCTGTATACCACCTGGATCACTCCAGGCTGCAGGACTGGGTGCACAAGTCAATTATTTTCCACCTTTGCTGTAAGAGAAACATTCGAGCCAGTTTTCTATGTTCCCAATATTTTTCAAAGAACTTTCCTGCTTTTTCTTATAACATTATCTAGTCCCCAAGTAGTTAATTTTCATATATAGCATATAAATGAAAGCTTTATTTAAATTTTGATTTTTTTCAACAAAAATGAACTCCTTTCATCTCTAAAAACTGAAATTCGTCATTGTGATCTCTATCTTTAAAGCCCTGAGGAGGAAGAGAAACTTGCTTTTAGGAAACTGTTCTAGGCATAGTTGGAAGAAAACAATCAGAAGATAGGAGCTACCTACTTTTTTTTTTTTAAGGTTTGTTTGATAAGCAGAATGACAGAGATAAAGGAAGAAATGGAGAGAGCTTTTTCAGCTGCTCATCCATCCCCTAACTGCTCTCAACAGCCAGAGCTGGAATAGGCCAAAGCGAAGCCCCCAGGGGTCCATTTGTGTCTCCCACAGGAGCAGTTATCCGGTGCCATGTTAGGGACATTAGCAGGAATTCTGGGTTGGGAGGAGCACAGCTCCTCTGAACTGGCACTGGTACATGGAACGCAGTCATCCCAAGAGGGGACTTCTGCTTGGCCAATCCCAGGGCCGCGACTTCAGAGACAAACACTTCTTTGCTGTCTATCAACTGGAGCTACTGTGATTTGATGCCCAGGGGTGTTCTTAGGTTTGTTTCCAGACTTAATACGATTTTAGTGTTCAGGAGTTATCAAATGAGAAATCATATGAAACTACAGATTATCAGGATTATCTAAACTATTGCCAACTTTATTATTTCTCATTATTTAAAACAATCTCATTTTAGTTAGAATCCCTAGAGGTACGTGTGGACAGAATTTCTCTTTTTAAAGCTGTAAGATAAGTCAAGAGTCAGCAACACAGTTAGCTTACTTTGAGAGAAAGCTATTCAGGAATGATTCTGATACAAGATTCCCCCTCTCTGTTGTAGGATATGTAACTGTAGAGAACAATTATTCCCTGCTGTGGCCCTAGTAGTGTCAATATGACAATTCATTTGGGAGATTTGTAAATCATTAGGAAACGTTTGCAGTATTTTATCCCCCTAAGGACCATAATGTGCTAGGTTACCATGGTGATTTATGACTCCTTCTGAATTTCATGGGAATGGATAAACCCTATGCAGTTTAACATCCTAGATTCTCTAAATTAACCAGCTTAACTATCTCTACATGATCCATTTAAAACACAGAAAGGGGTAGATTTGAAGGTTAAATCACAAAAGCATGTGAGAGCAGACTGTTTCAGACTCATAATTCATATAATGAAAACTACAATTTAAAAGAAAGCCAATTCAGTTTGTGAAAGAAGCATGATAGCATTAACTGTCATTATAATTTATTAATGCAAGCACACTTATAACAAATATTTTGTTAACTCTATTGTGCATAAATTTCTAGGGACATCAGGAAACATGAAAGTGTCTATTTGCAATAACTTGGAATTAGAATGCATAAATTTCCCCACTCTCCCATTTCAACACCATCAGAGTCGAAAGCAAGCACAACTAGCCAACGCACAGACGCCTCTGTTGTCTTCCTACGCGTCTTTTCAAGCAGAGCTAATATCACTGGCTTAATACCTGATAAACCCCATTTCATGACAGACAGCCCACTGAGATCACCTACACTTTAAACATTTTTCAAAAGCCAGGACAAGTGGAATATCAGCTAAATTCCCCCAGATAAAACTGTGGAGTGGCTTTCTGATTCTCTCCAAGAAGGGGGTCCCAGGCACACTTCCTCTCTTCCTGCAAACTCCAGATACGGAAACAGTTGCTCATGCTACCAAGCTTCTGCTGATCGTCTCAAGTGTGCCTGCTTCTCAAACACAAGGCCAAGCTCGTGTCCTGCCTGCACTTCACACAAGCCTGCTGTGTGGCTCTTGCTCATCTCACATCATGTGACATTGACACATGCCTAATTCTAGAGCAGGAATACAAACTGCATATGGATGAGAGTCTAATTATGTCCCTGTGTATTTCCAGATTAGGAAAGTTGGTAGCATTTCTGAGTATCTCGTGAGGGAAATAATGGATCAGGAGCCATTATTCAGGGGCTGAGACAGAGTTGATTTACTTAGGTCCAGAATCAAAGGTCTGTGTGGCCATGAACGTAGGAAGTACTGCTGGTCTTGGAAAACCACCAATAGCTGGAAAGGAGCACAGATTCAGAATCGGCAAGTTAATGCCAAGTTGGTGGCCAGGTCATAAAGGAATGCCCAAGTCAGATCAATTCACACTAGGTAAACTTGACCTTTTCTCATATTTTTCTATTATTTTCATACATATAGCAAGCTTGAAATTATAAGTCTTTTGTTTTTAAGACGATGAACCCATTTTATATGTAGCCAAACAAGTGAACGAGCAGTCTTGCACTTACACAATATCCACTTTTGCTGTTTAGATTTTCCCACTTCCTATTTGACTTTCTTCGTCCTCTTATCCTGATCTGAGCCAAACACAGGGTCTGTGGTTTTGGCTCATGTTCCTAGTTCTTGTGATCCAAATGCTGAACTTGGATCCTGCTCTAACAGGTTATTAAACTGGACTCAATGCTCCGGTTATGTTTGGAACCCCTGAGCCTTCACCCCTTGTTTATCTTGAGTATTCATGTCCTCTTTCCTCTTGAACACTTTTTGTGATTCTACAATGCAGCCATCTGTCACCATCCTCTTTGCTACCTCCACATCACCACAATCTCCAGGCTCAATCCACTCCATCCCCGCTGCCCAAGACCCAGCATGCTAGTGTCAAATGTTATTTTGGCAACTAACAATGTGAAAAAAAGCTTTGGCTCAATCCACTCAACTCATGGAGCAGAGAGAGACTGGAGTATCAATTAGGGAATTGGCTTGTTTTTAGATAACTATGAAAGCAGTGGCAGCAGAAACATACTCTCCACTGATTTCCACCACCACGCTCAAAATCCTCATGTCTGTTTTTCCAGCTTTTTGTCAAGCCAGCATGGCAGGCAGAGGCAAAGGCAGCTGCTTTGATTTCTTTGAAACTGATAAAAGAAACTCTGCCACTATAAGTGTTTGCATGTACTTGTCAAAAGGCCTCAGACATTCAAAGCTTTGCCATCTGACCTCAGAGTGCAGAGCCCGCCTTGTCGAGGACAGAAATCACTGTCTAACAATTCTCTCGATTATGGGCCAGACAGGTGGGATGGGGAGATGACAGCAGTGTTAGCACCCCCCTCATCACCCTGCATTTTCAGGGTTATACACAAATGTAATTAAGAGGCCAAGCTGGTGTGCCATTGGGCTCAAGGTTAATTAACCACAAGGAAACGACACCTTCAGGTGTCTGTATCATAGCAGCACTTACAGGGAGAAGCATGATTTGAAACTGACAGCACTGACACAGCCAGGCAGTGCATGTGAAACCAACAGAGGTGAAAACAAAGACTGACACAGCCTGCTGCACTGCTGACAAGATGGGAAAAGGACACTTCCTGCCTGCCTTGGGTAGAAATAACACTTCAGGCAAGGACAATAACTCACCACACTGCCCCACTATTGAGGGTGATCATCATCCATGATCAACCATGCCCGGAACGCGTTAACCTCTGCCCTGGGCACTCCAGCTCACTGAAGCTTGGCCCAGCGCCTTGTCACCTAACAGACACACACACACACACACACACACACACATTTTTGTCCTCTCTACCTCTCCCTTCCTCCTTTCTGTCTTCACATTCCACGGACACCCCAGTCTCCTTGAGGGGGTCCAGCACAGCCTGGGCTGCCAAAGCCCCCTCTCCATGGGTTCTGAGACCTTGTTCACCCTCCCTGCCTTCATTGTCTTCCAAGTTTAGGTGCTTTTAAAATTCCACAATTTGTTTTTTCAAATTCTAAGCTACACCCAGATCATCATGTTCTGGGCCACACATGCCCAATGTGGCCTAGAAGAAAGAGATTTGATGAGAATACAAGAGAATTTCTGACCCTCAACATTCAAGATGTTTGGGTTTGTCACCATGTCTATTTGCTTGTCAGTGACTGGGCCTGTGCTGCCTGGTGTGATTTGTATCCTGGGGATAAGAAGAGAAGGGTTTTATTTTCTTCTTCTTCTTCCAGAGGGACTGGTACCCAACTGACCAACAGGCAATCCTGCTCAGGCTTCCCTAAGCACTGAATGCTGCGCATGTGGCTCTCTCCTCCCAAATCCCCTCTGCTATCAATTTGTAAACAACTCAGCTCTGCCTGCATAATATGTGAGCGGGCGATGCCAGCACCACACTGTGCCCTTCCCTGTTCCCAGCCAAGTGCACCTGCTGCCCGGGGCTCTGGCTGCTACGGCTGCCACTGTTGCTATTATGCTCTGCCATCGCCTGGCCTGCCGCTTGCGGGGCTGGCGGCACATCTTCCACACGGGGAGGAATGTTTATTAGTTTTAATTGGTGGACACGGCTGGACAGTGACATCTGGGGAGTATTGTGTGTCGTTCGCCCTACACCAGGTGCCGGCTGGGATGGCAGATGTAGGTGAATCAGCTTCGAATACAACCTTAGATTATCACCTTTCCAGAAAAACCGCAGCTGCTGTGTCGTCTACCTAGGGAAGCATACACTCATCCTTTTCTGTGAGCATTTCTTATGTTTTGTACTTTTCTAGGCAAATGTTTTATTTATTATGGAATGCAGTGGGCTTATTAAAGTAAATACCCATCCTCTCGACAGACACAAGTGCCTATCTTTGTGTTTGACCCCATCACCTCTCCAACTTTACTGCTTGTTTATATTCTGTACGTGATAAAGACTCATAGATTTACCGAGATGGCATCCTGAATATCAACTTGGTACTTCTTATGTATACAAATATAATGTCTTACTGATAGATTCCACTGTGGTCAACTCTACATAACTAACCTTTCACTGTTCAGAACGCTCAAAGCTCCGTGCTTTTCTGCCGAGCAGATTCAGCTTTTGCATGTTGAGCCACTCTGATTTGATGGCTCTTCTTCCTCCAGGATTCAGTCAGGTGGAAGCACTAGCAGTCCTTCCAAGCAGCAATGAACGCCTGAGTTGCCAACTGTCTTCCTTCAGCACAACTATCCTTGGACGATGATACAATATCACAAACACACCAAGTCTCATCCCAGAAAACAATCATTGTTTCGGGATCCCCATATTTACTTCAAGCCATCGGCAAAGCGTAGGCTTCACCAGGCCATGGGAAGTCAAAAACTTGGCTTGGACTTGTTGCTTTATGCTATAATAATGGTGGTGTGTGTCACATACAGCTTTTGCTTGTTTACACATTTACAGCCGTCTCAGCTTCTGCGGCAATGAGCTGAGTACTCAGCAGCTTCCAAAGCAGCAGATCAGAAACTGCGAAGCTCTTCTGCCACCTAGCGGACACGTGAAAGCTGAAATCATTGGGAAAGGTAAATACCTATAGGGCCCGGAGACCAACTTGTTAAACTTTAGCTTCAGTTTAAAAGGAGACCATTAAGACATATACCCTGTGTCTTCAAGGGTAGTCATTTTAAAAAGACCTAAAAGTAACATTTTAACGATGCCATTTCTTTAAACAGAAATGCCTTATGCACAATGCCTTATGCTGATACTAATTATAGAGTTCTGGATTGCTGATTTATAAAACAAAGTGACCTAAGCAAATAGAATCATTATATTGAATTTCTTCTCCAGATCCTCAGGTTTTTTTTCACCATCTGTTGTGTAGTTTCACACTCTTCCAAAGAGGAAACAGGGTTTACAATGTGGCAGTTTATGAACTGAAGATTTTCTTTAAAAAACATGACTCTTGTCCTACCACAAAGCACTCAGGCACCAAAGGTGACACTTGTCCTGAAACAAGCACAAAAGGGAAAATTCAGTATCCACGGATGTCACACTAAGTCATACTGTGCACACTGGGTCCTGTCCCCAAGCAGCTTTGAATGATGGCATAGAAACTCTGAAAAATAGACACGTATTTTATGAAACCGTTTCCAAACCACTGCTGAGTGAGTCTTTACCCATGCTTTGCCTAATAAAACTGAGGCCTAAAAAAGTTGTGCAATACATGAGGGGGAACTGGCTTACAAGACAATAGGAGTTGAGGAAGAATGAATACTCTAAACAGGATCTAGCTGGTGGCACAGTTCCTTATAGCTGTGAAAGATTCAAAAGCAAAATTTACATCATGCCAAAGGTGTGTAAATTGTCAAAGCCACTATCCTTTCCCCCTCCAAGAAAATAGGAAAACAAAACCCATGCAAAATTTACCAATGCCTGGGAACAGTCTTACTCAATCCACATATTCAGGTGAGGTCACTTGTTTTATTTGTTAATTACTGCATGACACTGATCATGCCCTGAATGAACACACACACACACACACACACACACACACACACACACACACATTTACTTCTGAGACAAGTCAAAGAAACATGTCCTAAATCTACTGTGAGAGAAATGTTCATTTCTAAAGCAGATACACCAGCGAGCAGGGCAGCACAGAAGGCATTTGCTAACTAAATGCTTCTTTTATCAACTCAGTGGTCTTTCCTGCTCAGAAAGCTTCTCAAACGCGCATAATGGGATTAAAAGCACTCTCAATAAAGTTCATTACCTTAGTGGTCCTTCCCATCTTCTTGTGAAATTAACTGTGTCTCCTTATGTGTACATCTACTTAAGGTAGTAATTTAATGGCAATAACATCTATATCGAAGAGGGTTATTTTTCCCTTGGATCAGCTTTGCACTGAGAAATCTCTTCATGCTGCTTAGAATGAAAACCAGAAACACCGTTTCCCCCGTGTCGTAAGGACATAAGGAAGAAAGAGACAGAGGGGAAAAATCAAAGCATTTTACAAGTAATGATCGTGCAAAAAAACCCTTGCCACATTCACAAATACATGAAAATGACTATTCGCTGGGGGACGGAATTAAATGGACTGTTCTGATGTATGCTTCACATTAAATATTCTCTCGATATTGTGTTCATTCTTTCCTTTTATGCTCCTGTCCCATCGCCTCTTTTTGCATGCCCCTTCTCGCTGCCACACACACAATGTTATCCCATCTCTTCATTTTGGCTATTCATGTTCACCTCTCATTTTCATGCACTTTCAAGACAGATGTTCTTATCTCATGCTCGACAGGAGCTGGGTCATAATTCCTAGCTTTCCTGCCTTAACGCGCAGAACACCGATTTCTGCTTCTGTTTCCTCGCCCCCATCTTTTTGACCTTCTCTTTTACATTAGACTCAGGATACACAGGATCCAGCTACAGAACTGGACCCTACTTTGCTTAATTATTATCGGCTCAGATTATTTAACTGCTGGTGGGCAATTAACTCAGGCCATTCCTGTGTGATAAAACAGGCTGAGGAGTGCAGTGGAGGAAGCAGTGAGGAAGGGGCAGAAACAGTGTGGCCTCCCAAAACTACATCCTGAGAACAGGGAAGTTGCCTTTGTATCTCTGAATACAGCTCTTTTCGGCCATAGTTCTTGAAACTGCCTCTCTCTGCATTTCATTTAGGGGAGACACAGATGAATAGAATTTGCATCTGTGATGACAGTGAACCACAAGGGCCAATTTTCTCACTGTCCTAACTCAAAACAAAATCTAAATCTTCATGTACTTTGGTCCAACATATCTTAACCCATGCCCTTGCTGAGTGACCCACTGCTGACAAAGCTAGCATGGTTCTAGAGCCAATTCTCTTTCAATATTTGCTGACCCTAAAAGCTTTATTTTTCACAGGATAGTACCCCAAAACATGTCCATTCTTTTCTTTTTCAGGTGCAGTTATTTGAAAAGTGACTTTCTAAACCCCTTGAGTGGCCATTTTGTAATCTGACCTATAATCTCCGTGGATTTTAGAACCTCATCATTTTTGTTGTTGACTTTTGTTACATCCTCATAACTCATCAATGTCAAATAAATCCTTCACATAACTTTGTAAGTTTCACATGCCATTGGTATCTTCCTATTTTATTTATATTTATCCAAAATGCCCATCTGCAATGAATTTCCAACCAAAGTTCTTTTGGTGGGAAGTAAGTACTTTTCTTTCCTTGAATCAAACTTGAAAATCAAGCTTCCCTCCCCATACTTCTCATAGTTACCCTCAATTATTCATTCACACTGGAATAGTTACACATCTCAAGGCCTGTGTCTTGCTCCTAGTCCTGTGCTGTGGATTCTCTCTGCTTGTCATGTGCCTTCCACATGTCAATAAATTCCCACTCGAAGGTTCTTTAAGCATTCCTTACTGTCCTCTCTCCTACCATGACTTCCTCCTCCCACGTCACAGGGAATGTGTCACAAGACAGAGTATGCAGTCCTACTGTTATTTTGCTGATTTGAGGGCTGGCTTCAACAGTAGGGATAGGAGCTCTTGAAGAGTATGCTACCTAAGTCCACTGATCCCTCATCCCAGCCCTTGCCAGAAAAAGCTCTCCTTAAAGGTTTTTTTTTGATAAATGACTGTATATAATGGCCTTTGAACTAAAAAAAAAAAAAATGGTGGGGGGAATAATTCTAAACATCACAGAGCTAGTTAGTGGTACAAATGAAAGTAGAACAGAGATCTCTTGATTCCCAATCCTGTTATCTATCAGACTTAGCTTATGCTGGACCACAGTGGTTAAAGCACTGAACTGTCACTTAAGACAAATAGCTTCTCCGAAAGGCTTTACTAGACGCTTAGAACTAGAATGCCTGAAGCAAATCTTTAACCTTCCTATCATCCTCTTTTATTTTTTTTATTTACAAAGTAGGGCCAACAGTTTTGCTCATCTCTTTCTTACGAAGAAATGATTAATGTAAGGATCCGCGAAACCTATATCCATGGAAATGATTAAAGACAAAGCCAGCACTGAGAGGCAGTGTCCTGCTCTTTTCTCATTTGCTACTATCCTTCTGTATGTTTGCTTCCCACAAGAAACTCAAGCATCAGGCAAGCTAAAGTGTCCTGTACTTCCCATCTTCTATGAAAAGAGCATGAAGGAAATACAAGAGCTACAAAGGCATTCTACACATGCCTTTCTAAGTGGAAAACTGGAGGCCAAATGTGTTCACGCACTAGGGAATAAACCTTTGACCTTGTCGAAATACACTCCGATATTTAATCAATTCAGTGTGCATTCCTTGAAATGTATTGCTTTTTTAATTTGATCCACTTTACAGCTGTAGAAATGCTCCAATAATTCTATAGAAAACATTATAATAATTAGAGTGAAGTGAATCTGAGGGGTTTTTTGAATTCTGAATTGTTCCAGATCAACATGTTATTGTTATGCGGATAAAAACAGGATCTTGCATACAGAATTATTTCTCATCTTTCTCAATCATGTCCTAAAAAGTTACCTTACCCAGAAGGTTTCCTAAGCATGCTACTTAAAATGACAATATGAAGCTTATCTCACCTCTCTGTGTGTGTGACAGACACACACACACACACACACACACACACACACACACACACACACAGAGTGCACCCTGCCCCCTATCTTGTTTCTTGGCTTTAACTCCTTCCCTGCTGCCTTAACATTTCCATGCCTCAACACAGGATAACACACCATTGATTTCCTTTGTTGGGTAACCTGTCTCTCTTCCCTGCCTCTCTTCCAATCAGGGTACAAATCTCTTATGAGTAGAGGTTTCACTTTCTTTTTTTTCATGTTACATGAAAGCAACACACAGATAACAGCAAATACTAAGTGAGAGGAGCTAAAAAAAAAATGCATGCTCAAGCATTGAGTATCTAACACACACAGATCACTTTACTGTGGGGACTGCCTTAGGAAAGCAACCTTGTTTCCTGAGATTTGTGACCTGCTTTGTGTACTCACATCTTCGGGATTTGGGGGTTGGTTTTGCTTGTGTGTTTGTAAACATGCCACAGCTGAAACACCCTGTGACTTCACGGTTCCTTCGCTGCTTGCTCTTAGTTCCTCCAGTAGGTTTCATTAAGCTGTGTCACAGGTAGGCTGCTGAGAGGCACTTCTGTCTTGATATGCTCAAACCACTGCATTATTCAGAAATCTGCTCAAGTGTGTCCCTGGGAATGGGCCGTGTCTGACACTGCCTCTCACAGCAAGCAACAAGCAGGGTATAAAAAACTAAAGGACAATTAGTGTCTCTACCATTTACCTCCATGTCTTTTTCTTTAATTGTATTTATTTATCCTCTAAGGAAAAAAAACCATGATGATATAAACTGAAATAGATTGTTCTTGTGGCTACCAAAGTACTCTCCAACCCCAGGCTAGTGCTCGACGGTTTCGGCAACCTGCAACCACTTTACAAAGACAACACAAGAAAGCCTGTTTCTAAGACAACAGCACTTTGTGTGATGACTTTTGCTGCAATAATAGTTCCTATTACTTGGAGGACCATCTAGAATTTTGCAGGAAACAAAGCAGTGCAAATTATCCAAACAATTAAGTAGTCCTTCAAAAGATCAAAACAAATAGAAATGCTTGATTGAAAGCAACTGCTCCAAGAACTTTATAGCAATTGATATTGATCTTTTTTGACAAACAGGCAAAACTCGAACTTTTCAAAGTAAAGTATATCTTGAATAAGTAGTCACTGGCAGAAATACTAATTATGAAACATTTGCCTTCTGATAGTATCAGAAAATATTATACATGAATCTCAGACCATACGTCGCCATCTGTCTCAGTACATTTTAAGTTTCCTCAACTTACTGTTTTCAATGTTCTTTATAAAATGGAGAGAACACTGATATTTCAATGAAATAAAAGAATGCACAGATTTAAAGGAGCTGTGAATATACATAAAATTATTTTAAGAAAATATATAATAAATTGACTCCATGAATAATTCATCATTCATTTAAGAAATGAAGCATGTTGATTTTGGTAAAATTCTTACTGTGTATAAATGTTAAAATTTTAATTCTATTAGCTATTTTTAAATTTTGTGAATGTTTTTACCAGAATACATGTTGCTGCAACATTAGTTCAGAACTTTTTTTTCTTTTATATCAGAAAAGTGGAAAGAAAGCACATATTTAACTTGGATGATTTTTTTTAAAAAAGTTATTTTCATGCTTAAGTTTTACAAAATGTACTATGGAATAAATGCTCAAGATAACTGTTTTATGTTGCTTTTGGTTTAAAAAAAAATGCTGCAATTGCAAGTCCAAAAATGCTACAGAGGAGATCAAATTATAATCATGGTAAATTTAAGGAATAATTGATGAATCCAATAAGGAAAGGGAAAAACAAACATGATAATCAAACAATGATAGTGCAAGCCAGATTATGATAAACACCAGAGGGAGGGAGAGACAGTCGATGCTAGTCCTCACCACAGTCAAGTTTATAAGACAGGCAAAAGATTATCATAGATATTACCAGAAAAAATATACAGATAAAATCAGATCACACTAGTGTACTATTTTGTATTTATTCTAGGAAAATCAGGAATACAATACTGCACCACCCACCCACTTAGAAGGAACCCCAAAATTTGCTCCTCACTCTATTTTCTTCCAGACCAAGCAGTGAACTTTGAAAGCTATGGTTCCTGCTAAATTTTCATTTTGTCAAGGAGGCTCTTACACCACCCCTTGTTTACAACCATCTTGTCCATATAAAAAACATGGGATGGCTCTCAGAGACAAGCCTACGCAGAGTCTTTTGGGGAGTAAGATTTCGTTAGACACCATAGTTCATTAACTCTTGCTATATTTTTCTGTATCATTTGAAATGTTTTGATACTAAAAGACTGAAAAAAAAAGTTAAATCATGTGCTCACTGCAGCTGCTATGGGGGCTTTTTTTTCAGTCCATACAGAAACCAGTAAGCCCTCCGTGATTCAGACATAGTACCCACTACTCGTGCTCCATTGCCTTTTGAAAGTTTACAGATATTCTGTTTAATATGTTATTTTCTTTTATGAAGGAGAGGATGAGACATATCAGAGGAACACATTCAAACTGAATCCGCTTGTCTATTACTTTCAAAATTGAATGACACATTTTTCTATCATGTTTTATATTTCCCAAGGTCTGTGACTCCTGAAAGTCAATCATTCTTTATTTGATAATGTGTTCATTCCCTTAAACAATTTCTACCCATTATGTTGTCAGTTTTTCATGAATAAAATACATTTTATAACGTAATTACTTTGGTTTAAATTAATACACTCTGTGTACACAATTATGTAGTTATTCAGAAAAAAATACCCCATACTTTCTATATTAAAAGTTTTGATAAGTTGAAAAACATGTCTGCAGAGACACAAACCTCACTTCGGATAATTTCAGTAATTCATAACAATGCCAATAAATATTTACATACCATGAAATATCCAGGCAGGCACACTGAAACTTTCAAGACCAAATGTTCTGTGAAGAGTCTTTGGTAGCAGAGGAGCCTGAATTCAGTCGGGACTGTTATCTTCTCTGGCTATGCAGTCTCAGAAATTCCTGGCTGAGAAATTAAGTGAGGGCAGCTCATTACTATCTACTAGGGTGATTAAAAATCACACACCACAGCTTGATTTTTGTTTACTCTGACATTGTTTCTTTGTATCTCTTTTCTGCTTGGAAAAGCACTATCAAATTCATAGAATTATATCTAGTAACATGTAATTTAGCTTCATGGCATTGTAAATTTATTTTTTTTTTCTATTGTTGATTTTGTATCATGACTTTTCATTTAAGGGGATGTACAGTAGCTGTGAAATGGAGACTAACATCCAGATGTGAGGATGCAGTGTAGTGTGCATTTCTGCTTCCAAAGATGGACTTACAATGAAACTATTTACTATATCTTGACTCTAGGATTCTGGACTCTCTGCCATTGTCCATGCCCACAATGATGAACATATGACTGTGTATGAAGAACTATACTATAGTAATGATATAGGGGAACTAGGCAGGGGAGAGGGAATTGGGGCTGGGATAAGGGAAATGCCAGGAGCCTATGGAACTGTATCACAAAATGATAATAATAATAATAATAATAAATGTAAAAAAACCCAAATTCATAGAATTAACTATTGCGTCCCTTAATGACACAAGTTTCACCAGGGTGAGATGAAGGAAAGGCAGATTACTCATAGATCCACAAATATTAGGCTTTTGGGATATTTGAGCAGAGGACAGAACTAATCTTTTGCTTTAATTTCCTTAGATTCCCATACTACCAGATGACATTCTCACAGGAGCACAACCATTTCAATACAGAACTGTAACACTGATTTCCACTCATTTCCATTCTGGGGCTCCTCCATTAAAAATCAACCCCCACCCCATTTTCTGTCATTAGAGCACAGAACCACATTTACCCATTGAGCAAACTTAAGTTCATTCTGAAACTTCATCAATTTCACTTCTCACATGGAATTAGCCACCATGTGCTGCCTTTGATCTCCAATATTGCTCTCAGTTTCTAAGTTTTATCTCAACTCCTAACTCTTGCCCCCCACATTAGTGTGAACGTAGACACTCACATTCTTCCAAACTAACAAAAAAATCAGAAACTAAACATGCCTCTAAAACATAAATTAAGCTCTGCAGCTCTATTTTCTTCACCTAGCTTCATTATAATGGCATGAAGTTATGATCTGATTCCAGGTTACTTCTGCAATCCTCCACTGCTGAGTTCTTACTGGGCTGAATCCTGCAATTTTCAGATGGTTGCATGTTCTCTTTATGTCTCGACCTTCATATCATTTAATCCTGCTGAGCAGCATAACTTCACTTTCTCCAAGACATAACAATGAAGCCCAGGTTTTTTCTGTTGAAAAAAAAAATGCTCCTACAAACTCAACCAAACCACTATCTCTTCTAGAAAGATCTCCTTGCCTTCCAGTAATGCATTACACACTGCTCATAATGGTTACAATGCAAAATCAGCACACCACACTGTTAATGAGTACATGCCAGTGCGATTTTCCAGTCTGAAATCACATTTTTTTTTCAACATTCTGGGGTCCTGTGATTTCCAGTTCATCAAGACAACGGGGCAGGATTAGATTACTTTCAAAACATATATAACATTTCTTACACCATCATGAGTTTTTATTTTTTAGGAGATGAATTTCTTCATAGATTTTTTTTTATACCAGTTGTTTTTTTTAAAAAAAAAAGAATTATTTTTACTGAAAAGTCAGATATACAGAGAGGAGGAGTGACAGAGAGGAAGATCTTCTGCCTGATGGTTCACTTGCCAAGCCACTGCAGTGGCGGGTGCTGCACTGATCTGAAGGTAGGAGTCAGGAACCTCCTTCAGGTCCCCCACACAGGTGTAGGGTCCCAAGGCATTGGGCCGTCCTCGACTGCTTTCCCAGGCCACAAGCAGGGAGTTGGATGGGAAGTGGGGCTGCCGGGATTGGTGTCCATATGGGATCCCGATGCATTCAAGATGAGGACTTTAGCTACTAGGCCACTGAGCTGGACCCTATACCAGTTCTCTAACATTCATTTTTTCATTTTACTTGCTATTAGTGGGTATATTTTGTTGCAGTATTAGAAACTTTATTCAAACCAGCCTAACAAATAATTTTTCAAAACAATAAATAAATCAAGCTATAATATTTGTATCTGGGCAAACATTATCTTTAACATACGTTTTATTTTTACGTGCATCTCTGCTTTTCACCCTCTTGACAATCCCTCTTAGAAATAACGGCCTTAGTCAACTAAGAGTTTTGCTTTCATTCAGCTTCCAGTAACAAGAGAAAAAAAATTTCCCCCAAAAGTTTAACAAAAATCCCAGGATCATGTCTTATTGGATTAATATGTATTGAAGATCCAATTATAAATGAAACTCTGGAATGAGGGCATTTGACTATCAGAACGAGCCATTCTTATGCAACCAGCCCTGAACTAAGTGTCGTGGAATCAGAGCTACTCACATCTTATCATCTAAGATAAAGGTAGGGTTTTTTTGCTAATGAAAATCTTATATTAGAAGGGAGATTCATCCTGTGGAGGCAAAATTCTAAAATTCACTTACTGTTATACTTGCCTCACATATTTCTTCATTATTCTAAGGGCCAGAAACTTCCTCTGACTAGAACCACTGTGAACCACTCTGAATAGAACCACTCTCATGAGCCATATATATACTCTTTCCCATATTTTACTGTTTTCTTTCTCACAATTCCCCCCAAATATTCAAAAATATCAGTTGAGAGCTGTACAGAAACAGACTATGATCTGGATTGATTTCAGTCATGGGCTGCTTTGCTGGCTCCTATACCAGACAAGGAAAGAAGGGAAGACACTGTGTTTAGTTGGTGTTCATATTCCCAGAACTGGCATCCACTGAATGCTCCATAAACGCTTGTCTGCTAAATAAATGTAGACTTGGATCAATTCAGCTGAGAAGTGAATAATGAAATTAATTTAACACCAGTCTCCTAAGAGGAAGCTTCGAAAAATTCATGACAAACACTAAGCATTCATTCTGGAGCAAAGTTTAAAGATGTGTATTGTTTAGACAATGCTCAGTTTCCATGAACTTTTCAAGATATTCTATATGTTACATATCTGTTTTCAACACTTGATAAGTTCATCTGGGCTCAGCATCGTGGAACAAAACATAGGCAGAAGAGAGTTGGTAGCAGAATGGGGTAAGGAAGAGGGGTTGTAATATAAAAAAGTGTATTTTTTCATAAAGTTCTTAAACACAGAGTTTCATGTTAAGAAACCATAAAAACCAGGAAAAAGGAAACTAAAGACCCTAGGTAACAGTCTCAAGAGGCATCATCCAGATGCGATAACAGCCTTCACTTTCCTAAAGGACAAGGTCTTTGAGACACAGCTGAAATATCTTCAGTTGCACAAATATTTTTAAAGGACAGATCCAATCTGCCTTATGCTTCTAAGCTGCTAAAGGCTAGAGCTGTTAGCTCCCTCGGGCTATCCTTTTCAAGATCCATAGCTGTAGCAACAGTTAGGAAAAACAGAATACTCATAATGGTAGAAACAAAAGAGTAAAGGAAAAAATATATAACCTTTGTATTAGAGTATTAGAGAGTTTTCTTTCAGTTTATGCTAGTTAATACTTTTTCATTTCTATTTATTTAGTGTGTTGCTTAAATTCTTCTACTCCACCCTACCACCTTTGTCATTCCAGGCTATCTCTTCTTCTGCTAGTCCAACAAAGTTTCACAGCCACTACACCTCCCATCAATGTCCCTCAAGATGGTTTTAATGTCACTTATCCTCTTTCCTGCAAAGTTCTACCCTCACACAGGTTAACAGAAACATATCAGTCACTCAAAATAATGTTAATTAACCCCATAATGTTGGAAACTGTTGTTAATGTTATGTTATGGCTTTTAATTGGTCGGAACGATATTCTGCCAGCTATGCCTTCACTCAGACCAGAGTTGGTCTCCACAAGAAACTGTTGAATTGAGCTGACAATAAGATGCTGGACTCTGTGCATGGCACATGCTTACAATGAAAGAAACAAGACTGGATTTGAACTGTAATACTGCAATAAGATGGAGCAATCCACCATGGGGGGAGAGCATGGGGAGGGGATGCACGGAACATCAGAGCCTATGAAACAATGCCATAAAATGAAATGCAATAAAAAAAGAAACAATCACAGGAATAGCTACATCCAACTTTAACAAATAGATGGCACAGTAACTGAATAGTACCCTCTACAATGATACAACCATATTCCAATTCTCAAAAGGTATGAACATCACACTACCTGGAACAAGGAATGTTCTCAGATATAAGTATGTGAACCAAGGAGATCATCCTGAATTGTCCTAGCTAACCTTTCATTCAACATCAAACTGTCCCCTGGAAGAGACACACAGAAGACCATATGATGACAGAGGCAGGGATGTGAATGGTATGAATACAAGCCAGGCAGAAGAGAGGAGATATAGGCATGAGTCAAGAATTTTCAATAGCCTTCAGAAGCTGTTGGAGAGAACTCAATCTCGTTGATGTCTTGATTTTGCATTTTTGGTGTTTGGACCTATGAGAAAATAAATTTTTGTTGGTTGTGAAAGTATCCAGTTTGTTTCAATTTGCTGTAGCAGCCACAGAAAATTAATAGAGTGCTTTCTTATGTACACTGGGTCATGGCAAACCTCCACTTGCTTTAAATATTACCCCATAGTTTGAGCATACTGCAAAAAATCACAACTGATATTTCAATCCATAACCAGGCACTTCTCTGGTTCATTCATTTTGTCTTCTTGTTCTCCCAGAAAAATGATTTTTATGTTTATTTTCAGCCTACTGTCTTTGTATGTTGTTTCCCAAAAATAAATAATAGCAAAGAAGTTTTATAAACATCATTCAGTATAGGCAACCATTTATCCTGGACAGATTAAGTGTATTAACAGTATTCAAAAGTTCACGGGAAAGGTATATTATGGAGACGTGTGTCTGCGCTTCAAAAATTTTTGTATCAAAGTCAATTTATATTTGAATTTCATTTATCCATGAACTTACTAGAGTATTCCTGAGTATTCTCGTGTACACATCTAAGGAAATACCAGTCAATTAGCATTGTATCTGTTTCTCCTTGGTTGTAAAACATCAAGACACAAGATCTTAGTTTCTTTAATGAAGCTTTAAATTGCATCTTTATGAATTATTCCTTTCAATTTACAAAATGTTCCTCTCTATATTCCTATGATCCTATCTCCTCATTACTCCCTTTAACAGAAACACTGCACTAAATGTTTGGATTGATTGCTCCAATTGTTTTCTCGCCTATTCCACCAGGATTTTGCCTACATAAATCCACCCAGAGTACTTTTATCGAAGTAAGTCATGACTGAAATGCTGCTAGAGGTGATGATCAATTTCTATTGTCCCCATTACTTGACTGATCAGTAGCACTTAGCACAGTTACCACTTGTTCCACTTCGATGTACTCCTGACTTGGCTTGTAGAACCTGCCGGTTCATTTTCTTTCTACTAATGCTTAAGCATTGGCATGTCCCTAAGTTTCTTTGTCCTCTTCACTACCTGTACTCAAGGATATTTGGCTCCTATCCCTATCTCACAAATTTAAATGCCACTTCTTTGCATATGACTACTCAACATGTGACCATATTTGGCTCATCTCCCTAACTGCAACCTTCTATAACAACCAATTACCTAGCATTTTCAAATTGAACATTCCCAATTTAACCACATGCAAAACAGAAAGCCTGCTTTTCCTCCCAAGACATTTTTTTTTCTCACAGTCTTTTCCCCTATCAGTTGAAGGGAGCTATATCCACCAAGTGCTGAAGGCAAAACTCTTCAGGGTGTCATAATTATTTTTTTTTCTCTAATATCTCATACCCTGATCATCAGGGAATTGTTGATTCTACTTAAAATACATTAAAAATAAAATCTTAAATCTCCCTCCTCCCTCTAAATGCCTGATCCAATTCACCATTATCTTCTCCTCTGGTCTCATCCCGTCTACTTATATACTTATATAGTCTATTCATAACCTGAGTTGACAGAAATCCTGTAAAAACAGAGAGTACATTATATCTTCATGTCTTAACTAAAATATTCACTTTTTAAGAAATGATACCAAATATTTTAGAATGAAATATAAGTATTTTTATATTTCTGATCATATCTTCCATTATCTTCCCCTTATATCTACACATTCACAACTACACAATACCTTTAATGTTTCTGCAAAATGCATAACACCTTCAAACTGAGAGCATTTATCCTGCTATTCCCTAGGACTTGGATAAGCAGCAGGAGATGACCTAAATGCTTGTTCGCCTGCCCAGGCGGCAGACAATTCTATCCCAAAGTGAATGTTTTAGTCCTGATGTAGGAGACTTGGAAAAAAGCTCCTAACTCCTGGTTTTTGATTGGCTCAGCTCCTGCCATTGTGGCGGTTTGGGGAATGAATCAGCAGATGGTAGATCATTCCCTCTGTCTCTCCTCTGTAAATCTGACTTCTCAATAAAAATCTTTTTTAAAAAATCAAGTTAATGAAAACCCTGCTATAATTCTATCTACATAAAATAGAGTAATGTTTCCTTGCTTACCAGGGCCACAGTACTTACCTATGGCTCTGTGTGGACCACTCTGCAGACTTCCTAATAAAATCTAGAAATCTGAAATTTTATGTAAAATGCCTTCACTTATAAATGTTGATACAAGGGGTTAACACTGAGAAAGTCAAATAGAACATGCGTGTAGGTGACAATCAGTTCCTGGGCCTGGATTTTGGGGCTAGCCATGACTAAGCAATATCACCCTCTATCTCATTAGATACCAATAAAGCCCTTTGGGGCCAGTGTTGCAGTACACCAAATATGCTTGCAACACTGACCACCCAGGTGCTCCACTGCTGATCCAATTCCATGATAATGTTTCTGGGAAAGCAGCAGCGGGTTGCTGGGGTGCTTCAGCTCCTGTATTCATGTGGGAGACTTGGGTGAAGCTCCTGGCTCCTGACTTCAGCCTGGCCCCGCCCTGGTTATTTTGGTCATTTGAGGAGGCAGAAGATTTCTTTGTTTCGTTCTTTCTATTTTCTAACTCTGCCTTTAAAAGAAAGAATTCTTACCAAAAAAAAGTAACTCCCTCATCCCCATACCTGTACCAAGACAGAGACGTCCTCAAAAGGTGTCTGACAGGCCATCTTTCTCACTCTTCCCCACTCTGTCCCCCTAACTGAGAGGAGCTGAGTCAGGCAGATCTGTGCTGCTCCTTTGAAAATTCTAAGAGGAAAATCTACATGCTTTTGATAAAGTTCTAGAAATAGATGAATAAATTTAGGAAATCCTTTCTCTCTGGGTAAAATGAACTCCCAAGCTTCTTGCCTTTCTATAACCCTGAAAATCACATTTTAATGTCAGAAGCTGAATATTACCCTCTCTTTCCTTTGCATGCATAACAGAACCTTCCTAACGTTCTTGGAGGCAGACGAATGCATCAGGCTTTACAAGGAAATAATGAACACAAAAATAAGAAAAAAGTACCAAAGAAATAACTCACTCCACTTACATGAGTAGTAAACTAGCACAGGAATGCAGCGTGTTTACTCAGGATGCTGTATGAAACAAAATCGAGGACTCAAGGAGATCCTTGTTGTTTATTCCAGTCTTAGGCTTCAAACTTAATGCTAACATTTAGGAATGCTGGAATAAGGAGTTCTGTGCACCATGGCGAGTTCCCAAATAGCACTTTTACTTGTGCAATTTACAATTTTTAGTGCATTGTATCTAATATATTGCTAATGACATCAACGGCTTTCTTCGAATAGTCTTCTTCTTTCAACATTGAGATCACTTTCCTTGCTCTTGCAAATCTTGTTGTAAACTAAGTTTACTAATTTTCTTACATCAAAGCATCTTTTTTTTCCCTTTTCCCCCCATGGAGACATGTTATTCTCTTCATTAAATCATATTTATTTTAAAGCAGATGTTAACATTTCAAGTAAAACTACTCACAAAAGCAATTTTTCATTTTTTTATATATATAACAATTTCTTCTTTGAACTTTGAAAGTTTACTTTTGATTGATTTTTAATGGCCAAGTCATCTCTCTTCCATGTTAAATTGATTCCTCAGTATTTTACTTTTCTCTTAGGTGATGCACCAGAATTAACCTGAACCTTTCCCTGATATTTTAGAACAACTATTAGTTCTTATAATCTGTTTCAAATTATGCTCTTTGTTCCATGGCAAACTTGGTACATTTCTGGACAAGTACAATTTAAAACAAGCAGTCAAAACTTCTCTAAAAAGTAACGAATATCATTCAGCTGAGAATAAATTTTAAAACAGGAAACTAAACTTTAAATTTAATTGTGAGTTTAACAATGTCCCAGATACCTTGAAGAATACAGTATCATTCAGGGATATATTTTATAAACAATTGATTAAAAATAGATACACTCTCACCACACTGATTTATATTTTATAACAAAAATAAGACAAATGCTCTTTGTTTTAGAAATATATTTATATAAGTTACCAGAATAAAAGAATTTCCATGTTGATTTTTAAATACTACTGCTTTTTTTTTAATCAAAAAGGCTTATAGAGCCCTAATGACATTGATTGCTTTGGATCATATGTAGATCTCAAGCCATATATGGCTTGTATTCAAGTATAGCAATATTCACACTTCTTCACTACCCTGTACTGTGGAGGAGTATGCAACTTCACAAACGGAAAAGTGGTGAAAGGGAGGGAATACCAAATTTGAATTAAATCTTTAATAATCCTTGCAGGCTTCCACTCAGCCTGCCACCTTCCATCCAGTCTGTTCACAGCATGCTCAGGTTGGAGCTTTTCCTTCATTCTCAGTTCTCCAATAAGCTATCACAAGGTGCAACCCAGAGCCTGACCTCACAGTATACGACAAAGCTGCTTCAAGCAATCCACAGTAAATGAGAGGCTAATATAAGTTATTGTACACAATGAAGTTTGCTGACTACTGGACTTGTTATTATAGCAACAATTGACAGAAATTAATAACTGGGAAAAGTGTGATAGCAAAGAAAATTCTAAAATATATCACAAAACCTGGAAACCCATTGGCAGAAAGCATGGAACCTTATTTCAGGCTAAAAAATTATGGCACAGAAATGCAAGGGAAATATCTGGCCAAGCCATCATCCAGAACAAAACAGAAGAAAAAAATATATATAGCTGATGATTCGTTGGGCAGAGAGATTGTGAGATTGGATAGTATACCCTGGAGTTACTATCCGTTAGCCATTGTTAATACCACGAGAAAACAAATGAGTTCAGGAGACAGCTAGTCTATTCACTAAAAGGGATAAGAGGGAACACAAATATCCCAGAGCTTTCCATGTCTAATGATAGAACTGATCTTCATCTCCAACTTCCCCTGATTGTAAATGGGGAAAACCGTCATTCCCACTTCCAAGAGGTTTGAATGGACTAGCTAGTTCTGCAACAATTTTAACTTTTTAATAAGGGAAGTTGCACTGGCTTATTATTATTGCAAACACCATACACATTTTTTCAATGAAGTGCATCAATTAAAACAGACTAAGGATACTACCTATAAGTGTAACAATTGCAAAATACCTCTAGGTCTGGAAACTTAGCAGAACATGGTGAATTGAACCAAACACACTTTAATAGTAGCTTTAGCGGCCTTCATTGTAATATAGCCAGGCAAAACCACTGCCCACAACATCAGCATCCCACTTTGTCACTGGTTAGAGTCCCTCTAGCTCCACTTCCAGCCCAGCTCCCTTTTAAGGACCTGGAAAAAGAGATAGAAAAAGGCCTAACTATTAGGGCTACTATCCCACCAGCAAAGACCAGGCTCAAGCTCCTGGCTCCTGGATTCTATCCCACTCAACCCTGATCATGTGGCCATCTGGAAAGTAAACCAGTGGCTCAAAGAATTTTATCCATGTCTCTGAGTCACTCCTTCACTGTAACTCTGACTTTCAAATCAGCAAATAAAATTTTAAAAAAATCCATGATTTTAAGAAACGTGTACTTTAAAAGACACTCTAAAGTCATATAAAAAGGAATTGAGTCTTTTAAAAGCAATTCCTGGTCTTCAAGTTTCTGAAGATAAGAGGCAGACTGGAAGTGTAGTCCCACCAACAAAGAGGAGAGGGCTCTTTAACTCCTTCCTCCAAGGTTTAGAACAAGCATGAACTACATACCTTACCAAATAGGATAAGATTAAAGCCTTGTGGAACAACACCTGAGGATTTGTTTTCAGGAGAACTGGAGCCCATCCAGAATAAAGAGCCTCATCACTCCTACCAAGTGGGATTTCAGAGTTGCCGTGAATCAATGACTATTGTGTGATTCCCATTGTTCTCCTGCTTAAATAGAAATTATTATCTTGGTTGTTGTGTTCCTGGTCAACCACTGTGTGTAGGAAATGTGCGGAAATAACATATTTGTTCCAACTTATAGATTTCCGGATCAATGCATCCAACTGTGATGTAAAGACTAGGATAAGATTTATTGCTCAATATTTGTTGTTTACATGAAAGACTCAAGTAAAAGTTAATTGCTGAAAAAAAGTTAATTGTTGTAGTATGCACACTGTATATTTTGGTCAGAAAGTTTACTGTATATCGACTACTCATTTAGGGAATCAATTCTACAAATATTTCTTTGGTCATTAACAGGTTTTTGTCTTTTAGGTACCCGGGACAGAACAGTCAACAAAACTGATGAGACCCAGTAATATTTCTAAATGAGAAGCACATTTGAAACATGATTATGCTTACCTTTCTGTTTATGTATTTCTTCAACATGTGACTCTGTACTCAAGATCACATTGTGTTAAAATTCCTAAAAGCATCCCTAGCCATAAAGAATCTAACTCATCTTTAACCAGAAGAATCCAAAGCCTAATCTAGCTGAGACATCTGTCTGAAGTTCAGACTCTCCAAAACAGTAAGCCCGATCCTGATGTCAGCTTTCTGCTCTTCAAACAAAGCAATATTAGTAGTAAGTTTCTAAAGAGAAATCAAACTCTTCCTTCAAAAATCATTGCAATTCATCATCAAGGTCTTTGCATTTCCTAGCTCATGTTTAACTTCCTATTTCTTCATATCTGGGATCCCTACTCTGCTAAGACTCATACCATTTTTAAATCTTCAGCAACAACCTCCTAAATGTTCTCCCACTTTGATGAGTAACATTTGTCTTCCACAAAACCATTAAATTAGCTAAAATCAGGGTTGACTATACCAGATACACTGATTAAATCTAGGTACAGTTTTCTACCACCTTCTATGCAAAACACATAGTCCCCTTTATTCATTTGAGGGGATTCTCCACAGAATGATCCTTACCTCAGTTTTAATCTCATGATTTCCTTTTACCTTCAAAGCTTATAGTTATAAAATTAAATGGAATCAGCACCAGTTGTTTGATGATCCCCAAAAAGCTGATTTTTAACTTAGGAATTCATGAAGCTTCACCAAAGTGATTTGATCAAATCACCTTTGCTTCTTAAAATATCTCTACAGAAAATAAAAACAAGGAGTAAGATACGAACATGGAAATATCTGTGGTACATTTATTTTCTGTCACATGAATCCCATAATTCACTATTTTTTGGCCAGGTATCATTTCACTGCATTCACTCGTAAGTGAACCCAGATGAACTGCAAACATAACCTTAGAAATTTTAGTCCATAGCATTATTTGTTACTTAGAAATAGTAATACTGGTAATGATTGGGGAGAAATCATGGACAAAATGGTTTTATTTAATTTGCTTCTCCAGTTGTCACTATATAAGAAAATACTTATGAAGAGAAATAGATGTATTTGACAACTCTCTAATTTCCAAATCTCAGATAACTTAAGGCTCAGATGAACAGTTAGCTGTAGTGATTATATTGCTATCAGAAGCACATCAAAATTCACATTTTCTTTATGTCAGTTTTCTTGATCTTAGTTATCTGGATTTATTACAGCAGGTTATTGCTTCTCAGCTACAGAAATATTTTCCTGTTGTGTGAGAGGAGAAGGAAGGATACTATTTTGTACACATTTAACAGCTTCCATTAAACACCATTACTATGTTCCTCCTAAGCTTAGATAAAAAATTGCTTCTGTATTTTGTTCTGGAAAAGGGACAAGAACCATGATTCTACATTCATGAAATACTTAAAAAATCTTTTTATTTCCCCCTTTAGTTCAACCAGTATACTCTTTTTTTAACTTCTTTTATGATGATGATGATGATGGTAATGATGATACAGTTCCACAGGCTGTGGGATTACTGCATTGTAACCTCATATCTGGATGTTATACTCTCTATTACACAGTTACTATACATCCTCTTAAATGAAAAGCCACGATACATCCTCTTAAATGAAAAGCCACCGAAGAAATGAAAAAGCAAGAATCTTCCTGAAGAAAACAATGCTACTGTATACTCTTAGCTGTGAACTTGAAATCATGACAAATGTTGAACATTTAAATCAATTTTGAAAAGATTTATTCATTTTTATTGGGAAGGCCAGATATACAGACAGAATCAGAGCTCACTGTCCAAACAGCAAAATGGCTGAAACTGAGTTGATCCCAAGACAGGAGCAAGGAGCCTCCTCAGGGTATTCCACATGGTTGCAGGTTCCCAAGTCTTTGGACTGTCCTCCCTGCCTTCCCCGGACACAGGCAGGGAGCTGTCTGTGAAGTGGAGCAACTGGGACAAGAACCAGTGCCCACATGTGATCCTGTGCATGCAAGGTGAGGACTCCAGTTACTAGGCTATGGCGATAAGCTCACATTTAATTCATTCTTAGTGAGATTTCCTTACTAATTATTCCCCAGCCTACTTAAAGCAGTGCAAAAGCTTTTGTAAGCTAAATTTCATAGAGAATAGCACTCTGCTGTACTATTGTACAATATAAAACACATTTGATGTTCTCTTCTAAAATTCTTGTATTCAAGGTGTGATCTCCAGTACACCAATTGGCGGAAACATTAGGAAAATTAAATCATCCTATTCATCTCAGTTTCATGATATAGAAAAATTTTCAAAAATCTATTGATTCAAGCTACTAGATGCATAATCCTGAAAATTGAAGTTAATACATATAAAATTATAGTGTAACTGTAAACCATAGAATATTCTTAGAGACGTGTTTTTTTTCTTAATGGAATTTTTGTAGACCCAGCTTGAATATGAAGAGTCAGACAACCCAGTTGGCATCATATATTCTAATTTTAAACCTCTAACTCAAGACACTTCTATATGAAGATCTAAAAGGTTATGGAAAGAGTTAATTCTTTTCAAAGTGAAACGATGTAGCAAATGTTCTGTGAGCCAATGAAGTTTTAATCGCTTGTACATGGATGACTCCATAGTACTTTGCTCAGATAAGTACTTGATAAACACATGTGGAATTGAATTAACTGAACCAAAAGACATATTTCCTTCTAATAGCAGTGTGACAGTTACTAGTTCTGTCACGCAGGAATAAGTTATGATGCCTTCAAGGAGCAGCTTCATGTGGAATTGATAAAACAAGCTCAGAATAAAGCATTCTGTGCCTATGTCTCTGCTTATGTTTCCCTCTGCTTTTACTCCAATGTTGTGGCTATTGGTGACAATTCCATTTTTCTATTACTTATCTTGAGCCTCATGATTTTAAAACTGTATTTTACTTACCTTACCCTGTTTTCTCACTCTACTGTTCTAACATTTCTCCATTTTGCAAAGCTTAAGTCAATATCTTCCTCACAACATCTTTTATGTAACCCAAAAATCGCATTGATCTTTCCTTTGAATTCTATTTTGCTATCAACTTAAGAAAATCATAAAACATCCACCTTTTACATAACTACATCTAAAACTTCATGTATTCAGAATTTTTGATACTGTTTAGTTAGTTGATGTTTGTTAGTTTTGTCCTTAAAAATGTAAGTTTCACAGATATAGACAGCCTGTCTCAGACCTACTTAGCATTCCATTAAGAAGTCTTCTTTCAACAAATATTTGCTGAATATCTGCAACATGCAAGTCATTGTGCTCTGTGCTTTGGGGGATGTAAGGATGTGTCAGCTGCAATCCCTGCCCTCCAGTATTGTACATGTATAATTGATAAGTGGCCTAAAGCTTCTTTTATAATTGCATGAATTTGCTCAGTTTAGAGTATTTGAATCTTTTCACTGTTGTTGTTTGGCTGCTGTTGATATTTTTCAAGTTGAATATATATATATATATATATATATATATATATATATATATGGAAATTCAAATGAATCCCTTGATTATTGGGAAATTCATTGATAGTGGTAATTTTTGCTTTTATTTTCTCATTACATTCAGTTATTGTCTATCAAAAGAATGCTCATTTTCACATTGCAATCTGAAGATCTGAATTCATAGAGAAGGGATTCTGCCTTTACTTTCAAATGTCATCTATTCAGTTTGTAGTTCTCCCTATCCATTACTTTAATCATAACCTGGCCTTTCTGTTTGGGTAGGTTTTCCTCTTCCCAGTCCAAGGCTCAATACATATGGCTTCCATTGAAGTCACTGTAGGAATCAAAGTCAACAGGTTGCTCCAAGTGTATAAAGATTTCATAAATTCTTAACTTCTGAAGTGGTTATCCTTAATGATTCCTTAATTACCATAAAAAAATATTGCTCATTCTGCAAACTGCATCCTCAGATGATAGAATATTCCTTACTAATTGATGTTGGTTATCCATAATTCTGGTGATTATGCTAGCTCCTGTCGATCATTTTCACATATAAATGACTGCTTTCTTCTTTTCTAGTACTGTTCTAACATATCTCTTCACATTTAAGATAGAGAGAAAACATTATTAATAAAATATAAAATAGTTTAGGTGTACCACAGGAAGATGCTTGAATAAGTAATTCAGTGTGAATGAGAGGTGAAAACTTCCAAGTGACTCCTTTATTGCACACAATTGATTGTAATTCACGTACTGCTTTCTATTAAGCAGAAACTTCAAAGTGTTCTCACTGTACTATCATATATACAAGCAAAGATTAAGCTCCATTCAATATTTTTGGTTCATAGAAGTATACACATATTATCTATGGAATATGAAGTATGTACAATAGGCTATCTACAAATTACATGTAAAATCATGTAGAATTAACAGAAAACATGTTGAAGACATCTAATGCGTTGAGCATGAGAAAAATCAAAATTCATCATTTAAAGCATCGGTAAACCTACTGTCATTCTTTACATGTACCAAGAACCAAATACTGGTTGGTACATTCTCAGATGTGAATTAAATGGTGAGTGGCAGCACTGCTGGTCCTTCTCACCAGATTTCTTCCCCTTGCTTATCACTGTTTCAGTCTACAGAAATATGACACAGGGATTGGCTCATCTTCTATGTGGAGCCCTGCAACACTATCCAGAGACTGCCTCCCAGGGATCTCATGAAGCATCTTAAGCACCTTACCCTGGCTAAACACAGTCACACCGACAGTGCTCTGAGAGACAGGACACCCAGGGAGGCCTAGAATTTTTTTATTACCTGGACCTGAATATTCAGTACCAGTTCAGATTCCATAGGATATCATAAATCCTTCTCAACAATGCGTTATTTTTCCTGGAACCTACCAGATTTAGGTTCTTATTTTTTCAGCAACAGGAACAATAACAAGGTCTTCACTATTGAATTTAAGTGGAAAATGTCGGGTGTTGACTATTTTCCCAGAATGCCTCTAACCATTCATTCAGGGAACTTCTCTTTCATTGCACACTTCAAAACACTTTGTAAAATGATTTTAATGTCATTGACAATTTAGTAAGTGAAAATGGCATCTCATTGTGATTTTCATTTTATATCTTTGAATGCTAGGGAGACTGATTGTAGTCTCATGTATTCTTTGGCCATTTACCTTTCTTCCTTTACAAAATGTCAGATAAAGTTCTTTGCTCATATTTCCATTAGGGTCTTCACCTCTTCCATATTGGCATGTTGAAGCCATTAAAAGTTCTAACTCTTTGTTTGCCAATATATTATGAGTTTTTCAACTTCATATCATGTCTTGTAATTATTCTGGTATTTTTAAAAATAAAATCCTCCTCATTTTTTTAAGGCAAGACAAGGCAATCTGCCAATTCTGGTACCATTTTAAACTTTTTATTGCTTTAACTTTGTATTTTATATCTTTCCTGACCTTAAAATTTCTATAAATTTACTTCTAATGTTCAATTCTTATTTCAACCATCAGTCACAGAAACTAGACCTTTAATATACTAGATTATGTTTATCAAGATACCCTCAGTAATGTAAGAGTACTTGAAAGCATTAGTGGAAAATTGAATTGAGCTGCTTACTTTGGTGTAGAAAATTTTAAATGCAAGATTATAAATGTATTTTTACAGGGCCCGGCGGCGTGGCCTAGTGGCTAAAAAAGTCCTCGCCTTAAAAGCCCCGGGATCCCATATGGACGCCGGTTCTAATCCCGGCAGTTCCACTTCCCATCCAGCTCCCTGCTTGTGGCCTGGGAAAGCAGTCGATGACGGCCCAAAGCTTTGGGACCCTGCACCCGCGTGGGAGACCTGGAAGAGGTTCCTGATTCCTGGCATCGGATCGGTGCGCACCGGCCCGTTGCGGCTCACTTGGGGAGTGAAACATCAGATGGAAGATCTTCCTTTCTGTCTCTCCTCCTCTCTGTATATTCGGCTTTCCAATAATAATAAATCTTTAAAAAATGTATTTTTACTAATCAATTTTGTTCTCTGAAATGTCCCTTGTAGTATTTGTGCTGCTTGCGTTTCACCTGTATTTGATCTTTTAAATTTTTTTAAAAATTTATTTTAAAGGCAAAAGGGTTTTACAGGCAGGCACATATGGGAAGATAATTTCTATGTGCAGGCTAATCTCCAGATGCCTATTATAGCCCAGACAGAGTCAACCTGAAGTCAGGATTGAGGAACTAAGAACAATCTCCAAAGTCAGTGGCAGGGAACCAATTCTGAGTGTCTAACTTGGTGTCTCCAAGGTGTACACTAGCAGGAAGCTACAGTTTGAAGACGAGCTGGTATTTCAGCCCAGACAATCAGATATGGGATACAAGTTTCCCAAGTAGCATCTTTACTGCTGTGCCAAATGCCTGTCTCTACCCTTCCTTTTTCAGATAACTTTATCTTAAATGCATTCTGTTAGGCAAATGTCAGTCAAGTAATCCATGGGTGAGCGTAGGAATGATCCAACCAGTGAACTATTCAACTGTGTGCTCTTTGTCCAAAATTCGCATTCTGGAGGACAAAAAAAAAAAAAGAAAGTAGAAAATGCTGGAAAGCCAAAGCCAGTGACCCCACCACTTGCATTGTTGTAGCTACCAGATTCCTTTCCCCATGAAACTGTCTCTTCAGTAGTTTCCCTTTAATTTCCTGAAATATCCATGTATTTTATCTCCTTTTTTTCCTGCATTTTACCAACAGTTGATATTTGTGAAGGCAATATTATACAGAATAGTATTTGTATATCAACACAATATATGCAGGGGCAACATAAACATATTTTTTCAGAAAGTCAAATACCCTATTACATGATATTTTATTATCATTAGTATTTTCCATATAGGAAGGACCAAAAATCCAGCACTAAACCAATATACAAACTGTGCTTATTAACTACAGCTGACAATGGCAACACAATTTTAAAAATAAAGCTTGAGGCTACAGATATCAGAACAGAGTGCAGTGAGAATTTCTTAGCAATAAGCAATGTTCTTTCTAAGCTGAACCAAGCACAGGACATTCGGAGTAAACACAGAATCCACCTGAGAAGCGAAGCTTGGGAGCCATTACTTATGAGTCTTACAGGGCATTGGAACCCTTTGAGGCTCCCTCTCCTGAATGGCATGGCGCAGCTCTTTGGGAAAGGCTTGTCACTTTGATGCCATGAAAGAAAATGGATATGAAAGAGATTCTTCAAAATATTGCCAGGACATAGATAGAAACTCTAGGAACAGATGAGATATTTTAAGCAATATACTGGGGTTCACCCTTGATAGCTCTGTTTGGAACCTCATTCTCACAGAAACTTTACTCCAAAAGCATATATAATCTAAACTGAAAACTACTCAATTATATTAGTTAAATATACAAAAACTTGTAATTTTGATTTTTTTCCCAAATAGTACATTCCACGGCCGCTCTCAACTGAGTTATTATAATCTCTTTCTGGTGAAGTTGTTCAAAAGTCACATAAATAGTTCTGAAATCCTTCTGTTACTCATGGTGTCTATTTGATCCCAAGTTGAAAGGGTACCAAAACTCAACTCATGTCTCACCAAGCACTGCCTCTCCTGACCCTGACCATCATCATCTCTCACCTGGATTTAAGCAAAAGAGCATTCAATGCTTATCTGTTGTTTGTCTTATCTACCTCAAGTATGTTTTGAATAGAAATGCTAGGTCAAAACCACCAAAATTAGTTGCATCATGTGAGGCTTTTTCCCCCAAATCATACAACAACTTCCCTTGTCTGACAGAATAAAAAAAAAGTTGTATTTTTACAAAGATTTGGTATGATATGACCACTCAGGAATGCTTTGGCCTTGTCTCTTCTATCCCCTACCACCCTGCAAGCCCTCTCTTTTCTCACCCCATTTCACTGTTTATTTCTCTGCTGTTAAAATATTCCCATTCCAGTCTTTGATTATGCTCTTTGCGCTGCAGGAGTGTCTTTGTCCATAGTTCTCCCTGCTCACTTTCCACATCTTCCTGGGACTTAGACTCCAGTGGCACCTTGCCTCTGCAGCCTTCCTTGGAACTTGCATCCTACTTCAGTCATCCTTCAGCATTCTACATTCACTTTTATACTATTTTTTCCTCCATAGTGAATATCATGATATCAAGTTAGTTGTCAAAAATAGCTTATTTTTTCCATTTCCTGCACACATAGAATGCACATGTCATGAGAAAGATTTTCTTCTCATTATTATTGTCCCAGCATCTAGAACAATGCCTGGTACATGATCAATTATCAGAAAATACATAACAGATGATGGATAAATTCCTTGTACTCATCCCAGTTGAGAAATAATTTTTTAGGTCCTCTACTAATCTGGTGGAATGTCTGTAACTTTTTGAAGTCAGTTAGTTTGATAGCAAAATCCTTAAAATATTGTAAACGTGGGCCTGGCGGCGTGGCCTAGCGGCTAGAGTCCTCGCCTTAAAAGCCCCGGGATCCCATATGGGCGCCGGTTCTAATCCCGGCAGCTCCACTTCCCATCCAGCTCCCTGCTTGTGGCCTGGGAAGGCAGTTGAGGACAGCCCAATGCATTGGGACCCTGCACCCGCGTGGAAGACCCGGAAGAGGTTCCTGGTTCCTGGCATCGGATCGGCGCGCACCGGCCCGTTGTGGCTCACTTGGGGAGTGAAACATCAGATGGAAGATCTTCCTCTCTGTCTCTCCTCCTCTCTGTATATCCAGCTTTCCAATAATAATAAATCTTTAAAAAAATATATTGTAAACGTTTTACGAATGTATTGATGTTCATATAATAAGGCATATAAAATAAAAATAAGAATGTAGCCCTTATGTTAAAGACAGTTCACTTTCTACTTCTATATTTTAATGAATAAATGTTATTTGGAAAGCTCCACAGAAAAAAGAATCAAAATAGCAAAGATATACAGTAGCTTCTACTATTAAAGCTTTTCTCCTCACTCAGAATATATATCTGAAAAGGTCATATCTTTGTTTATACAGTAGTTATTGTGTAGATACAGTGATGACAAACCTTTCAAGTTATCCAGAAGTTTATGCCTAGGAATGATCCTTGAAGCGACAGAAAACAGATTAAGGTGAAATCAAGCCCTATTATACAGTCAGGCAGGTAAGAATACACAACTCATTAAAAGGGGCAGAGCAGAAGAGCTAAGAATCAGAAACAAGAGAAATTGGAAAACTACGTGGCTAACATGAGCATATAGCAAGGTTTCAGCAAGGAAGAGGGTTAGGAGTCTTCTATCTAAATTTACAGTTTCCCGTCATGAAAACCAATTACCACCAACAAACCCACTAACATCTCTGCTATCCTTTTGGCCTAACAAAGTATAATTTTTGTAATGTTTTTAGATCTATATATCTCAGTTCCATCTGCTGCCATGGTATTTATCTAGATTCTGATTCAGTTTCCTAAATAATAGAACATGTTTTTAAATTGGGGAAATAAAAATAGCAAGTGCTGATCACTGGTTATGGGTTGTGAAAGAACACAATGCTTGCAACTTTATACATGTACTTCGAGTCCTGAGGAGTTTGAGTTTATAATCACTGACAAAACCAAATTAATCTTCTACATGTATGGTACAGTAAAAGCAAATCAATGCAAGGAATAATATACCTTGTAATCAAGCAATGCAAATAAATCAGATCAATGCAAACTCAATATGCAAGTAAAACTGAAATAGGAAAACAATATCCAGAACTCTAAATATAAGTGCTGATATAAATCCTTTAACTCATTATCCCCAAATAGATTTGGTTTATATTTAGAATTATCTTCAAAGATCTTTCTAAAAACTTTGGTTTTCTATATTTTTTAAAATTTTATTTGAAAGAGATAATAAGAATTTTTTATCATATAAACTTTCATTCTTTATTCACACATAATTCTAATTCAGAGACTAAAAAAAGTTAAGCTTGGCAAACATTGTGTAACTATTCACATAAACCCTTGAAAGCTATTACACTAGAGTTTTGTAAGTAATCCTGTTCATCAAAGTTTTGCTGCCTATTTAAAGGAAAAGGCTTAATGTAAAAGCCTCACATGTAATACAAATGCTTGTAAAAAAGTACTTCAATGATTTTTCTGAGACAATGTAATAAAACATGTTTGAAACAGCTAAACATAACAGAGGTTGGCTTGTACCTCTGCCACATAATGTGTAACTTTGTCAACAAGACTTAAGTTCAGAGCTGACAAACCACTGGGTTACAACTGTCAACCCACCCATTCATGGTCTTTGAAGAAATCACAAAACGATTAAGCATCACATTTAAAACACATACAAGCAATCGGTTCTCAGCCTTTTTGCTAAGATTAAGTGTAAAACATGCTCAGGAAAGCAGTTAATGTATTCATTTCTACATTGTTTGTCAGATGGATTTGGTTTTAACCAAGTTGTTAGGATTACTCTTCAGTATTCAGCAAAAGAAAACTTGGAGAGCTACATTTTTTGAGCTCTGTCCTCTGGGATGCTGGTCTTTTGAAATGAACCTACTCCCAAATCTGAATAGCCAGCCTGACAGGCCCCATTTCTCAGTTTCAAATGTAAGTCTCTATTTTTTAACTGAGAAATGACAATAGCAGCACCTGTCAGGGTAGCTTGGCACTTTTTTTTTTCCTGTTACAGCTTGCAATAGAAAATGCATTGCCTGCCCAGAGGACTAGGGCTGGTTCAAATCTCATTACGATGCAGAAGATTAAATGCTGACATCCAGGTAAAATTAATTATTTCTTACCTAATCAAAACACATTAATATTTGAAATTTAAACACAGCTTCCAAAGTAAGCACTAAAACATAATTGCCAGTCTGTATACATCCTGGATCTCTTCACATGTTTTATTTTGCCTTTCAAACAATAATCATTAATTTGATTTTTTTAATGCTCAAATAATTTGTATGATGCATTCAGGAGAATATGCATATCACTAGGTGATTTGCATGAATATTTAATGATTCTCCAGGTGGATATTCATGTCACTTCACAGTGTTACTAACACAAGGTTAAAATAAACAGGATCTCCTTTGTTAACTATACAAAGTTTTCATTTGTGATTTCTCAAGTTATTAAAAACTCTTTCTATAATGTATATAACCATATGACCTAACAGAAATTTTCTTGTGCATTTTTTATAACCTATAGCCTATAAAAATATTATATTATATTGTCAAGTATCTCAACATTTTCCAATTTGGTTTGGTTTGTGATTAGGAAATATTTAGTAAAACTTTTGTCTTTGACACAGATCAATTGTTAATTTTCCATTTTAGGAATACTTCTAGATTTTAAACTTTTGTATTTAGTGCTTTTAAGAAATCTGGAATTGATTTTTATATATACAATTTAAGGGCTGTCATGTGGCACAGCAAGTAGAGTTCTGCAGTGTCGACATCCTTTTTGAGCTCCAATTCAAGTCCCAGCAGCTACATTTGATAATGTATCTGATAAAGCAATAGAGGTTGGCTCAACTGCATGGGGCCCTGTTCCCATGAGCTATCCAGAACAAGCCCAGAAGAACCACTGTAGCCATTTAAAGAGTGAACCAGCAAGTGGAAGACCTCTTTCTCTTTGTAAATCTTTCAAGTAAATGAAATAGGTGATATACAAATACACACACACACACACACACACAGAAATAAAATTTGGTTAAATTTTTTTACATGTCAATAAAACTTTTTTTATACCCTGTGAAGTTATGTGCCAGGGAAATAAGAGAAGTAATTCACTCAGCTTTATGTAACATGCTTTACTCCCAGATTTACAAACAGATCTCTACTCAGACATGCGACAAGAAAACTGCTAAACCTTCAATCCTCTCCCTCTGCTTTACAGATAGTTTAAGTAATTCAAACAGAATAGCAAAAATAGATCCTTCCTCCCATGTCCTTTAAGTTATTTTTCTTCATTACTAAACCAACTCAGTATTTGGAGGAAGAATTTGGAAAATACAGGTATCTTTCTCAATAACAGAAAGCATACAATTTGCCAAATATTTCCTCATGCATTGCCTGCAGGAAGAATAAGCTGAAAAAGTGGTCAAATCTGAAGCAAAAAATGTGAGAGGAAAAACCACATTCCCAAGAAGTTGCCTTTCTACTCCTACTAATCCCAAAGTAAAACCATAAAACTGACACTCTTTGGATGGCTATTTCACTCACCAGTCAAGATTCCAGTTGGGATGCTTACATTCTACAGCCTTCTGCCTTTAGATCTTAATTGTAATTTCCTGCTAATGCAGGACCTGGGAGGCAGCACATGTGGACCCAAAGAGACAGGTCCCTGTAATTCACATGAGAGACCTGGATTAAGTTTCTACTTTCCTGTTTCATCCAGACCTACCAGCAGTCACAGCAGGCATTTGGTGAGTGAGCCAACAGATTGGAAACCCTTCTACGTGTGTGTACAACTCTTTCCTCCTCCTCCTCTCCCTACACCTCCCTCTCTGTCTTCCTCTCCCTCTCTCATCCTCACCTTCTGTATGCTGCCTCTTCCCCCTCCCCAACTTTGCATTTTTTATTCCATTTTTTATTCCCCCTCAGAACTTCAGCCAAATTTTACAGAATGAAGTATTTCATACTGGCAAACTCACACACTGAACAGAATAGGAAACCCAGACAAGCTTCCCAGAATTAGTAGTCCCAATATATACTCTGAAGTATGAATGGAAACATTTATCATCAGATATGTGGGGGAGATAGGCAAAAAAGAGGGTAGGTGAGAAAAAACACATTAAACAACAAAACAATAATAAAAACACAGCCAAAAAAACTCAACCTGAAAAAGAAAAAGACGAATAGAGTACAAGAAAACTAAAAGCAATAATAATCATTTCATTGTTGACCTCTGGAACATGCAATAAGATGTTAAAGAAAGGAGAAGGAACCAAGAGAATGAAAGCTTTTTGTAAATTAAGAATCAGAAGAAAGACAACAGCAGAGGATGGACCAAATTCCAGTACCTGACATTTGTTGCACAGGGAGCAGGGACAGTAGGGGATAGAAAATTTCAAAACAAAATACACACAAATTTACTCAGCAGTGTTAGCACAGGCTTACAAAGTGAAATCTAGAGAATATCAAAAGAACCAGTCGCAAGCTCAGCTGCATGCACCAAAAGGCAAAACATTAAAAACACCTTTACTTGGAAATTAAAATAATGAATATCAAAGCTAATTGAATAAAAGTAATACCAAATTTGAAATTCAACCACACTGAATACTATAAAAGTCCTGAGAGAGCCATTTTAAATTATGATTTATCATCAATCAAATATATGAACAAAATAAACAACAATATAGCCATATATTATTTTCCTTTCCTATCTTGTTATCAGGAAGAATACAGACATGGGATACTTGATACAATTTAATGAAAAAGAATCTATAAAAAGACGCCTGCAGAGCTAGCTGAACTACAAAGATACTGGTCCAATTACAACAGGAAGTCACTGTGCTTATCAACCAGAAAAAAAACTTCTCAAAAGTACAGTGCAATGCTCTCAAGGTAAAAATCTTTAATTTCTTAATTTCTTAATGTAAAAAAAGAGAATTAAATAAAAAATAATTTTATCCAATGTTAACCAAACTAAAAAAAATTAGTACATAATTTTGACCAATTGATGGCATATTTCAAAAGTGAATCTAGTTGAACTTGATGTTGGATACAGTCTCAATTCACAGAAGCCTGGTTAGTACATAAAAAGAAAGCAAAATTTAATAATGCATACGACTTAGCTTTGTAAGGAGCAGTGTTTCCAGATTCATAAGATAAATTAAAAAAAACATGGAATTCAATTTTTAGAACCAGTTTACAAGTCAAAATATAATCAAAACATATATTGTTGCTTTGTTTTTAAATGTTCCTGCCAATAATTTGAGCTTTTACAATATTTTTGGATTTAAAAAAATATGATGTCAAGCCAAAAAAAATGAGAAAAATTATATGCGGTGTGAATAAATGACTTGGCCCAAATTCTAATGTAAATATTCACACATTTATCCAGCACTGCCTAGTTGATTTCAAAAACAAGTAAACTTGCTTAGGCTATGAAATTAACAACAGGCTTTCTTAGATGACAAAACTTTAAATGCGCAATAAATACAAAACAAGATTGTCATTGTGGTGTAGCACGTTAAGCCACCAACTGCAACATCGGCATCCCATATGGCTGCAGATTAAACCCCCAGCTCTGTTCCACTTCCCATTCAGCTCCCTGCAAATGCCCTGAGAAAGCAGCAATGGCCTGAAAGTCCCTGTATCCACTTGGAGACTCCTGAAAGAAGCTCCTGGTTTGTTTCCATCTGTCCAGCCTTGTCTATTTCAGCCACATGGTGGATGAACCAGTGGCTGGAAGATCTCTGCTTGTCTCTCTCTCTTTCTCTTTCTCTGTCTCTCTCTCTCTCTCTCTCTCTCTCTCTTTCTCTCTCTCTCTCTGTCCCCCTATCTCTCTATCACTTTCAAATAAATGAGTCTTTAAAAAGAAGAAGCACTGCATCAGAGGTTATAATGATAGGACTGTGGTGGTTTGAGATTCAGAAAGTTGTCTCTTATAATTTACAAAACAGTGATATCAATAGCATTTAGCTTTCAAACAGCATAAAAATAAAGGAAATATCTAAAATTATTTGCATTAAGCAATTGGAATCATTCAAAAATCCAAATAAAAATCTACCAAAATAACCGATCCTGAAAAAAAAACACTGCTTTTGAAGACATTCGGCTCTCTATGATGCTGCTCTATTTTAAGATATTCAATAAGCATTATTTTCCTTTCTTTTTAAAGCTTTAAACTATTTTTGTGTCGCTATAATACAGGTTAAGTATAAATACCTTGTTTTCTAACTGCTTTTTAACTGATGATATTTTTAAAAGAACAAATTCTAAAAGCATTAGAATTTAATGAATATCACTCCTGTAAAACCATTTAAAATATTTCATGTAGCTGCACATGTAGCTTTTTACTAAGGCATTGTTTCTTATCTGGATAGCAGAGAGAGAGGGGTGGGGAGTGTTTCATGCAGCTATTCACTCCCCAAATTCTGCAACATCGTGACTGGGTTAGGCAAAAAAGAGGAGCAAAGAAATCCATCATGGTCTTCCACAAGGATGGCAAGGACCCACACTCTTGAGACATTATCTACTGCTTCCTACAATGCAGATAGGCAGGAAGCTGAATTGGAAGTGGAGAAAAACTTTATTGGATATAATCAAGATATACAAAATGATGTTAAAAGATACATCCACACTTTTTAAATACTTAATATAATGCAACATGCTAACATATCTATAATATCATATAATCATTCACTCCCCTCCTTTGTGACAAGAGCAGCCATAATCTATTTATTTATAAAAACAAATTCTAAATGCAATATTATTTTTAAAGATTTATTTATTTTTATTGGAAAGGCCGATCAGATTTATGGAGAGGATGAGATACAAAGATGTTCCATCCACTGGTTCACTCCCCAAATGACCCTCCACAGCTGCAGTTGAGGTAACCTAAAGTCAAGAGTTAGCATCCTCCTCCAGGTCTTCCACTTAGGAACAGGGTCCCGAGACTTTGGGCCATCTTCTACTGCATTCTCAGACCATAAGCAGGGAGCTTGATGGGAAGCATAGCAGCTAGCACCCAAAACAGCGCACATATGAGATCTTGGTACATGCAACGGGAAGAATTAGCCATTGAGCCATTATGGCAGGCCATGTTCTATTATTAAATCTTCATTTATATTATATTCCCAGAATATATATATTGCCTCTATAGTATATTCCCAGAATTTCATATATTCCTTAAATAATATATTCTTTTATGTCCTTAGAGAAGATTCTAAATTATTTTCTGTTCTTCTGTCAAGGCTGTTTTTCTCAATTTTAAATCACAACTGAGTTTCTTAAAAGCAATGCTTGTAATTTCCTGAGGTATTAAATTTTTTTTGCATTTTGATTTCATAAAGAATAAGGTAGATACTGAGCTCCTGTCCCATATATCCAATGGTACTTTTTTTTAACTGGAGCAAATTCAAAAAAACTCTGAATTCCTTTGCAGGTACAATTTACAGATTTACTTCAAATAACAGACAAAAACAGGGAGCAGGCATTTAGCCAAATTGGAATGCTTCCCAGTTCTGGCTTTTTTGACTGCAGTTTTACTAGCCATCAGGGAAAGGCAAATAAAAAGTACAATGTGGTTTTACTTCCCAACACAGTTAGAGTATCAATTATCCAAATATCAAAAAATAACAAATACTGGAGAGGCTGTGGGAGAAAGGATACCCTTGTCCACTCTTGGGTGGCATGGCAACTAGAACAGTCACTAGGGAAGACAGTCTGGAAACTCCTATAAATCTAAAAAGAGATCTGTCATAGGACTTTGGCATTCTACTTCTGGGTATTTGACAAACAGAATGAAATTAGTTTATGAACATTCATCTGTATGCCCATGGTAATAGCATCTCAATTCACAACAACCAAATGTCCATCTACTGATGACTGCATAAACAAAATGTGATATGCACACACAATGGAATATTACTCAGTCCTACAAAAGAAAAAAATTCTGTCATTCTCAACACAATAGATACAACCATAGATGATTATTCATGGCAAAATAAGCCAATTCTCAAAAGACAAATACATTTTTCCTGATTGGCAGTAACTAAAACAGAGTACAAAATAATAATGTAGAGTAAAATAGACATATTGATATTTCATTATTGTTTGTAGCCCTTATCTATGCCCTTGAGGAATAGTGGATTTCTACTCAGTACTCTAATTATTTACTTTGTGGAGATTTAAGAGCGTGATTACAAAGTTATTGAAAATATGTCATTGTAAAAATATTTTTAAAAGTAAGGAAGGAAGAAGGAGGGTGGCAGCAAGAAGGCTTAGGTAGGAAGGATAATTATGCTCTTAGTCTGTATATACAAAATACATGAAATTGTTCCCCTTATGTAAATACTAGGTCTTATTAAAAGTAGAGCATCTATGATTCAAACTGTCACCTACATGGGGTGCCTGCATTGCAAGCAATGGCTTATACTGCGTTTGAAACCAGCTGCAAGGATTTTAAATTATTCACACAAAAAAGTAAACTCTTACTTTAATTGCTTTTTTCAAAGCAGTTGAAATACTTCAATACTTACAAAATTCATAATATTGAGCGGTAAGGTAGAATGATGTGAATTTGAAGATTTATAAAGACACATGTCTGATTGCCAGTATGTGCAGAAGCCAGGAAAAAGGAATAGAGGTAGAACTCTGGAAATACCCATCTTTATAAGCAAAAGAAGGAAACAAAATCAAAGATGTAATTGGAATAAAGTTAAGGAAAATGAAGGATTCCACTGCTAAATGATTACAGGGAAAAACAACAGAAATGCATTGCATGAAATGTGTGAGTGCTAAGCAGTCACTGCAATAATTGTTCTCCTTCCACTTTGAGAGGAAGACTGAGATAAAATGAGCAGTTGATGGCGAAGTGGAGATACCACATGTGAACTTTAAGAGAAGTGGGATGAATTGTTAAAACATTAGAATATTTGGCTCTGTTTAAATATAAGGAACCTTTTTTTTTCTTTTGAAGGAGGGAGGTCTGTAATGGGGATTGTTTTATTTATTTTTACCTCTTAATCTTTAATTAAAATTAATGGTCTGGCCAAATAATTTTTTGCTCAGATTTATATAGTCTTAGGAGAATGTTGCCTGCATGGGAGGTAATGTGGAGACTGCTACTGGCAGTATACAGCTCTAGGTTTCAACAGACTTGTGGATCCTACTACCTCTCATACACAAAAGCACACTTGAGAATGCTAAGTAAAAATCAAATATAGTCAATTTTCTTCTTTATTTTCTAATTTCATCTTTTAAGTGAGCATCCTCATGACTCCTTGAGAGGCTCTGAAGGCTAAAATTACCACCAAATGTTGTCTTTCCCATGTCAACCCTTAATTTTAGTCTTTTTATTCCCTTACAATCCTAGGCTCAGGCAAAGCAATCAAGTGCTTAGGGTGACCAAATGTGAACTTCTGCTATTTACCATCATTTGATGCAATTTCAGTGTCAACTTGTTCATTTTTAAAATGTCAGCAACACTTGTTCAAACTAAATCAAACCAAAAAAGAAAAAACTTTGGCTGTCAGGATATTTCAAGAGAGCATGGCAGGAGAACTAAATACTAACTTGTATGTGTTCTGATGAACATCATTGAAGGAATGTTAGCAGGGAGATGCTAGAAGTCATAAACTAATGCAGTAATCCCTATAACTTCCTGCCCCAAACTTAAAGGCCTTTTAAGCTCTCTAAAAGACAGGAGTAAAAACTGATGGATGTGGGGCTGGTGTGATAACTCTTCTGACTAATCCTACACTTCCAAGTGCTGGCATCCCATATAGTCACTGATTCATGTCCCAGCTGCTGCACTTCCCTTCCAGCTCTGGGATTATGGCCTTGGAAAGCAGTGGAAGATAGCCCAGAGCCTTGGGACCTCGTGCTTGTGTGGGAGACCAGAGAGAAGCTCCTGGTGCCTGGCTTTGGATAGGCTCAGATCCAGCCATTGTGGCAACTTGGGGAGTGAACCGGTGGATAGAAGATCTGTGTCTCAGTCTCTTTTTCTGTCTATAAATCTGCCTTTCCCAAATAAATAAATAACTAAATGGTAAAACAACATGAAATACTAATGGATGTGACAGAGTTCAAAGTGGGCAGAAAAAAATAAATAAATAAACGTCTACTTAAGGCACCCCCACCTTCCCATGAATGTCCTTATGATGGTATACATGTCCTTTGACTCATTAAAGCTTTCTGACTATTTGTATATTATATCATGCTTTACCCAATGAGTTTTGCTTCCTGAGCTTGAAATCACTTTGCCAGTCCCTCTTGCAGGTAGGCCCTCTTCAGTCAGACTAGTTAGATACCTGTGCCTGAGACTCATTTTAGGAAAAGAATGATGCAGAGGTCAACCATTATAGGAGGGTTGAAAAGTGGAGGGGTAGTCAGGTGTCTGAGGTTGCCACAACAGAGATACAGAGCTTTTTACCTATTCTCACAGCCCTGCTGTGTGCCAGCCACACCAAGACAAAGGCTCTAGGTGTTCCTCTGGAGTAGCTTAAAGTAACTTGTAGATTTAGCTCCTTGTTGCCTCACTGGAATGTAACTTCTTCTTCCTCCTCAAAGGCCCAGAAATCTTTTGATATTATTCATAAGTGTTTTGGATACTGTTTTTGCACTAAGACTATTTACCTTGAGGACAAATTTCAAACAGTAACTTCTTAGAACTATCTGCTGGCTCTTTTCATTTGGCTAATTTACCTATTCATTTTTTCCCCTCACACACCAATTCCTAAACTGTATATGGGTCCTTAGCTCTACTGTCTTTATGCATTTTGAAATCCAATCCCCTTTGACATGGCAAGCATCCAGGCTTACTGAATTTATCTATAATCCAATGAATAATGCTGACAGAGACTTTTTCATGGTTTTCAAGAAGCTTCCAGCAAGAATGTATAAGAAAACTAAGAAACAAGTATGTATAATTCACAAACATCAGGTAAGTTTGTCCATGTTGTCAGAACATAAGTCAGAACATGTCATTTAATCCAAACCTCACAGGTGGGAAAGTCAAGAAAGATTAATAAAGAAAACTCCAAAACTTTACCTTTGAGAGGTAAAGCAAGGATCAGTGCGATTGACTGGTGACTAAATCCTCACCTTGCATGTGTCGGGATTCCACATGGGCACCAATTCCTGTCCTGGCTGCCCCCCCCTTCCCATATAGCTCCCTATTTGTGGCCTGAGAAAGCAGTACAGGGTGGCTCAAAGCCTTGGGACCCTGCACCCACATGAGAGAATCAGAAGAAGCTCCTGGCTTTGTATTGGCTCAGCTCTGGCCACTGGGGAGTGAACCAGCAGATGGAAGATTCTTTTCTTTGTCTCTCCTTCTCTCTGTAAATCTGACTTCCCAATAAAAATAAATAAAATCTTAAAATAAGCAAATAAATAAAAGGGGAAGCATATGATGGTAAATGTGAAGTGGGAGCTGGAAGAAGCAACAGCACATGCAAAGGTTCAATTTAAGAAAAAAGCACTGTTATGTCCAAGGAATTACCAGGTACATAGTAGGTCTTGAGCTGCAAAGGAATTGGTCATTTGCAAGGAATCAAAACTAACAGAGAAGCAACAAATACATCGCAACATTCCACCATGGGAGACTTCTCAGTGTAAGGGACATCACCAGAGATCAGACCTTACAGGGTTGGAACACAGAGCTTACATGAAGAGAATGCTGATACTGACTTTGAAAGGAATATTTATTCCTTCCTGTCTGATTTTAAGAAATTTCCCATTTTCGGGCCCTGCGGCGTGGCCTAGCGGCTAAAGTCCTCGCCTTGAATGCCCTGGGATCCCATTTGGACGCCGGTTCTAATCCCGGCAGCTCCACTTCCCATCCAGCTCCCTGCTTGTGGCCTGGGAAAGCAGTCGAGGATGGCCCAAAGCTTTGGGACCCTGCACCCACGCGTGGGAGACCTGGACGAGGTTCCTGGTTCCCGGCATCGGATCGGCGCGCACCGGCCCGTTGTGGCTCACTTGGGGAGTGAAACATCAGATGGAAGATCTTCCTCTCTGTCTCTCCTCCTCTCTGTATATCTGACTTTCCAATAATAATAAAATCTTAAAAAATAAAATCTTAAAAAAAAAAGAAAGAAATTTCTCATTTTCCCCTGTAAGTTGCAAAATGAATGAGAGTATTTAAGTGTCTCACATATGTGGTTTTCATGGTTCTGATCATCCAGAGGTCATATGTTTATATAAGCTGCTAAGGAGAAGAAAGCAGCTTCCCTCCCTTCACATAATATTTACCAAATTCCTCTTCTGAAATCACTCAGTAGCTAGTGGCATCAGAAGTTGCACATTGCTCAGTAATCATACATGAATTATTTGAGACTGTAAGGTACTTCTAGCAATTAGTGATAGTCTTGTCATTTTGACCCAACATGTAAATAAAAACCTTTCCCCAAAAATCATCCTGCTCTAAAAAAAAGTGTTTTTGCCTTAGGCCCATAGCCACAAGGCTGGCATTACAATGTCTTTTTTTATCCTTTTCTGTAATGGTCTTGATTCTTCCTGTGGAAGATGACCCAGGCAGATTTTTCAATGCTGGTGACACTTGCTCTTGGCAGAACTTACCCTTTATCATGTTCCTCCCTATGAGATAAGTAAAATCTAGAGCAATCCTTCCCCAGTGTTCACTGAATAAACCCACACCGATATCATACCAGCACTGAGCTAGGTGCTGAGGATAAACAATGAACTTGACAAACATGGTCCCTGCTCGCAGAACTTCCAGTTTAGAGAGATTTTTATAGTTTGGAGTTCCTTGAGAGTCAACAACTTCACAGAACTAATTAGCTGGTAACCAACACATTGTCTGCACCTGAGCTCAATTAAGTGTCCATCAAATGCAATTTTTTTATGAGAGCCGTTTTGAGACAGTAAAAGGAGTGCCATTCTCCTAATAAACATTGGATTTTGTGCATCAGGAAGAGAAGTACTAAACTGCTATTCATTACCTAAATAGCTGACTTAACATTGGCATATTCACTGAAATAATCATTTATTGCATGATTTAAAACTGATCTTAGTTGAATGTCTATATCAAACTTGATACCCAGATGTGTGTATTAAAGTGATTCTATTATTTAGATTTGTGCTATAACCTTAACTTCAGGAACCAGGATGTTAACCAATGAGTGGCAAACACAGCCAGGGTTTTTTATGCTATGAGTGTTGGATCTTCCTGTAGGCATGCAGAAGCTTCAGCATTTCAAAACTTACAGGAAATGGAAATTATTGAACCTCACTGCAGGTGTACTCTGTCAGCAACTCTAGAGATGCCAGAAAATCTGTTTTACAAGATCTCGTCATGATTCTGATGCACACTAACCTTTGAAAGTCAAGTTGCAAGTTGCTGAAGCATCATACCTGAGGGCTTTCTAATATTTGGTCTTACAGAATACAAGTTCAAACCACATCAAAGACAACATAGCCATGTGAAAGAATGCCATTTCATTCAAAATTAAATGAGCACTCAATACATAAATATCATCTACCACTTTATTTACTGAACTAGTGAGGGTTTAATTATGCCAATGTTGATGAGAGCTCACAGACAGACAAATATGATGGAAGGTGAAACTATATACACTCTAGAAAGCAATTTGAAGATAATCAGAAAAATTTCAAATATCTCCTTTCTCAATCAAAAAGTTCCAACATTTAAAAAAATGTAGTCTGAGTGAATACAATTGTAAACTTCAGCTCTGAAATTAACCAGACCTGAGCACAAATGCTTTTTTTCCCTACAACCTCTTTGACCTTGGAGGAAATGTTTTAAATTGTCTAAGCCTAAGTTTTCTGTCGATAAAATGATGCTAATTACGAGCACTGCTTTATACATTTATTGTATAAAACAAATGGTGCAATCCATATTAGGATTGACAGGCAAAATGCAGGTCATAATATTTTAGAATAAACATGCCTCAAATACTATGAGACATACATAAAATAAAGCACCAGTAATACTTAAAATTTGAATATAACTAGATCTCTATTTTTATTCACTAAATATTGAAATCCTATTTATATTCAGTGTAATATTCAGTATATGTTAGGTATTCAGGAAAATATTAGCTATTATTTATTGCATTATTAAAGATTATTTTTAAAAATTCATGACTGGGAAGTTTGCTGTTTTCAATGGACATTAGCAGTTTTCTGAAACTTGAAAGTTTGTACTTATGAAAATTTGGTATGAGATGAGTATGCTAAAATACAACCCTACAATGTCTCATATTTAGAAATATTCCTGAGTAATCAAATGCATTCAATATCTTAGATTTGAATAAACCCAAATTAACTGGAAAACCTGATTTGTTAAAACATTTGAACATCTTCGTTCTGCTGCAACATCAGAAAATGTTTGCTTATATGTGTATCAAAAAAAATTCTGATAATAGAGCCAAATAGAGAGTGAAAGTAGGGCTGCTGACTTTGGAAGAAACAGAAAGAAATCCATGTGCTATCAATTTGTTACTAATAAAATGTAAACATGCTAGAACTTTAAAATGCATTTGATTCAGCATCCAAAAATAAATATCTTTTTAAACTGTGAAATTATCTCTTGATGCCAATAAAATTTAGTGACTTGTAATTATGCCTCAAAATGTATATGACACAGTTTAAAATATTATGTATCAAGCAGAAAAGTGATAGCTATAATTTGTCTTCCCCCCTCCCTTTTTTAAAAGCTGGAGGATAACATTGTGATAATGTCTATCTTGACCAGTCATGAATGATTGCATCATTTTGGCTGTCTAACTGATAGATGGAGATACCTGCCTGATCGATACCTGCCTGATCAATCCTGCCTGCCAATATGGTGAGAACTGGCCTACAAGGCACCTGAAAATGACTGATCTGGGGTTGGATTCACTTGCTCCATGAAGTTATGGCAGAAGTTGGAGTAATCTGGAAAAGCAGTTACATTTTTTCCTGACAGGACGCTTGCAATGGGGAAATCTCAACTGAACTTGAGCTGTGGTTATGCAACAAGGTGGAGGAATCCACCATGGTGGGAGGGTTTGGGGAGGGGTGGGGAGAACCCAAGTATCTATGTAACTGTGTCACATAATACAATGTAATTACTGAAGTTAAATAATAAATAATTAAAAAACAAACAAACAAAAAAAACGATCCAGGAAGAAGTGCTATTGGAATCAAGTCTAGTGGAATTAACTGACTGTCATTCAGATGCTAAAAACTGTATCTAGGCACACAACAGAGTCTAAGTGCAAGTCCGTTGGGACAATCCACGGTTTAAGTGAAGCAAAGTGTTCTCCAAAGGACAAAATTAAAGAGCTGAAACAGACATAACTTTTGAGCTGTTCATGAGATGTAAAGGAATAAGGACCAGTTTTTATAAACGGAGGGGTGATATATAAATTTCACTTTCAGAACATAAGGGAACATGGAACATATGTTGGTAGAAGGAGATACAGAACACAGAGCAATTAGTTAGTACCTCTCGTGGAGGACTTGTATTAGGAGTTGAGAAATGAACTTTATGGAAGGACAGTTGGCAAACGTGAAATTAAGCCATGGGAAGCAACAATCACTGAAAGGTGGTTTTAGGATTGGAGTTGTGAAATGAATGGAAAGGAATCTGGCTTCTACTGAGGAGAGGATATGGGGAACTTCAGGAAGAAGATGAATGACATCCTAGTATGGTATGGTGCTTTTGTGGAATATCTACTTAAAGCCATGCACATGGAGGATTTGGCAGTCCGTTGGGGCCTGAAGAGGAAATCTGTTTCCATAACAGAGGAGGGAGGGCAGAACAAATGCGTCAACTACCCAGCAAAGCTTGACAGAAAATTTCTGGGTGAATGGAGACTCTAGGGTAGATTGTGTCAGCCAATGGCCTTTGGAAGGATTTCCTCATCCTTAGATTGGCAAGATCGATTGTGTGTTAGAATTATTGAAACCGCTTGAACAGAACACACTCCAAATTAGAACTCCTGGGATGATAGCAGGTGGCCACCTCCTCATCCCCAGGCACTGAGGCAGTTGAGAGGCTAGATGTGACTTCTCCCCTTATCAGGAAGAAGATAAAAGAAAACGTGGAAATAATGCTCTTATCCACTTTCTCCTGTTCCTTGACTCTTGCCACCCTAAACAACTATGTAAACATCATCAAAATAAATTAAAAATTTTTTTTTCAAAAGGCACTGTGCTACATTATCAACCCAGAAGGTACCATTTTTTGTGTCTAGTCCCTGTTCTGTGATTATTCCTGCATCTATACAAATATTTGACCAACACTGGTTGGTTGGAGTGGGAAGCAAATTTGGCTGCTTCAATGCATATGGCTTCAAACCGACTCTGACTAGCTACTGTGCTGTTAAGACTAAATGTGTATAAAATGTTTAGAGTATAATAGAAACTCCATTCAGTAAATGGTAGCTTTAAAAATTGCAAAATGGAATCAGCAATAGCTGCACCTGTTTTGATGCCATTGGCAATGCCCCAATTCTGTACAGCGTGCCTGGGTGGGGCCCTATTCTGCTCTGTCTCAGCTTCCTGCTGATGCATACCCAGGAAGGTAGCACTTGATAATTAAACATTTTGGTCACCATCGTTCGCATGAGCAACCAAGACTAAGTTCTGGGGTCTTTGTTGTGAGCCTTTGCAGTGTAAATCTGTAGGTGGGAGCTCACTTGCTCGCGGTCAAATAAACTAAAATCTTTGCTGTTCAACTAACTTGTGCAAGGACTTCTGTAAAGCAGACATGAGAGAGCTGAACATTCAGCTTTAAGAGAGATCTTAATCAGTTTTGCGATCAGATTAATGAGTGAAGACAAAGGAAGTCACCGAAATAAGATTTTGAAATGTATTTTACTGTTGTACCATCTCACTTCTAAACTCAGCTTGCTATTTACTAGCTAGATGATCTCAAGCAAGATAGCTTACATTCCTGGACCTGCTTTGTAGCCTAAAAAAATAAAATACCGCTCTGTAGAATTATTGTGTATTCAGTGGAAATTAGAAGGCAACAGAGGGTAGAAGAAAATCAATCAGGGCATTTGGAAGGGGAGAAATAATGAAACACGAAAGCAACTGTCATAAGCATTAGTAAGGAAAGCAGGTACAGAGGCCTAAGATGATTGGCCTGCAAGTCTGTCTTCCTCCCTACTTCCCCATTACCTTTTTCACTCTGTATGGTTTGATATACATAGCTTTAAAATGATCCTAGGCTTTTGTCTTTGAGATAGTTGCCAAAATCCCTTTATGACTGATGAATTAAAACACTGTATAAAAACTAATACCAACTGGAAATCACACGACTTTGGAAGGCAATGGCATACATACACACTGCTGTAGGCCCTGTGTTCCTGCAGAAGACCTGCGCGTGAAGAAATGTGTTAAGATAGCCTGACAGTGAATGGAACTGCTGGACATTGTAACATTTCACAAAGGTGATTTTAATCACAGAATAGCCAATAATCAATGTCTCTTTGATGCTTGGTTACCTTTTTATATTCATATTTCTGTGAGATGTGAACATGCTTTATGTGTAGATCAAGAGGATATTGGGCTTTGGAGTTTAAAATCAACGGAAATACTCTCTCCTATCTGCCTTACCATCTCCTATCCACATTATACTCACTTTTGTGATTAAACACATAATTATGGACACCAGTAATTGATATAAAGATATTTTTTGGTGGCTCTGTTTAACCTTCTCCTCCTGATGGATTTACCAAAGCTCTCTATGGGTCAGGGATGAGATTTCTAAGAAAAGCCAGTTTTTATATTCACAGGAAATATTCCAGTTTCATGCATCTATAAACAAGGAATGGGTGACAATCTCTGAAGATTTGGGGCAATTTCCATTTTAATCAAGTGACATAAACTATTAATGTTTACTCTTAAATATATAATAACAGATTAAATAGTAATATTGCTATTTTGGAAAACAGACACCATGGTGCCAGTTGCCTTGAAATTGCATTAATAGGTAATAGAAGTAGAGTGTTTGTTTTGGATTTCGGTGTGTCATACCTTACATTTTATTTTTCATTTGGCACTTTAAAATCATAGGCCTACCGTTTCATTTAGGGTAAAAATGGTAAATTATTTTCTTTTTCCTTAATTCTTAACATTTGAATTTTTGCTTGATTTACACTCTGTTTATTTGAAAAGCATCCGTTAATAAGTCATTTTTCCTTTTATTCTTTTTTTAGATTTTTTTAAATGCCAAGTCAGATATACAGAGAGGAAGATCTGTCCGATGATTCACTCCCCAAGCGGCCGCTACTGCTGGAGCTGAGCCGATCTGAACCCAGGGACCTCTTTCGGGTTTCCCACATGGGTACAGGGTCCCAAGGCTTTGGGCCGTCCTCAACTTTTTTCCTAGGCCACAGGCAAGGAGCTGGATGAGAAGTGGGGCCACTGGGTCATGAACCAGCATCCATATTGTATCCCAGTGCATGCAAGGTAAGGACTTTTAACTGCTAGGCAACCACTCTGGGCCCCATAAGTCATTTTTTCTAAGGCAACATGGCATGATTTAGCATGAGATTAACTGAAACTTGGTTTCACAGAACCAAAAAATATGAAAAAAATGTAATCTTCACCTAATTTCAAACACACCACACTTACACCATTTTAAATGAAGAAAATACGTTTGTTCTGATTCTTGATATATGCATTCTTTTCATTTTTTAATACAGTAAAATTGATCTCATATAATTGAAAAACACTGGATATTTTACATGGCACTTAACACACTGCTTAGTATAAGACAGTCATTCAAAAAGATTAACTAGTATTTTCTTATTCCTAAGGAAATTCCACATAAGTGTAACTACTAAAGAGAAGCATTTCAAACTAGAATGCATCTCCATATATAATCATTTATTCCAGATATTATTCTTTTTATCATGCTTTTTTAAATAATTATTTTTCTTTCTGATGATTTTTACATAGTAGATTAGGGTGATAAGGGTTTAGGGCAACAGGAAGGTAGATTAGACCATTACTTCCACATTCTCTTTTTGTTCCTTCCTGCAACTGGATGAAGGGAGTAGATAAGAGGAGAAGCCACACCAAGCCTCCCAGACACCTCCACATCCTGGGATGGAGGACAGCCACCCAACACCATCCCAGGGTTCCTGATGTGGAGCAATCTCCTAGAGTCCTGCTGAAGAGATTGGGATGGTTCAGCAGTTCTGAATTACTGCTGATCTCGCCACTCCAAGCACGATGAAATTTCTCCAGAATCCACTGGTTGACATTGTCCACCTTAGAGTCTCCGTTCACCCAGCTATTCACTGTCAACACTTGGCTGGGGTAGTTGATCCATTTGTTCTGTCCTCTGTCTACTGTGGTATCACGTGTTCTCTGCAGGCTCTAAAGTACTGCCATATCCTCCATGTGCACCTGGATATGCTGTCTACTTCTCTGTCTAAGCCACTGAGGAGGCCCAGCTCCGACAATGCACTTCATGGTCAGACCATGGAACCTGCAGTTATCTCCATGTTTGAGGTTCTGAGTCCACTGACGCAGTTGAGGGGATCCCCACAGAAACCTTGTCTGAGGTGATTCCTGACCTAATTCTTACGTGTACTTGCCAATACAGGGTCTGGCACAGTCTATTGCACATACTGGTAGTTGCAATTGCTGGGTCAAATCTGTCTCCAACCCTGTCTTTTATGCAAACCAATGGGTGTTGGAGCCCAGTCCGATCCTGCCCACCACACACTTGGCCTTCATTTAAATCAGCGAGAACTGCAGCCTAGACAGAACAATCCCTGATAGCCCCCACCAGGCCCACCCCCTGCCCTACTTCCCATGCTTGCCAGTATGGACAGCAGACTGGTTCTGTCTGTCCCACATCATTCAGCTTTTGTACATGGTTATTGAAGACTAGTTCAAGCCAAACAGCCTCACTATTGAGTCCACACTGTGCCTTTGGGTGCACTTTCTCTCTAGCAATGAGTACCATAGTCCTGGTTCTCATGCTCACCAGTCAGAGTAACCCAAGAAGGAGATGCCTACCATTTCCTTAATAGGCCCATTCCCACTCCTGGATCTCACACTCTCCAGATGGTTTTGCAGTTTAACTTGACAGAATTTGCTTCCCATGTCAGCATCTGCCAGCTGATGCTACAACAAAGCCCAAGCCCAACCTACCCATCCCCACTCCCACTCTGGCTTATGCATGCACCAATAGGAACAGTCAATCCAACCTGACTTTCTCCTGATCCAGCTCACATAGAGCCAACAGGTGTTGTAGCCCTGCCCAGCCTGGTCTGCCCCCATCTAAGCTCTCATGCTTACCAGTGGGAGTGGTGGTCCAGCAGGGGAGTCCCTCTGCCAGGTTCACTCCCCGCTCCCAGGTCTCAAATGTGTGGGTTGGATGCTGCAGTCCACCTCACATTGACAATTGCCAGTGGGTGCTGTAGCCTGGCCAGGCCCAGACCATCCCCAGTTCCAGGTCACACTGGTGGGGGCTACAGCATAGCCCATCCCAGCTGGCCACAAGTCCTCGTCCGCATATGAACTGGCTTACATTGCAGCCTGATCCGGCCTCACACTTCAATCTGGTGCTCAGATTCACCAGTGGGTGAAATGAACTGGCCCAGCCTGGTTCACCCCCAACCTGAGCCAAATGTTTGATGAGGAGTACCAGACCCAGCCTCGCCTGGGCTGCTCCTTATCATGGTTCTTGCACTTGCCTGCAAGGCCTGTGTCCTGACAGGGGAGTTCCCCAAGCTCCTCCAACAGAATCTCTCCCAATGACAAATCTCGTGCTCACTGGAGGGTCCATGGGCCAGCTCTACTTAGTCTATCTTCTGTCCTAGCATGAACAGTGGCTTTTCCTGAATGGCCTTCACCCATTCTGGTTTTTATGCATGGGTTTTACAGCCTAGCCAAGGCTGTGCCACACCCAGACACAGCTCATACATGGCTCAGCAGGTGCAGAGACCTAGCCCAGCCCATCCTTCACCTACCCTGGTTCTCACGAGCACCAGTAGGTGCTAGAGTCTGGCCCAGTGTGCCGCATCCCAGACCTAGCCCACACCCACGTCAAGGGACACTGCAGCCACGTCCAGACCAGGTAGCAGCCCCTACTCTGGCCCTCATACTCATCAATAGGAACCATAACACAGCCAGGGAATCCCCTTAGCTCCCCATCCAGGCCTGTTCCCAGCCACAGATCTTGCACATGCCAATGGTTGCTCTGACACAGCTTTGCATGGCCCCTCCCCTGTCTTAGCCTTTGCCTTTGGATGCTGTAGCTTGACTTGACCCAGCCAGCCCCCCAGTCCCAGCTCTTGCTGGCAGGTGCTGAAATCTGACCTGACTCAGTCAGCGCCAATCACTGGCTCATGAAAACCAGCAGGTTTGGAAGCCTAGCCCAGGATGACCTGTGTTCTAGTCTGGTTTCTGCACTTCAAGTGAGCTAACGTTTGCTCGGCCCTGTCTGGTATACCCCCTTCCACAACCAACCCACACATTTGCCAACAGTTGAAGCTAATTTTTCAAGCTTGTCCAACCCCCAGACCTGGACCATGTACTCACCAGTGGGAGCTATGACCCACTAGGAGATTTTTCCAAGTTCCCCACTCAGACCACTCCCAGATCCAAATCTCACACATGGCAGCGGGTGTTAGGCCATTGCCCAGCAGTCTGTCCCTCCATCTTGGTCTTTGTATGGGTTGGTAAATGTTGTGACCTGGCCCACCCCAACACCCTGTTTTAGGATGCACATGCGGGTGCTACAGCCTGGATCTGCCCAGCCTATTCTCAGCCAAAGTACCAATGAGTGTTGGCAGGTTCCATGGTCACACCTAGCTCAGGCTATCACCACCCCAACTCTTCACTTAACCAGTGGGACTTTTATTTTCACAGGGTTTGGCCCAGTTATCCCCCACAGAATTTACCCCTGGACCTGGTTCTCTCATGTGCTAATGTCATGGCCCTGCCTAATGTGACCTGTTCCCTGTTCCAACACTCAGTCAGGTATTGGGATCTAGTCTGCTAGACAGACCCCAGCCCTAGCTCTCATGTGGGCTGGCGTGTGGTGGTCAGTGATATTCTATGCTAACAACCCAATCTTAAGGCTTGTGCAGATCTTCCAGTCTCTCCTCTCCAAACCACCAGGTTTCAGTCCCTTCACTTACCTGCAAGTAAAGTGGCCTTTCATTGGGTGTCCCTCAGGATTCATTCCTCACCTACATATTTGGTGACCTTATCCATGGATGTCCCTAGGTAGTAATTCCACACCCCCAAATCCCCATAGCTCGTGGCAGGGTAGTCAATGGACAAAGTTCAGTGCTGTTGGCACTCTGGCCATGTGAGCTAAGATGGCCCCATCTGCTTTTAAGCAGTCAGCTAGCTTGCATCCACACCACCCCTCAGGTCAGCAAAAAGTGGTCAGTAGAATGGAGGTTCCCGTTCACATGCATAGCCCCTTGATCATACATTTGTTAGAAACGTAGTTCATCAGAACACTCTGCTAGGTGCTTAGGAAGAAGAAAATTCTTCACATGGGGACTTGGAATTAAGGGCCTTGCACTATTTCATACCATAGCAACATGTAATTCTGAGTGTACATCTGCAGGATAGTTGCTCTAAGGCCTTACATAAGAATGTTTGGAAGACTATAATCATTATCATGAAAATAGTCCACTGATATGAAAAAGTTGTGCATAGTTTTCTTTTGTTTTTAAAAATAAGATTTTTATCTTACACATAAAATGAGGAAATAAGATCTTGATATATCATAAAATAAACCCAATTTGAAGGATTCACAAATCACAGGTCAAGGGCCTGGCACAATGACTCAATTGGCTAATCCTCCCATTACAAGTGCCGAGATCCTGTTTGGGCACCAGTTCATGTCCCAGTTGCTTCACTTCCCACCCAGCTGCCTGCTTCTGACCTGGGGAAGCAATGGAGGATGGTGTGGGAGATTGCCCCTGTATCTCTGCCTGCTTAGGCCTTAGGCGTAGGGTCTACCATGTCCACAGGGGAATCCCCTGATTATGATCTTGGATAATGGAGACCTCAACCTGGCCTGTTCACTGGGCATAAAGCACTGTGATGTACCCCAGGCTCTCAGCTCTGTCCTTGGATGAGCTGTGTCAGGACTTCCCTGATCATTAACTCTAGGAAGTTAAAAGTGACCCACTTTTAAGTTCATCAGACCTGTGTAATGAATGTGTCCTGAGGCATATCCTTCAGCCCAGGTGCTGGTGTTTGTCTGCAGGCCAATCTTCTCTTATCTGCCCGTGGTTTGAGGTACAGATTTCCACTCCTGCATGCGGAGTGTTATTTGTGATGGGAGGGTCCAGACAGACAGGCATGCCTGTTAACCAATTGCAACGATTGCTGATAGAGTATTGTTGGGACCACCCTTCTGCCTTCCCCCTTTTTTTTTCCTATATAAGATTGTAAGTTTTCCCTAATGAATGAACATCTCTCACCAGTTTATTTCCTGTGGTTCTTGCAGTCAAAGAACACTGCCATCATTGCCTCACCCCTGGGTGGTGTCAGGGCATGCTGGCCAGAAAACCCTAAGAGAGGATGGCCCAAAGCCTTGGGACCCTGCACTCACGAGAGAGACCAGGAAGAAGTTTCTGACTCCTGGCTTCTGATTGGCTCAGGCTGCTGTTGAGACCACTTGGGGCATGAAGCAGCAAATGGGCTATGTTTCTGTATCTCCTTGTCTTTGGAAATAAGATTAATTAAAATAAAAAGCCACAGGTGAATACCTATTACCTGCTCCAAATCTATTTAGTGTATACACTAACAAAATTGAAAAGCTCTAAACAAAGGATTTTTAGTTTAAGCACAGCAATTATTTAGGCAGAAAGTAGCAACAAGGGGTTACGTTTTTTTTTCAAATAAAAATAACCATGGAATGTTAAGTTCACTCAGTGCTTTGCTAATAACCATCATGGATTGGTGATGCTGTATTCCTCTAGCTCTGCAGTGAAGATATTCTTAAAAGTATTTCACAGAACAATACAAGCACAGCACAGGATTTGGTGAGCTACTTAAATGAATCAATTGGAGCTCCAGAAATGAAGAATTATTTTAGAAATGCAAATGAAATAAAATACATGACAGAAAAAGAAAAGAAAGCCGAAACTACTCTTTTACAACTATAAAACAAGGGTTATGCATGCTACTTCAAGAAATGACTGTCTTCACCGTGAAGGAAATTTTATTCTAACCTGTCTAAACAAGAGAGATTGTTTTCCTATTCATATAAATATTTGTTCCATCTTTGTGCAATATGAAATTCAATAAAAAATATCCAGGAGCTTATTATCCATCCATCTCCTGTAAGAAATTCGTTACTTCTTCATTTTTAAATTCTGACCAATCTGTCATTGAAAGCATCATCAATAAATACTTATCATTAAGCCAGCAAAAATTATTGCTATAATGACAAAACTCCTTTCATTATACGTGAGTGTAAAGTTATTCATATCCTGTGAATATTTTCAAGACTAGCAAATAACATTATCATCCATTTACCAAAGGATTCATAACTATGAACTTTGTGCCAGGTACTGTGCTTAATGTGAAAATAAATCAAATTCACAGTGTGTTGAACATCAACACTAAATAACGTCTATCACAGATTTACACCAAGGAGAGTCTGACTTGAGAGGATGTAACAACTGCCTTCTTAATGTATAGTCTCACAATCATGGTAAAAAGCTGGACGCCTTAGATAAAAATTCTCAGCAGGTGCAAGCAAATAAAAAAATAAAACAAGAAGAAGAGAAGCATCCTGTGAGATCTTAGGAAAGAAAAACAAAGATGAGGAAATGGCCAAGAGTAATCATTGTGTGGAATCTTTTTGGGACTTTTGATTCATATACAGTGTTTAAAAGTATATCAACGTGATGTTTCTTAGTGTGGTTTTGTATATACCATGTAATGGCTATTTTTCACCTCTCCAGTAAGATTAGCCTTATTTTCCATAAACTCCAACTACTCCTCACATAGACAAAGAAAACAGGAGGAATCATTGCAATCAGATCTTTCTACCATTTCATTTTCAGAAGTTTCTTTAAGGAATTAAAAAGGAATGGAATTGATCAACTTCATGAAATGATTTTTTAAAGATTTATTTATTTTTATTGGAAAGGCAGATATACAAAGAATATGATATCAAGACGAGGACTTTAACCACTACGCTATCGCGCCAGGCCCATCAAATCACTCTTGAATAGTAATATGCAGTTTTATAAAAAGTGTCAGAATAAGGTCCGGCGCGGTGGCCTAGCAGCAAAAGTGCTTGCCTTGATCATGCCAGGATCCCATATGGGCACCAGTTCTAATCCTGGCTGCCTCGCTTCCCATCCAGCTCCATGCTTGTGGCCTGGGAAAGCAGTTGGGATGGCCCAAAGCCTGGGGACCCTGAACCTGCAAGGGAGGCCCAGAAGAGGCTCCTGCCTTCAGACTGGCACAATTTCAGGCATTGCAGTCACTTGGGGAGTGAATCATTAGACAGAAGATCTTCCTCTCTGTTTCTCCTCCTATCTATATATCTGACTTTGCAATAAAAATAAATACATCTTTTTTTTAAGTGTCACAATCTGGGCCCAGCACAATAGTGTAGTGGTTAAAGTCCTCACCTTGCACACACCAGGATCTCATATGAGATCCGGTTCTAATCCTGGCTTCCCTGCTTCCCATCCAGCTCCCTGCTTGTGGCCTGGGAAAGTGGTCGAGGACGGCCCACAGCTTAGGACCTGCACCCACATGGGAGACCCGAAAGAGCTCCTGGCTCCTGGTTTCGGATTGTTTCAGCTTCCGCCATTGCGGCTGCTTGGAGAATGAACCATCAGAGGGAAGATTTTCCTTTCTGTCTCTCCTCCTCTCTGTATATCTGCCTTTTTCAAAAACAAAAAAAAAAAAAGAAAAAAGAAACTGTTAGAATCATACTTTATAGACACTTAATCTTTTAATTAAACTTTATATTCCTGGAACACCAATGGGTCATATTCAGATTACTGGACCTGAATATTTTCCAAATATCAACAAAGAACAGAGTCAAGGATCATTCATTACAACATGCTTTATAAAGTCTTCTCAGTGTCCTGCTCCTTATGTGCTAGTCCCATTCCATTTTAAAGAAGTTGTTGCTACTTCCCGCAAAGAATTACAGGATATGCAAAACCATCAGAGAAATTTTAAAAATTGTGACACTTATTGGGCAGGGCTTACCTTAATACTCACATATAATAACTCAGTGAACGATTTATAATTGTTAATTTTTCCTCCATAAAATTATTAAACTGAGAAGCAGAAAAGACTAGTATCTCCTTTTAATAGGTTGCTATGTACCAGAATGTGGTCAATGAAACAGAAATCCATCTTGCAAATGAAAGTCAGCTCTCTGCCCAATATATTTAATAATCAGATATAAAACTGAAAAATGTTTTTCACTGATTTTATGGAACAAGATAGACAGAGGGAATTTTCATACACTGCTTTCATCTCCGATGGCCCTAAAGCTGCTAGCTGGGCACTCAATCTAGAACTCCACGGAAGTGGCAGGATCTCAATTGCTTCACCATCACTGCTTTCTCCCAAAGTCAGAAGTGAGATGCAGGGATGGAGCACAAACACTCCAATGTGAAATATGGGCATTTACTAAGAGGCTGAATGCACACCCAAAGGGAAATAATGCTGTCGTATCATTGTCAGAGATGCAATCTTGGGATTAGGGACCTACAAAGAGTATCTTTAGCCAATAGAAATGCTTTAATTCAGTGATATTGATAAATAAAGAAATCAGAAAAGTACTGAAGAATCCATGCATCAATTTTTGCTAAACCTGTGCATCAAAATCACAATGTTATTAGGAGCCATTTCTAATGATAAAAGCACTGGAATATTTAGGATACAGTGTAGGTATGAACTATGTGTCTCAAAGACATAATTGCCAGCCTTCCTTTTCTTTATTCTACTGCTACCTTCCTAATCTGCAATCCTTTTACTTCTTTGTTCCTACAGTCTGCCATTATGTGCTCTTAGCTTTTTATATTCTCCTGCACATAATATATAGTTTCAATGCAATGCCAATCAAAATCCAAACATTCTCAGAAATAGAAAAGATAATGGGAAAATTCATCTAAAACACACAAATAAAACATGAATAGTCAAAGCTACCCTGAAGAACATAAATAAAGCTCAAGGAAGCACAATTTGAGACCTCAAGACATACTTTAGAGCAAAACACTCTGATAACAGAATAAAATCAATGAAACAGAATAGAAATCCCAGAAATGAGCTCACACATGTACACCCAAATAATCTTTCACAAGAGAACTAAAAATAAACAAAAAAAAGTTTTGTCTCTTAAACAATTTCTCTGGGGACAACTGGATAGCAGCCTGCAAAAATAAGAAGCAAGATTCCCCACATGTCACGAGCTCTAAATGAATCAAGGACCAAAATCTGTTTCCAGAAACCATCAAACTATCAGAGGAAAGCATAGGAAGTACTCTACATTATATAGGCATTGGTAAAGTCAATAAAAGCACAGGCAGTCAATGCCAAAAATAAATAAATGGGACTATAAACTAAGAGGTCTATGTACAGTAAAGGAAATGGCTAACAAAGTGGAAAAAATAACCAAAACAATGGGAGAAAATCTTTGCACACTGCACAATATTTAGGGGACTAATGCTCATGGTTTAAAAAGAGCTTGAGTAACTCAATGATGATAAAACAAATGACCCTGTGATGAAATGGGTGAAGGAAATGAATAGATATTTTTCACAGAACAAATTCAAATAGCTAACAGAAAAAAAATGCATATGCTACCTAGCTAGGAGGGAGAGAGAAATAAAAACCATGTTGAGGTTCCACCTAAACCCAGTGAGACTGGCCTACATTCAGAACGCTACAAACAACACTTGCTGCCATGGATTTGGGGAAAATGGTACCCTACTTCATTGTTGGTAGGAGTGTGTGTTAGTATAACCATTACAGAAGTCAGTATGGAGAGTGCTAAGACAACTGAAAATTGACCTGTCTTATGACCCGACTATCCCAATTTTGACCATATATCAAAAGGACATGAAATTTGAATATGAGAAAGTGACCTGTCACCCTATATTTACAGCAGCACAATCTATAATAGTAAAGACATGTAATCAACTCTAATGTCCATCAAAAGAGAATTGGATAAGGAAACTGTGGCATATCTACTTTTTGGAATACTACTCAACCATTAAAAAGAATGAAATTCTACCATGTGCAACAAAATGGTCCCCACTAGAGAACATTATGCCCAGTGAAATAAGCCAATCCCAAAAGGACAGATATCATATGCTCCCTCTGATACAAGGTAATCTTTATGTAAAATACAAGTACAATTGTTATGCATGTAAACATGTGTCTACATATATTTCTCTAGAGGAACTGCATATTGGAAGCAGGTATACAATTAAGAGAAGATATATTGCAGTAGCATCTCTACTGCTAAATCAAAGATGAACTCTCAATGAAACTGTCACATATATCTTGACAATAATACACTGGACTTTCTACCATTGTCTATACCTACAATATCATGATACTTAAATAGAAGAACAACAGACTCGGGATTATTGTTGAGGACTAAACTATTGCTATAACAGGGAAAACACTGACGAGGTAGAAGAATGGGAAGAGTGGAAGGGAAAATCCCTGAGCCATAGGAACTGTATGATAAAAAATAAAAACAAAAAATAAATAGGGCCCGGTGTGGTGGCCTAGTGGCTAAAGTCCTCACCTTAAACACGCCAGGATCCCATATGGGTGCCAGTTCTAATCCCAGCAGCTCCGCTTCCCATTCAGCTCCCTGCTTGTGGCCTGGGAAAGCAGTCGCAGATGGCCCAAAGCCTTGGGACCCTGTACCAGCGTGGGAGACTGGGAGGAGTTTCCTGGCTCCTGGCTTCAGATTGGCACAGCACCAGCCGTTGCAGTCACTCAGGGAGTGAATCATCAGATGGGAGATCTTCCTCTCTGTCTCTCTTCCTCTCTGTCTGTGACTTTGCAATAAAATAAAATAAAATAAAATAAATCTTTAAATAAAGAAAGAAATAAAATTAGTATATCTATAAATGAAGATACAAATAAAGCAAAGAGAAAAACAGAGACTGCCACAGAAAAAATTTTGAAATCTGCTTGCTCATTTTCTGAACGTCTACCACAACTGAGTCTCAGGCTAAAACCAAGAGCTCAGATTCCTCCATGGGGGTCAGAGGACCTAGCTAACTGATCCATCACTGGCTGCTTCCCAGAGTTCATATCAACAGTAAGCTAGATTGGAAGTACAGCTGACACTCAAACACATGTACTGTGATAAGGGATTGTAGGAGTCCCAAGAGCCATCTTAAACATTAAGCTGAACAATCCCTGTACTTGACTATTCTTGGTTTTTAATAGTTTTTATTTGTTTTCAGTTTATTTAAAAGGTAAGCAGATAGACAGATCTTCCATCTGCTGGTTCACTCCTCAAATATCTGTAATCACTGAGGCAAGGAAAGGCAAAAGCTGGGAGCCAAGAACTCAATGCAGTTCTCAGGTACAGGAAACAGGGTCCCAACTCCTTGAACCATCACCTGCTGCCTCCCAAGGAATACATTAGTAGGATGCTGAATCAAAAGCAGAACTGGCACTTAAATCCACGCACTGCAGTATGATACGTGTGTCCAAAGTGGGACCTTAACCACCACATTAGGCACTCAGCCAGTGCATACAGTTGTGTTCTTGCTATGGCCTTCACGTTGCTGATTTTTTCTTTTTCCTTTTTATTTCGTTTCATGACACAGTTTCACATGTTGCTGACTTTTAAAACCACAACACTTGGACCCACCCTAAGTGCTTCTTTCAACATTGCAAAAGTGTCCTTCTCAACTGGGCTTACTGGAATGTATGGTGCATTCTCAAAGCTCCTGTCAGAAAAACTTGTCATTGCAGCAAACCCTTTTTCTACCTAGATCTCAGGCATTCACAGAATTCAAATTCGAAACCTGGAGAAATTGTGCTTACAAGCCTCTGCTGGACAAAAAAAACATCATTAATGAGTAACTGAAAGTTGTTTCAAACTAAGTTAACTGTCTTAATTTCTATTCTTTTCTGTTTACCCAAAATAACAAAAATAAAAACATGTTGTCTCTATCACTTTAATTTAAATTTCCAAACCTGGAAACACTGTCATGACTTAGTGAGCCCCTCCTTAGACAGAGTAAGGTATGAGATACTGTTTAATGTAGTACTTTGGAAATCCTACAAATGAGATACTATAATTTCATAAAGAATCATATATGCAAAATTTATGACTAGTTTAATAAGCCTTCATGTACAGTCTATACAACATTTTACCTACAACCTAACAGCAAAACGCTTTAATCGTGATTTTTATTAAAATGGTCACTAATACCAACACTCCAAAGAATACATTTCATAAATTTCGAAATTTTTCCTGAAATCTGTGATTAAGCCGTATAAACAGGGGCCCAGCATAGTAGCTTAGTGGCTAAGGTCCTCTCTTTGGATGCGCCGGGATCCCATATGGGCACCAGTCCTAATCCAGGCTTCCCTGCTTCCCATCCAGCTCCCTGCTTGTGACCTGGGAAAGCAGTCAAGGACATCCCAAAGCCTTGGGACCCTGAATCCACATGGGAGACCGGGAAGAAGCTCCTGGCTCCTGGCTTTGGAGAGAATCAATGGTTGAAAGACTTTCCTCTCTGTATATCTGACTTTCCAATAAAAAAGTAAAATAAATCTTTAAAATAAAGAAGTCTAAATAGTATATATAATTCTTATATACTCAATAATTCTAATTATTAAATTTTTTTCTATCCCTCCAATAATTTTGCCTTTAAATAAGAAGGAGGATTTTCTTCTTGAATGCACTCTTACAGATGTTTCATTGTAGCCAATGCAGAATGCAATTCTCTTTTTTGTAGATTGTATGTCTACCAAATTAATTTCAGCGACCTGTTTTCCTTTCTTATTATCACAATGAGGTCAGTGAATCAGTGTTGAGTTTCTGTTTTTATTAATTTTTTAGGCAGTGCCAAACCAAGTGGAATAACCTTCCTCTAGACTTCATAAGTCATACGAATTAAATAGAGCACATCTGATACCAGTTAAATAGAGCAAATCTTGTACTAGCAGTTACTCTCTGCAACATGTTCCTTTGGTTGTAAGTCACCTGTAAACATTTTTATAGCACTTTTCTTACAAATGAATAAATGCATAATCTTTTTCTTTAAGCAATTTAGGATGAATTCATGCATGCTTTTTGAAAAGTTACTTTTAATTTATATTATTCAGCTATCAAACTTAGCTAATCTAGTGTTTATCACAAATTTGTTTCCCAAAAAAAGGTCAAAAAATCAAAATTTACAATTTTCACCACTGAAGCCTCTAGTTTCTATCAGTGTCACATTCATGGATAATTGATTAATAATTTAAATACTTATAAGAAGTAGATAGAATCTCTGTAGCTGCAAGCTTTAAAACTGAAGTATCTTTTTTTTTTTCCTTTAAACCAGCGAACCTGAGTGTAACCTAGATTGAGGTGGGAGTCAAATCACTCTGAGGGGAAATGTTTTATTAGATAAATTTGGTATAAGGCAATTAATTTGTCAGTAACTGGCATTAACAAGCAATTCCTTAGATTACCTTAGGACATAATGAAAATTATACAAGTCCTAAGCTCAAAAAGTCAATTTAAAAAAATAGTTTTAAACTAGCCAATGGAAGAAGAAATAGAAAATTTGAAAACAATAATCACACACACTTTACCCTAACCCTCGATCTATCCCACCCTGATCAACTAAGTAAACTCCATCAAAAATAAAAATTAGGTTTTTTTAAAAAGCTTGTGCATTTACTTGCATATATTCCAAACTATGCATTTATACATATTTTTCAGAATTAAACACGAAATCAACCACTAGAACTTTTTTTATATAATTTAGCATTTTAAGCTTGTCATGGAAAAGCCTTTTTGTGAGAAATTACTTAAAGTATCCAGAATTTCTCATGATGTCTCAAGTAAATACAAGTGAATAAAATTAATTATAATCATCCTTCTTTCTTGCCTTTAAATACAGCAGTGTCCGTGTGTGGTTGCCATGTGAGTTTTATAATCAGCAAGCATCAGTTATCTTTGTCCTCAGATCTATTCATGCACATGTCACTGGATGTCTTAATTATGTAATTTAATGAAATATAAACTGATGAAACATGAGTAGAAAACAGAAGAGTTTTGCTTCATAATAACTATTATTAATGCTTTGGAAAATTCCCAAAAAAGATGAGTTGTAAAAAAAAAATGCTGTCATATTAGTGGGTGAAGAAATTAGAAGACCGGAAGTTATAAATATACAAAAAATATCTGTCTTTGCATTGCATCAAAGTGTTGGCGAATTTTCACTGCACCAGAAAGACTGTAAAATCAAATGCAGAACCATGAATGTGTGCTATATAAGCTTAGTGTTTTCATAAAAAGTGCAAGCAAAAGTACAGTCTTTATTTGCTTATCAAGAGAGAACATACTGTATGTGTTATAAATCATTTCAAGGTATATGTGTGTCATTATTAACTCACTTTTTAAAAAAATTTCATTATTCAGTTTAAAACACATTAACATGGTATTGAATAGAGAGCTTCTATTGCAAATATTGCAAAACACAGGACAATTTCCTGCAATATTTAGGATTTTGAAAATAAGGACATATTCTTGCACTTGTAATAAAAAAAAAAAAACGATCCAGCATTTCCATTCACATCATTAAATGTAGCCTATAGGACCAATGTATACCTCAGTTCCAGGCAGAAGGAAACCTTCAAGTTCATCACCCAAAAATACCTTTATTGCCACTTTTGCTTCCACTTCTTTTTTTGAATTCCTACCCCCACTTATTCCAATTGAGATACCCAGAATCATGTTATATTTCCCACTGATCTCCTAGGCATGCTTCTAAATACCTCTCCATTGTAGAGAGGGGATGAGGGAGGAGAAAGTCAGCATTTTTTCTTCCTCAAGTAAAGAAATTCTGTTTTATGAGAGAAAGACAAAGGTAAACATTTGATTTCACAGGGGAAACTCTTTGACTGGAAACAGATGGCTGTACCATAAAGGAAATAAAGAGACCTTCATTAATGCCCTTAGAGCAAATAAGCAAGTGAATCTAGAAATATATATATATATATATATATGCATTTATATGTGTTATATATACATACACCTAAAATGTCATTTTTCTTTGCTAGAAAATTCTAATCATATTATATGATCAGTGTTTTATGCGTTTCAAACCCTTGGAGCCTGCATCTGTAAAAGAGTCTCTATACAGTGTCTCTAAGCTCCATCTACTTGTACTCTACCAGCTTCTCTCAGGGAAAAGAAACGAACTAGAACAAAAGCACTGTGTTAAGACATTTACTGAAAAATGGTGAACTGGAAAAAACACTGGCTGAGGTGTTATCAGCTCTGTAATCTGGGACAAATATTCTTAACTTTGTTAGTCTCCCTGATCTCAAGCATTAAATTAACAAAATCTAATATTCATTTGAGATGGGATATGCTCTGAGTCAAACAGAAATGCATTTTGTGCTTTTAAATTAATATATATCCCTTTTTATTCTCAAATTTTCATTTATGACTTCATTCACCAAATCTATAGTTGATATATGAAATCAAGAAATATTTGGGTCATTCATCTAATTTGCACCATGAATTGACTTTGCATTAATCCTACTTTAGATCAAGCGTTAGGTGACTTTATTTTCCCAGAAGAGGAGACTGGGAATGAGGTCAATGATTTCCACAATGGCATTCACTGCATCAGAATCACCTAACAGGCTGCCTGCCTCCATTACATCCTTCCCAGAGTCACATGCGGCACTTCCAAGATTAAGTCAGAAAACTAACCTCTTCAGGATGTTTCCAGTTGTCACCAATGCTGCTAGTCTAAGATTCATGCTTAAGAATGACTTACATACAGCTCTACATCTTTTAAACCATTTTTAAAAATGTATTCTCACTTTGCTTGAGATGCAGACAGAAAGAAGTTTCTTTCTGCCACTTCACTCTGCAAATGCCTGAAACAGCAGCAAGAGCTGAAGCAGGCTGAGAAGCGGAGCCTATAATCTGCTTTCAGGCTCCCACCCAGACAAGTCTCCCATGTGGGTGTCAAGGACTCAAGCACTTGCGCTCCCACTTGTTGTGCCCTAGGATGTACATGAACAGGAAGGAATCTGAGGAAAGGAAAAGGTGAAACTCAAACTTCAGCACTCTCACGTGAGAATATGAGCATCGCAAGCGGTGGCCTAATCACTGCTCCAAATGCCTGCTGCCTTTCTAAACCTTTAACTGATAGGGCTAACTTGGTAATTTTAGGAAAACGTGCATTCTGATTCACAAGATCTGAGTTAAGGTTTTGCCACTGTGTTTTGTCACAGGCTCCCAGGTGACATTACTTTACCTGATTGACCTGTTCTGCATCGGGAGCAGGCATCACTTAGCAGCTGTTAGACAACTTTGAGACCTAATTGTACAAACATCATGACTACAGTTAACAATATATTTGTACATTTCTTAAAAGAGCATATTTTGACCATGACTTGCACTGCCTATCTCCAGAGAAAAATGAGTTGTGACATGATTGAAATGTTAACTTGATTGCAGTTTTTAAGTTATACATACTCAGTTATCAAGCTGTACACTTTGAATACATACAGGTTTATAAATCATGCTAGATTAAAGCTGAAAAAAGTAATTCAATTATATAAACACATATTGATTGCCTACTATATATAGAAGTTTCCGTTGCCCCAACATGAGCTAGACCTTTTGTGTAAGTTCTGTGGGATTTAAGAAGTAAACCAGAAAACTAAACAACTATGATAAGTACACTGTCGAGACTGTAATAACAAAGGTTACAGAAACACAAATAATGACCCAATTTGATCTGACAAAATTGAATGATATTTGGAAGCAACACAGAGTTGGTCTTTTCTCAACAAAATGCAAATATGACATATTTTCCCTAAGAGATTCAAGAGAATTAAAACCTATACTTCAGTGAAGGAATGCTGGGTTTTTCTTGAATAAACAACGTCACTTTAAGTACACCAAGCAAGCATTTTCACTTTACCACAACCTGAACTTAAGCAAACAAAATCAACAGCATAGATAAGTAAAGCTGTACTCCACTCGGGGGGCGGGGGAAGGAGAAAGATAACCAAATAAACAAGCCTACAGGATTTCAGGTAAGGTAAACACTTCTGAAAATGATTCAGATTCCCTGGGATTTAAGTGAAGACAAATACAAACTGGGCTAACGCAAAGATGAAGTAACCAGTTCTTCACAGACACCAGAACCAGAAGGCCTCTTCTTAGGGACTTAAAACATTTTTTTTTTCAAATCATCTAGAACTCTGATTGACCTTTTAACATTCCCCAGTAGTTGGGACATCTCCAGCCTCAGGAGCATTGTATTGAATTCTCTATAACTGTGAGCTTTATAAGAATTCTTTTTTTCTGACATAACAGAGATGAAAGTATTGAAAGGGATGACCAACTGGCACTGTTAGGACATAGCCTGTGATGCCTGTATCTCAAATAAGAGTGCTTGTCTGTGGGGTTGACACTGTGGCTCAACAAGCTAATCCTCCACCTTCAAGCACTCCATCCCATATAGCTGTTTGCTCATGTCCCACTGCTCCCCTTCTGATAAAGCATTTTATTTATGGTTTGGGAAAGCAGTAAAGGATGACCCAAAAGCCTTGGACCCCTATACTTGCATTGGAGACCCGGGAGAAATTCCTGGCTTCTGGCTCCTGGCTTCTGGCTCCTGGCTCCTGGCTCCCGGCTCCTGCCTCCTGGTTTTGAATCAGCTTACTCTAGTCACTGTGGGCATCTGAAGAGTGATTCCTGTTTTAGCTTAGGCCTACCTCATCCATTGTTACTGGGGGAATTTGGGAAGTCAACCAGTAGATAGAAGAGATCTGTCTTTCTCTGCCTTTCAAATAAATAAACAGGAAATAAATTTTTAATAATCTAAGAAAACACTTCAAGTGTTCATTCTTTCATTGATAATAGAAATTAAAATCAAACAAAAGCTAAACTGTGCCTTTTTAAGATTTATTATTTTATTACCACATCCTCTTTTTTCTTACTGTATCTAAGGGGAGGGGAGAGATAAGGGGAGAAGCCACACTCAGCGTCCCAACCATCCCACAGTGCCTGATGTAGGGTATCCTCTGAAGGTCCAGCTCAAGTGGTTTTATAATTCAACAGTTCTGTATTGCTGCTGATCTCACCACTCCAATCACGTTGAGCACTCTCCAGAATCCACTGGTTGACACAGTACACCTTAACAGCTCTGCTTGCCCAGGTATTAACTGCCAACTCTTGACTGTGGTAGTTGATCGATTTGTTCTGTCCTCCATCCTTTTATGGTATCCAGTGTCCTCTATAGGCTCCAATGCACTGCCATATCTTCCAGGTGCATTTGGATATGCTGTCCACTGCTCCATCTAAGCCACTGAGGAGGCCCAACTCTTGACACAGGCACTGTGATCAGACCATGGAAATTGTAATTCTCTCCAGGGTTGGAATTCTGAGTCCAGCTGTTCAGTTTGGGGATTCCCTGTTGGGCCACTATTCCCACTGGTGACCATGAGAGCTGGGATTGGAGACACACCAAACCAGGCAGTGTTACAACACCTTTTGGTCTGCATGTAAGCTGGATCAGGGGAAAGCCAAGCTGTGCAGACTATAACTACTGGCACATGCATAAGTCAGAGTGGGTGTGTGTTGGGTGGACTTTACTGCAGCATCAGCTAGCAGATGGTGGCTTGGGGAGCAAACTCTGTCAAGCTAAACTGCAAAACTACCTGGAGAATGCAAGATCTGGGTGTGAGAGTGAGCACAGTAGGGAAAAAGTGGATCCCTCTCTGATGGGCTGCAATTCCCACCGGTAAACTGTGCCTTTTTAAAGAAAAAAAAAAACAATTTATAAATTCATATTCAAAACACTCATGCAAATAATTAATCCAGAACAAAAATCCAGAAGAAAACAAAAATGTTTTCTGGTATAGTTTTATATCCTTTTTCACAGTATAAAAGTAGGCAGAATAAAGACACCATTGTGTGGGAAGTTTTTTGGAAGCATTTGCTATTCGGAGAAGAAAATGAAGATAGGGCTGTACTATCCTCCCAATGTCATGCGTTCAAAGAATTGACCTTTAACTCATGGCAGGTGAGAAATGGCTGAAATGGAAACTAAAGTGCTTCTGAACACACGCTCACATCCTTGGCTCACTGCTGCAGGTTTAACCTCAACCTCAGATTATGTTTTACAAAGTCAAGAGACAACAATCAGAAACGAATTGAAGAGATACAGTAAACAAATGTACAGAGAGTTCAAGTTTAAGGATGTTCTATTGCTTTGGATGGAGAATGTTGAAACTATTCAAGAGCGAGCTTTTCACAGAGGGAGAAGGAAACCCACCTTCTGCTAATGAGCTTAGTCAGTGGCATCTTAGGTCTGGAACCAGATCATTTTTCACACGAATCAGTTGAACTTAGCATTGTCAACTTACGTCACATGAAGCCAAATGTGCTCACTCCCTTTCAGTGCCAAATTTTGTTTAATGAATACAAATTATTTGTTAAAAAAATTATAAATACATAACTTCTGGGAAAAACACGGTAACGCTAATCACTTCGGGAGGCAGCTTGCATTGCATACAATGGAATACCATCAAATTCACAAAACATTTGTCCAGGCATTATGGAGGAATAGCTTTGAGGTATGCTTTCGTATGTGATATGGCACCTGTAGTGGTATGGTGCAGGACTACAGCCTTCAGACCATCATTCACCACTTGTTTATTTACCTCATTTTAATGAAGGGCATAATTGTAAGGAATTTTATAAACCTAGGAGCGAAAATACTATCTTCACTTAATGGAAGAATGTAGACTCTCATGGCCCTAACTTTTACATGGACCAAAAAGAAAAGAAATGATGAACAGAAAACAAAGAGTTTAGCTTTAAAGCAGAGAAAAAAATAAAGAAAAGACATTACATCTTTTGTTTTGTTTTGCTTTGCTTTGAAATACTTGCTTCAATAGTTCAACATGAAGCAGTTAAAACCGATGCAATAAAACTCAGAAAATGAATGTAAACACTTTCTGAGAATTGCTCTTTATAGATTTTAATGCATGTTACCCTCTATTTAAACATATGCTGTAAGCACACTGACTCAGAATATATTGGATGTGTCAAAATGTGGAGTTTTAATAACTAGGAAAAAATCTCAGATAAATTCGACTCAGACATGAACAAAAATGTCATTCTTTTTGCAGCTAGATTTTAATAGATCCTTCAAGGTGTGAGGAGTGTTGGAAATCAATATCAAGTCCCAGGTTCTATCTGCTTGGATATTCCAAATGTTAACCTTAATGGGAGTCCTTAAAAAAATAAATAAAAAGGCAGGTATGTTTGTCCTGGGGCTGAGCAATTCACCCAAGGCTCCAGGTATTACTCACATTCTCAAAATATTTCATGTTTTACCTAAGAAAATAAAACATTTAAAAATCATAATTTTCACAAGCAATGAATCCATTTTTATATAACACACTCCTGATATGAAATGAGATAATTTTGGAGAAATTATCTTCTCTTGTTTAGTAATCATCGTTAATGAAAGAAAGATTTCTTAAAAACTAATAAATCAGGGTTGAACTGACTGACCATGCATCCAAATTGCTGCATTATTCACACTGGAATTACTCCAAAGATTAGTTGTAAATTACCCTCTAAATTGAATTTATGGTTTCATTTTTCATAACTACTGTATTGTAACAGATGAGAGGAATCTGAAAGGAAAATGACAACAATATACCCAATCTCTCAGTGTTCTATCATTGAGATAGAGGCAGCCCATCACCAGAATTCACTGCAGCCAGCATAAATACCTGGGAGGCAACCCAGATATTATCACCCATATCTCCCTCAAGGGAAAGAAAATATCATTCATTTGATCAAATGAATAGCAATGGATGAAGGAAGTTAACATAGATGCAAATGCACTCTGTGTTCGATTTGATTTGATCCTCAGAACAGCAGGACTCAAATTAATGTCCCCATTTTAGAGAAAGTTAACAACGAGTCTGGGTAATCTACCAAAATCCAGACTGTTTGACTCCTGGAAATTCAAAACCTACACCTTGGGTCTTCTTCCATGCCAGTTACAAAAAGTGCTATTGATTCTATTCCATTACAAACCAATACTTGTTAATTCTATAATTATGCCATTTGTAGCTTGTTTTAAATCAAAGAAAACAGCAATTATTGCAGTCCAAATGAGATCAAATGCAACATAAACTGACTTTATAAATTGGGCATCAGGGACACATCCACATCTTTAGAACTCTTTTTACTCTATTATTGAAAAACCAAAGTGAAGTAAGAGCTTCCAGATCAAAGGGACCATAACAGCCTCCCCTTTTATGAAACAGATTACCTGTTGCAATATAGAAGGGAAGACAATTTTGTTAGCCTTTAAATTGGTTTTGTATCATTCAGGTCTCTTGGGTTAGAAATGATTGAAAACAAATATCTGGTTGGAGTTAGTGACAATTGCAATTGATGCCTTCAGTTTTATAAAACCCTAGCAAGAGAACATATGCTCTGTTTGTAAGACAAATGATAAAGCATTCTTCTATAACTTCATGCTTCTCAAGGTTTAAAAAGTGCCAGCATCATTCTTTTGCAATGGCCTCAGGTATCTGCTTTGCATTAAATCAGTTCTCAGGTTAACATACACATGCACACAAAATAAAGGCACTTCTAAAACAAGCATGAGTAAATTAACTTATTTTCATTTATGAATAAATATTTTCACATTGTGTTTTTACTAGTGAATTTAAATGTTCCTTTCAAGTTATAGAAATCAAACCTTTACCAATTACAGCAAAAATATGAGGCTCTGGCTGAAATTCCTCATATTCTTTTATTTTTCATGCAAGCACTTTATTGCTGACTTCATAATGTATCTTTCCTTGGTGCAATTGATTCAGTTTTCTCCTCCGGAGACTATCTTTTAATAACTTAGCATGCTCATGTACTATATGACAGTATTTAAAAATGTCACAAGCGGAGCTTCATCCAAAGGAGCAGCCTAGGAGGCAGCCAGGTGATAGCCCTGGCATGGGTTTCCTCCCAACCACACTGGAAACCACATTGGAGTTCCTGGTTCCTATTTGGCACCTAGTCTAGCCCTGTCTGTTGCTGGAATTTGGAAACAACAGATCTCTTTCTATATATAAATGCATATACTTTTTTGCTTAATGTAGCATTTTCTGAGAAATACACAGTTTTATAATCGTTGGTTTAGTAAAAGACATATATGATATGAATAAGAACAATAAATGGAAACTGCTATTATGCTAGAATCGTTCCTCATACTCCATTCCAATTCTTACTTTTTTTCCCCAAGTAATTCTTAGCTAATGATTTCTAACACTATAGATTACGTCTACCCATTTTCATCATTATTATTGTTTTCCATGACATGGTTTTGTAGGTATAGAGATTCACTCCTAACTCACCCCCTCCCGCATTCCCATTCCCCACTCCAACCATTTCCCACCATGTTATTACAATGGTATGGTCCTTCAGCAACAGTCATAGGTCCAACATTCTACTGTTTAATTGTATCATGGCATTGTGGGTGTAGGAAACAACAGAAAACCAGTGTTATATTGTCAAGGTATATCAGTTCAATTGGAAACCCTCCTTTTATTCTACGTTTACCCATTTTTAAATTTCATATAAATTGAATTACATATTTAGCTTTTTGCACAGTTTTCTTTCAGTTAACCTTATGATAACATCTGCCGTATCGTATAGTTTATTTTGCTGCTCTTGTTAAAATTATTGATAGATATACCTATGTATCATTTTTGAAATTACAACACAACTTGTTTCTCTATCTCAACTTCGTGTATTTGAGTTGTTTCTTGCTATTTCAACTATATTTTATGAACCTTCTTAGACTTGTCTTTGGCGTACACATATTCTAATGCTGTGGAGGTATACACATAGCATATTCTGTTTATGTAGACAACTGCCAAGAAATTTTCCAAAGCAGTAATACTGATAAGTATATTAGTACTATATGAGACTAAAAGATAATTTTCCAAAATGGAAAAAATTATGGCATTATATAGACACAAAACAACCATGTTTAAGATTTAATTTAGCAAATAAAATGAGGAAAATCCACAGATACTATAATGAATTTAAAAGATAATTCACAGAAAAAAAATTCTGCAGAGTCAAAAATAGCTGACAGATAATTAACAGAAAAAGGGAATGCTGTGTGTGACAACTTCTTGCCAAAAACTGAGGCTTGGGCCCGGCGCAGTGGCCTAGTGGCTAAAGTCCTCACATTGTACACGCCGGGATCTCATATGGGTGCTGGTTCTAATCCTGGCAGTTCCTCGTCCCATCCAGCTCCATGCTTGTGGCCTGGGAAAGCAGTGGAGGACAGCCCAAAGCCTTGGGACCCTGAACCTGCAAAGGAGACCTGGATGAAGTTCCTGGCTCCTGGCTTCGGACTGGCATAGCACTGGCCATTGTGGTCACTTGGGGAGTGAATCATTGGATGGAAGATCTTCCTCTCTGTCTCTCCTCCTCTCTGTGTATCTGACTTTGCAATAAAAATAAATTAATTAATTAAAAAAAAACCTGAGGCTAAAAAAAGGACTTCTAGAAAGATCTTTCTTTATGCATAGTTTTTCAATGAAATGAGAATTTCAATTGATTCACAAATTTTCCAGCACTCATCAGTCTTTTTATCTATTATTTAAGCTATAGATTGTGGGGTTTGCTTAGATTGCATTAGATTTGTGATTCCGAATATATTTTCATATGCTAATTTGCAAGTTGTTATCCTCTTTAGTTAGAAGTCTATTGCAGAAATTTGTTCTTTTATTTTAGCCTCTTGACTATTGTTCACTTGTACACGTGTAGGAATTCTACCCTTATTCTGGGTTTAGATCTCTCATCAGAGCACACATAGTTACTAATCTGTGGCCTGGCTTTCACTTGCGTACTGATGACTTTCGATGATCAAAATGAACTACATTAAAATTCATCCTGCTCAATTCCAGTTTTGAGTTACATAGATTACTTTGGATCCTTTCTTCTTCTATATTTTTTGTTTTTAATTTCAATCCTTTGATGATTCTATTTTTTATGTCTTCTCATCTTCTTTTGGAGATGTCTTTGGAGTTTTTTGTTTTAATCTGTTTTGCTTTGTCTTTCTTTATGGATCTCTTTTGCTTGTTTTGAAGACCTAGTTTTTCTTCACTCAGAATACTTTTATTTTGACTAGAGGGTTTAATAGTTCAGTAACTGGTATCAGTGTGAATTCGCTCCTATTTAGTTTGCTTAGAATTCTTTGTATGCCGTAACCTGAGTAATGAGGTCTTTTAGCATTACTCTTCAAATTTGTCTGAGAACCTGAATCTGTCTCATTCCCTCTACTGTTCTGCTGGAAGTCATATATTCTTTTAGAATCCTCCCAATTTTAACATGGCATCTTAGAGAGGATGATCTTGGCAAGTGGTCTGGCTGCAGATTCTGTGGTTCTTTCAGATCTTTTATGGGGATGCCACTTCTGTGGGTTTCTACATTTAATAACATATCAATGGAGAAATTTATTCCCAGTTATACCGATCATTTACACATTCTGTCTCATTTTCTGCAAGTTTTCTAGTACTGCAATTAACTTCCAGGCTTTCTTTTTTCCTCCATGGCTGCGGGTATCCACATCCTGCCAGTCCTTACAAACCCTTCAGGTTGGGCAAGACAGAAATCAGCCTTTCAGGCAGCTCACCTAGAAGCTGGAACACTGAGAACATGTTTTAACATCTCTTTCCGCTTTACCGCTATGTTGGTTCCACAGTCTTTCTTCCTAGAGGTTCTTGCATGTGTTAATTGCTGCTTATCTTATGGCTATGTAAAAAAGAATGAAATCCTGTTCTAACATCTCTCTAAAACAACTAGATTTCATTTTTTCTCAGCATATCTTTTTAGAAGTCTTAAATTGTCAACTGTATATGGTTTTTAGTGTTCTGTTGTTGCTGTCTGCTGTTTGTGTGGTTACTTAGTGTAGTTTTTTCCCATGAGTTCTTGATTAGGACTGCAAGCTCCGCATCTGTGAGTGTGAACATTGTACAGCCTGACACCAAGTCTTACGCATGCAGAGAAAATTTTGCTCTGACTTCAACTAGTTCCCACAGGGACACCACAGCTGAAGTCCAATTTTACAGAAATACCTGCTTATAAGACTGCTATATCATGCAAAGAGTATAAATATAAATCTTTATGAAATGCATTCCCATGGTTACTAATTCCAGGCAAATTACTCAGACATAACAAGAGAGCTTACAAACCTTACTGAGCTTACAAACCTCCCTAAGCTGGTGATCTGGTTTTATTTTCTATCTTTATTTTTTCTTTTTGGAGAATCTTAATTTAACATGCTAATTTTTATTTTTTTATGCCACAATAATTTATTCCTTCAAGTGTTTTAAAAGTATTCCCTCTATGCTTTCAAATTTCTTAAATTTTTATACAAGAAAATTACTGGGGTCCAGATACCAAATATTGCTTTCATTAAAATGTTTATTCTGATATTTATGTATTACTAAAGCAGAGTGACACAGAGCAAGGCAAGAAAGGCAGACAATTTCCAAATGCTGGCCTATTACAAAAATGACCATAGCATGCCAGATCTGGTTAGTTGGAAGGGGTATAGCACTTGAGTTGTTATCACTGCTTTTCCAAGAGCATTAAAAGGAAGCTGGGTCTGATGCAAAGTAGCCAGGGCTGGAAGAGATACACTGCTATGGCCAGCAGTGGCTTAGCCCACCATACCATAACACTGCCTCCAGAGAATTTTGTCATTCTTGAGGAGATAGGAGAGGAAGGCTGTTTTAGTCTACTAGATATCTGTCTTGTATCTACTATACTTGCCACATAATCTAGATTTCAGCTGCAAACTCAGGAAATTTTCCGTTTCCTTTCTATGTCATGACTGTTCTATTCCCAGTACAAACAGAGGTAGTACAATATAATCCTGAGCTCCACAGCTTTAAGCCTCAGTCTCCCACAGGACCTCTCTCATCTTAAATGACAACCACATCTCTTCAGGCGCAGTCACACTTCAGTCTGAAGAGCTCTGAACTCAAAGTTTCCTCCTTAGTTTGATAATTCACATGACCTCCAGTATCATATTTATGGTATAGTCCTAATGTAAAGAACACAGCTCAGAAAGAGCAGAAGGAGGAAGAGACACTAAGAAAGGAGAGCCCTCAACTCAGAACACCCGTGCCATCTTCCCAAGCAGCCAGGAGAATGGGTTTGCCAACAAGTACCCTTCACTGCCCTACTACATCTTCAATTTTATTTGGATTCCATTCTTCAGGCATGATTGATCCAAACCATGTAATTCAAAGTTCCAACTCTGTCCTCCAGAAATCACTTCAGCAGCATAGCAAAGACACTCTCATTCCTCAAAAAGAATCCAGGGTTTAGAAACAACACAAGGCAGGTGTGACAAAGTCCAGATATATTCTTTATCAGACCATATTCATATATATCAATGTTATGACAAAATACATTAATCTATAGAGTAGACCAAAAAAAAATCAAAAGATAACAAAACTAATATAGTGGATACTGTGGCACAATGGGTTAAGCTGCTTAAGCCTGGGATTCTTGCATCTTCTATAAACATGTCAGTTTCAAACACCAAATATTCTGGTTTTGATCCGTCTCCCTGCTAATACCCCCTGGAAAATATCAGATGATGTCCCACATGGGAAACCAGGATGGAGCCCTTTGCCTTGCCTTTGTCCCAACTCAGCCGTGGTTGTCACTGGCATTTGAGGAATGAATCAGCAAACAAGCAATAGTTTAGTCAATCTCCTCACCTATCTTATCACTCTACTTTTTAAAATAAATCCTTAAGAGTAATAAATATCTCAAATAATTACAAATATTATATACTCACTTGTCATATACATATGACACTTGTACGCATAATACGTATTATATACTATATTATATAACACATTTATAAAATGTTATTATATGCTGGATGCCATATACACATATACTATGGAGTAATGCAAACAGACTCCAGACTAAGTGAGCCTCAGCTGATCTCATAGTTTTCACATTAACTAAAAGAGAATGCTTCTATTATTTGTATACCCGACCATCACCATCAGTCAGGACGAAATTATGTTTCCCTTCAAATTACATCAGAGTGCTTTCAAAACTGGCAATTAACACCATTTTTTCCTCTGACCTGAGTGAAGTGTATTAATTTTATTAACCAGCACTTGGGCACTTGGTCACTATAAGTCAGATGCTAGCTAAAGAAACTGACTAAAGCAATGGTTATTCCATTCTTGTATAGAAAGCCTCTGCTGGATTTGATTTAATGCAAGTGCTGTGTTGTATAATGAGTATTGCATTTTCCATTTCTAGAGTGAATCAAAATAACCTGTTGTGAATGTTAGAATTCAATAATCTATATATTCTTATGTTTTGTGGATAGGACTTAACATTCCCGAACCCATTCAGGCATATCCACCACACATACCATTAACCAAATCTAATTGTATATCTGAAAGTTCTTATATGCATCATCACAGCTTTTTAACTAACTGCAAAATATTTAATCCCATGAATGTAATGGAATCATGGACATTGGCTCTGTTTCCATATATTGGATGAGAAAACATTGAAACTATTTTTAATATGTAGAGGGTGAATTGTTGCACTATAGCACTTAATTGAAACTAATATTCAGTTAATGGGATTTTGTCAGATCCCTCCAAAAAGTAGAGGTGATGGATCAATTAAAACTCAGAGACCATAATTCATCAACTGCATTTAGGTCAGCAGATATCTTACAGAGCGTAAACAAAAAAATGTCATTTATATTTTTAGCTATGAATTGATTTTTATGTCTAAAGTTGAAACAAGCATCTGATTTTCCTCTAGTATATGCAAAAGCTATTTTGACAGGGGAAAGCAAAGCAAAGTAAGACATATTGTAATAATTAGCTGAATTATTTCTGGCATGCCGTGAACAATTACAGGATTAATAACCACCCAACCAAATGGTGTTATGTTGGAATAAATTGACCGACAAGGTTTCTCAGCTAGGAAATGAAGCTGGATAGATCATCAATAAAAATGACTGTGATGAGCATACTTGTAAGAGCTACGGTGTTTTACACTTACAGAGTATGGCCATGGTAACAATGTTTAATGATTGCAAAAAAGGTATTTAAACATTCATTTAGAATCTTTTTCCCCTTTTAATTGCCTGCTGAAAGACATAATGTTTGATGGTCACTAATGTACCATACAATCTACATTTAATTAAATAACCTTAATTTCAGAAAGATAGTGAAAAACAGCCTTCCCTAAATAAAAAAAAGCCTATAGGAAAATAATTAATAAAAACTTTTTAAATATGTAGTTGTTTCATAATTCATTGTAAGAATAATATTGGGTTTAAAAAATTAGTTTTGAAAGTGATGCTAAATGCTATGCAATGAAATATTAACTCTCAAGTAACAAGATTATATAATCTGTTTTATGAATTCACTTATTACAATGCTTTGGCTTAAAAATACATGTAAACACCAATATTCACAATTTTACTATAGGTAGTTTTGTCAATTATTTTTAACATTAAATCAAAAAGAAAAGCTAAAAAAAAATGTTAGGGAAGGAACCAGAATATGATGCAGCAGGGACACAAGACTTGGTCATTTTCATTCCTCAGCCATTATAGCTCCTAGACTGCAAATAGAGTCGGAGCGCCCATGTTGTGTTTGGGAAGACCAATCTAATCCAGGCAGGACTGGTCCCCACTCCACCCTCTGCCTTTCTTCTCACTCACTTAAACCTCAGAGAACAAAAGCCCAGTTTCAAAATGCCTGTCAAAAGCCTCCTCAGCTCCGCCCACCCTAACTCCCCCCCCCCCCCCCGCTCCTGTTTCTCTGAACTCCCTGTCTTGTCTGTCCTAAAAGAACACCCCAAGATCGTTAAGCTTAATAAAGGATTCATAATGATATAGTTTTCTCGCCACAGGCGTATGCCCTGATAATCAGACTCTGTAATAGTGATGCATATATAGTGATTTTACCTGAGACTGCGTTTATTTTCTCAGGAGCAACTAACATATAAGAAAGAAGCAAAGAGAATAGAGGAGGCTGAGCAAGAAACTGATACAATTACAAAGCCTTCACAGATCTTATAGGTGAGCTCTGAAATTGGATGGCTGTTGAGAGTTATCCCAAAATGCAACAACAAAAAAATAAATCTGGTTTGATCAGTCATCGCATTTGGAGTTTTCTCAAGTGGACATGGTGGCTTTCTTTACTTATGGGCAATCCTATATACTTAAAGAGCTGTCAGCCATCAATAAAATGGGGAATGACACAGTGAGTCCAGTATAGTGAACAATGAAGGAATTCACCAACAATAGGACACAAAGAGGATTGAACAGAGTTAGATTTATTATAACACAGTACAAAGGAGCAGTGAGTTAGGAGGTTAGGTTTGGCTGACTGCTGCTGCAATATTCTGTGAAGGAGCAGTAGGCAATCAGGCCAATGGAAAACTGATGGCTGCTGCAACATGGATTACAACCTGGCAGATGTAAATCTGAGGCAGATTGCTGCTGGCTAGGGGTTTTTCATCACTGTTCATTTCCTTATTGTTGGGGGGCGTTGGGTGGATTACAAGGGTTTTCCTCATTGTCAGGGACTCTAGATAACCTCCATATCCAATATGAAGCAGCAGAACTGGGCCCGGCATGGTAGCCTAGTGGCTGAAGTCCTCACCTTGCACCAACCTCGATCTCCTATGGCACCAGTTCTAATCCCAGCTGCTTCACTTCCTATCCAGCTCCCTGATTGTGGCCTGGGAAAATCTATAAAGGATGGCCCAAAGCCTTGGGACCCTGTACCAGTGTGAGAGACCCAGAATATACCCCTGGTCCCTGGCTTGGGATCAACTCAGCTCCAAAAGTTGCAGTCACTTGGGGAGTGAACCAAAGGACAGGAGACCTCTCTCTCTCTCTAAATGTGACTTTCTAAAAAAAATAAATAAATATTTAAGTTGCAGAACTGAGTACAACTATGGAAGGCAGTTTATGAACAGAACACCAAAAAATCCATTATAGCTCCTACAAGACAAAAACTTTTTCTCATTCATTTGTACATGTGCTGGCTAGCAGAAACTCTAAATAATAAGGGCATTCCCCCAAAAAAATGTTTATTGAATGAATGCAAAGTATAACTTTTAGTCAAATTCATCTTCCTGAAAGCAATCTGTACTTCAGATACCTTATGTTCAATCTGAAAATAAAGACCAAAGAAAATACAAAGTGCAAATAAATAGTTTTTAATCTAACCGCAGTTTCTTGGTTTCTTAGAAGATTCATAATGATCCTCGGTCTTTAATGTCCCCCAACAGAATGAAAAGTTAAAAACACAGCAGCCAGGATTGAAATACAGAAAAAAAGTCTTTGAATTAAAAGACATTCTTGTGGTTTCTCATTTGAAGAAAACGTAACTCTGCAGCATTGCTAGTATTTGTTGAATTCCATTATTCTATTCTTATTTATTGTTGGTGAGGGTGGCCAAGTATAGGCTTAGATAGTCACATTACACATCACATAATGACACACAAGATCAACCAAACATAAAAATGCCATTTGTAAACACCATAGAGCAATTTTCATGCTAAATTTCACTTGAAAAATATTGAAAAACACAGGGGAAATGATGCACACTAAATTTAGCTTGCTAACATGGAACACAGAATACACAGAAAGGACTAGAAGTGCTGAGGAGACGGGTGGCTGCTGTGATGAGAAGATCAAGATTCATAATTTTTAGTTGAGTGAGGTCCTAAAGAGCAAGGCATCCTCAAAGATGTTACCACAGAAGTTGAAAATGACCAAAGATCAGATCAGGTGGTGAGGCAGAGAAGATCATTAAGTCAGGTACTGAAGTCAGTGAGGCTAGGAAAGTGGACTCTTGAAAAGGAGCAATGTCTAGATTCCAAAGTCGACAGGGAAGACTTGCAAATCAACTCTTGGAAGCAAGCAGGTATAAAGAAAATCAAATGGGAAAAGCATTCTTCCTCCCACACCTACACTCACAAGATGAGAGACCATGAAAGCTTTAAACTGCAATCACAGAGGGTAACAGAAAGAGAATACGGAATTGTCATGGAAAGTTTGAAAACATTAAAGTCTTAACATTTTCATTTACATACAAATCATAGAGGAGTGCAAGTTTTCATTATGGTTGTTTTGAAGTGTGAATTTGTTCCAATGTTATTGGTATATTAGGTAACCATTTGAGCATAATGCAAATTTCACTTCTGCTTCTGGGCGATTTCATCTGGAGAAACACAGGTGAATTAAAAAAACTACACCCAGCTGAACTGAGTTACATTGGAATATGCAAAACCTACACAAGCACACACTTGAAACTTGTTCCAGCTACTTCACTTCACTACACATTAGAAGCTAAAACATGCATATCTGTTATTGCAGTGTTCCACTCAATTTCAGACAGGCCTTCTCGCACTGCTCACCACTAACACAAAGTACAACTCTCTGAAAGATCCATTCCACAAAGAAATGTCAGGTCTCTTTCACAATAAAATGCTATTTCTACTTCAGTGTTTATGTATTTCTTAGCCATTTGCCACGTGTTCAATCATGTCTCTTTGATCATTAGCTTCCTATCTTTTTAAAAGATTATCATCAATAAAGTTTTGAATGCTCTTATACTTTTCTCACAAATTCTGTGGGTTTTGTTGCATGATTTTACATAATGCAGTAGTATATAGACATACAAACCACATTGCAGTGGAATTGTATTTGCTTCTTCTATTATTATTTTTTATTTTTTATATTTAAAAATATTTTATGATTTAGTTCCATAGGCTCTGGGGTTGCATGTGCCCTCCCCATGTGCCCTCACCCCATGATTTCCCTTCTAGTTTTACAATGGATGTCCAGTTTGTTTTTATTTTTTTAAGATGTATTTAGTTTTATTGGAAAGGCAAATATACACAGAGCAGGGGAGACAGAAAGATCTTCCACCCAATGGTTCACTCCCCAAGTAGCTGCAATAGCCAGAGCTGAGCTAATCCAAAGCCAGAAGCTTCTTCAGGGTCTCCCAAGTAGATGCAGGGTCCCAAGGCTTTGGGCCATCGTCTGTTTTCCCAGGCCACAAGCAGGGAGCTGGTTGAGAAGTGGAGCAGTCAGGACATGAACCAACACCCAAAACAGGTCCCAGCGCATGCAAGGTGAGGATTTAGCCACTGCACCATTATGCCATAATTATATTTTTATAGAGATCCCATAATTTCTTTTTTTCAGTGTTAATATATTTTTATTTTGAATTTTGAATTATGTGGTACAATTTTGTATAGGCTGGGATTCCCCAGGTGGGAGTTTGGGGGAGATCTCATAATTTCTTTCAAAATTGTGATTCCATAGGTCTGGAGTTGAGATAGTGTGATGGAGAACTCTAATCCTCACCATCATCATCACCACCACCACCACCCCTTTCTACACAATTTTCAAATGTCCTATGTTGGTGAGTACTCCATTATCCAAACTTACAGAGGCACATATTGCAAATATATACAGGTACTTAGCCAACTGATGTTAATCCCTTGATATACAAATTTGGAATGGTTCAATCTTGAACACAAGGATTATTTAAAGTTATTTACAGACAACAGAAAAAATGACATCAAAATATGGTGTTGGCACCTGCTGATGTCCAGTGGCCTCGAATCCAGAGCTAGATCTCAACCACGGTAGTGTGCACAGCCATAGCTCAGCAGGCTGTGTTGACCAGCCATTTTATTTGGGGTTGGATGGGGTTGGGGAAAAAAAGGGTGTGAAGGTTCCAGCCTATTTTCCAAATCTTGATTTCTTGTGCCTATGTCAACCCTGTCAGCTTCCTGATGTTTTCAACTTTGCTAGCTGCCCGGCAGCATTCTGGTCAGCTTTTCTGATTAGGGAAACTATGCCTGCAGAAATGAATCACGATGCTAATTCATCATCAGCCCTACACTGCACCAAACATTCTCATGATTCTCACAAATCTGGTCTAGAAAATTCAACCTGGAAGTAAATGTATTATTTGTATCACAGAACTAGTATTTGGAGGTAGTTGTACATTATACCCTTGTAAGCCTAATTGCTATTCAAGCATATATTTCTGTTTGCATTACCATTTGCTAAAACCTTTTTTAAACAAAATGTTAAGTACCACATGAATCCAGGCAGATAACTTTTTCTTCTGGTATATATGCAGGTTGGAAATAGGTGTGGCCATGCATGGAAGACAAATCAAGAGTACTTCAAAGCATTCACGGGAAAATAGAATTAAAACGAAAGTCTATTGGGCCCAGCACGATAGCATAGTGGCTAAGGTTCTCGCCTTGAACGCGCCAGACTCCCACATGGGCACCGGTTCACATCCTGACCATTCCACTTCCCCTCCAGCTGCCTGCTTGTGGCCTGGGAAAGCAGTGGAGGACAGCCCAAATCCTTGGGTCCCTGTACCCATTTGGGAGACCTGGAAGAAGCTCCTGGCTCCTGACTTCGGATTGGCTCAGCTCCACCCATTGTGGCCGCTTGGGGAGTGAACCAACAGATGGGAGATCTTCCTCCTGTCTCTCCTCCTCTCTGTATATCTGCCTTTCCAATACATACATACATACATACATACATACATACATACATACATACATACATTGTATTTTTGTGCAAAAATATTTGTTACCATGCATTGTTTTTGTTTGTTTGCTTTTCATAATTTGCTACTCTTGAGCCTTTAGAAGACCTTTTTATGTGCAGAACTTTTTTTCAATTATGCTCAAAATTTTTTTCCCATGTTCTTTGTCTCAGGTCATTTTCTCTAAACTATAGAGTTCTGCTCTACCATTCAGGTTTGCAAAACATCATACTTATACTAATAAAAAAGAATCCTGCAACCTACAAAAAAAACTACAGAGAAAAATCCACCTGGTAAGCATTCGTTTTCCAAGATTGAAAGAGACAGAAGTCATCATGATTAGGTTCTTCCCTTGGAAAACATGTTTATATGACAAGAAAATTTTATTTCAGTGTGAATCGCAATGCTTCAAACATTTTCTCTGTAATCCATTTCAATTCCTTCAAAAGATCCAGTTTGTAAGATCTAGATGCTCTGGTACATGAAAAACTACATACAGTAAAGCTGATTTTGCTTTAGGAATAATTTTCCTGTGGCTATCTAATGACTCAGCAGCTCATGTAGTTAAAGGTAGGGCAACTATCATACAACATAAATAAAAGTGATATAACCCTTCAAATTGCATATTACTTTATTATTCATACACTAATTCTGATAATTATCAAGTTGTGTGACTGAGCCTTAATTTTCTATAGGAAGGTGGTTACTTTTTTTAATGGGATGACTTTTTTTAATAACGAATATAAAATATATTTTTTTCATTTTTATAAGCTAAAGAATTTCCCCTACCACTTATGCTCCTCTACCCTCACCCAATTGATGTCCCTTGTATTATTATAATTGTACAGTCCTTCAGCAACAATCAAAGCCCAACATTCTTCTACTTAAGTATATCATAACATTGTAGGTATGGACAATGGTAGAGAAACCAGCATCCTATAGTCAAGACACATTTGACAGTTTCATTGGGGAGTCCATCTTTTATTCAGGAGTGAAGGTGGATACTACACCATATCTTCCCTTCTCAGTATGATAGTCTCCTTTATACAGTTTCTCTAGACAAATATATGTATATGCATATTTACCTATATATCTATTAGTCTTGTATTTTGCATGTGTTTTGCATGAAGAGACAATTTTATATCAGAGAGTCCTTTTGGGATTCATCTATTTCACTGAGCATAATGTTCTCTAGTGGGGACCTTTTTGTAGCAAATGGTTCTATAGGAATTACAATTATTATATTTATTATGACTAAATCTTTTAAGGTGATTTAGAATTCTTTTCTTAAAGAAAAAATTACATAGCATATTTAAAACAGGGGTGAGAAAGCAAACCATCAAAACCTTACAGTGGAACCTCAGTTATGTGGCAATGGTAGTAAATGCTTATTTTGCATGCATAATTGAGTTTTTCAAGACAAGTGCAGATTCTGGACTATAATAAATTCTATTATTAATCTTTACTTTGAAGTACTATATTTAAGAATTATTTGCTAATTTACTCTTACACAAAAAATTCACCAAAACTTGAAAATAATATTTAAAAGTTGAAAGAACATCATTTCCTTTATTTAATTTTCTGGTTTTATTTGTATGAAAGTCATCATAAAAGAAATTCAGTGTTCACTCCACAGGATCTCCTAACAGCCAAATCTGAGCCAGGTCAAAATCCAGATCTAGGAACTCAATCGGGGTCTCCCAAAGGGATGGCATGGATCCAATTGTTTGAGCCATCCCCAGCTATCTCCCAAGGTTCACTATAACAGCAGGCAAGAATCAGGAATGGGGCTGGGACTTGAACCCAGAAACTCCAATACAGAAGGCAGATGTGTATGGCGCTTCTTAACCACTGGACCAATTGTCAGCCCTACACATCTGTTCAGTAACATTTAGGAATGGAGTTAAACATTATCTAGAAAACAAATGACTGTTAACTATCAATTAAAAGTTCCTGAACAAGAGAAGTTATAAACTAGCTTTTAGATTTTGTCCAAAAGAGAAGAAAAGAAGTACTGTGTGTAGAGGTAAATCCAAGGGTTATTATATGGGGTTGTCGTTGTGATGCAATGGATTAACATAGCTGCATTGCTACCAGCTTTTCTCTACTCATTCTGAGAGAAGTTTTTTGTTTGTTTGTTCGTTTGTTTTGTTTTAATTTTACCTGAGTCTAAATGGTCTTAGCTGGTCACTGGCCTCATTCAAGCAATTCTTTCACAAACAAAAGCAAAATGGAGAACATCTGCACACCATTGATTGGTGACTATGGCAAGTTTAATAATGGCTCTCGTAAAGATGTATCTTCCCAGAAACTCAGCATATGACTTTGTTTAGAATAAGATCATCCTTTCTGCCTGCCCCAGTGTGTGTGATTCATCAACAGGTTGCCTAAAGGATCCTTTGTAGCAGCAATCTTCCTGGGAGAAACAACCAGGTACTAAGCCCATTACCTATGTGTGGTCTCTTTTAGTATAAATTAATTATACCTACAAATAAGAATTGGCAGAGAAATTCCTTACATAGCAGCCACAGAGTTTCAGTTACATTTTGCATTGACTATCAAATTTATGTAACATGGTGAAGCTTTGTTTCACTAAAATTAAATATTCTACTTTATATATAGTCAAGAAATGTGTTAAGAATTTATTTGGAGGAGCCCAGCATGATAGCTCAAGGGCTAAATTCTCACCTTGCAAGTGTTGTGATAACATATGGGTACAGGTTTGTGTCCTGGGTGCTCCACTTCTCATCCAGCACCCTGACTGTGACCCAGGAAAGTAGCACAGAATGACCCAAATCCTTGGGATCCTGCACCTACATGGGAGACCCACACGATACTCTTGGTTTGGGCCTGGCGCACCACTGTAGTGGATAAAGTCCTTGCCTTGCACGCGCCAGGATCACATATGGGAACTGGTTCTAATCCTGGCTGCCCTGTTTCCCATTCAGGTCCCTGCTTGTGGCCCAGGAAAGCAGTTGAGGATGGCCCAAAACCTTAGAATCCTGCACCTCTGTGGGAGACCTGGAAGAGGCTCAGGGCTCCTAGCTTTGGATTGGCTCAGCTCTGGCCTTTGTGGTCACTTGGGGAGTGAACCAGTAGGCAGAACATGTTTCTTTCTGTGTCTTCTCCTCTGTGTATTTCCAATAAAAATAAATAAATCTTTCTTTAAAGAAAAAAAAAGGGTGCTCCTGGCTCCGGCTTTAGATCTGCTCAGCTCTGGCTGTTGCGACCATCTGGGGAGTGAAATAGCAGATAAAAGTTTTTTTCTTTCAGTTTCTCTTTCTCTCTACAAATCTGATCTTCCTTTCCAATAAAAAATAAATGCATCTTTCTTAAAAAAAAAAAAGAATTTACTTGGGAATACATACCTTGAGTAATATCCCTTAGGATGAACATTATCCACAATGCAATTAATAAGGTCAATGCTTATTCTTTTCTATTTGCAATGTATTAAACATTGATGTTAAGAAAAAGAAATATATATATATATATATATATATATATATATATATTTTCATGTTGTGCTTAACAACCCAAAGCTCACTGTGTGGTATTTTTTTTTTCCGTTAGCCAAGATAAAGTTAAATATGGGAAAACAGTGCTTTTTTCCTTCTTCCTTGTATTTTGCTGCTTTTTTACTGGACATTTTGTACTTAAAGTTTTGTATTACATGTCAATGTTTTTACTTTTAAAGAAATAGCTTTACCTATTTTTGTCTCTAGTCCTTACAACCAAATTTTAAGATTCTTCCTTTGCTTTGATTATTTTCAAATACACTGACTAGTGTCAAATATTTCATCCCTGACATATTTAGCTTGTGGGTAAAGGAGATATATGCTGGCAAGAACTTGGAACATCCTTAATTCTGTATTAGAAAACATATTTTTTAGTTCTAGAATATGTATTTACAGCTAGTAAAGTATAACTTCCTGGCTTAAGGAAAGAAAGTCTGAAGAAGGTGTATCGAAGACACACACAAATTTCCCAAACATCAAAATTCTATTAAATAGCAATGTCTTGATTAATCAAATACAACAAATCATAAAGCTTGTTTGAGTCATATTTGAAATGAATATATATTTAAGTAAGCCACCATAATGTTATTGGATGAACACATTTTTTTCGTTACACATAAAAATAATTACTGTTATATTCTACTTTTATATATATCTTCTGAATAACGAAACATAGCCTTTGCACTTAACAGATATTTAAAATTTTTTTTCATAAATGTTCAAGGGAATGGACTTCAGGAAATAAAATCAGTCATGTAGCATCACTACCATATCACCCATGAAGAACTATTTAGTGTTCCTCTGTGTAGCTCCGGCTTTCAATAATGTTAGTTTTAAGAACACCTCCTGCAGCAGAGGAAATGTTTATTTATACCAGGTTTTCTCTACCACACTTGTCGGGAGATTTTTCTTCAGGTTCTTGGCTACAATAATCAAACCCAGCTTCCAATGCTGTTGTTCACATCCAGGTACTTTTATACGATATCAATAGCTTCAGGGTTTCAGCGAATCATCCATTTTGTCAGTTCTCCTCCCCAAGCAGAATAGAAGTGTTTTTTTAAAATTCTTTGGCACAGCAAAGTTAAAGAAATGCTATATTATTGGGGCTTAACTCAGTAGTGTTCCATATGTTATTTGTGTCAATATTACAAAAGAAATCAATAAATTCTTCTGCATATATTTGCTAAATAATGATTTTTCCACTTTGAAAACTGTATATTTCTTTTTGTCAGTTATTTATACCTTTTACTTTGCTTATCAATCTCTTTAATTTTAGATGCATTTATATATTTAAATTCTGAAGTTTTTGTAATAAAACAGCATTTATTTTATTTTTTTTAATTGGGCATTGAAGAGTAGAACTGCCTGTACAATATCCTGCCTTGTGTAGTGTATTCTATTCATCTGGTAGCTGGAAGTGAAAAAAGACTTTGCTAATTTCTTCAATTATCGGTTGAATTCTTCAGAAAAAAAAGAAGTTCAAACGGTTTTACTGGTTTTAGTTCTATTTTGTTTGTTTCTCACATTTTACTACTGTGTTTATGTTGCATGCTTAAGTATTTTGTAAAATCATCCAACAGAGTTATTTCATTTAGTCAAGTTTACAAACCTTAAACAAAGAAAAATAAATATGTTAACAAAATGATGATATAATATTTTTAGTACAAATCAAATTCTCTTGACTGAAATATCAGAAGAGTAGAGGTAAAGAAATGGGTGTATTAAAAACTAAATATGCATTAAGTATGCATAATTTTAAGCATACATGATAAATATAATGTCTGATAAATATGACAAATATATGATAAATTCCTGGTGAACTGTGTTATTCTGACTCTAATATATGGCAAGTTAACTCTTTTTTTGCCTTGAAATTAGAGCTTAAATTGGTATTTGTATAAATGTATTGTGTTGATTTGCTATAAATGCCTACTTTATATTTAATTTTGTAAAGTATAATCAAAGAGTTTGCAAATTAGTGAGGCTTATCAACTGTCACCCACATCCTACTATTTCTGGTCATTACAGGTGCTTAGCTGCAAATCATTAACTATTTATTTTTATTAATCCTTGAATACTGAAAATTAATAAACTTGCTAATAGGTGAATTTCAAATTTCAGAAAATGCAAAAATTTCTAGACCAGAAAAGAGATGGTGAAAGAAAAGCATATATAGACTTTTAGCTAAGCATGAAACAGTCAAGCTATGTAAAAGTTAGTGCTGCTGTAACAAGCACCGTGTGCTGTCAAAGTTGGAAGGAAAATTAACAACCACAAACTAACCCCTTCATTTAATGGACGAACAGCATGTGCCGGAGATCTTAAGGACTGTTGGTACCCTCTACATTTTAGACTAGATCCTAGGGTTCTGGCTGTCAGGGCTGCGGATTTTGTTCTTTGCTTTGGTTGTCCCAGCAGTTGTAACCAGAAATGTAGCTGAATAGACAATATATATGCTTCTATTCTCTCTTACATTATTATTTCTTTTGTCAATAATGTTCAGATCAAAATAACAATGTTTGACAAGGTCCTCAAGCACAGAACCTTCACTGCTTATCACAGTGTGCTGACATGATGGATGCTGCATGTGTACGTATGAATTCTTACCAGTACATCATAAACCTTAGAGACACCTCCAATACTCTCGAAAGTTAACTCCTCAGTGACACTGACCTGAGAAAAGACACTTTTCACTGGAAAAAGATTAAAATCAGGTTTCTGCTATAGATCAAAGAAAACCAGCCACTTCCACAATTCTGGGAAGTAGGGCTCTGAAGCCACAGGTAGGATGAAATACCATTCCCAACACTTGCATGAACCATTAAAATCTTTGTTGTACTGTCTGTTGAAAAAGCAATGTTTAATAAGCAGCAATTAGCTGTCTCAAAGTGCCAAGATGGAAACAGATCTCAAAATCTCTTTCAACTCTGAGATTCCTTAATAATTTTCTGCATGGGAATGCAATACAGGACCCTAAGTGTGATTTTGTATATCAGAGTAATTAAGTACAACAGGCACCATCCAGAGAACTTCTGTTTCTTGCTTTCCCATGAGAAACAGAAATGTTAACTCCAGTCTATTTCTAATTGAACATTTATTAGAAGCTCATACTGAAATACAGATATTGGAGACAAGTTATCACATTACAAATATATTCCTCCACAGATCCTCCCAAACTATACAATTATATAACCAGTACTTGGATCAAAAATTACTGTTCAGAAGTTCATATTGATCCCTTTCCAATCACTAACACTGTCTCCCCCAAATTGGAAAAAAATCCCTCAATTCTAATATCACAGATTAAGTTTACTTCTTTTTTTCAACTTTCCATAAAGAGTAATTTTATATGCACTCTTTGTTGGATTCTTTTGCTTGATATTTAACATCTATCCACTTTGTTGTATTGCTGCATGTAGACATGGATCATTCATTGTTGCTTCTCTATAGTATTCTTCTATGCTAATACATCACAATTTATCCATCCTTACTCCTGGTGGTAGATTTTTGGTAATTTCCAGTTCTAGCCTATTTTATGTAGTATGATTGTGTATATTCTAGCCTTTTCTCTTATAAAAACTTTATGTTATGACTTTATTTGGTATTCAGACTGCTTTATATCCAACAAACCCTGGATCAACACTGAAGTTTGAAGTTATGAGAAAAACACAAGAGGATTGTTAGGTTAAGCTTACCAAATCAGGCAAAAAAAAAAAAAAAAGAAGAAGAAAAGAAGCTATTTGTCTAATTTCAGAAAATCTTTATTATTTAAGGTATTTAAAAATCTGATTTAGAAGATTCTTTTTACTTTCCTAAGACCCAAACTTAATCTGGAAATTAAGACTTTAATTATTTTTTCTTTGTATTTTTACCTGAATGCTAACTAATTTTATATTATCTGAAAACTTATTATATTATTATGTACATGATTGCATTTTTGTAACTTTTTCTTGTACTCATGAACATTAGTTTTAAATTCTTGAAGTCAGCTGTGAAAGTCAAGAATATAATATTGATATTTTTCTTTATTCTTTAATATTAAAATATTTCGAATGCAAATAAGTGTTTATTCTGTAAGCTCACACAAGTCTTTTATAAACACATATATGCATTTCTTTCAGCTACATAGTTAGACATTAGAATGTTGGATTGCAAAAACAGATAGGTTTATCTTGGGTATACATATCAGCAGATACTATTCCAAACCGGTTAATACTATTCAACATTCTGACCATTACTGGATTTTTATCCTTTTTATTACTCTAATAAGAATATAATTTTGTTTCATATTGTGAATTTAAGCTTATGTTTCTCTGACCAGTGAATGAAATGGAGCATGCTCCATAGTTGACACTGAAATGTTTTTTTCTTTGTATCTTCAATTCTTCCGACAATTTTTGAGATGGTCGCCTATACACTTCTCACTGATGTGTAGCATTTTATGCATTTCAGATAAGAATCCTTTGTTGGGTGAATGTATTTCCCTCCCATGTGTTGTCTTCTCAACCTCCTAGCTATTTCTTGATTAATGTAAAGTCTGATTGTTAATATTCTAGATTATCAATTTATTGCTATTATTTCATACTTAAAAAATCTTGTTGATATCACGTTAATGAACACATTACATAATGTACAAAATTTTCTAAATTGTTGTTTTACCTTTTGTGTTTAAATGTACGATGCATTTGGGATTGTGTGTGGGGAGGGTGATGCACAGAAACAGTGCTATGATCTGGTATGGTTGACGTGTTCATGTGCTGGAAACTTGGCTTTCATTTGTTGGTGACAGGAGATGGAATATGATTTGTTTATTACAGAGGTTGCCCTTCAAAGAGGTTAGTGTAGCTGCCATGACAGTGGATTGCTTTATTCCTCTTCTACACAATTCCCCTTTCCCATGTCCAAGTGCTTCACTGCTCATCTATCTGGGTTACAAGACAGACACAGCCAAGCAGGCCCTCCTCAGAGATGAAACCGATGGGATGTCTGATCTTGAATGCTCAGCCTCCAAAGCTGTGAGCTAAATAAATTGCTTTCATTTTAAGTACCCAGGTTCAAAGATTTTGTCATAGCAATAGAAAACAGACTAACGCAAAAGTCAGGATTTTTTTTAACATGGCTATTCAATTAAAATAGTGCCTTTGATTGAAAAGATTGTACCAATTCCATTGCATTCCCATGGCTCACTTTAGTGTGAATCACCTTAGATTTGTTCAGTCCAAAGCAAATTTTGCTCAAAGAGGTTTCCACGGAGAAGATTTCATGGATTGATTGAATTTTATAATGATAATTTCCTCAGGAAGAAGTGTTTTCAAGAATTAGTAGAATTTAAATGATGAAAGATAATTGCTTTTATATATACTCAGAAAATAACTATATAATTTATAATATTGCAGTGCCAAGTTAGATGCCACTTATATAGTTCAGTGTATCAAACTGTTACTAATATTTTCAGTCCCGTAGTATTTTCAAACCTAGTGGACTGAAGTAAACAGATAACACTAATTTTTCCCAATATAACCTGTTTTGGATTATTATTTCACAACATTTGTCACCTATGTGCAATATAAAGAATCAATATTACAGCTATTTTTTCTTCTCTTTGAAATATTAGTGCAGAATAATTAACATGGGCCATTGTTTTAGATCTGTCTTAACTACAAATTTGAAGGAAAACACCACATATTATCTTTCTGATACCTAGATTTTTACTTTGTGAAAACAAAAACAGTTTATAAAATGAAAACAATAATAATGCCTATCTCACAATATTATCATGATAATAAAATGAGATGTCTGCAAAAACAAAACAGTTCTCCAAATAGAAAACATTGAGGAAATAATCTTTGTGAAAGAGAGAATGTGGAGAAATACAAATTGCCTGAGTTTCATAGTCAAATTGATTAAATTCAAATGCCAGCTCTAAATTTTCAGTTTAAAATAACTCTGGCTCTCAGTTCATAATCTATCATTCTCCTCTCTCCGGAATACATATAAAAATGCAGAGAATGACACAGTTCCAAAGTCATCTACTTACCAAGGTCATTGGAATTTGATTAAGAAAAGCAATAAGAATTTCACTCATGTTTTCATTATAAAAAATTGGGAAATACTTCATCCCATTGAGATGTTCTGCCTAAGTCTCAGGTATCAAGGGCAGGTACCAATCAGAAAGAAACTGACACCCATTCTTTGGCTCCTTGATCATAGTATTATGGCATATTATATTTTATACTATTATTTCTTATCATGTGGTATTACACGGCCTTGTATCATTGTATTATGCTGCATACCAACTATATAAGCATTCCTGTCTTGTATGTGATGCATGAAATTGTATCATTTTGTATAAACTACCTAGAATAATAAGCTTGCCTCCAAAACATTTAAACATTATTTGCTTTTTTGTTTTTGGGTTCACAATACTGAAGAAAGCAGAAATTGGAAAATCAAACTAGAGTTAGATAGAATGATTTGAGTACACTGACTTTGGGGAGCAATGTCCTTCAGCAGCAGGCCAGAGGAAGATCCTTTATCCAGTATGATTTTACTTCGGTTTTTCACAAATTATACCAGTTCTCAATGTCAGAGAAATGGACAATAAATTAGCAAATTTGGAAATTACTACATCAGGAACAGGTTAGAAAAAAATTTTCTCTATATTCCAAAAGCTCTGAATTCTAGCCTTTCTTCAAGTTGAAGTTGATAATTATTAAACAAGTAGAGACTGCAAAAGTTCAAAATCAAACTACAATCTAAAAACTAAATGAGACACAACTCAATGTAATATGTTGAAATACATGATAATGTAATGTGAAGCAAGACAGTATCACACAATGTGATAAATTACCAGGACCAAGAAATTGAAGATGCCAATTATTCTGATCAGTACCCATTCTTGATAAGTACTGAGCAGACAGTCTGTATGAGAGAAATTAATATTTTATTGCTTTCTTTGATGATGCAGTCATGAGTTAGCATTAAAATAATGATACATGTGGAAAATAAAATTCACTCCAGAGTGTAAGAAACTACAAATGTTATCTTGGAAATGCTAACAAAAATTTCATTTCAACATCATTATTCAGCATGAGGCATAAGTCTCTGTTTAGAATTTGGAGCACAAGGCCTGGCACAGTAGCCTAGCAGCTAGAGTCCTCATCTTGCAAGCGCCAGAATCCCATATGGGTACTGGCTGGTGTCCTGGCACCCTACTTCCCACCCAGCTCCCTGCTTGTGGCCTGTGAAAGCGGTCAACGGCAGCCCAAAACCTTGGTACTCTGCACCTACTTGGAGGCCCAGAACAACAGCTCTTGGCTCCTGGCTTCGGATTGACTCAACTCTGGCCATTGTGACAACTTGTGAACTTGCATATGGAAGATTTTCTGCTCTGTCTCTCCTCCTCTCAGTAAATCTGATTTTCCAATAAAAATAAATAAATCTAAAAAAAATGCCTGCATGCCAAATCTGTAAACAAGGTTAAAAGCAAGCAATGCACAGACCAGGGACTGTCACAGTGGTATAGCTGGTTAAGCCATTGCCTGTGAAACCAGCATCCTACCTGGGCTTGGTTTAGAGTCTTGATTGCTGTGCCTCTGACCTAGGTCCCTACTTATTTGCCAGGGAAAGCAGCAGAGGATAGCCCAAGCACTTAGGCCCTGCACCCAAGAAGCAGACTGGAAAGAAGCTCCTGACCCACAGGGTCAGGGCTGGCCTTTGTGACCAGTTAGAAAGTGAACCAGTGGATGGAACATTTCTCCATCCATCTCTCTCTGAAATTCTGCCTTTTATATAAATAAATTAACTTCCAAAGAGAAAGAAAGCACGGAATAATCAGTGGAAAAACAATGCAATATAAAAAGGTCAGCATACGGCAGGTAAATTTTCAGTTCTCCTAGTACCCTCCATGCTGACTTCCATAGTGGTTGTACTGCCCCACACTCCCACCAACACTGAAGGAGGGTACCTTTCTCCAAACATCCATGACAGTAGGAGTTGTTAGTAGAGTTCTCTTGTAGGTCAATCTCACTGGATTCAGGTGGAACCTGAATATGGTTTTCATTTGTATTTCCCTGACAGCTAAGGAGTCTGAGCATTATTTTATATGTTTATTAGCCGTTTGAATTTGTTGCTTTAAAACTGTGTTCATTTCCTTTGCCCATTTCTTCACAGGGCTGTTTGTTCTGCTGTTGTTGAGTTTCTGAAAGCTCTTTGTAAATCCTAGATATTAGTACAAGCGTTAACTTCAAAAGGAGGAGTCTTTTTTTTTTTTTTTTTTTTTTTACCAAAAATGGGCAGCTCTCCAAGTATAACAGCATGGGTGGTACTTCTATAAGCAAAGTGCATCCCAATTTCTAAAATTTTGATTTTCAGCAAAAGGAACACAAAGTAAATGTTTTAAGATGGATAAAAACATATTTTTTAAGATTTCAAAGACATCACTGATCTTTTAAAATACCTGATATGTCCTGTTCAAAAGTATACTAATTAAGAGGAACGATGCAAAAATTAATAGAAACTATGTATTATGAACAAATCATGGAAAACTTTAAAAAGCAATTTGCACATCAACCTTGTGATTATATTTCCACAAATGTTTGAAGTTCTGTCATATATATTAAATTCAGACTTTCTGAATCAAATTTGGCCTTTCAATTTTAGTTTAAAATCTCATCTTCAAGACTTTTTGCAGCTTCATTTTATCAGTAGCATTGAATTATTTAATGTTACAATACATTATTATTAAAATCACACATATTTTATGAATATGTTATGATTATATGCTACATTTATGCTTATTTTTAATCCCTGTTATATCCTAAGCATCAAATCTGGCTCAAAACTTTTTCAATTTCTTGGGCAGATGTTGGAGCACAGTTGACTAAGCCCATTCTTAGGAAACCACATCTCATATCAGAGTCATTTCAAGTTCTAAAAACTACGCTTCCAAGCCAACTCTCTATTAACAGAATTGGGTAGCAGGAAATGATGGCTCAAGCACTTGAGTTTCTGCCACTCCCATTGGAGACCAGAAAGGAGCTCCTGACTCCTGGCTTCAGTTTGGTGCAGCCCCACTCTTTGCAACTGTTTGTGCGAATGAACCAATAGATGAATTTTTTACTTCTGACCCTCCCTCTCAGTCACATCACCTTTCATATAAATAAATAGCTGACTGAAAAATCAAAACCATAAGTTCTACTAAAATAAAAATCTTCCAAATGATTCAGGCTTAATATAATTTTTAAAACTCTATTAAGAATATAAGTTTGTATCAAGTGTTTATACTAGAGTCAAAAGTATTATAATTCAAAAATGCAATGAAATTTAAACAAAAAATACATAATATTCCCCAAATTATATGAAAATGGTTGACCAATAAAATTCTAAACTTTATGCATCAAAAATCAGTTACATTCTGTGTGAATGGAAGCGTGCAATGATCTATCAATGCTACGAGTTTCACAAAACCTATTGTTTCTCTCTAGTATGCTCATATTGAACCAAGTCAATTAATGCTTTTATAATTCCTAAAAGTAGCAAAACAGTTGCAGACATATAGGTTTCTAAATATTTGTGCCATTATCCATCACAATTTAAATTACTATAAATATAATCATTGTTTTCATTCAAACTTAAATGTAAACTCCTAATTGCAATAAACATTATGCCCCAATTTATTAGTTTGAATAGTCATCCTGAATTGATGTATGAATTCTGCTTCATGATTCTTATTTCAAAACACTTCGCTAGTGTATTATTTTATGTTCAGCATTCATCTTTCACTGCATTAATCTACTCTGCCTATTCTAATTAAATCATCATTGCATACTGATGTGTTTTTGCTAATTTTGGATGATGGATCAATCATTGTTTGTTTATGAAAGCTGATTGTAAACAAGACATTCATTATGTCTTGTGTGATAATCTGTTCACTTTATTATCTCAGGGCCATTGCTGTAGTTGCATCTTTGTTATCATCCTGTTTTTATAAATATTGTGCTCTCTGATGATTGATCTTTATTGGCAGCATACTCTTCAAACTTGTCACCAAATTCTTGTCACTTGTGCTGTCTTATAAAAGACTCGTATAATATAAAGAAAATCATGTTTACAAGAAAACTTACATCTCAGTCATTTCTTTAATAAATCTTTGAGCCACAGATATGCTATTTGGGTAAATTAACAAATAGGTTGCTATTCCCGAAATGCATTGCATTCACTGCTTATAATCAGCTTCTCTAATGAATTGCCTACATTTGTTATCTTATTGAAATCTAGTTATTTTCAAACCTTCTCAATTGTTTACATCAAGGCAAATTCCATAGTGAAAAATAAATTTCCACATACAGTTTATGAGCACTCAAAATTCGGAGAAATGTTAACTTTTAAAATAGATCTTTGTGCTCACTGTCATTCCAGGAAATGTACTGGAGAGGCAGAAAAAAAAAGGAATAACTGAACAGTAGTTTTTTTTTTTATTTTTAGTTCTGTTTTGCAGTTATTACATTAAAATTGATATTGATTTTTTTAATAATATGGAAGCAAAGTAGAAAAAAATCTGGAGAGTTTGCTTAAGGTAGAGTAAAAACTTGTCTCTGCCTTTTAACCAGAAGCATTTAAAGTTGTACCTGTAAAACATGTTCAGAAACTTCTTAAGTACTCTCATCAAAAAAAGTTAGTCCTTTACAGCAACAATGGGTGTATTCCTAGCTATCAGCATGGTACTTATCTCCACCTTCCCAGAGCCAGTTTACTCAACACACATTCCTTAGCAGTTGGAGTGGCACACCTTTGGTACCACAGTTAGGACAACATTTGGATGCTTGCATTCTACATCTAAAAGCCTTGCTTTGGATCCTATCTCTACCCTCCATGCCAGCTCCCTGCTAATGCTACCCTAAAAGGCTACACATGATGAAAAAAGCAGTCTTGAGAACCTGCTACTCCTTCAAGGGCAGCACGGTGGTGAGTGAGCAAAGCTATCAACTGTACCAACACGACAGGCATCTCATACTGGCCCAAGTTTGTGTCTTGTCTGCTCAACTTCCAATCCAGTTAACTTATAATATTCTTGGGAAAGCAGGAGAATGTGTTTCAAGTACTTGGATCTCTGCACTTAGGTTGGAAACCTCAATATAACTCCTGTTTCCTGGGTCATTCCTAGCTATTGCAGCCATTGGGAAGTAAATCAGTAGATAGAAGATCTCAACATCTCTTTCCTTTTATTTATTCTGTAACTCTGCTTTTCAAATAAAATGAAAACTTAACATCAAGACTTATTTTCTCACCTTTTGCCCTCAAATTCTCATCACATACAATCATTGATCCATAGTTAATATGTAAGATTCCAATATATATAAATATTTATATTTGGTAAATAAATTTGATATTTATATTTGAAAAATTATGTATTTCTTTTATTTGAAAGGCAGATTTAAAGATAGAAGGAGAGTCAGAGGGAGAGATCATTTGATTGTTCACTCACTAAAGTTGGAAGAGAGCAAAGCCAATCCAATGCTAGTGTTCAGGATCTTCCTCTGGGTCTCCCACATGTGTGCAAGAGCCACATGTTTGGCTCATTCTCTGCTACCCACCCCCTCCACAAGTAGGTGGCTGGATTTGAACTGGAGCAGCCAAGACTAGAACCGGTGCGCATATGGACTGCCAGTGCTGCAAGGTGCAAGATTAGCCTTGTGAGTCATTATGACACCCCTCAATAATACTGGACCTGGCATGATGGCTAATTGGCTAAATCCTTAACTTGTAAGTGCCAGAATCCCTTACGGGTGCCAGTTCATGTTCTGGCTGCTTCACTTCCCATCCAGCTCCCTGTGGTGCCCTGGGAAAGCAATAGAGAATGGCCTAAAGCTTTGGGATTCTGTCCTCACATGGGAGACCTGGAAAAAACTCTTGACTCCTGTTTTTGGATCTTAGCTCCAGCCATTCTGGCCATTAGGAGAGGGAACCAGTGGATGAATGGAAGATCTTTCTCTGATTTTCTTTCTCTCTGTAGATATGATCTACCTTTCTAATAAAAATTAATAAATCTTAAAAATATTTTCATAATACAGGTTCTAGCAAAATCAGCACCAACAACATCCTAGCTATATAGGACACCTGGTGTTTCTATAATCCTGGGAACTGCTCGAATTGGAAGTGAGAGAAAGGTTGTACACACAATGCAGCCTCAACACATTATCACAGGAGGCGGAGAGTGGTAAGCCAGGAGCTTGGGCTACGGAGATCATGATGGAAATCTAACAGAAGAACCCAGACCAGGAATTCGCTGGATGGAGTAGCACAAGTGACTGCAAACAAACAGCTGTGTACCAACCACAAAAAGTAATATTGAATTGTAGATGTTTGGGTGACATAGCTTAGAAACCTGCCCTAAGGAGAATCTGCTAACCAGAAGTACAATGACCAACAGCAAAAGAATAGACAGAGGCACAAAGGAACAAAAGTCTCTGCCAAATTCAGAGTTAATTGAGAAATACAAGGAAATGGGGGATACAGAATTCAGAAAACTTATCATAAAGCTTCTTATCAACAACAAGAAGTACATACAGCAGTTCAAGGAAGTTAAGGAATATGTCACAAAGGAAAAAGTAACACTGAAATAATATCAAACTGAATTATTGGAAGTGAAGGATGCAATAGAGCAAATTAAAAATTCTGCAGAAAGTCTCTGTAATAAAATGAATGAGGCAGCAGAAATAGTCTCAGAATTGGAAAATATTTCTTGACACAATGGGAAAACATCAAAAAGCTGGAAGCAGAGCTGGGTCAAGCTAAAAAAGTATTCAAGAATTAAGAGACACATAAGAGTTATGGGAGTTCCAGAAGGTGCAGAAAGAGAAACTGGGTTTAAAAATGTATTTAATGAAAGAATAAAGGATATTTCCCTGACATAGAGAAAAATTGGGAAACAGAATATAGGAAGGACACAGAACCCCCAACACGGTTGACCAAAGCAATCTTCATCATGACACATTATAATCAAACTTTCTTCAGCTGAACATAAGGAAAAGATCCTTAAATGTGCATGTGGAAAAACTCAGTTGACGCATAGAAGAATGGCAACAGCTGACCTCTCACAAGGAACTCTACAGGCCAGAAGAGAACGGAGTGACACATTCTAGATTGTACAAGCAAAAAAATGTCATTCCACAATAACATACCCAGCAAAGCTTTCCTTTGTCTTTGAAGATGAAATAAAATTCTTCCACAGCAAAGAAAAGCTCAAAGAATATGCCTCTTTCAGACCTGCACTACAAATGATACTTCAAGATGTTCTCTTGACAGAGAAAAGGAATAGCGCCCACCAAAATCAAAGATAAATGTGAAGAACATCACAGTAAATTAACAACAGAAGACTAAATCAAACAATGAACAACCCATTGCTAATATGACAGAACCAAGTTACCACCTATTCATACTAACCCTGAATCAAATGTCACACATTAGTAGACTGGATTTAAATAAAAAAACCCATCTATCTTGTGCCTACAAGAGACACATTTCTTTTTTTTTTTTAACATATATTTTTATTGCATTCCTTTTTTTTAAAACTAATTACATTGCATTATGTGATACATTTTTTTATGCACTGGGATTCCCCCCGCCCCTCCCAAAACCCTCCCCCCACGGTGGGTTGCTCCACCTTGTTGCATTTCCATAGTTCAAATTCAGTTGACATTCTTTCTTTTTTTTAAAAAGATTTATTCATTTTATTACAGCCAGATATACACAGAGGAGGAGAGACAGAGAGGAAGATCCTCCATCTGATGATTCACTCCCCAAGTGAGCCGCAACGGGCCGGTGCGTGGTGATCCGAAGCCAGGAACCTGGAACCTCCTCCGGGTCTCCCACGCTGGTGCAGGGTCCCAATGCATTGGGCCGTTCTCGACTGCTTTCCCAGGCCACAAGCAGGGAGCTGGATGGGAAGTGGAGCTGCAGGGATTAGAACCCGGTGCCCATATGGGATCCTGGGGTTTTCAAGGCGAGGACTTTAGCCGCTAGGCCACGCCGCTGGGCCCAACATTCTTTCATTGGAGGTATCAACAAAGATCAGTAGAAACTATACCTCATGGATTGTGATGTTTTTGTCTTTATTTTCATTTCTTCAAAACAGTGTTTTTCATATTTTTCACTGACTCATAGGTCATACAGTAGGATCATATTCTTCAAGAAAGTTCTAGATTTTTTTTCATTTCTTCAACAGCACATTAGTCATTCAGTAGCATGTTATTTAACCTCACGGGATTGTAAATGCTCTATTTTTCTTCTTGTTATGGATTTTGTTTCATGGCTTTTCATTTTACTGGATGTATATTAACTGTAATGGAGACTATCATATTCAGATGTGAGGATACAACGCAGTATACATATCTACTTCTAGATCAAAGATGGATTCCCAATGAAACTGTTAAATATAGCTTGATATACTGGCTACTCAAAACCATGTCAATTCCATAATACTGCAAATTGCTGTTGATGTTATATTGGGACTCTTAATTGACTGGGATGATATTCTACCAGCTCCAACTTCGGACCAGAAATGGTCTCCCCAAGAAACTGTTCAACCCATCTGAACAATAAGTAGCTGGACTCTATGCTTAGTATATGTTTGCAAGGAAAGAATCTTGATTGAATTTGAACTGTAATACTGCATCAAAGTGGAGGAATCCACCAGGGGGGAGGGGAGGGGGAGAGGTGGGGGGATTTCCAGAGCCTATGAAACTGTCACATAATGCAAAACAATTAATAAAAAAAAACTGAAAAAAATATAGCTTGATAATAGGATACTGGACTCTCTGTCATTGTCCATGTATCTCAATGATCAACTTTTGATTGAAAAATTATACCATTATAATATTATAGGGGAACTCAGTTTGAGGGAGGGGAAGAGTAAGGGGGTAAGGGAAATCACAGAGCATATGAAACTGTACCACAAAATAATAATAGTAAATGGAAAAAAGATGTTCATCTTTACCTACAATAAAACATTTATTTAACATTGGAATTGCTCATGCAAAACAATATATTTATGAAATTGTATCGATATCTCTCTTCATACACAAAACAAACTCAAGATAGAAAAAATACCTGAACTAGAACCTAAGGCTGAAGATACAAATATATTAAAAAGCACTCAACATCACTTGCCAGCAGGGAAGGACAAGTAAAAACTACAGAGATATCACCACATCCCTGTCAGAATAGCTCAAATCCAACAACAGAGTAAAAAGATAAATTCTTAGGATGTGGGAAAATGGGAAAATATAGCCTGTTGGTAGAAATGTGAATATTCCAGCTACTGCAGGAATGAGTATGGAGGTTTCTGGATAACTTGGAACAGAATTGCCATATGATCCAGAAACACAACCTCTGGGCATATACCCGAAAGATATAAACATGAGGTACCAAAGATTTATGTACTACCATGTCTATAGCATCACAGTCCACAGCAGCCAAAATATGGAATCAATCAAGATATCCAGCATTCCATGAAAGGACAAGAATGTGCAAATAAGCATAGAAAATTCTCTTTTACCTCCAACTTTTTTTGAACATTTGTCCACATGACTATCACCTGTTTACAGTTTTTCTCAAACCAGCCCCTTAAGAAGCCTGGCACACTTGCTCCCATTGTGGTAATATTTCAGCAACATGTCTTAGTTTCCTTTTCCATGTTTTTCTTGAAATTAGGGGCTGGAATCCATCGTGTCCACTGATTACTTCCAGGACATAGCACATATTCTGATACACAGGAGGCATCATTACAGAGACACAAGAATGAATTAAATGGCAATATAAAAATCAGCGATTATCTACAAGGATCCCAATGTATACCATCTCATCTTAAAAGCAAACACACACACACACACACACACACACACACACACACACTTACTTTTTTTTTGTCAGAAATAAGTAACTTCTCTTGGAAGCAACAAAATCACTTTGTTTTCTAAACAAAGGACACTTTCCTTGTAACATCTTTTTTTAAAAGGTGTATTTATTTATACTGGAAAGTCAGATGTACAGAGAAGAGGAGAAACAAAGAGGAAAAACTTGCATCCACTGATTACTGTCCAAGTGGCCACAAAGGCTGAAGCTGCCCAGATCCAAACCCAGGAGCCAGGAGACTCATCCAGATGTTACACGCGGGTACAAGGTCCCAAGGTTTTGGGCCGTCTTCCACTGCTTTCCCAGGCCACAGACAGAAAACTTGATGGGAAGCAGGGCCGCCGGGATTAGAACTGGCACCCATATGGGATCCCACACATTCAAGGCGAGGACTTTAGCCACTAGGCTACCACACTGGGCCCATATTTTTAATTATATACAGCATTTCTGGTTTCCAGCAAGATATTAGCTACCACATTGTGAAAGAAATGTAGAAGACATATTTTCAGCTGTGAAGCTGTCTTGCTCTTAGGTATTGAGTGATCTCTTACATGTTTAAGAGTCTCACCTTTGCTGTTCATTAAGAAGAAAAAAAAATTCTAAAGCTGTGAATGTATTTTATGCATCATCTTGCTGAATTGAAAACTTTCTTATTTGCAATTTTCTTAAAGCTAATGGTTTCTTTTATGTTTGTATTAAAAACTGACAAGCATCTGTTTGTGCAGCAGTTCATTTCCATGCCAGCCTAAGGCTCAAAAAGGCCCTGCTTGTGGAATATTGTAACGTCCAAAACCAAAGACAAGAGCTCAATCCTGACCTCGGCTGGCCAGTTGCACATCGCTTTCCTGTTAATTCAGGGACCTTGCAGATACCATTTTCCATGTGTCTTATTTCCAGCCATTCTTAGTAATTTACTGCCATAATTTATAATCACAGAGTCTCCCATAGGTTAATTATGAAACGTTATGTGTAAAACAACGTATTTTCCTTTCATTTGTTTTAATGATGCAGCCTTTACCTCATTTAGCATTCATTAATTTTTCTACCACAAAAATGTTAAGTAGATTGGCTCAAGCTGACCTACCCATAGTTTTATAGGTTTCCTTCTTAACTCTCTTCTAATTCCTCTCTAAACTTAGGAAACAATTTTTCATGTCTCTGACACCACACGCAGTTTCTCTGACCCTAAATTCTACTGTTGATGAAAAAAATAAAAGCTTATCATTTCATGTTTCCAAAAATCTTCTATCCTTTCCTACAAAGAGCAAAGTTCCACGAAAATGAGTCTGATGAGAAATGTGTTTTATAATCATCACACAATGTGTATATATATATATATATATATATATATGGACACACGCACACACATAACCATTGTTTACTTTTCAAGGCATAATTATTCTTTATTACATGGAATATAATTATAAAAATATTTCCAAAAATGCTTCCATATTAAGACTAGAAAAATACATTTTTCCAATGGTAAAAAAATGCCTTAATGATATCTCTCCTCTGAAAAAATCAATAGTCCTATTTTTTACTTAATATGGGTACTTCTCATATAGAAACAATTTTAGAAACCTAATTTGTAAATATGTTATTTGCTTATTAGAAAACATTATTTTCATAATGTGGGCCACTTTTGCTTCACTTTAATTTTCAATATGGAAGTTGAGATCAATACAGAAGTTGAAATTAGGAACTAATATGTTTCAAGCAGTAAAAAGCAGTGTACAGATGAAATCCTTGTCTGAATTGCTTTATGATCTATTATAGCAACAGTTGATAATGAATTTTTAATAACTAAAACTTTGAGAAAGTAAAAGAAAGTCACTGCTGTGTAAATAAAGCTACACAAAAGCACTGGACTTGTTTGATAAAATTCGGGCTTCATATTTTCCTCTTAAACTTATAAAAATAAAAGCGAATTCCTTAACACAAGTATCTCAATGAAAACAAAGCTGAATATAAAGATGACACATCACCATCTTATATTTTATCAGCTAAAACAACAAGAAATGTCTTAGGAATATGAGTCTTCTGTTACTGAATTTGAGGTTACCCTGGTGTTGGGATGCTTAGTCATCAAAACTACAGTCTCTAGAATTCAATTTTAAAATAAAGCTAAATTAAACATAAGCCATGTTGTCTTGGGAAAGTTAACAGACCTCTCAGGAGCTGCTACTCATGTATGGAATAGGGACACTTTCCATCCCTATCTCATACATGTATTGACTCCAGAAAGCTAAGTACTTAGAATAATAATTAACACATATGTATATAGCTCATAGTTGTCATATCTCCTAATAACTATAAAATCACAATGATTCTTATGTCAACAATAGCTAAACACCAATTTCTTAACTGTGCTAATGTAAATAAAAGTAGACTACGATTCATGTTGTTTATAATTCACACACAGCCTTGTGTCCTTTCACAGGTTTTGATCCTCTTTTGTTTTTTTAAGCTAATTGGTCTTGACTGGTCTTCACTGACACTGCTGTGAAACAGGGTGAAATAGAAAGGAGCAAATGCTTTAGTATAAAAACAAGTTTCCACGAACACTTACAGAAAAGGAATAAAGTCCTTCCCACAAAATACGCCTCGGATGCTGTAGCTGCTGGAGGCTAAGGCACTGGGTCACCTGCTCATGCCCCACACCAGAGTATTTCAGCTTTTCCTGCATCTAGCTCCTGATTTCTTGTCACGGCAGAAAGCAACAGGTACTCAAGTATTTTAGTTCTTGTGAAACACATGGGAGACATGAAATGAGTTCTCAAACCCATCTTCACCGTGTTATAGTTGAATGACCTGTGATGACATCTAAAATTTACTTTTATGGGCCTGGTGTGGTAGCCTAGTGGCAAAAGTCCTTGCCTTGCATGTGCCGGAATCCCATATGGGTGCTGGTTCATGTCCCTGCTGCTCCACTTCCCATCCAGCTCCCTGATTGTGGCCTAGGAAAGCAGCAGAGGATCCTCCAAAGCCTTGGGAACCTGCACCACATGGGAGATCTGAAGAAGTTCCTGTCTCCTGCCTTTGCATCTGCTCAGCTCTGGTCATTGCACCACTTGGGGAGTGAACCAGCAAACAGATGAGCTTACTCTCCGTCTCCTCCTGCCCTCTGTAATTCTGACTTTCCAATAAAAACATAAATAAAAATAAATAAATCTTCAAAAAAATTAAAAAGAAAGGAAAAGGAAAAATGAAAAGGAAGGAAAAGAAAGGAAGATGAGAGAGAGAAAAAGAAGGAAATAAGAGAATATAAAGATATTTTAGAATTATCCATGAACCACATTGTATTTGTTCTCTTTGTATGAATATTATATTAGCATGAAAAAGTAAAGTTTCAGTAAAAAGAAAATGCTATGCACATATACTCATAGTTGCTTGTTTTTTCAGCTATAAAATATTAAATTCCATCATTTGCATCAAAATTGACACAATTGGAGAATATTATCTTGAGTGAAATACACCAGATACAGAATAAAAAAAATAACATTTTCTCCTTTTATATGGAACCTAAAAACAAAAAAATTAACCAAATAAACTTTTTATACTAGTATGACTGCAAATATACCTTTATCATATTTTAATTGCTTTGTCAATTCAATTATTAAGAATGATACTGTACAATATTTTAATTATCCATTATTATTTTAAAAGTACTATGAGTAAAATGTTCATATTTTTATTTAATTATTGTTCATAGCTACTGCCTATATTCCCACTAAAAACTAGGCTTTTTTTTCTTCTTTTTTTTACTTACTGAATTCTTTATTTAGTGGAGCATTAAGCCTTTGAGTATAGGTCAATTAAAATGTTAGCCCAAAGCCTGGTGTGGTGGCCTAGCAGCTAAAGTCTTTGCCGTGAATGCGCCAGGATCCCATATGGGAGCCGGTTCTAATCCCAGCAGTCCCACTTACCATCCAGCTCCCTGCCTGGGGCCTGGGAAAGTAGTTGGGATGCCCCAAAGTCTTGGGACCCTGCACCCGCATGGGAGACCTAGAAGAAGCTCCTGGCTCCTGGCTTTGGATCTGGGCTCAGCTCCAGCCATTGCAGTCACTTGGGTAGTGAATCATCAGACCGAAGTTCTTCCTCTCTGTCTTTCCTCCTCTGTGTATATCCGACTTTCCAATAAAGATAAATAAGTTGTTTTTTTTTAAAATGTTAGCCCCCTAATTTGCAAAGGAATAAATAAAGGAAGGAAAGAAATGGGAAAGAAAAAGAGGAAAAGATGTCCTTATGTTCTTAGAATTGTATCTATTAACTATGTTGAATCTATTCTCTTTGCATTAATATAACATTGAGGTGAGAATTGTGTTATAATTATGCATTTTCTATCACCCCCAAAATCTAATATATTAATAGATTTCTTAAATTAAAAATGATTTAAATTCATAATGAACAAAAGGCTTCAGTTTGATTCATTTCCCTAAGACATTAGGAGATAGGAGTGTATAGAAATGGTCTGGAGAACCAGTCCAGACTACACTCTTTCTCTTTGGTTAAATATGGAGGGAATATGCAACCAGCAAGAACTTCATATCCACATATACTGGCTAGAATGACTAAACAAACTCAGACTACACATAAAAGTGGGAACAAATACATCTCAGGGAACTCAGGGGCATCTGTGATTTACAATGAATTAAACAGATATTACACACACAGGAAGTCTCAAGGTGCAGAATTTGGGTTTGGGATTTTTTAGCAAGACATTTTCAATAGTTTCATGAAAAAATAAGGTAATCAGGTTACTTTGGCTTATACAAATATGGTTTCCCTAAGAGTTATAAAAGTTGGATATAATTTTATTTTTAATAGTTTGGAAGTCTGTGTCTTCCAGCATTCAAATGTTACCTTTTTTCAAGGTTTCTAAATTAAGTAAAAATATGTAAAAATGGTTAATGAATAAAATTGAAGTCAGACAACAGTATGAATGATTGGATAGGCAAACCTGTAATAATTCATCTGGTTATTGTTGAAACAACATAACGTAATAGCCCATGACATCCATTTGAAAACCAAGAGCTACCAAGAAATAAACTTGATGTGTATGTTTTATGTTCTCAACTTGAGCCTATCACTCCCAGATGAAAGATATAAGAGTAGACTTCCTATACCACTGAAAAAAAGATGTTGGCAGACACTAAACAAAAAGCAGCAGGAGAAATCACTGGATTCCTGGTAGTACCCTATCCTTAGACTGATCTTTGAGTCTACTCATTTGTGCTGCCATACCTACTGATGCTTTTGTGGTGACAAGCAATCTTGCAGCCAATTCTAGAGTGTCTGAGCTTAAAGGCAAAACACGGGCAACTGGATCATCTTCTACCACTTTACATAGCATTTATTTCATTGTGTATTCTGAAGTGTAATGGAATTTCTTAATTTTCTGAAGCCCTGGATAGGTTACTGGGTTATTAATTATGTAGAACTGTACTGTGTTCCACATGAACTTTCTAGTGCTATAAGGGAAGAAATGAGTAACTAAGATATAAAAACAACAATTATATTTAGTTTAGGAAAATAAAAACGAAGTCCAAATTAAAAGAAAAAGCTCCATTAGGACAGAGGAGAGAGAGAAACACACAGAAAAACACAGACTCCCATATGAATATACTCTAAGAAGAATAATAGACCTGCTGTGATGAGAGACAAAAGAAGAATTCCCTGACATAAAGGTCAGAATATACATTACAAGTAAAAACCAAGGCACCATCATGGGACTCAAGATATTCTGAGGGAAAGAGAAAGGTAGTTTGGTCTTTAACTTTATACCATTTGCATGACATTTTCCCATAAATAAATATTCAAAGCTGTTGAAATGTATACATAAAGATTTATTTATTTTTATTGGAAAGTCAGATTCACAGAGAAAAGGAGACAGAAAGATCCTCCATCCGCTGACTCACTCCCCAAGCAGCTGCAAACACCAGAGCTGAGCTGAGCTGAAGCAGCCAGCAACTTCCTCCCAGTCTCCCAAGCAGATCCAGGGTCCCAAGGCTTTGTGCCACCCTCTAATGCTTTCCCAGGCCACAAGCAGAGGTAGATGGGAAATGGAGCAGGCAGGACATGAACTGGTGCCTGTATGGAATCCTGGATGTTGCAAGGCAAAGATATAGCCACTGAGCCATCTCACCTGGCCCCAAAATGCATGCGTCTTTTAATTCAGTGCTTCTACCTTTTGGCATTTTCCCTAAGAAAATCAGGATGAATAACAAAAATGATTTATCTGCCAGAAAGATCAAGAAATGCTATTTATACTGGTAAAAAATTGAATGCAACATAGATTCTGAACAATAAGTTATTGCTTGAATACATTATGACACATAATTGCTCATAATTCTGGAACATTACTTCTTGGCATGCCAATCAAATTACCTACTACTATAGATATAGATATAGATAATGATATAGATATAAAGATCACTCTGGAGGAAATTACTGAGTCATATGAATATTATACATGCTATATATTAGGCATATAGCATATATATAATTATATAAAAATCATATATGTATACACATATATAAATACATCAAGATCATTCTGGAGGAAATTACTGAGTCATATGAAAATACTCCAGATACCAAAAAGTAAGGAACATAAACTACAACAAACAAAATCATGCTATTTTTATTTATAAATATATATATGTTTAAAACTAAGCAATTATTACTGAAATATTATAGTTGTGTCATCTATTTCATGTTAGTTTGTATATATTACATAATGTTACAATGAATATGAGCTTTTTCAGCAATGATTTTTGCCATTAAGCATTATTTTAAAATTACTGCAGGATTCAACTGATTACAGCTGAAATAGGTAAACCCGGGACCACTTTTCTTGTATAAGGAGTTAAGGTTCCATCTGTGACACCAGCATTCCATTTCTTCCACTTCTGATCCATCTTTCCTCTAATAGACCTAGGAAAACAGAGGAAGATGTCCCAAGCATTTGGGCCCTTGCCACCCACATGACCAACTCGGATGGATGGCCACACTCCTATCTTCATCCTCGTTCAACCAGGCTGTTTTGGCTACTTGGGAAGTGAACAAGCATACAAAAGATCTGTGTGTGTGTGTGTCTCCCTGCTTCTCCCCTCATCTACCCTCCCCTCCCATCTCCTATCCTCTCCATAATTGGCTTTCAAATAAAATAATCTTTGTAAATATAGTTAAACTCACACAAGCAGAAGTGGAATGGAGAATGCTAAGCATTAGGTGTTTTTCCAGTGGAGGAACTGGGGAACTGCTCATCAAAGAGTATATAGTGAGTCCATACATATACAGCCAACTAATTTTCAAAAAGAGAACTGAAAATTATCCAGGGAAAGTGTCTGATCTCTTCAACAAATGTGGTTGTGACAATTGGAGAGCAGCCTGTACAGGTAAGAAGCAAGACCCCCACCTGTTTTCTTATACAAAAAAATTAGCTCTAGATTAATCAAAAATCCACATCTGCACCAAAAAGCCATCAAATTGCTAGAAGAAAACATAGGAAGCACTCTTCAAGATATAGGCATCAGCAAAGACGTCTTAGAAAAGTCATAAAATGCACTGCCAGTCATAACCAAAATAAACAAATGCAACTACACAAAATTAAGAAACTTCTGTGCAGCAAGAGAAATGATCAACAAAGTGAAAAAACAACCAACAGAATGGGAGAAAAATCTTTGCACACTACACAACTGGTAGGGGATTAATATCCAGGATTTACAAGAGCTTCAGAAGTTCAATGACACGTGGGACCCTGCACCCGCATGGGAGACCCAGAAGAGGCTCCAGTCTCATGGCTTCAAATCAATGCAGCTCCGGTCATTGTGGACTCTTGAGGAATGAATCAATGGACAGAAGATCTTCCTCTCTGTCTCTCATCCTCTCTGTATATCTGACTTCCCAATAAAAATAAATCTTAAAAAAAAAAAAAAAGAAAATGAGAGCAAACCAACCAACCCCATGAAGAAATGGGTTAAGCAAATGAGAAGCCATTTTTCAACAGAACAAATTGAAATGGCTAATAGACATATAAAGAATGCTCAGACTCCCTAGCTATCATGAAAATAGAAATAAAAACTACATAGAGGTTCCACCTAACTCCAGTGAGACTGACCTACATTCAGAACTCTATTAACCACACCTGCTGGCATGGATGTGTCCTGAAAATACTCTACTCCACTGTCGGTGAGAATATAGGCTAGTGCAGCCACTATGGAAATCAATTTGCAGAGTGCTGAGGCTAGTGAAAATTGATCTACCAAATGACCCAGCTATTGCACTTCTGGGAATATATCCAAAGGAAATGAAATCTGCATATGGGAAAGTGACCTGGAACCTCATATTTACAGCAGCACAATCCACAACAGGGAAGTCATGTAAACAATCCAGATGCCTTTTGACAGGGTACCTGTACTCCATGGAACACCACTCAGCCATTAAAAATAATCGAATTCTACCATCTGCAACAAAATGGTCCCAAATAGAGGCTATAATTCTCAGCCAATACCAGAAAGACAAATATCACTTGTTCTCTCTGATATAAGGGAACATTCTTGCAAAATACCGATAAAATACATAGGCAAACGTGTACATACAAATATTCTCATAGGTGAACTCTATAATAGAGGCTAGCATACAGAGGTGAAGATACATTGTAATATGCATCTCTACTCCAGATTATAAGGAAAACGCCCAATAAACTGCTAAATATATCTTGAAATAATACATAATTTTATCATAAATTATTCCCATTTATGTTTTAAGACTCTGCATTTTCTGAGTCTATTTATATTAATTGTGTAAAATGCAAATTATGGTGGCAATGATTAGATCAGTGTTACCAAGCAATAGCTATAGTTTAGAGAGGGGCTTGGATGGATTACAGGAATTAAAATCAAACCTGTTTCCTGACTGTGGTGATATTATATGGATACACACACACACACACACACACACACAAGTAATATGTCTACATTTCAAATACTCTCCAGAAGTAGCAGCCTAGGTTGCATTGTACCTAGGCAAGTGTTACACTACTGGAAGAAAAGCAGCTAACAGATGGTGGCCATTCTGGGACTAATTAATGCCACATCTGTGTTAATCATAGCAGTGTGCCAGTAGAGTCTCCTGGTCTAATCTATTTGTTTTTCTAAAGATATGTATATGTGTGAGTGAGGGGGTGTCAGGTCCATAAACCCCAGAGGCTGGGGATTCTTTGGTGCCTGGGTCACCCAGCCTGGGGCTTCAGGCCTGTCTGTGTGGTGGGTGTCAGGTCACTGAGCCCCGGTGGCAGGAAGTTCAGTGGGGCCCAGGTCCAATGGTCTGGGTCCTTAGGCCCACCTGTACATTGGGTGCTGGAACCCTGGAGGCGAGGGTCTGCTAGGGCTGGGTTGCCTGGCACCCCAACCTGTGCAGGGAGTGCTGGGTCTGTGAGCATTAATGGCGGGAGATCTGGCAGGGCCCAATTTGGGCAGCCTGGGGCAACAGTACGTTGTACTTACCAATGAATATATATGTAACAGCAATACATTTGTTTTAGAATATTACTGGAGAAGCATTTCTTGAAATAATTTTGTTAATGTAACCAGCCCAAAAACAGCAACCATTAAGTCTATGAAGATGAGATCCTTGCTTCAGCTGTTCTTACAGGATCAGGAGGGGCTCTGTTAGACAGATGGGATGAACAATAGGACAGTGTGATATAGGGCACAGGATCATCAATAAGCATGGTATCATGAAAAGCAGAGAGGCAAGACACAATATAAGAAATGAAAGTAAGCCAGATTAGGAAAGCCTTTGTATGCTGCGGTATGAAACGACAGTTTTATTCAGCTTTGAAGAAGACATTTAATAAAAAGAGAATGACACTGCCAAATTCCGTATTAGAAAAGTCACTCTGAAAATACCAGATAATATTTACAAGAAAAATAAAATTATATGGAATAAAATCATATGAAAAACATCTCTGAAGTTTAAGAAATAGCAGTGATTCAACCCAAGGCAAAAGCATGTTAAAGAGAGTCCAGATTCCATCAAAATGTGAAGGTAGATCTGTGAATAATCAAACATTGTTAGTGAAGCAAATGAAGGATGCTTTGCTACAACCAGACATCTGATTTGGGCAATCAAGGGAACCATGGTGTCATTTATTTAATTACACAATAGCGGACAAGCAGCAGGTTTAGAGAAAAAGAAAATGAGTTCAGTCTTGGCAATGATGAGTTAGAAATGCCTTTGAGATATTTACATGGACATATTTCAATAGGCAAGGTTCCAAATATATCCTAGAGCCTGTAGGGCTCAAGGAAGCTCTGATGAGCTCTGCTGGAAACCCTGCTGATATCTGGGAACTATATTTCTGTTCTAGTTAAACAACTGGTAGCAACCTTTTATTGAGTACATGTCAGTAATGACTACCGAACTAAGTTCTTTGTTTACATTGTGCAAATCAATCCTTCTGGCTGTCTCTGCCAGTATGTTGTAACTTACCTTACCAATGAAGAAAGTGATTATGTAACTTGTCCAGGAACACTTCAGTTAGACCTTAACAAACCCAAGTTCATAACTACAATGCTAAAACACTATTTTTAAAAGGAGTCCTTCATGAGTGTGTTACAGCAGATAAAACTCCACTTGTGACAATGGTATCCCAAATGGGCAACAGTTGGATTCCAAGCAGTTATACTTCTGATACAGCTCCCTGCTGATGCTGGAGACCAGCGGAAGACAGTCCAAACATTTGGGCCTCTGTACCCATGTCAGGGACTCAAGAACCTGCTGGCTTCAGCCTGGCCCAGCTCTGGTCATTGTGGCGATTTTGGAAGTGAACCAGTAAATGGAAGAGCTCTCTCTCTCTCTGATTCATTCTATAACTCTTTCAAACAATAAATCTTCTTAAAACAAATTAAAGAAATGGTTCCTAGAAAAGTAGAGTGTTGCAGAATCCCTGACTCCCCCAGACAGTCCACATAAGCCCATGAATACAAATAATCTTAAGAACTCATTTTGTTTTCACAACATAAAAACAAAATGAGTAGTAAGCTTGACATGACTCCAGTTTCTAAATTGAAAGTAAACAACTGGCTTCTTTGAAGTTCTCTCAACAATGTATCTGTTTTTTTTTTTATGCTAAACATTTGCCTTATCCATTAATACATTATACAGAAAGACAATATCCTATATTTGAGGGCTTGGCACAATTGCCTCGTGGCTAAATCCTCACCTCATATGTGTCAGGATTCCATATGAGTGTCAGTCCATGTCCTAGCTGCTCCACTTCCCATCCAGATCCCTGATTGTGGCCTGAGAAGGCAACAGAGAATGGTCCATAGCTTTGGGACCCTGCACTGCATTCGTGTGGGAGAAGCAGGAAGAAGCTCCTGGCTCCTGGTTACAGATCAGCTCAGCTCCAGCATTTGAGACCACTTAAGGAGTGAACCAGCAGATGGAAGATTTTTTTTCTCTGTCTCTCCTCTCTATGAATCTGACATTCCAATAAAAATAAATAACTTTTAAAAACCCTATATTTGAGTGTTTCAATTCAAGTCCTAGCTCCACTCCAAATTCCAACTTCCCATTCATGCATACTCTGGAAGGCAGTGGTGATGGTTCAAATACTTGGCTCCATGGAATCCATGTGGGAGTCCTGCATCAAATTCTTGGTCCCTGGCCTTGTCCCAGCCACTGTGTGCATTTGGGGAGTGAAGCAATAAATGGGAAGTGCCTCTGTCTCAGTCTCTCTCTCTCCTTACTTTCTCCCTCTCTCTTTCTCTCTCTGCCTCTGAACCCACTCTCACCCCTCCGTGTGTGTGTGTGGGGGGGTATGCATGTGAGCATGCCTACTAGTCAAAAATAACATGTTAATATCTATATAAATAAACATGTTCAGATATAATTATTTTGACATACATTTCACATGAGTCCAACTTTCTTGCACATCAAATGTGGATTCTTGAAAATTAATGACTTGTTAATTCATTACTTTTATATGAAAATTGATCCATGAGCAACAGCAAGAAGTCTCTTAGGGGTCATATGTGCCTGGGTAAGTCATTTCATTTCCCTAAATATCAATTTTTTCATAATATGATAAAAACAATCCATTCAAGTTGTCAGCTTGAGCAGAATTTACTTAGAAAATATGTATGAGGATTCTTCAAATAACTCACGGGAAATAGAAAAAACAAATTTATGTTGGTGCAAAAGTCTTAAGACTCATGCATCATGTTTGACACATATTTCCATTCACTTTGTGAAGACTTCTCTATTTATGGATTTCAAATCTTTTTGAGGCAAAAACATACCTTTTCTTTTAATTCCATTTCCTGTGATCTTTTTGAATTCATACTTAAATGCATAGGAAATTATCAGATACCACAGAATTGCAATAAAATACTATAATTTTTGTTTCTTCCTTTCTACTGTCTTAGTGACCTTTTATGTTCAATTTCCAAGGACAGACATAATTTAAGATTATATGGAGCAATTTATTCCCTAAATTTTTGCTTTTTCTTGGAAGGGTTCTGAAAAATTGCTTTCACTTTGCAAAACAATAGAAATACTATATTCTTTTATCTACTAAATTGCATAGGTTCCATATTTCAAAGCATTTCCTAAAATCGCTATCAATCTGACTTCTATGTTAACTTTTTTGCATGAGAATTGTTCCACTGTCACAAGAACACAAACATTGACTCATTGAATTTATTATTAATTTTCTAACAAAATATAATTCTAAAATGTTGAGTTCTTGAACTAGAGAACAGTAGCCGCATGTATCAGCATTATGACTTTGATCAAAGCACTACACTTCTAAGTCTCTGTTCTTTGTCTATAAGGTCAGCTAGTCATGACATTTTATTCATGAGGTTCTGAGGATTAATGAGAGCCTGAACATTAAAATTATGGTGTCGCTCATACATGAATTCAATAAATATAATTCCACTCATTAATATCATTGGTTTACACTTCACATGAATACATGTAGTTGTTATTATATCTATTATTGTGTTTTTTTAATTCCCCTCTTTCTTATCATAGCTTGATTATAATCTACAATCTCATATCATCTCTCAGTGATGCTTTCTTGTATTTTGAGCACACCTTAAAAAGTCCATCAAAAAGTGAAAAAAAATTCAAGAATTTTCTTGGAGGAAAAAAATAAAAATCTATGTAGTGTTTTTTCTGTTTTGGTTTTTTGAGATGTATTTATTTTTATTGCAAAGTCGGATATACAGAGAGGAGGAGAGATAGAGAGGAAGATCTTCTATCCACTGATTCACTCCCCAAGTGACCACAACAGCCAGAGCTGAACAGATCCAAAACCAGGAGCCTGGAACGTCATCCAGGGCTCCCATGTGGGTACAGGGTCCCAAGGCTCTGTGCCATCCTCCATTGCTTTCCCAGGTCATAAACAGGGATATGGATGGGAAGTGGAGCAGCCGGGACACAAGCTGGCACCCACATGGAATCCCGGTGTGTGCAAGCAAGGTTTTAGCCTTTGAACCATTGCACCAGGCCCATAATTGAACCTTTTAGATATCATTTCCCCATAGCCTAATTTCTGCCCTAATCATGTGGCTGATCTATTTTTTTAAAGATTTATTCATTTTTTATTACAGCCAGATATACACAGAGAAGAGACAGAGAGGAAGATCTTCCGTCCGATGTTTCACTCCCCAAGTGAGCCACAACGGGCCGGTGTGTGCCGATCCGATGCCAGGAACCTGGAACCTCTTCCTGGTCTCCCACACGGGTGCAGTGTCCCAATGCATTGGGCCGTCCTCAACTGCTTTCCCAGGCCACAAGCAGGGAGCTGGATGGGAAGTGGAGCTGCCGGGATTAGAACCGGCGCTGTGACTGATCTTGCTCTCATTTCTCTTTGAACTTCATGTGAATGGAATTTATTTGGCAAGCATTGTAATAGTGGATCTAACTCTCACGGTTAGAAGGCAGGCTTACAAGGAATGATTTGTAAAGCAACAATGGTAATTTCCTAATTTTCAAGGAAAATATAACTAATACATGAAGTCAGATTCTGACATGAACAGGGATAACATGGTTAGATGGATGCTATGTAAGCAAGAGATACTCAGATGCCATAAAAAACTTTTCAAAGATACTGAACAGGTCTGAAACTTTCTGACTAGAACACTAGATCTCGCATCAGATTTAACAGGCAGCAAACCTGCAGCCCTATTGGTTCAACAAGCCAACAATCAGAGCAATGCAAGTCAGGGCAATCATGTGGATAACAGAACTAGAGAAAACTCCCATGAATGACACCTCAGGTTCTGGGTCTGTCCATGTCAGAGCTAAATAAACCCAGTTAAGACCAGGCTCTCTTGCTCTCTCCCAGACCCCTCCCTTCCCCCCTCTCTCCCTCTCATCCTTGCCCCACTTTCTTTTAGCTGAGCCTCCTACTCACAGTTATATTCCGTCCTTATTTGTATTGAAATATTCAATTCGTGTTATAATTAAGTCTCCTTATGGTAAATTTGCATCATTTTACCCTGATTTGACATTTATTGATTTCATAGTTTACCTCCCTAAATATAGTTATTCTCTTCATGTCATTTCCTGGAGAAAAGCTCATATGAATTTAAGTTCCAAACTTGAAAGAGTTTGCACTAAAAATATTAGCCATCTTACAGGAATGTTCTCTCTTAAGAAAGAAATTATCACACTCCCACAAATATTGTGACATATAAACAATAACTCAAAATAGGAGTTGTAATAAAACCACACTTTGTTCTGGGTTTATTTCTCCAAGCACACTCTTGACATCTCTCCATCCTTTCAAGGGAACTACTTTAGGGAAGTGGCCTTTTTCAATTTGGAAATTTGTGGACAACAATACATATTATATCAGTTTAGAAATACCTCTCATCCTTTTGGGAGAAATTCTGTGTTTACATTTAACCATTATTCCAGGAATCCAGAAGTGTGGAGTCCAAATAAACTTAATCCTGGGGATGCTTAGACAATCCACTGGCTAACAGACCTGGACTCCTGCTTTCAGATCTACCTTCAGTCATTGTGTTCTTTTATCCTTATTTATTTCTTATTTTTCAACTTGCTCATAAGCTGAGCAGGGATTGGATGCACAGCTTGCTAACTCATCCAATGGAAAGGCTATGTCCCAACAATGCTATTGTTACAATCCACACTTAGTTTTGAAAGAAAGAAAGAAACAAGGAAAGAAAGAAAATTTGATACAAAGACCTCTCAGATGGAGCTTCACTTGCCAAATGCCTTCCACAGCCAAGCTTCGGCTAGGCTGAAGTCAAGAGGCTAGAACTCAATCTGATTCTCCCACATGGGTGGCAAGAACCCAGCTACTGGAATCATCGCTGCTTCCTCCCAGAGGTGCATTAGCCGGAAGCTGGACTTACTATCATGCTGAGACTCAAACCCAGGCACTCCAGTGAGGTATTCAGATATATCAAGCATCTAATCCATGATTCCAAATGCCCATTTCTGATTTTCACTTTTGTCCATTTAATTTCCATCAGATGGCTCCCATATTATCAACAAATATGTATGTGACAAAGGTAAAACAACTTATCTAATACTCAGACAATTATTGTGTAAACTGTGGATCAATAAAGGTGCACTTATCTTGTTTCGAAAGTAATAATAATACTGGCAAAACATAAATTCAGAGTTCAAGTTTTGAATGCATAAGTATACAAACAAGCCTCCAAATTTCACATGAATTCAATCCAAACATTGAATCAATAATTTACTCTTTAGCCAAAAGAATATGCTAAGTTACTTGTGTAAAAAATGTTCTGTAGCGACCAGACTAAGCAAGGCTGCAACACCTGTGCGCTGCATGTGGACTAGATCAGGGAAAAGCCAGGCTGGGCTGATTATTCCTGCGGGTGCAAGCATAAATTAGAGTGGGTGAAGGAAGTTTGGGCTTAACCGCAGCATCAGCTGGCAGAAGCTAGCACTGGGGACTTATTCTGTCAAGTCAAACCACAGAACCACCTAAAGAGTGCATAAACTGGGACTGAGAGAGACCTGGGAGGGAAAAAGTGGGTTCTCCCTTCTTGGGTCACTACTCCCGTGGGAGGGCATGAAAACTAGGACCGGGGCTGGGGTGGCTAGACAGAGAAGCACTCAACAACATCTGTGAGGGCTGGATGGTTGAGTTGGTTAGATAGAACTAAGCTTTAATACCCAGTGACAAGTACAAGAGCCAAATGGGATGGGGGACAGACTGGTCTACCGCTACAAATACTGGCAAACCAGGGTAGGGGGCGGGCCGGGTGGGGGTTATTGTGGGTCGCCCCGACTAGGCTGCAGCTCCCACTGGTTGATGTAAGGGCTGAGTATGTGCTGGACAGAACCAGACTGGACTGCAACACCCAGTGGTTCCAGTGCAACTCGGGACAGAAAACAGAACCAACCCAGCAATTGAAACCACCAGCTGATCGGGGTGATGAACTGTGACAGGCCCTGTGCTTGCTAGAACATACAAGAATCTAGTCTGGGAATACCTCAAAGTTTCATTGGAGATCTCCCCAATCGAACTGCTGGACTCAGAACTCTAACCAAGAAAAGACAGAAGACAGAACAGGTCAATCATTCATCTCGGCTGTATGTTGTTGGCAGCGAAATATGGGGCGAACGGAGACTTTATGATGGACCATATCAATCAGTGGACGACCTCATCGAGCGAAACTGGCAGCGATTCATAACTGGAGAACTATTAAAACCACTTGAGCAAATATCTCAGAGCATGCCCCACATCCGGGACTGGGGGTGGGCGGGAAACCGGGTGGGGCTTCTCCCTCAATATTCCCCTTTACCTCGGATACATGATGGAAACAATATGGACATAATAGTATTACCCACTTCCCTATACCCCCTGAACCTTTTTTTTAAACCATAATTAACTATGTAAACATTGTCAACAACAATACAATAAAATAAATTATTTTAAAAAATGTTCTGTAGGGGTACCAGTGCAGTCTGGTGTTGGCATCCCATATGGGCACTGGTTCATGTCCCAGCTGCTCCACTTCCCATCAAACTCCCTGCTTGTGGCCTGGAAAGGCAGCAGAAAATAATTCAAGTTCTTGGGCCTCTGTATCCACATAGGAGACCTAGAGGATGCTCTAGATACTTGACTTTAAATTAGTTCAACCCCCAGCCATAGTGATCATTTGGGGAGTGGATCAGTGAAGGGGAGACACCTCTTTCTCTGTTTCTCTCCCAGTCTCTCCTTCTCTCTATAACTTTGCTTTTCAAAATAAATAAATAAATAAATAAATAAATAAATAAATAAATAAATAAATAAATAAATAAATTCTATAAAAATATTTCCAAGCTAAGCACACACATACTTCTAAATTGGAAAAGTATAAAGCTCTCCACATACCATTTTAAGCACTAATGTGCTTCTGAGACCACACGGATATGAAATGATGCGCTTTCTCTTCCTAAAGCCATCATTAAGGAAGGCACTATAATGAATTCTTCCTGGACAGCTAGTGAGGGAGGACTCTTGGGACCATTTTTACTTATTCCACCAGCTTTTGTGCAGCTTTTGTGCAAAAGGTGAGATGTATTTAGCTTGGAGTCTCAATTACCTCTGCCTTTTGTCTAGTTGTTCTCACTGGGTCATGAGGCTGGTAACAAAATCTTTTCAGAACCCTAGCACCACAGTGAAGATAAAGTTCAAAGAGTTCTCTTCTTTGTTAATGAGAAAGGTTTTCCAAACTTGACAAAACAGTACCATATGACCACTTGATTTTAGTCTTTATGAAGCTAAATTTATTCCCAATCAATTCCCTCTGTTCACAGGTAGATTTAGCTTTTCATTAAGATTTGTTAGGATAGTGATATTCAGTATTTGCTGAGTCTCTCAGTAAGACACTGAATTTATAGGCTACCTTTTCATCTTCTTTCAAGACTGTTCAGCTTCAGCAAACAAATTTTAAAAAGTCATTTTTTTTTTTTGCTGGGAGAATAATGTTGACTCCTTGTTAGAATTCTGATTACACAGTGCACCCTTTAAATATAAATTTCAGAAGTAGATATTGTTGCCAAAATGTCTTTCTCATTTAATTTGATTAAAGTATTATTATTTTTAAAGCATGCTAATTCCTCTACTTCGGGTCTCTTTGACATTCAGAGAATGACCATACAACTGGTCAAGTAGTTTCAATGAATACTTTGAGTGGCAATTTCATCGACTGAATGTAATCAAGAAAATAATCACTGACTGTTCCTATTCAGAATGTTCTGTAATGTGTGGGATGCGTTTGGAAATGAAGTCAGACATGCAGACTTTCCATATGGCAATAAAAATCATTGCCCCTTGTCAATTGCTGCCCTATGTCAGGCATATTATAGCCTATTTAAATTCCTAAAATTAAGTCTCTAGCACAAATACAAACAGCATTCTTTTTTAAAACACTCACATATTTTTTAGAACTTACTATATTTTTTTTTCCGCTGGAATCAAGCTAGAGAATATGGTGAACTTTTTTTTCTCCACGTCAGCTTGCATAAAGGAACCACATGAATTTTACTAGGCATTCACCCATCACCTTTCCTGTATCAAACTATGGCATGTATCATGACCAGTCAATCAGGGTGGAGCTGTCAAGATACAAACTGAGATCAGGAAGTCACAGCACTCTCTGCTTCCATTCCAAGGTTCCAGTTGTGCCCTGATCAGTTGACAATTTATCCATGCTCTCAGTTATTGTAACTGTGGGGAAAATAACTAATCTAAAAATCAACAACCAAGTGCCCCCCAGAGTGTTGCAACTATAGACTGACCTTCGTAATGGAACAAGTTGATCGTGTATGGTGGTAAGTCTTGAAAGTACAAACCAGTGCCAGAAGTCTGAGAGGAAGGAAGACAGCACAAACTTCACCTGGAAGAGAAGTCAGCAAAAGATAAGCTCTCAAAATGCATTCCCCACAGGGCAATGCTACCTCTATATCACCTAGGCTGATGCTAAGACAGCTGTTTTTTACTCAGGAGCCTACTTCTTTGGTGCTCTTTGAAATCTCTGAGATAGCACTGTCAGCAGTAGATGAGAGCAAGATTTACAGCTGGTGTCAGTAGCATATTAATGCCTCTGCGGTCCATGGTGTCTTATGACTTTCCACAGTGGTTCCACATAAATTTTGACTTGAGACATAAAAGGATGAAGTAGTCTTCAGGGATGCTAGAGATAAGGCCCTTAAGTTATACAGAGAAGGGAGGGATGGTACCCAGGAGAGGTACCCTACTGGAGTCATTCATGATAGGCTCTCAGTGATTAGGGTCCTATGGCAGCATAAGTTGAACAAAACATGTTACCCAGCAGGGTTTCCCAACACTGTTTTAAACTGGAGAATTCCTTGTTGTGTACATGGTAGGATATGAAATGTCATCTCTGGCCAGTGACATCTGCCTCTCCAGTTGTGACAATCAAATATATCTCCAGACTGTAGTCACCCCTAGAAGAGGACTGCTTATTTAAAAACACCATAAACCCATTCCAGGGAATTTTCTGTCATTTTATCCAGAATTTTTAATCCATATGTAGATGAACCACTCTTAAGGATTTTTCTATTATTATTTTTGAAATATATGTTTTGTGGGATTGAACATCCCCAAAGTATAAAACACATTTGTGTATTCCTTTCATAGTCAATAGTCAGCCAGGATAACAAAACCTCTGTTTACATGTTGTTATTACAGAACTTTATGGAAGGAAAGTTTTGATATGTTTAAAGACCTTTAGTTGTATTCATGAAATTGTAAAAATAAGTCACATGCTCATAGTGCAGGCTATGTTACAAAGCACTTCTACATTACTTATTTCATTTGAAGTTCACTGTATTGTATAGGAGAGTCTAAGTGGTTTGCTTGAGCATCCAAAAACATTCAAGAGGAGCCAGTAGAAAAAACACGTTATTTTGACACTAAATGTAAATATTTTTGACCAGAATATTTGGCATTTCTACTAACAAAGCTTTAAGCATTCAACAGAATATTATCATCACTAGGATGAGTAAACTCAGAGGAAGAAGTGGTTTAGAGTTCTCTGAACTGGCATACCTGATTGGATAAGCTTGCTAGTTTTTTAAAAGGGGACAAGAGTTTATCTCCAATAATGATTTTAGCTTTCAAGTTTTGTCTTAAAAGACAATGTAATTTCACATGCCATATCCTCCTGGTCTCAGAGTACATAATTATCAGCTTCTTTTAATTTCTTTTCAGGCAGAAATTAAATTTCACTGGAAAATAGAAATCTCATTTAATGAACTCATTTCACCTGGAATAAGTGAAGCTAGGAGTCAATAAATGTCGAAATGGACAGAGGATTACAGATCTATCTGTTAAAAAATGAAAGATCCTAGGTCATATTTAACTCAATCTACTTGCACTTTGCATTTAGTATACCTGAAAAAAAAAACATGAGAACAGAGGTGTCAATCCCTAATCTGCAGTTGAATAATTGAATGCATCATTTCACACAAGTCACTTCACCTTGCCTCACCTCTATTTGCTCATCTAGAAAATGAAGACGGCAACACTGTCTGCCTCAAAGGTTTAGTGTGCAGATTAGCTATGACAATGTTGGGATGTAATAGGTGTTAACTGTGCCATGGAGCCATTACTAATGTCATCACAAAGTCCTTCACATATGCCACCACTGTGGTAATAATTTCTAACAGCTCAACCCTCTACTCACTTGCATACCACCAAGTCCTTTCTCAGGCTTCAGCTGAATAACTCCTTTACACAAATGATTCTCCCAAGCACTCCACTCCCTGAAGTCTTTATCTTTGAAATTCTTTCTAACGAGTGCCTTAGGTTTAAATGTACTTATCAAAAAAAAAAAAAAGTACTAACATTTCTCAATACACTTATAGGAACACTTGAAAGTATTGCCACTTCCATGCTGCAAATGAAATGCTCAACCAAGTGAACTGGCAACGGGCAGAATAGGAGAAAATATTTCAGAGCATGCAGCTGATAAAGGATAAATACCCAGAATCTATTAAGACCCCAAGAAACTCAACAACAAAAAGCAAACAATCCAGTCAAGAAATGGGAAAGGATATAAAAAGGCAATTTTCTTTTTTTTTTTTTATAATCTATTTTATTGTGTTGTTGTTGACAATCTTTACATAGTTAATTACAGTTAAAGAAAGAAAAAGAAAAAAAAAAGGTTCAGGGGGATAGGGAAGTGGATAAAATTTAAATGTCCAATAGACATGAGAGGAAAATTCTCAGGATCACTTGTCATCAGGGAAATGCAAATATAAACCACAAGGAGGTTTGAATGGCTGCCTGTTGTACAGAAATCAGAATAATAAATGCTGGTGAGGTGATGGGCATAAAGTTGCTATAATCCACTGTTGGTAGGAGTGTAACATAGTGCAACCACTACGGAATAGAGTATGGAGATTCCTCAGAAGTCTGAAAATATATCTAGCATATGACCCTGCCATCCTACTCCTGGGATTTATCCAAAGGGGATGACATCAGCACATGAAAGGGCTACCTTTACGCCCAACGTCATTGTAGCCTATTTCTAATGGCTGAGACACAGAACCAACCCAGACAGGCATAAACCAATTTCCAGATACAGAATACACGATATATGCTCACTGTGGAATACTACTCAGCTGTCAAATAATGATGATGATGATGATGATGATGACAATAACAATAACAATAATAATGGAACCCTGCCTCTGCAACAAAAGGGGTACAACTATAAACCACTGTGCTTAATGAAATAAATATATCCAGAAAAACTAAATATATATTCCCTAATTTGTGGTAATTAATACACAGAGCACAAAATACTTATTGTCATTTTGAGATTTGATTATTGTTTACATTTCTTACTTTTGAGGAACTGTGGTTTTTCTACTTACAACTTATTGAGTGTTTTGTTTTGTGGAGGGATAGCCTTGTGATTATGAAATAAACTGAAAGTATGTCATTGTAAAATTTAAATGAAAAAAAACAAGAAAGGAAAATGAAGGTAGAGTAGGAATGTGGTTAATGGGGGGGAAGTGACATTAAGTCCTTACATCTCTATATGAAATACATGAAATTTGTTCACCTTACATAAATAAAAAGTAATTTTGAAAAAAAACTTTTATCTAAATAAGTAAGCTAACAGCAACAAAACAAAAACCATGTCCTTAATTATATAGTTTCTTTACACGAATTTCTTTACACAAACCACATGGAAAGAATTCAAAAACCCAAATAATCAGGCATGACATTAATCAAACTCTCTGGGTACCTGCCCATACACTCTCCACACTTTTTTAAGAAGATTTTTTTGGTTATTTGAAAGGCAGTTACAGATTGAGAGATATAGACAAGCAGAGTTTCCATTTGCTGGTTACTCCCACAAATGACCACAATGGCCAGGACTGGACGAAGCTGAAGCTAGCAGCCAGAAGCTTCTTCCCCAGCCTCCTACATGGATTCAGGGATCCAAGCACTTAGGATGTTCTCTGGTGCTGCCCATATGAAATGCTGGCCTTGCAGCGTGGTTTTCCCTGCTACCCCACAGCTGGCCCCATCCTCTCTTCATTTTTATATCAGATAAAAGTAAATAAATGGATTATTTTAGAAAGATGGTGTATTAGTTATATGATATGCATAAATTATTTTAGGCCCCTATACTCTTAAATTTTATATCAGCTAGAAGTAAATAAATGGGGTCCGGCACAGTGGCTTAGTGATTAAAGTCCTTACCTTGGATGTACTGAGATCCCATATGGATACCGGTTCTAATCCAGTCTAATCCTGACTTCCCATTCAGCTCTCTGCTTGTGACCTGGGAAAGCAGTAGGACGGCCCAAAGCCTTGGGACCCTGCACCCACGTGGGAGACCTAGAGGAAGTTTCTGGCTCCTGGCTTTGGATAGGCACAGCACCAGTTGTTGTGGTCACTTGGGGAGTGAATCATCGGATGGAAGATCTGCCTCCCTGTATCTCCTCCTCTCTGTATATCTGACTTTGCAATAACAATAAACAATTAAAAAATAAGTAAATAAATGAATTACTTTAGAAAGATGGTATATTAGTTATATAATATGCATATACTATTTTAGTTTCTTATAAAAAATTACCCCAACAATTATCAGCTACAAACAATTGTTTATTAGCTGGCAGTATGTATTGATCTGGCCTCTGTATACTGCTCAGCTGTTCTCTGATCAGGATGTTTCACAAGGCTGCAGTCATGTGAAGACTTGCATAAGCTAACTCAGAACTTTAGCTAGTACAAGAACCAAGGCAAGCAGCAGCTGTAATCAGGCCAGACTACAGTAACTGCCAGCATATATGTAGGTCAGGTCTGGGGGCAGGCCAGGCTGGGCCAGTTCATAACATCCACTGCAGATCTGAGGACCAAGACAGGGCACAGAAGGGGCCGGGTTGGGGCTGAAACCAGCCAATTCACAACAGAGGCAGGCTGGGCCAGGATAGGGTGCAGCACCAACCAGCAGGAGCTGGAGCTGAGGGCAGGCTGGACCGAACCAGGTTGAAGAACCCGCTGATTGATGCCAAGGTGAGGCAAACCATGCCAGTCTGGGTACGGTAGGTGCCAGGACTGTGAGTCCCAGGAGCAGGGGTCTGGCAAGGCCAGGTTTGCCTGTCCCATGTCCTTGGGCCCTCCTGCAAGAACTGGTCCTCAGTGGAAAAGACACAGTACCGGACAGCTGGCTTAGATCCACACAGAGGATATGGCTGCCCTTTGGGAACTGAGGAGGACATGTTACCATAGCAGAGAAAGGAGAACAGAACATACTGGACAACTACCCCAGCCCAACAAAAGCAGCAAATATCTGGGCAAATGGAGACTCGAAGGTGGACTATGTCAGCCAATGGACATTGAATGTGTTCCCTCATCCTTGGATCGACAAGATGGACAACATTTTAGAACTATCGAAACCACTTAGCAGAACCTTTGGAATGTACACCACACCAGGACCCAGGGTTGATATTGGGTGGCCATTTCCCATCCCCTGGTCCTGGGATGTTTGGGAGACTGACTTCTCAACTTATCTCCCCCTTCACCCAGATACAGGAAAAAAGAAACAGAAAACTTGGAAATAATATCATAACTACTTTTCCCTGAGCTTTGATTCTTCCCAACCTGATCAACTATGTAAGCGACACTAAAATAAAATGTTATAAAAAAAGAACTTTCTCTAGCTTCCCTCAATGTAAAATAATAGTTTAAAAAGGGGGGGTAAGATAATCAAGATGGAAAACACAGCCTTTTTGTAATCTACTCTTGAAGGTAACATTCCACCACTTTTGCTCTTTTCAGAGCAAAAGAGCCACAGAGTCCAACCCACAAACAAGGAAATGGAAACACCCAAGGGAATTTGTACCAAGAGAGTGGCTCACTGGAAACTGCCTCAAAGGCCCTGCAGGGCAGATCAATAGAAAGTAGTTAGCAAAGAACAACTGAAAATACTGGATAAGTAAGGTAAGTTAGGTTCTGTCTTTCCCAGATCCTTCACACTTAATGTAGGTACCACAGCAAGAGAAAATAAGCTGCTTTTGAGTGAAGAGTTTTCACTTCCTTTTATGATATCAAGTTTAGAAGTGCATCATTTTAAGAGGGATTCTTCGAGAGGAACAGCTCTGTACCAGTCAAGGCTAATGAGCAAACACCATGATACTATTTCTAGAAGTGTCACCTTTCTGGTGATCTTTTTCTTTAAAATTCCCCTTGAGGTCTGCATGTATGTCTGGTGAGTAGGGAATGCTCAGTTGCTCACTGCAGAAAGATGGAGTCCCACAGGGGGAAACTTTCTACAAGATATTATTTATTCTCTTCCTCCCTAGTTATTCTAAAAGGAAGGGAAATTGAAATAGAGGAAGCTTTTGAACACAGCATGAATACAGAGCTTGTAACTGTCGTGTTACTTTTGGTTTAAACTTAAGCATCTCTCATTCTTCCAGAAGACCCTTTGAAACTGCCATCACCAAGGCAGAGGAGACCACATTATTTCAGAGTGACTACTTTTCAAGCAAACACTGCATCCAAGTTAATTAAAATGCCCACGTTGTTTCCTCTCTCAAGCCTTAACAGCTTCAAGAGAAAAGCAGACAATTCAACTGCCAGGAGGGAAAAAAGGAAAGTCAAACAAATTGACAAAAAATCATGGACTGAATGTAATCATCACCACATCCTTCAAGCTTTACATTTCCCTTACTGGACCTTTGTTTTCAATGTGTTCCTTCTTTACAGGTAGCATACTGATGACCTCCTATCCATTTACTTCTGTGTTTTAATGACCATGTCATTGTCAATTACAATGCTTTGGACTCCTTTTCTTCCTAGGAGCCCACTGGGTTGCTGCTGTGAGCTTTGCCAGGTCTGGAGGGGAAGATGAGTGTGCCCTACCAGCTCAGCCACATATGTAGGCAGAATTAATGGCAACATGCTGTGATATAAGCAGAGCAGCCCATTATTAAGGTATACAACTCTTGTATTCAGAATTCATCCTCCTTTTCTGTGAATCTTTCACTTTTTAAACACTTCTCGGAGAAAGAGCCACACTGCTAGGCACAAATAACTCCATGTGAATTCATTAATACGGTTGCTTTTGTTTGAGAGTAGGATGCAAAAGATAGACAAGTTATAGGACTGTTGCATCAATCTCAAATCTATCTCCTCCTCATTTATTGCTCGAGACAGTTGATGAGCAATCCTTGGAAATCACAACCTGAAAAAAAAACTGCTGGTTGCTAAAAATCTGTTGAGGGAGCTGGAAGATTCTTCCTATTGCATCCATTTGTCTAGGCTAGGTATCCGTTTATTTAAGCAAGTGCTAACCTAGATGTTCATAGCAAGGTATTTTACAAACAAGACTAACATCTACATTAAGTTGGTTTTAAGTACAGAAAAGTGTCCTCTCTGAAGAGTCTGGGACTGTTCCAATCAATAGACTGGCTTTAACAGCAAAATGGACTTTCCCTGAAAAACATTTTCTGGCTCAGTCATATGGCATTGATGTAAAATATGTATGCATAGTTGTCGTTTTGGAAAAGTTTTCCTTCTCTTTCATTTCCTTATTCAATGCAGTCAGCTCTACTCCATAAATCCCTTTGAAATAAGGGTAGCAGGGAGCACAAAAAGAAATGAAGGAGTTTGTATCTATTAGACCCCGTCACCAGTTAAATATACAAGAGAAAGAAGAACAGAAAAGGTTGACTCCAGGATTTTCTATTAGATAATGAGTGTAGAGATATCTGTTATATCAAATGCAGAGAAAAAGCTGGATGTTTCAGAGGTCAAATGCGGAGCAAAATGGATTTTTCACAGAAGATGGATTTAACTTTGAAATTTTGATTTTGAAGTGTCTGTGACATTGCCATGGGAAAACAGACAATAAGTTGCTGAGAGGTTCTGGTTAGGAATAGTAATTTGAGAGTCCATGAACCTGTGTGTATTAACTGGGGGAAATAGGCGATAAAAATGTTGATGAGATGCCAGGAAATATGGGATTAAGATTACCAGAAATTTAAAGGAGACAAAGAGCAGTTGAAACAAATTCTATTTTTCACTTTTTCATATTTATGGAAAGGTCCAATACTAAAGAAACATAAGATAACAGATTTCAAAATTGCTCATCAGTGTCAAAAGTAAGGAATTCATCTGGTAATCTGAGCAAGAGAACAGTGGACTCAAAGCCAGAGGGCATCTGACTCAAGAATGTGAAACCAGGCATTATGATTCACATGTTCTAGGGGCGAAAAGACACGGCAGCTAAAAGACAGCATGCTTTCACAGAGGAAAGTACCTTTCAGTCACAGGACAGCTTACAACATGCAAACTGTGTATTTGTATCCTTCCTTTAACTGAGTCATTCTGGAATATATTTACAAACTAAATAAAATAATAATAGGAACAGATATTCTCAATCTGAAAAATTCCTCAATAGTCCTAGGGAATCCAAATACTCCAAAATTATATCTGTTTGTCTACAGATATAGACACACAGCTGCGGATATATATACACTCTTAGGTGTAATCTTCCAGTGAGAAAATGTCAGTTTTTCAATGGTGACACACCTTTTAAAAAGTTGCATTCAGTGAATTAATGAGATAATCATGGGTATTTGTTATTTAAAAAACTCAATGGAATGTTTAAGGAGAAAGTGAAGAGAGCAGGTGCGTATATTTTACTAGGTACTGTAACATTTACATCTCACAGAACTATAGGCTTTGAAAGACTGCCAAATGTAAAGCAGTGGATACAGTGAGAGTCTCCAGCCAGTTCTGAGATGACCGTGCTGGAAGAGGGAGCAGCTAGACCGTATACAGTTTTCTAGCAAACTTTCTAGCATATAAAGCACCAGGCAAATTACATACATCCTGACAACAATCTCTTACTTTTTATAAAGGAAAAACTCGTGAATAGTTAGGTTTTGTGACCCTTTATTTTAATATTTTCCTTTGAATTTATATCCCAATCAAGTCTTTTGTTAACTATGACCATTAAATGAATTTTCCTACTCCTAGAACGGCCTGAGAAAAGGCAGTGCAGTTTAGTTTTTGGTCTCGGCCTCTGAGGTCATGTGCAGAGAAGATGAGATGCACTTATTTTTAAAGAACTCTCGCAAGCTTTTCTCTTAATGAGGGTCTGGAGAAACAGCTAAGATGAAATCGTCATGGGAGGTATTCCATCCTGAAAGATTAACATAGAAACAGATACTAAACAAAACAAACCAGAAATATTTAAGGTGTAAAACGAAAGGAAAGAAAAACATATTTTAAATCTATATTAAAAGTAATGCCATGTAGCTATATAAAACTCTAGTGAGGGTTATAGAATGAATCTTTAATGGTATCATTTATGCTTGTCCCAATGCATTCTGTTCACAATGAGAACTGCCTACAAATCTTGATGTACCATTTTATTGCACAGAAAACCGGCCACCATCTCACAGAGCAGCCATTGTAAATTAGAAATATATTCTGTTGGAGCACAACACATTTGGAAATTTATGAAGTTGCATAAAAGCACAAAAAAGCATTTGTGAGACAGTTTAATCCTGTGGCTTTCTTCTGATTTGGGGATTCAGAGAAGAACTAACCAGAGCTACTGACTATACTGTTACTTCATCAAGAGTCTCTCTGAGTGAGTCCACCTGAGAATACCCTCCCATTCCTCATTACTCAGCTGGCAAGCTTGCCATCATTCCCCTAATGGGCCCCAGTAGAGATGACCTGAAGGCTATGAAATCTGAATCCTGCGAAACAGTAGCTCACTATGTGAGTATAACATGTTCCCATCCCTCTTGTTGTTTGCGTACATTTTAAATAAATAAGATCCTATTTTAGACATGATAACACATGATAGACATAAGAAACCAATGAATAAAATGTTCATGATAAAATTACTTTGCATAAAAAACACTGGATTCCAGGCATTTCTTCCTCTTGATTTTATCAAATATCAAAATGTTATGAAATACTGAAATAAAAAAGATCTTGGTCATTTTTAATTAGTACAACAGAAGACTGCTCTTTCTGTGGCTCTATTTTGCTAGAAATGATGCCATATTGGTGACCTGTGAGGTAGCCTAATGGCTAAAGGTCTCGCCCTGCACGCCTCTGGGAGCCCATATGGGCAACGGTTCTAATCCTGGCAGTCCCATTTCCCATCCAGCTCCCTGCTTGTGACTTGGTAAAGCAGTCAAGGATGGCCCAAAACCTTGGGACCCTGTACCCGTGTAGTATATCCATAAGAGGATCTTGGCTCCTGGCTTTGAATCGGCTCAGCTCCGGCTGTTGTGGCCACTTGGGGAGTGAATTAACGGATGAAAGATTTTCCTCTCTGTCTCTCCTCCTCTCTGTGTAACTGACTTTCCAGGAAAAATAAAATAAATCTTAAAAAAAAGAGAAATGTTGCCATATTCTGTTAGTTTTGTCCTAAATTATGTATTTATTGTATATATTGAAGAATGAACTTGGCTTTCATTTAATGTTTTTAACAATCGTTGGACTAAGACTCTTTATTTCAAAACAGATGGAAAATTTAGCACTTAATTTTCTAGATAGTAGTCCCAATTTTTAGTAATCATATGAACCAAGTTACCAAAGGACAGCACTCTAGGGAGTTAAGAATGATAATTATTTGTTTTAACAAGATTAAATTTGGGCCCGGTGCCATGGCCTAGCGGCTAAAGTCCTCGCCTTGAAAGCCCCGAGATCCCATATGGGTGCCAGTTCTAATCCCGGTAGCTCCACTTCCCATCCAGCTCTCTGCTTGTGGCCTGGGAAAGCAGTCAAGGACAGCCCAAAGCTTTGGGACCTGGAAGAGGTTCCTGGTTCCCGGCATCGGATTGGCGCGCACCGGCCCGTTGCGGCTCACTTGGGGAGTGAATAATTGGACGGAAGATCTTCCTCTCTGTCTCTCCTCCTCTCTGTATATCCGGCTTTCCAATAAAAAAAAAACAACAACAAGATTAAATTTAAATTAGATATGAAAAATGCACCTAGTTTAAATAGACTCACACCTTTATTTTATTATGAAAGAATTGTTTCAAATAAATAATTAGAAGCTGGAAGAGGACAGAAACATTTTCATGAGAAGAAAGCTACACAATTAAAATCTAGAATTGGGACAAAAGAGAAAAACTCAGTAGATAATTTGAGTAGTTGGGAAGATTCATTACTTCTCCTAACTTGAGAATCAGTGGGAAACAGAGAGAGATAAGATGACTGATAAATAGAAATACATCAACAATTCCCATTCTCTGCATCCCCAAAGGGATGCATGTTCAATGTGATTTCAACAGTTGGCTATGAAGGTGACCATCCTGAAGCACTGTACTGAATATATTTAAATACTGAAAGCACTACTCATTTCTCAGAAATTAGGTGCTTGAAGTTATCAATGGGAACTCATATTTCACATTGTTTATGATTGAAAACTTCTAAGATGGTTCCCACTGGTTCACTCTTATCCTCATGTAACCCTTTTCATCTGGATTCTGACTGGACCTGATGACTTCCTGCAAAATCAAAGAACACAGTAAAAGTAACCATATGACACTTCAGAAGTTTTGCTTGAGAAAGTTACAGTTCTATATTTTTCTCTTTGTCCTTTTCGTTCTCTCTCTCCCTTCCTCCCTACTTCTCTCCCTCTGTCCCTCTCCTTCTGGCTCCCTCTAAGGGAAGCCAGTTGCCATGCTGCAAGCTGCATGATAAACAGATTCATATTTCAAAGAGCTGGCTAAATCCCAGTGAGGACATGCAGTGTATCAAGAGCCATTTCGAATGAAAGTAGAAGCAGATTTTCCTATAATTGTACCCTGAGAGTCTCCCAGCCCAATCAAAATCTAATGAGAAATGAAAAATCACAGACTTAGACTTTTGAAAATGCTTTTTTTTTTTTTTAAGAAAGTGACACAGAGTGGTATAGATAGGTAAAGGCAGAATGTTCTTCTCTATTGTTCATTCCGCAACATTGCACAATGGCTAGAGAAGGGATGGAGTGAAACCCAGTAGCCAGAAAGTCAATCCCGGTCTTCCGTGTGGGTGCTATGGAACCAGTATTTTGAGCCATTACTAGTGCCTCCAGAAGTTCAGAATCAGTAGGAAGAGGCAGGAGGCAAAGTCAACCACCAAAACTAGCCATTCCAACTATGTAAAAAATGCAAAACAAAAGGGATAAAGTAGACACTCGAGATATGGGATGTGGGTATCTTCACCACTAGTCCCAATACCTACCCTATCAGCTAGATTTAAGATCCACAGACACTTGGATTTAATAAATGTTTTAAGCCAGTATATTTTAGATTAATTTGTTATGAGACCAAAGATATACAATGCATCATATAAAACTCTCATTCATTTCACCCTCAGGAAGTTATGGCACCTGGAAAAATCCTATTTTATGAACAAAGGGGAAACATTTGTAGTAAATCCTTGTAGACAGGTAATGCTTGACTAAAAGTATAATCAAAGAAATGATGGAGAAAACATACAATCAAGAAAGAACACAAAGCCTGAGTAATGCAAAACTGTGACAGAAATCTGTGGAAGGATCTATGCCATGGCTCAGTGGCTAAATCCTCATCTCAAATGTGCCAGGATCCATGTGGGCACCAGTTTGTGTCCCAGCTGCTCCACTTGCCATCCAGCTCCCTGCTAGCGGTCTCAGCAAGCAGTAGAGGAAGGCCCAGAGCCTTAGGAATCTGCACCCACATAGGAGATCCTGAAGAAACTCCTAGCTTCAGATTGGCTCAGTTCTGGCTGTTTGAGGCCACCTGAGGAGTTAATCACCAATGGAAGACCTTTCTGTCTCCTGATCTCTCCGGTAAATCTGTCTTTACAACAAAAATAAATTTAAAAACAAAAGAACAAGAAGAAGAAACAATCTATGGAAGACCTACATTCAGGGTTTCTCAGGAAATTTACACTGGCTCTTATCACAATTATCCATACATTTTGAGTGGCTATATTGCTTCTAAATATGTAGGAATTTCCTCAGAAATGACAAGAGAAAACAAGAAGGAATTTTGAGATCTTATTTAGAATAACTGGCATTTCACTGGGAGCAAAAAGTAAACATAAATTTTAATCCTTCTTCTACTTTTTAGTGTGCTGTGTGGACATAATAATCTTTGTAAAGAAATTCTCTATAGTGACTCAAGCACAGCAAATGCCCATTCTTATTTGGGTGACTTTCAGGGTGCAAAGAATGCAGACTAACTACAATAAAATTTTAATGGCTGCAGTTTAGACACCTTGTATCTATTTATCTAAACCAAATGTGGAAAAATGCCTTTCACTAAGAAATATCTTCATTCATGAGTCACTAATGAGATTTTGAAAAGGAAAGGGAAAAAAATTATTTTTGAGAAGTAAGTAAGAATTCTGGAATGACTGCATTTTTTTTCTTAAAGATAATGATTCTTTCCATTTTTGCCTTGGCATGCCCTAATTTAAGTTTAGCATGAAAATTTCTAGACATAAGCAGAAAGGGTACTGGACCCTTCAAGATTTCCAATACCTGATTGAGAAGTAAAATCTCCTAATTGGTCATCAGCTATTATATTAGAAAGATTCCTAGGGTACAATTGCACTCACATCTTTTCTCTTGGCTCAGTATTTTGCCCCAGGCCCATATCATCACATTAGAGATAAGGGCTCTTAACACCCAGATTTGCCAGATATAGAGAAGTTGCTATTAATTCTAATGTATTTCATCAAATCAAAGAGCTGAGATAATGGACCCTGTGCCCTCTGCTTCCCTGGAATGTGTTTATACACTTCACACATCCAAACTCTTTTACAGAAATTATTTATTAAGGTTCAAGTTGAGTTTGTAACAAAATTTAGGAAAAGTTTTTCATTGTAGTACAGTACTCACAAAACGCTTGCCATTTTGAACTCTAGGTTAATTAAACAACTACAAAGTCTAACTTTATTTTTTTCCACTGCTATAAAGCTCACAAAACTCCCTCTTATTATAATTCCCTGGCTTATTCACTTATGTATTTATTTTTAAATGCTTCTACTGGAGATTCTATTCATTCTTGATCTCTGTGTCTCTGCAGCGATTCAGAGAAACATCAAAATTTTATAAGCAGAACACTAGCAATTTTCCATCATGCACAGAACAGAACATGGATAATTCTTTAGTATTCTCCAGTCCCACCTCCAATCTTTGGGTGCTGGAGTTTTAAGGTCATTCATCAACACTATGTGACAGGTGGCAGAATCTGGGATTCTTTGTGACTCTGTGCCAGCAACAACAGCCCTAGAGCCCTTTCTCTCTTCCTCTTAAATGACAGGAGAGCTGTTTCCTTTACTTTTGACAGGAAGATAGTGATTAAATCAATATGTCAGAAGTCAAAAAGAAAAGTTATTTTCAAAATAGAATCAAGTCCTCAAATAGACAGCATTCTGAAAGCTGTATTTGCTGTAGCCTTCTCAACACTTTTCTGAATGGTGTCCCGACCTGCAGGACACGACGCTCAAACCCTGAGGGTGAACTGGGAATGCCAGCATGCTAGCCCCAGGCTGCTCTTTATTTTACTCTCTCTCACATATATATACATATATATATATACCTATATATATACATATATATATATGTATACCTTCTTTTCTAGGGGAGGAGGAGAAGGGGAGGGATTTCCTGGAATAATTATCTTCATTGAAGCAGGGAAGGAACTAATCATCTATATTGAAACAGGGGAGGAAATAATTACTTGAACAGGAACAAGGGCTGAGGTTCTGTTCCGCTTGCTTTGCACAGGATGTTCTGGCCGCAATATCCTACTTGCGGTGGCCCTGCTTGCCCAAGGTAGATTTTGCAATGCAACAGGTTGTCAGGCATGACAAGTCTAAGGCCTGCAAGTTTGTGGCTCCTAACAGAATGGGACATGTTTCTACGTATCAATACAATGCAGAGAAACCCTTACAAGTCATATATTAGAGTGCTGGATTATTGAATACTCTAAATAATTCCTAATTCTATTTTTAAAATTATCTAGGCGTCTGTTTACAGATAATTAGTAAGTTGATATGATGAGAAACTAATGCTGAAGTGTCTCAAGTCATGTAAATATTAGAAGTTATAAGGAAATTTTTAAATTAAAATAATTAAATAACATTTACATGTACACTTATAGTTTTACTTTTAATCTATTAGACACTTAAAACTTCCTTAGAAAAAAAAATGCTCAATTGTTTCTCGTCTACTTTCCATGACCTCATCCTTCATTACTTTGGTCGCATTTCTTCTTAGATGCTCTAAAGAGTGAGATGACAGATGAGTGGTAACAATGTTCATTTTGTTCATATCTTTTCTCCATGTGTATGCTACCTACTTAGCCTGGGCTCACATGTCTTCTCTACAGTGTCCTTTCTTTCCACATTTCATACCATGCCAACCATCCCTTCCTGGCTCTCCATACTTCAGCCATCCACTTCTCCTCCAAGTTTCCCTAGCTCCCATACTTACTTCTACTTCTAAGCCTGTGCAATTCTCTTCCCACAATTTTACCTACTTATTGCAATTGCTTTTCTTAGTACCCAATATTGTCCTTAGTTCACAAACTCCCAAATGCATTTAACTAAATTCCCACTAAAATAACATTTATAGTGTGGGAGTATGGCCCAGCATGCTAAGCTTCATCTTAGGACACCCACATCCCACATGGGAGTGCCCATTCCAGGCCTGGTTACTCTGTTTCTGATGTACCTTCCTACTAACACACCTGGGAATGCATCAGGTAGTACCTTAAGCACTTGGGTTTCTTCCAACCACAATGGAGATCAGGATTGAGTGGAAGGTACCTGGCTTCAGTTGGTCCTTCTCTAGCTATTGTGACATTTGAAAAGTAAATCTCCAAATACAAATTAACTGAAAAATAAGATTTTTTAAAAAAATGTTGGTATTCATTGCCTAATAATGCATACATAGGAACACACATGTATTTTATACAGGTATAAACGTGTGGTAAAAAATAAAATATAGAAGATGTCCCAAGTCAAATGAAAACAGAAAATTTGATTTGTTAGTTGTAACTCTTATTGATTCAGAAACTCTTCTTACATAAAACATATTACTATTCCAGGGAGAAAATGTGACTAAACATACAACAATTATAAAATCTGCCTCTAAAGTCTATTTATTGTGATTTTTAACATTGATCGCCAGTACACTTAAAAACCAAACCAAACCAAACAAACAAACAAAAAAAACCAGCCTTGAGCCAGTGTTGTGGCATAGCACCACCTGTGATGTCAACATGCCTATGAATACCAGTTCAGGTCCTGGGTGCTCCTCTTCCAATCCATCTCCATGATAATGAAACTTGGAAATCAGCCAAGAACAGTCCAAGTATTTGGACTTCTGCTTGTGAGAGACCTGTAAGAAACTCTAGATTTCTGGCTCTTAATTCTAGCCCAACCCAGCCCTAGCTGATGCAGCCATTTGGGAAAGGAACCAGCCAATGCAAGATCTCACTCTCTGTGTCTCTCCCTCTTTCTGTGACATTCTAACTATGTAATCTCTGGGAAACTTTTTAATCTCTTCTATACCGCCTCTTCCTTACTTGAGAATGAACATGATAATTTTACCAAACTCCATGGCATTGTGGTATGTGTAAATCACTAAGAACAGAGCTGATCACTGAGGAAGTCCTTAGGATTGCTGGCTATCTCTGTTGTGACATTCATGTCTCATGGACACACTGTGGCATTTTTGTGTCCTCCTGGCTTCAACTACTGTCCAGTATCATCCTGTACTCTTCACCGCAGAATTATCTTTACACATTTCATTCAAGCAGCCAACTTGTAAGAGTTCACACGCATGCACTTTCTTTATAAATTACAAAAAGAAGTCTTAAATCCAATATATGTTTCCTTTAGCTAAATGGCTCATAAAACAGTTATTTTCATATTTCATTACTAAAACAAGATCATGAAAATACCATAAGCTCAGGCATGTTGGAAACATCTGCTCTCTCATCCAACTGCATGACAACCCTCCTACACTGTGAATTTCCTCTAATACTGTTTCCTCCAATATTAAACAGTATTTTTCCATGCCAATATTTATTGGCAAAGGGATGTATTTTAGTTTGTATTTTACTGTTCTCTATGTCTAGTTTCAGTCATTTTGTTATTTTGTGAAATCAAAGTGAAATTTTAGTATTAATAGAAATAAACAAGAAATCTCGAGAGATTTTTAATCATATGTCCTCAGGCTTAGTGAGCATCTGTAGAGTACTGAATTGGGCACTGCAACATCATTAGTGTAGCTAAAACAGTATAGAATTTAGCCTCCTTGTTTTCAATCTTTACACTGTTTTGTATCATTAACTAATTTTTCAAGGCAATCTAGTCTTTTTGAGTGGATCATAACTGCTTTAACTCGCAATATATTCTAGGAGGAATTCAGTCTGGGTGAAAGAGTCAGCTCTTCAATTTTCTTGTTCATTTCTTGCATTGTTAATATTTTCCTTGACCTGTAATATCCATTTTGGAGCAAAATATCCATTTTGCCAAGTTTGGTTTACTTGACTCAGGCAAGACACCTATTATCTATCTCAACACACCAAGAGAACATACCACAGTCAGCCTCTGAGTTTTGAGCCTCCATTTTCATTCAGAACATCTCAAGTCTTTATTACAGCTCAGGTCAAACCTTGAGACCAATTTAGAATGCATATGGGTGTGCCTGTAACAAGGAATAATGGTTAAATGTGTTTCTGATTTACAGATATTCTATTTTCTAGTCTGTAAGTTCTAGTATTCTCTTGTCATTTCCCAATGGAACGCTTTGTTCATGTTGTTAGGTGTATCTATTACATTTTGGGGAAGCATTTCTTTGGCTCTCTGTTCAATCATAGTTCTTCTGAAAAATCTGTCAATAACTTAGAGACCCCAGTAAAGTGGTAGCTCTGTGCACTAACTCTAGAAATGCGTTCCTTGTGCCCAGCGCAGTTGCCTAGTGACAAAATTCTTGCCTTAAACATGCTGGGATCCCATATGGGTGCCAGTTTGTATCCTGGCTACTCTACTTCCCCTCCAGCTCCCTGCTTGTAGCCTGGAAAAGCAGTCGAGAATGGCCCAAAACCTTGGGAACCCGCACCTGCATAGGAGACCTGGAAGAAGTTCCAGGTTCCTGGTTTCGGATTGGCTCAGCTCTGGCAGTTGTGACCACTCGGGGAATGAACCAGGGAATGGAATCTCTTTCGATCTGTCTCTCCTCTCTGTAAATTTGCCTTTCCTATAAAAATAAGTAAATCTTTTTAAAAATATGTTCAAGAGATTCCTGAGATACTTTCCCACATTTAATAGGTACCAGGTCAATGCAAGGATTGTGTAGACTAGTCTATCATTAATCTATATTATGCCATAGGATAATGAAAAATGATGAACTGGTTTTATTATGCCATTCTGCCCACTTGTGAACCCAGTACTCCCTGATTTTGAATTAGAATTAATAGAAACTTTTATTCTTTTCTTTTTAAAATTGACATTTCTCAAATTGAAACTCTTGGTAACCTTCTTACCCCCTCATCTTAAAATTCATAAGTTTTTTTTCAAATTGAATTGGAATATGCCCAGAAAATAGTCTGAAAAAAGGTAGAAAGTCATAGAATATAAAAGCTAATGCTTGAATTAAGAAAAGTTCAATAGGCAAAAAAAGAAAAAAAAGGATTACACCCCTTTCAGAACTGATATATAACTATATGGTGATTAAAGTTGATAGACATGGCAATTGTCTACAAATGTTGTAAAGCAAGCACATTGAGCAGTGAGAAGTATTATGAAGTAGAAACCAAGGCATGAAAGTAACAGACAGTAAAATCCATGCATTGTTTCTGGAAATACTTTTGAAAGCAGAAACTGTTAGAATAAGAAAGTTCTGCAAGGAAAAGGATAAACAAATAACAAGAAAAAGAAAAAAGAAAAAAATATTTGCTGCTCCTAATTACATAGGACAAAATTCTCTTGCGGGTATGTTGTAAAGTATAGCCCTACAATCCCCAAACAATCTAGTGGACTTGTTGAATTGATTTTCCACATCTGATTTTTCAAATTCAATCAATTTCCAGCCAGCTTTTCTACTTTGCCATCTGCTTCTAGAGGAAAAGTTAACACAAATCTGTGGAGGATGAGGTTTGTTTTGATTCTTTTCAATCTAAGATTTAGTGAATCATGTCTAGGCTAAATTCCAGGTTGAATGGATCATCAAAACGCAGCATCATCTCCACATGCTTTCTTAAATTCAGAATAGAGCATGTCATCTTTCTTGTTACATTACTTTGAACCATAGAAATAGATTCACGTTGCTAAAAAGCATCCTAATCGCACATGCAGTAATGTTTCCTAAGTAAATAGGCAGTTAACAGGCATTTCTATCCTGCTCATCTCAACCAAGCACCAAACTCTCTGCCGTGCTAACCCTAGTACCTTTTAGAACTGTTTACTCCGAAGTTGATTGCCCTCATGCAAATGAATTTTACATACTTTGTGTAGGAATATCTGGCTCATGTTGACATGTAAGGATAAATAAAGCTCACACATTTATTATTCTGATTCTGAAATGAGGTTCGAATTATGTTACTGGGGTATTAGATTCCATTATCATATCACAATAAATTTCCATTCAGCAATAACTTTTTTGTTTACTCTATGGATGAATGATGTAGTTGCTGTGAAAGTTTTGGAAAAACACAATAAAAAAACAGTGTGTAGAAAAGTAAAAAAAAAAAAATGTGGCAGAATAATAGTCCATACCAACGGAGGCAAAAATATAAGGTTCCATTGCCAAATGACACAAAAGAAGTTAATTGGTCATAAAAAGTCAGCAAATAATATTTGATAAGACTCAAGCACTAGCAGTTCTGGTTTCGAATTTTAAGGAAATGCCTTAAGCAATGATAAGGTCTCCTTCTATACATAAAAATATGACTCATTTAGGAAAGGTAAAATTTACTTTTTTGAATATCAGTGGGCATGGGTGCTTGGCGCAACAGCTAAGACACCATTTGGTATGCCCTCATCAGATTGTCTGGATTCAAGTATTGGTTCTTCTTCCAAATCCAGCTTCCTGAAAATGTGTAAAAAAGCATTTCAATGGTCAGTGTACATCATCTATTGCCATATTATTTGAAAATAGGAGAGTAAAGAATGAAAGAGTTACTACTTTTTCTTGCATAAAGTCTTTGGAGGTAAAATGCAGAAAGAGATGAGGAAACAATATCTGAAATAATGCATATTTAATCCTGGCTATCATCAACTATAAAAACAGTAGAGAATATCAGGGAGTGTTCTGTGTGTATACATACACACACATATAAATGGAAGCAGTTTAGAATGTCAGTAATTGTTCTCTGTGTTTACATATATACGTATATATGTATACAAACAGATAAATGTAACCTTCATGTAACATTCTCATGAAAGCAAACTGCAGTGTAAGAGATCACTTTGGATTTGTAAACGCATAAATAAATATTTACTCATTTGAAGATAAGAAGTTGCTTGAGACTTTTATTACAGTCACTAATAATGTTTTGTTACAAAATATAACATCTTTCTAAATAGTCTGTTTTTGTTACATTTAAAATTAAAATATCAATTTATTTATATTTTAAATGACTCCCAAAACTGATACCACAAGTACTCAGTTTATCTCAAATAACATTCATGATGAAGTTTACTAGGTGATTATATAATTTTATAGGAATTACTAAATCCAAGAAAAAATAGTTAGATAAATTTTACTGGTCACCATTTTTTTCTCTCCTATTTCAAGTTAACATTTGGCATGACTCAAATGTAATGGCTGCTTGCTTCAAAAACTGTCTTTTAAAATTAGTATATTTCTCATTTGAAATGTCAACTATTCTCCAAAGGCTATATTTAGGATAAATAAATTTTTCCCTTGAAATTGCAGTTCACACAACACTTGCTGAAATACTAAAATGAATTCTAAATGAAAAACACCTAATTATGAACTAGTGAAAATGTTGCACCAATAGAAATGCAATAAAGACACATCAATGGCTCACTTTGGTCTCAGAAATATCACATTACGACCTCTTTTCTCTACTTGATTCTCTGAAGTGCTTTCTAAATACGTTTTGCATTGACTCAATTCACATCTCTTTATAACCAATCATTGTCATTTCAGCTTTTGTATTCACTCTTAGTCTTGCTTGTGTTTCTTCTGCAGATTTCCACAACAGCTATAAATAAGCAGGGTTTGGAAGACAAGAAAAAGAAGATCAAATTGGTTCAGCAACAAGCTTTTACTTTCCTTTCTCTGTTGCTCATAGAGGATTTAGCTGGTTTTGTCATTTTCCTCCTGTGCTATAGACCATGAAAACAAAACCTTTAAAGTTCAAATGCACAAACTTGGCTAGAGGAACAAATAAAGAATTGACTTGTTTCAGCGATTCAATGCTAATTGGCATCTCAGAGGTTTGGTTTTCATCAGAAGGGATATTGGCACTGATTCCTGCTAGTCAATAATAATAAAAAGTATAAAAGGAAAGAAATTCATCATGACGTTAAAAGAGTGGACAAAGGGGGAAAGAGAATACGAAGAATGCTGACCATTTGAATAAGGAAAAGTTCAAATCTTCTTTTCAAAATTAGTTTACACTCAGATGATTTCTTAGGCTTTTACATGTGGAGAAAGAATTCTCCAGAGTCTCTCAAATTTCTACACATCTTGCAAGCAGTACACTGAGAAGTTTCATACTGGACTATTTTTTCCAGGATATTTGTATACAGAACACCCTTGGGAGACTGAAAACTGTCTTCCTCCAGATTATGAGGTAGATTTGTTATCCTCTATATAACAAAGATAATGTCTCCCTCTGGGACAAAGTTTGAGCAGGTTTGTATGTGGTTCATTAGAAAAATTGGGTTTTGGTAGCTTGAGTTCTCTCAACTAACACACAAACACGTTGTCTTAGCGGCATTCATAGTTCTAAGTGTTGCCCTATGGGACCTGACGAGCAAGGAGACTAATGGGAACTCAGCGCTCATGCTTCCTGTTACAACTTGGGTAATAGCTGCCTTTGTCTTTAATCTAGGAGTCTTAGGTTTTCTACCAGTATTTATGAAGCCACAGGTGGCTAACTTCAACTAACAAGCAGGGTAAATTGGAGACTCTTCACAGATCTTCAACCATTTGTGAATGCCCAACGCACCTGCCTTCCTCAAGTCTCACAGATAGTGAAGATTTTTCTCTTAAGAAGGTGTTGTCTTGGTGACAATATTTATTCATTGCTTGTTTACATTTAATCCACAAGCATCACACCAAAAGATTTTTAACTTGTCAATAACTGTTGGTGAAATAGGTACAATACCTACAATATTTAGTGAAATAGGCACAATATCTCCAATATATTTTATACAGTGGCTGTGTCTCTTCTGATTGCTGTTGATATTCTATGCCTACCAGAAGAGACTTGAACTGACGCATAAAATAATCAGCAAAACCTATTAGGAAAAGTGTCTGGGTAGGGCTTGTCATGGTTGTTAATAAGCACTACCCATTTATAAATAGATCAGAGTAGAGGCCAAAACATGACTGATCACCATATAGACACTCAGCTCTTACAGACATACAAATGTACACTTTGGATATGGAAGCATTAGGTGCATTTTGAGAACTGGTCCCTCATGGCTAACATCTCCCCTGACTCTTCTTGATGCGTTAGCATTAGGTGCATTCTGGTACCAGTTACTCAAGACTAACATCTCCCCTAACTTGTCTTGAAACAAGACTGCCTTTAGCCTTGGCTATTACATGCTCTTTGCTACTGAAAAAAAAAAAAAAAAGCAATCATTTTTCCCTTTTTTGAGTGGGACATCCAGAGTCAGGTGTTTGCAATATCAGGATCTCTTGCAACAACACTTCATTTGAAAAAGATCTCCCCTAAATTAAGGATACATCAGAAATAAGGAAAAGATCCCAGACTGAATTAGCAACCCATTACAATCAGAAATAATTTGGTTTAGGGGAATTACTACTTACTGTGGAACTTACTTGCTATGAAATAGAGGGTTATATATTGTAGACTCAAAATTAATAACGTTGCTAAATGATACCAACACAAAAAGAGATATCTGGATTTTTAGACAGCTATAGAGATTAGTATAATAAAACTGCTTGAAACTAATTATTCCTGCTATTTATTGACCTAAAGAATAAAATTCTCTTAAACTCAAATATAAGCAAAGGTGTATGCTATCTGCTAGACAAGGACAATTAATGCAGCAATCATGACAAAGTTACTACTAACCCATATTTACAAATGAAAGTTGTTACCTTATATACGATAAAGAGTTAATGAGGTGCAAAACACAAGTGTAAGCCTACACTTCTCTAACTTCAAATCCTTGTTAATTTGACCATTTTAGCATAAATGTACATACAGCATAAGATATGCAAAGTACTAGCACATAATAAATAACTGAATTGCTGAGAAATTTGCTAAGTTAGAAAATGTCAACTGTTATTTGTCAAATTTCACTTTAGCACAAACACAAGTCTGATTAATGCAATGATTTTTTAATTGTCCTGATACAGACACGGCAACATTGTAGCCTTGATGTTTACAAAGACAGATAACCCTCAGAAAGGTTACACTTTATAGAACCAACTCCTTTCCACTGGATCATTCTAAATGCCCAAAATGTGTAGCACTGGGATGGGGGCTGAAGCTAGGTGCTAGGAACCAGGAACTCAATCCAGGTCTCCATGGTAAAAGGAGCTCAACTACAGGAATTATCACTATTGCCTCCCAAGGTCCACATTAATAGGAGAAAAGAGCCAAGAGTCAAAGCTGGGACTCAAACCCAGACACTGAGAAGCAGGCATCTTAACTGCTAGGCTAAATGCCTACCTATTTCTAACCACTTCTGCACTTGGTCACTGTCAACGGCCAAAATGACAATATTCTGGGGCAAACAGCAATACCAACATACACACACCTGAACATGCTATTTGACTCTAACAATGAATTACCTTCTACAGCTGATTTAGCTTCCTCCTGAGACTACGTTTCAGGGTAGAATCAAATTATGGTACCTTGGGCCTGGCATAATGGCTCAGTGTTTAAATGCTTACCTGGCATGCTCCAGGATCCCATAAGGGCACCAGTTTGTGTCCCGGCTGCTTAACTTCCCTTCCAGCTCCCTGCTTATGGCCTGGGAAAGCAGTAGAGGATGGCCCAACGCCTTGGGACTCTGCACCCATGTGAGAGACCAGAAAGAAGCTCCTAGCTTTGGATCAGCTCAGTTGTGAGCATCGTAGCCACTTGAGGAGTGAACCAAGGGACAAATCTTTCTCTCTGTCTCACCTTCTCTCTGTAAATCTGTCTTTCAAATAAAAATAAATAAATCTTTAAAAAAATTAGTGATATCTTCCTCCCTCAGTTTGTCAACACTCAAGAAAGAATGAATGAACAATAGTACTATACATCAATTGTTCTTGGCACATCCAAAACAAAGAGAACATATTCCCTCTGTTCAAATTGTGAGTCCTCCTTGACTTCATAGACTCCACAAATCTATTTGGATTAAGTAAGACGGTTGTAAGTAAAATCATTTAAGCTACTTCTACGCACCAAAGTCACATCTCAAACTCCCTGAGGTTCTCAGTAACACCTGTGTAAAGTTTGGAGCCAATTCAAAGGTAAAACAAATCCTCCAGACACCAGAACATTTGAAGAGAATGCTAATTTCCTTGGGGAAGTCAAGATTGTAAAGCCACATTTCATCCTCTTGGCCTCCTTACAACCTCTAATTAAGAAGAGAATGAAGAAAAGGAACACATCCCATGCTCCTCTGTCCACTTTGGAGCTGAAAAAACTTGCAGAGTCGTAAGGGTTGAAATAGCAAGAAAAGGGACAAGTACACCATGAAGTTCTTTGTTGCTACAAAAGCCACATTGAAAAGTGCCATCCTTCATTCATCCCTTAATGAACAACTATAAGTATGGGGCAAGTACCCAATGCTTCTTTCCCCACACCAAGACCAAAATCTGAAGACACATTATACTCATAGTGGTGGGGCTGACACATTCTTTCGGAGAATCCCTGAGATTTCTACCAACAGAAATAACTAACATGGGTAAATCCATCATATCCAAATTGTTATGGGAATTTACTATATACATGAATGAATGAAGGTTTGTAGATGTGGCAAAACTGGAAACCTGGACAACGCCACCAGAACTACAAAGAGCAACTGAGGAGCTAAAACATATTTTATAGTTATGTTATTTTTTTCCTCATTCAAAAATTAGGATACTTTCATCTTTCTATAGGCAGCAAAACTCATCAATGTCCAATGATTTAGCTTAATATCTTGGAGCAAAATTCAGCACCGAAGAGACCAAAGTGGACTCTGTGAAGTAGGCAGATTGTACCCAAGTCAGTGCACACCCGCCACTACCGATGAGTTATGTCTCTGAAAACATTTGTTTCTTCAAACCATCTTAGGTAGACGAATATTTGTATTTACCTATGAGGTTTACATGGTAGCAGTCCTGAAGGGAAATGAGACAGACAAAAGGAAGTTTGATTAATTCTGATGTGAGGGGCATTTTACGCAATGGAAATTAAATCTCAGAGCCTTGGGGACTGCTAGTTTCTGTAGCTCTTGAATAAAATTGGAGGTTTGCAGAGGCTTTTGTTAGGAGTACAGTCTTTTGACTTTTAGAGGAAAAAGGTTAACTGCTTTGTTTCTTTTTTCATCAACAGTTATTCATTTAATAATCTTAGACTTTTCACTGGAATTTTCTTGAAAAGCTTTCATTTCCATGATAGGTATGGAAATGTGCTCTTTTAAAAAGTAAAAAGTTCTCCCCTTGCTTGTCTGTACAAGAGAAACACACCCTTTCAGGGAGGAACAAGGTGGGCTCTCTTTGCATATTGGAAAAGAAACAGCATTTTGAAGAAAACATAATGTATCCAAGATACACATATTTATCTTGGTCATTTCAGTAACTTAACACAAGTAACATAAAAACTGATGTAGCAAAATCACCACCCTGTTGATGTCAAATGACCATAAAATTAGAACCAGTATGCTGTTACTATTTTCTTTATTACTGACATTGTTAGATGTGATGACAGTAGTAGTATTTGGGCACACATTATATAAATCCTTAATCCTCACAACAATGCTGACAGTGATATTCTTTTCATTTCATAAAGGACATACAAACTTTAACTGCTTTTTTTCTATTCATCTGTGCTTTCATTTATTGACTCTCTGAGATTCTCCATGTATAAACCTGAAACATTCTTCCTCTCCTGATGTTTCAGTCATTCTGCTAAAGCTCTCTGAGGCCTGCCTCTATAGTTGACCACACAGATATTTCTTCTATATTTTATCATGAAAATAATCCTAAATTTTCATGCATCTGAGAATTCTGTCAATTAAGAGTAGTTTAGGCAAAACCAGTAGCTTCATTTGTTTGTAACCTTCCTGACTTCGTCTTCTGTGGAACTAATGCAGGGGCATACTAAGAAAGATGAATGTAAGACACCCTTTCACATCAGAGATGGATCTGCATCCCTCCCTTCTTGCAAACTACCACTCTAAATTTCCTCTTTAAAATAATTTTCTGCTCTAGCTGGTGCTTGCAGAGAACTGGATGAGAATAAGAATGCAGGCATTCTAGAAAACAAAGAAAGGTACAAAAAAGAATTGAAACTAACTAGAGTTACAGAATGTTGGAAAAAAGTTTCAGCTTTGAAGTCAAGGTCAAAACCAAATCCCACACTTATCCAGCTGGTTTGTGTATTAAAATTTATTTAACCTCAAAAAAATTTATTTCACTTCTACATATGTCAATGTTCTCACTTGAGAAGGGACACCATAATACCTCATTACAAGAGTTTTGTAAACATTAAATATTAACTAAAGGTAAAGCTTTTACAGAGTTTGCATATGGCAGGTACTATTTGAAAGGTTTTATGCATAAAAACTCATTTTAATCTTTACCTAACCACGTTAACATATGCTATCATCATTGTCCACCTTACAACAACCACAGTGCAGTGCGACAAAGGAAATTGTTCAAGGACTCATGACTATTAAATGACAGAGCTCAGATTCTGTTTTCCCCATTGACTTTTGCTCTAGAATACTTACTTTTAACCACTCCACTATTTTGTTTCTCTACCAATCACTTTCCACTATTAGGTCTTATCAATGGTTGTCTAAAGCATAATCTTTTGGAGGAGAAGTGACACAAAGAGTATAAAAAGATTCTCAAGTAAACCAGAACATTCAAATTTGTGTGCCCTTCAAAAATAAACATTGGTCCTAATAGCACAAACAGAAAAAAAAAACAAAACTGGTCTAACACATCCCAGAACAAAAGCACAGTTACACTTACTCTGTTGGAGCAGAAAATGGATAGGTTTATATTAAGAGGATAATAACAAAATTAGGCTGAATCATTGAATAAATATGGCCAATTTATCATTTTTTCCTGCTATCAACCTATGTTCTTCTCTATTCTATTCTCCCACCATTCACCCAGATAATTTCTCAAAATCTTTACAACCCTCTTCCACTCAGAGGTAAACTAATCCAGATCCTCAGCTCTAATGCCAAAGTTCATCCTGTTCTTCTTTCTTCTAATGATAAAGCATTATTTATCATCCTATAGGGGCCTTTCTCCTTGTCCTCAGAATTTAGAGGTGGGAACAGCAAAACTTCACAATGAGATGCATACAGTTGCTTTTTGATTCCCACTGCTATATTTTATTTTCTAAGCACAGTTCACATTTATTTAAGCTACATTGCACCATTGATGACTCACAATCTGTATGACACTCAAAATAAATCAACCAACATCAATCAATGCATATGTATTGAACATCTATTTTAAGTGTACAGGAGAGTCTGACCTTCATTTTTACCCTGCCAATGATTCCCACTGTGCTGATGAAGAGCTTGTTTTCTCTCCAGGGCATCCTACCCTGCCTTGCCTTCTCTGACCCTCATTTCAGGTCTGGACTTCCTGCCCAGATCAACAAGGATCTTTTGAAACATGATCCTATCTTTCTGAATGTTGGCCACTCTCCTATATCTTATGCAAGTGGAAAATGAAAATTTTCCTTACTGGTTTTCCATCTTGCCTAGGAATGACTCATAATTCTAAGTCCAAGAATGCAGGTCAGTGGCAATATTCTCATCATGATAGCTGCAAAATTTTCCCAAACCGCAAGAACTACCAAAAACACAATGGCTTTATGGAGTAAGTACTTGAGGAATCCAGGAGCATCTTGGTTGGGTGGCTCTGGTTCTGGATCTCTGATGAAGTAGCAGTCAAGATTTCTGACAAAGATTGTCTTCTGATAGCTCAACATACAGTGGAGAATTCACTTTCAAGATGATTCACATTGTAGTTGGCTAGAAGCCTCAGTTACTTATGTGGATTTCTCTGTAACACTTTCTGAGCATGCTTAGGATTGCTAGCCTCTAGAGAAATTGATCTAAAAGGGGTAGGGGAGAATAAGTTATGAAGTGCTTTTATGATATGAACATGTGTGTGCTACTCACTAGAAGCATTGAGTCAAGCCCTAAAGTCAAGGGAGAAGAGAATTAGGACCCACCTTCTAAGGAAAAGATGCTAAAGCATCTGTGAGTCTATTTCGAAATCAACTTGATAGGTTAGGTCAGAGCTCTCTAAAGAAACTGAACCAATAAGCCAGCGAGACAGACAGACAGACAGACACACACACACACACACCCCTCTAATTCATAAACATATCTACTGTAAACAATTGTCCCACATAATGACAGAGGCTGGCTATTTCAAGATATGCATACCTGGTGTCTCAATTCAAGTCAGAAAACTAGACTGGGAGTGAAAAACAGGAAAAGCTGATGTCTTACTTCAAATGCCACCAAGACTGGAAAATTCTGTCTTACTCAGATGAGGCACAACCTTTTATTCTATTCAGGACTCAATCAGCCTCACTCACCAACCATCTGATTTATTCAAGTTCAGTAACTTTAATGCTAATCTCATCCCAAAACATTCTCACAGAGACACCCAGAATACTGTTTGGCCAAATAGTTATGTATTCTGTGGCTCAGTCAAATTGACCCGTACAATTAACCATCATAATCAGCCTTCAATCAACTTATCAATAATGACAAAATTGTATCGCTCCCCCAGAATTTCATTAATTTGCTGACCTGTTCTCAGAAAACAACAATAACTTGTGCTTCAGTAGAATATTAAAATTTGTTAACTGCTTCTCAAAAGCTTTTTGCATTTAAATTTCACAACATTCATGATGAGAAAACAAATTTGGAGAGATAAGTAAATTCTTCAAGGGTTCACAAATAATGTAAAGTGCAAAATTAAAACTCAAAGGAGAGTGGAGCGAGGTCTGTGGAATTTTCCTTCCTACAGCCTTTGCAGCAATTTTGTATCCCAGCATTTGTGGTGATGATATCTTCAGTTTTTCATAATGTTAACAACAGTCAAATTCCTTTTGTAAGTGAAAATTTCTAGAGAAAGAAATATACTCAGAAGACAGCTATGACTCTGCCAGGTAGAAGAGAACTGGGCTGAAGATAATGTAGCATGCCTGCTCTGCCTCCCCTTTGCTCCCCTGCAGGGATCTTTGAGACCATCAGTCATATGTCTGTGGTACCTGATTTGAAATCTACTAGCCCAGTTCATATTTATTTTTACCTCCACAACAGGGCTCTGTGGGAAGAACTGAAAGACTATTTCTCAAATCAGAAATCAAGAAGGGTTATGGTTGTTATTTTAATTTTCATCAGATGGTCCTCTCACTCTGAGGTTTCAAAACAGCTCCAAGAAAAAAGTTGAGATTAGCAATAGAAAGCAGAGTATTGCATTGTGACTTATGTTGGACCAAACACACTCACACTTTCACATCTGTTATAATATTTTTGCAGTTGAACTCCCTTTAGTTTTCTGTGTTGTAAGAAGAGATTTAGAAAAAGTAGAATGCCAAAGGAAGAAAGGGTTTAAAAAGGTACTTGGCAAAGTGAATGGGAACATAATTTAGAATGTCTGACTACATTACTTTTTATAATTAGAACATTTCATGATTAGAAATGGTTGATTATAAAACCTCAGCCAACCTGTCAGCTAGATATTTCCAAAAGCTCTAAAAAGAATAATTTCTAATCTCAAAAAAGCCCACCTCCATAAAAAGTAAGAAAATAACACTCCTATGTCCCATGTGAGAAAAGAACAGAGGTTCCTGAAAAGTCAGACAAAAACCAATCAATTCAGTTCCTCCTGTCTGCTACAGACAGCTATACCGCCACCCTCCACACTCCCATTCTCTCTACATTCTTTCAGCTTAGGCTCACTCAGGGACATCCTGTCATGACAACTGGCCCATTGCACCAATGACTTCCCATTGCCTGTAGCACAACATTTTAACATCTCATCCAGCATATTGGAAACCCAGTCATCACATGAGGGAACTGAATTGCATTTCTGACTTCTGACTCCCAGCTTCGGCCTGGCTTAGCCCCAGCAGTTCTAGCCACTTGCAGAGTAAGTCAACAGCTCAGAATATTTCTCTCTTTCTCAGCTTTGTGCCTTCATTCAATTCAGTGGAAATAAATCTGACAAACATGAGTTGAGAATTAGTACATACTTAGCTGTTATAAACACACATTAAAATACCTTAAGAAACTCTCAGATCAATAGGATGAATGGTTACAAAAAATCTCAAATATGCCATGACGCTTGCACTGAAAGATACAATGCAAGGTTACATCAAAATTTCATGAAAAGATAGAATTAGAAAATACATTCCTTTTGAGGTAAAACATTACAATCCATGCATATTATGAAAAAAAAATGCATGGACTTTTAGAAATGCCCCGAAGAAACTTATCTTTTAAATTCATTTTTTTTCATGAACTTTTTGAAGTGTCTTTGTACAAGGGACAGAGAGAGAAGGGAATGATAGACCTGCAGACTTCTCAGTATAGCAATCTTGTTCCAGATATTTAAAATTAAAGTATTTTTCTTACCAAGAGAAAAGCTGGAAAGCTAGTCAGTTGCAGGGAAGGGCGGTACAGTGATAGGTATGGAGTGAGGGTTTGTGTTTTTCTTGTTTTGTGTTTGTTTTTGTTTGTTTGTTTTTTCAGGCAGAGGAAATAGCCCTGCCTAATACTTCTTAGAGAGATTAGCAGATGTTCCCATTCACAGCACCAATGGGTAAGGTGGCTCCTAGTTTTCAGCTCAGCAGCACCAATGGAATGCTAGCTCCAGTGCAGGCACTGTCAGCGTCCCTATAGATGAGCCCCTAGTCTGCAGCCCAATGACAGTTGTAGCTCTTAATTTTGAGTAACTACTTGCTTTACTCTTTTGCTGTGTTGACCCTTGCAGTATGTTTTAAACTAATTTTCTATATTGAATTCTCTTTGCTTAAAATGCAAGAATAATTTATGCTTTCCTGATTGCACAAACTCCTACAACAGCACTAGTCCCAAATTTAAAAAAAAAAAATGCTATAGGTAAGGATGAATAAACGGACAAATATGTGATTAATTAAGGTTGTATTTTTAAAATTAAGGCCTAGTTTTGTCAAAGAAATCACACACTGATGGTGACATTATGGGGTTAATGAACAGATTTGCCAAAGAATAGAGAATGTTCTAACATTTTTATGCAAACAAAATAGGAATGAGCGGGAGTTACTTTGTAACCATAGTAAACTACATTAGAGATTTTTGAATACCATGCTGCTTCTCTAGCAAATAAGACAGGAGAAAATTAATAATCAGCTTGAATGCAGATATTATATGGTATAAATTACACTACTTTTTTCTCTTGAAAAATGGAAGTGCCAATGTAAAAATCTTGCAGTTTGTTATAAGCTTTCTTAATCCATGTGTTTACTTTGGTTGCATTTTTCATATAGCCTTTGGAGACCAAGTCATAGTTATCTGCAAACAGTTTTCATTTTCAATAAAACCATAAAGTTTAAAATGTACAGAAAATCATGTATTGACTATACAGAATTTGTGGCTGTTAGGGCTAAAGCAAATAGACTACACTTTGCTTTTGCTAGGGGACAATTTTGTCAGTATCCTCTAGCAAGCAAAGATCAGACAGGGGAATTAGAGGGACAGTTTGATTTCTTAGGGTGATCAATGAATATGACAGGTTAATAGATGGCACACAGCCGGTGTCAGGTTCAGAAGAAGTGATGACAGGGACAAAGGGGAGGACAAGACAAGCATTTATAGAACCAGAGACTGGTTCTGTGGGGAAAATCAGAATGCCCTGGGGAAGAGGAGGGTTATGGCTATCTTTTCTGGGATAAGCAGGGCAATCAGAACATCTTAGACATTCAAAGGGCCCCAAGGAACCCAGCTACTTCCTCCTCAAAGCTTCAGGGACTTCTCTGAATAGCGTGTTGTGCCATGAAAACTGTCAGTTGTGGTTTCTGGATTAGTCCTTCTGTATGACATACTGCCCCAGGGAAGACAGAAAGCAGTTCACACCTGGTGAAAGTCAGAGTCAGGGAGACATTTTTCTTGTGTCCATGCCTACTCATGGGACACAATATAGCTGAATAGGAGAGAAAATGGTCATAGAAAGTAAATGTCCCTGCTTTGGAATTCAACATGTACCATTCATTAACCAGGCCAAAAAAAAATCAGCTACTGTGATCCTATTTTCTTATCTACAAAATGAGAATAATAATACCTGTATCAAATGATTATTAAGAGCTGCAAGATAATAATTCTGATGCTAGTAATGATAACTGAAATGATAAAGGCAAAAATGCATTATCTGCTTTCATGCACAATTCTAAGTGCTGAACATACGTCAAGTTACTTAAAGACACAAAATATTTCTAAAGCACTGGCACACAACAAGTATATAATAAATGTTTGTTACAGTACTGGTACAGGTTGCTGGTAGAAGCAAGGGGCATGTTATCATTCTTTCCTTTCAAGAGCCAACCATGAAAGTAACCAGTGGCCGTAACAGGTTCATGCTGAGTCATCAACAGAAATTCTTACCTGAGAACATAGGCTCAGCCACATTTAGACCAAATGCAAGAAACAAAAACACCTTTGCTCATACTATTTACTCTCACTTATGTATCTAAATCAATGAATTTAAAATAAATTGAAAATATGTTATTGCAAATGTTAGAGAAAAAAGAAAGGAGGTGGGTCAAGGGAGGGAATTGTAATATATAAAATATGTTCTCTTTATGTTAATAAAAATAGAAAAAAGTAAAAAGGCAGATTGAGAGAAACATTAGGAAAATAATTTTCAGCATTTTTATTATTGAACTATGTGATTAAAAACACTTGAAAATCATTATATCAAGTTATAACCATCTATACTAGGTCATTTAAACATTTTTTATTTACATAAAGTGATCAATACAGATTTAGAAGCATATGATACTTTCTCCAATATCTTCCCTCCTGCCCATGTTACCCATTCATCCATTTTCTTCCTTCCTTAATGCTTTTTTAAAAGTTTTTTACAATGGCATATTTTAATTTCATTGTGCAAGCAGAGACTTAATACTCAATTGTGTAAAGATTTTTAAAAAACAAATACAAAAACCTTAATATTCAATTAATTCAGAAAGTAGAGTTAGCGAGACAGAGAGCAAGACGAATCTGCTATTTACTGACTCAGTCTGCAAATGCCTACAACCATCAGGAATGGGCCAAGTTAGCCCCAGCTAGGAGCTGGGGACTCCATCAGGGTCTCTCATGTGGATAATGGGAACCCAAGTAATTATTAATCATCTGCTGTCTCCGAGAGTACATTTGAACACAATGCTGGATAAAAAGTAGAGGCAGTGAAACTGCCACTATGGCACAGTGAGTTAAGCTGCAGTTCAGAACATGCGCATCCCATATAAGCACAAAGTGAGTTCCACTGTTCTACTTCTGATCCAGCTCCCTGCTAATATACCCCAAAAAGCAGAGCAAGATGCCTCAAGTGCTATTGAGGCCAGCCCTAGCTGGTGAAGCCATTTGGAAACAAATAGAAGATTTTTATCTCTCTGTAAGTCTGCTTTCCAAATAAACACATAAACCAGAAAAAAAATATTAAAGAAACAGAGGTAGGACTGGATCCTAGGTGCTTTGACATAGCATGTGGGTATCCAAAGTGGTGGCTCAACCCACTGTTCCACAATGTGCACCCAATGCAAGCTCTTAACATTAGCAATGAGAGTACATAGGGAAACGCTCACTGAGGGAGAACACTTATCTACAGTATGATCAGTCTCTCTCTCACATTTGAGAGATGTTGGACACGATTTAAAGTAATTGTGGGTGCTAAAAGTGGTAAAGAAAATCAGATCACATTATATATCAGGATAAATACACAGAACATAAAGATAAAAGTAGAGAAGCACTTGTATCCAGGGGACACACACAGGGTCATATTTGTAAAATATTTTAAAAATGAACAGAAAATTAAGTAACTTGACCACAGCACTCATATTTTCAGCATAATCCTTAGCAACGAATTAACCGCATTAGGAAACCAAGGGAAGAAGACTTTAGAAAAGGACATAGTATACAGGTAATGTTACTCTGTCATACAGAGAAGCAAAACTTGGGAATCAGAATAAACTATAGAAAATAAACTTTGGAGTTAGTTGCCTGGTTTTAAATGACTCAGAGTGATGTGTGTCGGCACATACCTGCTAAATTTACACTCACTCACTATAAGGAGAAAAACAATCATTGCACTAAAGATTTTTTTTTAATCTTTAACAAAATAGCTCACATCTTTCTAAAATGTTTCCAACAAATCATTTTAAATAGCGAATAGCTTTTTCTAGATCCACATAGAAAAAAGAGACATGAAACTTTGTTTATGATTTGAACAAAGAAAACAGAAGGACTGAAATCAGCTGTAGCTATTTATACTTCATAAAGCATTACTGAGTCAAAACACCACTATCATTCCCTTAATTTCACACATTAGATATGTATTAAGACTATCAGGTGTTAAATGATTAAAACAACTAAAATCCACCTATTTTATAAATTTCTATAAATAGCAAATGAAAATATGTTGTAATAAGTGTAATAGTTGTAATAAAGTGATAAAGTAATAAATGTGTTTTTTTCAGTTACAAATCACAATTCTATTTATTCATGATAAATTATGTGAGGCAAAATATTTATTAGAAAAAATAACAAAACACATAATAAAGACACAGATAAAAAAATGCAAAAACAAAGGCAATCTAACGTAATTTAATTCTCTCTTACAATCCTCTGTAAACACAATGCTTTCTTTCTCCCTCCCTCCCACCCTTTCTCTTTATCTCTCTCTCCTCTGTGCTCTCTCTCCCACACACACAGAATTTCAGGCCAATGAGACATAGATTTCAATCCAAGCTCTACCACTGTGCAAGCTGTAAAATTGAATACTAGGTAGTGAATTTCAGCTTTAATTACCTCTTTAATGAAATTACAAAAGCATAAGCTTTGAGACATACAAATATTCTATCATAATATTTTATTGGCATATCTAGATAAGACACATGAGTTACTGTGGAGATGACAGTTGTTAAGGAAACATGTGTTCCTCCATCCATGTGCAAAACTCTGCTGCCAACAACAAAGTTACAGATAGGTATGTGACAACCCAGAGGAAAAATAATGAAATGTCCCAGGCAAGTACTGTGCACAGGAAGGTATTGTGAATCCATACCCGGTAGGGAATTAACATAACTCTAGGTGGGCATTGTAGGTAACTGGAGACTACAAACCCATACTCATCTAAACCGAAGTATATACATGTGGAACCTGAGACTCACGAGGGATCATCGGTACAGTTGAGAAAACTCAGCAATTTCTGACCAACTTCTCAATTTTAACTTGATGACAAATCCAAGATTTAAATACAACTCTGCCAACCTCTCTAAACATCTCTCAGCTTACAAATGTTCTGCCCTCTGATTACAATAATAACACCAACACAGTGGTTAAAATAAAGTGCAAGAGGACCATTAACATTTCACACTGATTCTGATGTTAGATACCCTCTACATACACACAAAACTATAACCAAAGTAATGATTTTCTTTTCCTATTGGTATTGTATCTTTAATTTAGTGAAGAAAATATGTTTCTTAAAGATATGAATTTGAATTAGCTTCTTGATTTCGATTTCACTTCTCTAGCCTTGAACAAATCCTTGAGTATTTATAAATTCTTGAGCATGTCAAGAAGATATTAAAAATGTTTCCAAAATAAACTAAAGCAGTTTGCTTGTTCACATTTGGGTGGGAAAAAAAGTGATGAATTAAGCAATTATCTAGGATTTAATTAATGCTCAAACCAATCTATTAGTTGTAATTTCTGTTTCTCTCTCTGCCTCCCTTTCTCTTCTCTCTCTCTCTCTCTCTCTCTCTCTCTCTCACACACACACACACACACACACCACTTTGCTGCCCCATCGCTTCATCCCTTGAATCCAGGATTTCTTGGAAACACTCAGTCAACCTGCAGAGAAAGTGAACAAAGTAACTTTTCACAAAAACAACCCAAAACAGGTGGAATATTGACCAAGAAAGATTTTAACTAAATGGATATTGATTGCGATAATGGCAATTGAATCACACAAAAACATAAGAGTTGTGTCTTCAAACTACATTGTTTTCTGTTTCTAACATTTTCCTTGGCTAGGTTTTATAAAAAGTTTTTTTTTTTTTGGCTTTTTTTTTCCTGAAACATTTCCTAAAAATTCAGCCAAGTATGATAAATCAGATTGAAGCTTGGGAGCATCTCAAATCTAGTTATCAACTTATTATTTGATTTGAAATGCTCAAGAGAGTATGCTGCTTATGAACAGAAACAATGCAAGCATCATTACTTTGAGGAAGAAAGCTTCAGATGAATGCAAAGTGTCTGAGGAATGTTGATTGGAATTCTATAAGGTATGAGAAATCCTCTGCACATAACTAAGGAATTGATATTTAGGAGACAATTGGAAAGACTAGCATTGAAATTCAGCTGAGACAAGTAGTAATCACAGAGCTGAATTCAGAATGAAAGAGCTGAATATGAAATAAAACATAAAAATTCTCACTAAAAGACCATTAAAGGCAGAGTTTGCAGTTGAAAGGCCTTTAAAAATCACTTGTTCTTGACATTGTTTATCTTAAAATGTCTAAAACACCCCCTACTTTGACTCTGCAATGAGGTGAACACTTTCGTATGCCATAATATTTGAGAAGGTAAACATACAACCTCCAATTAAATACATTGCTATGTGAAATCTATTTATGTTAAAGAAACAAAGATAGGAAATGTGTATATCCAACGAGATTAAACTTTTCTGGGAAATTTTCATAGTGATAAGGAATAACATTCATTGTAAGAAAAACAGTCTTTTAAAATGTGGTTACTTTTATTATTAGCAATTGCTGGACAGAATTGGAGTTATTTGTCACATAGAAATTGTATTAAAATGGTAAGAGTAATTTGATCCAATGAGATTGTGTATATATGTATATATAATCAAAAGGTAATGATACAATTACAAAGCAGTACATGAGGAAGAACATAAGAAATTTCAGTGTGTGAGGATGCACAGCCTTATTCCTTTAGTTAGTCACACTTCATTTCAAATCTTAATGCATTCTTTTTCTTTATTTTGGCTTGCATTCCTTCTTGTACCCCTTTGATCATTTTAAACTTATAGATATTTTATAATATCTTTCATGTTTTCCCCCAAGGTCTCATTAGGTAAATTCTGGCTGTCTTCATGTCTGATTTCCCCTCAATGGTTTGTAATTTTTCTCAGGGATTGCATTAACTCTATAGTTCTGGGCAGACTGGTATATACAAGATTCCCTCCAGAGTGGTGCTCACTTTTACAAAATCACCTGTGATTTTTACAACAAGGAAACTGATTTGACTATCAGTTATTGGCTTGGGGGTTTTCATATCATACCAAAATGTCAATTTGCTCATTTAATCCTAACCTGGTACAAATTTCAGCTTTATTTGTTCATAGGAACCCTCCGCCTCAAACACAGACACCCATGCTTCTGGAGGTTCAAACAGAATACACAGAATTCCACTGAAAGGCAGCATTTCTACAATCAAGCTATAGACACAAATTCCAATGCAAGTTTCCCATCTTATCCAAGTCAAAGCTGCTCCTCCTGTACCTCTATCACTGCCAGCATCTCATTCTGGGTCTCAGACATCATACCCAGGATTGCTGCAACATTCATTAGCCAAGCACTTATTACTCTTTCATCTCAAATGTGGGCGTCTGGTTTTACATTTCTTTTTCATTTTTAGTTACTAATGTAAAGAAAACATGTATAAATATTTCATCTACTTCATAGGGACAATTCTAAGGTAGCTACACCTTCCCTGCCTCAATCCTCTCTTGTTTTTATTTTTTTCTCTACTTTTTTGTTAACATATAATTGCAGTCAGCTCTATAATCAGGCTTAATGTTTCACTAACCATAATACTCAGAGTAAAAAGTATAAACACAGTTCCACAAGGGTGTAAACAAGAGCTAAAAGCAACAATCAAATTGTAACATATATATATAAACATAAATAAATATGGATTTTATATGAGTTACTATGCATCAGAGAAAACAAATGATATTTGTCCTTTTGGAACTGGAGTACATTAGTAAACAATTATTTCCATTTGCATACATTTTGTTACAAATTATAGGACTTCATTTTTTTTAAGGCTGAGTAGAATATTCCATAGTGTGTGTGTGTGTGTTCTTTATATCTAGTCATCAATGGATGGACATCTGGGTTAATTTCATATCTTAACGATGAGCTAACTATGATGAATATGGTGGTACAGATGATGCTTCCATATATGGTGCTATATACTTGATTTTTGTATTCCATTTTGTTATTATGGATTAGACTTTTATTTCTAATTGAAAAATATTCCTATTAAATCTGTCTTTCATGTTACAAAAATCAGATGCCACCTTCCCAACTGTGTATATGTTGTAGAAAGACAGATCTTCTTACACACAAAAAAATTAATTGTGAAAAAACAACTCAGGATTTTTTTTTTCAAATTTCTCATAAAACAAATGGTACATGATTATGTGCGAGGAACACCTTCTCCAGAAAAAAGTTTACTTAATGATTCACCAACCATATATCCAACATGTTTTGCATCCATCAGAAAGGTATATATACTGCTGCTACAGAAATTCACCAAAAGTGAATTTTTGGTATAATTTAAGCCAATCCAATATTTGTATTAAAATAGGATAATTTTGTAGTATAATCAAGCAACTATTGTAACACTCTTAACCCAACAGAAGCTAGACATCAAAATGGACTGGGATGGGGTGGGGTGATACTCATAAAGGATTATGGGGCAACAAAGGATCCATTACCACTAGATGTGTCCAGAAAGAATCCCATCCATTGCCAGAGCCATAGAAAGGCAACAGCTACAAGTCCAAGAACCAGACTGGGAAGAGGAAATCAAGGTCTGATATCAGGGAAGGGTGAAAAAGAAGAGATCAGAAAGCCAACTGGAGAGTATCCAAGAGATAAACTGGTCCTGAAAGCATAATTGTAACAATGAACAATCCCTGAAGCTTTAGAAGATTCTAGTTGAATTCCATTGCTCATGATAGGAAATGCATTATTGTTGGGCATAACCATGATTAGCTTCAATAACACACATTCTGTTGTTCCCAAGATTGCCATCAAGGGACAAGCACCCTAAATGTATGTTTCTATTATTCATAAAATGGGAAACTTCTTTCCCAATTATTTCTAAAGGAGAAAAGATAGTTCAGTCAACAATTATATTTTACATGTGAAATAATCATATCAATACTAGTAATTATATGTGTGAGGGTTTTTACTATATGCATAAGCAGATGAACAATTTATATCAAAGCTTAAAGCTGTCAGATGCTTTACAAAGCATATTATCAAACACCTGCACAAAGAAAGTAGAAACATGACCAAAAGTTGATATGCTTTGGTTAGGGTTAGAGCATTCAAACTATGGCAGAACAAATATTTACAGCCGAATCTTCCCACTTTCACCTCAGTAGAGTTTCCAGAATGAAAATATTGTGGCATAATTTAGCAAAAATTATCACAGTTCTCCTAATTGTTAACTATGAGTATACTATCATCACAGTCCATATAAAATTCTCTTTGAAGTATTTTCAGTTTCCCATTTCATTTTCACCTTTCCCTCTCCCCCCCAGCTGTATTTCCTCTCCTCTATAGGTGAATCCACTGAAAAGTAACCAGTTTCATTCCACATCATATACATGTTTTTAAATGTACACATGTATTTTTACTTACCTAAATTGAATAGATATAGTACTAATTTTTATTCTTTAAAACCCTTGTTAGATTTATAAGCCAGTTTAGATTATCCTAAAATCTACCAAGTTCAGCAAAATTATGTGTCAACACAATAAACTGCTAAATACTAAAATGAAAACAGACACGAGACAGCTGAATAGCACCCTATAGCCACTTTAAGATGTATAGCAGCCGGCTCTGTGTACAAACAAAAACTGAAGGGTCAATGAAGTAGTCACAGAATGTGGTTAAGAACTTGCACTGTTAAAACGTATTGATTACTCAATACCATGTCAACTAATTCCATAATGTGTAAATTGTTGTTGATGTTGTGCTGGGGCTTCTAATTGATTGGGATGATGTTCTGCCAGCTCTGCCTTCAAACCAGAGATGGTCTCCCCAAGAAACTGTTGAATTTATCTGGACAATAAGATGCTGGCTTCTATGCTTGGTATATGTTTGCAACGAAAGAATCTCTACTGAATTTGAACTGTAACACTGCAACAAGGTGGAGGAATCCACCATGGGGGGAGGGTACAGGGAGGGGATGGGGGACTCCCAGAGCCTATGAAACTGTGTCACATAATGCAACATAATAAAAAAATACACATTTTAGGGCCTTGCACAATCCCTCAGTGACTAAATCTTTGCATTGCATGTAGCTGAATTCCATATGGGAGCCAGTTCATGTCCTGGCTATTCCGCTTCCCATCCAGCTCCCTGCTTATGGCCTGGGAAAGCAGTCAAGGATGTCCCCAAACCTTGGGACCCTGCACCCACATGGGAGATCTAGGGGAAACACCTGGTTCCTGGCTTCAGATTGGCTCAGCTATCTGGGGAGTGAACCAGCAGACAGAAGGTCTTTCTGCCTCTTCTTCTGTCTATAAAATTGACTTCCCAATGACAACAAATAAATCTTTTTAAAAAAATCTACATTTTAGGATATGAGCATGATATTCTATATACATTGAATTCATTGTTTCCAAAAATTTCATTATATTCCATAGTAAATATCCATATTTGATGTAAACCATACCCATAAAATAAGAATATAAGAGCTTCTGAAACATGTTCTGTTTTCTTCTTTTCCTAAAATTTAAACAATCTATACAAACCAGATTCCATGGTCCAACACGCTATGAATCTCTTTGCTGATGTCACTTTTTTGTAATGATTTATCAGATAGATGTCTATGTGTTTTCAATTTGTGGAATATTTTGCTCTAATGCCATTTCTGACATTTATTATGAATAGCTAAGAATTTGGGATAATTACAGTTGTTACAATTTTGGATGTGTATGCATTGTAGCCAGAGTGGATGGAATATAGATTTTCTGTAGAATCAGAAATGTGTCTTACAGCAATTAGTACTAACAGTATTAGTTCACATTACAAAATAGCTTTATAATGTGTGGGAATATCATCTGCTCATTAAAATTCTAAAAATATAAGTCAATTATTCCCCTGATGACTTTAGTCACAGTAATGAGAAAACGCTCACAGTACAATGTGTTGGAGAAAATATTCTAAGCAAACAATGCAATGGTGATCCATTTTCCCAAAGACTAAGTATAGAAAAACATTGCCAAAAATGCCCAATATGAAAAGAATAAAGTTTTATTCTATTAGATAGAGCATTTATTCAAATCTGGTCATGTTTTCAGATAGTATGCATAATGCATTTTTACTTATAATTTTAAACTGAAACTTAAATACATGAAAGGACACCAGGCATACAAAAGATTCGGATCAAGGAAGACTCTGGTCAAACAACACAGCACAGCTAGAAAAGACTTAAATCATACATATTTACGAGTTACATTAAAATGCTGCCAGAACTCCAAGCGTGACTGTCAGGAAAGCTGAGTTGTAAATGAAACACCTTGTTTAATTGATGTGTGACTTTAGCGTTAGCATCTAACCTCTGAAGAACATCCTGTTCTTCCAGTAAAAGAGAATAAAGAACATGTGCTTCCCCACATAACATGCTGTGATTATGAAATATAGTGACAGGAGAGCAGTTTGAGTAGCAATGAACATAAATGTCTCAACGTTCCTATAGAACGTTTCACAGTTGAAGCTGATACATTGGCCACCAGAAACGACATATGAATAACATGGAAACTGATGCAAAAAGAGTTAGAGAATGCTCCCTTGGAGATAAATCTCTTCTTATTGAACTTGATGTTATAACAAAAATAATTCAGAAAGAATATTATTTCACAAGATTATTAAGCTACTCAAATCTGTTCATCAACGAGGAAATGGTAATGGATACCATCAAAATGCAGTATACTGCAAACATGCAGTACATTTCACAAAAGCAGAAAAGATATCATTTTAGCTGAAATATGGAGCTGAACAGTAGGAATGATAAAGGTGGCTCCATACCACCCATCCTGCAAGATAAGTAAACGCAGACACATTGGTGTAAGTGCACATCCGTACATAGGAACCAGCGATGAGAAACTGAGTTTAAAAAAACATCTTAAAAGTTGAAGAGACCAGCATTGTGTTAAGCCATGGATGCCTGGAGCACCAGTAGCTCCTCTGAGTGCCTTTTGACCTCACGGCTGGATAATTTATGATCCAGATCTCTGCAAATGCTTTGGGAAACAAAGGAAAGATGACTCAAACATTTTGGTCCCTCAAACCCATTTGGAAGATCCATGTGAAGCTCCTGGCTCCTGATCTTAGCCCAACCATCCTTGACCATTGTGGCCATCTGGGGAGGGAAAGAGCAGATGGAAGATTTAACTCTGTCTCCTTTCTTTGTAACTCTTTCAAATAAACAAATAAATCTTTAAAACGAGCTTAACCAAAAATTATAATATAAATGATGTGATGAAAGGTAAGTGGCTTAAAGTACAGAATCAGACATTTACGAGGAATATTCAAAGAAAGCAGAGGGCCCAGCATGGCAGCTTGTGCAGGGATCCCTTATGGATACTGAATCATATCCCAGGTGCTCCACTTCCCAAAATTTCCCTGCTTTTGGCCTGGGAAAGCAGTTGAGGATGGATTAAAGCCTTGGGACCCTGCACCCACATGGAAGACCCAGAAGAAGCTCCTGGCTCCTGGCTTCAAATGGGTACAGCTCCACCCACTGTGGCCACTTGGGGAGTGAAACATCAGATGGAAGATCTTCTTCTATGTTTCTCCTCCTCTGTATAATTGACTTTCCAAGAAAAATAAATAAATATTTTTTAAAAAGCAGAAACTATGAGCATGTAAATAATACAAGGAAAAATCTATCAGTGAAATTGGATGTGAAGTTCACAAATTCAAAGAGTTTTCTAGCACAGTTCAAGATTTAACATCTAGATCTAGATATATTCGGTTAAACTTTTGATTTAAAAAAATTTGAAATTGGTTACGAAGCTAAACTTCTGTACTACAAAAGAAACCCTAAATAAAATGGAAAAGCCGCTGACCAAATGAGAGAAAATATTTGCAAACTATGCAGCTGATAAAGGATCAATACTCAAAATCTATAATCTAGTTAATAAATTGGCAAAGTACAGGAACACTTTTTCAAATGATGAAATTAAAATGCCCAATGGGCACAATAACCAATGTTCAGGATCACTAGCCACCATGGCCAGGCCATTAAAATAAAAACCACCATGAACCTGCACTTAATTCCAGCTGGAATGTTTGTCACAAAGAAATGAGAAAACAGCAAATGCTGGTGAGGATATGGGAGCAAACACACCCTAATTTATCATTGATGGGAATATAAACTCATGCATCCATTATGGAAAAGAGCATGGAGATCCCTGAGAAATCCAATAATAGCTCTCTCCAATGAAGTGATATCAGCATACGAAAGAGTCATCTGAAATCCCACATTTAAAGCAACTCAACTTAGCACAGCTGAAATATACAATCGGCTGAGATGTCTGTCAACACAATAAAGAAATCATCACACACACACACACACACACACACACACATACAGATTCACACACATTATAGGATATTACTTAGCCATAAAAAGAATGAAATTAGTCTTTGGCAACAAAATGGAAGCAACTGGGAAGCATTATGCTTAGTAAATAAGTCGGTCCGAAAAAGACAAACATCATTGTTTTTCTGATATATTGTAACTAATACACAGAACACAAGGAATTCAATCTATATAGTGAAATTGACATTTTGAGGTTTGACCATAGTTACAGCCTTTGTATTCTTGAGGAACAATGATTTCTTTCTACTTGTGATTGATTGGAATCTTTACTAATGAAAGGTTAATCCTGTGACTGTAAAATGCACTGAAAGTTTATGTTTGTCAATTTAAAAATAAAAAAGGAAAATGAATGGTTGGAATGTAGGACAGTACTGCTACATTCTTAAATCTATATTATGGGATACAGTAAATTTATTCACTTTCAATAAATTAATTAAAAAGATTAAAAACTTAACAAGTAAAATCTGATAATATATAAGTAGGAAAAATAAGTTAATTTACTTCTCCCCCAAAAAATAGAAATCCAAAGAAAAGAAATAACACGAAAAAAAGTGTCGCTGTCCCGCAGCGATGGACTTGGTGCACGGAGCCGATAATAACACACGTGGACCCTGACTGATGGTCAAAAGCCGTAGTTTATTAGTGGCATCAAACTTTATACACTGAGGGCCATACAGGATAAGGGAGGAAGTATTGAGCTCATCAACAAAACCATCAATGCTTTTGTTTGGAACTCTTTTGTCTTGTATATTCTACCAGGTGTTCTCATATACATACTGTCCACTCAACTGTTCTTATGCAAATGATATCTCATCAGGTATATTCTCCTCCAAATATCCAAACAGCTGTAGTCCTGTGCTCACTGACCTTCTACGGTCACAATGTCCTCCTACAAAGAATTTCTCATCTTTCACTGGACAAATCAAATAATCATTTTATCATTTTAATTATATAAATGCTCATTCATAATTGTATTAATTTAAAGAAAATAGATTTAGAAAGAGACTTTTTAACACACCTTCCAAATTACTAGAAACAAGAAGAAAAAAAATGAATATCACCAGAGGCAAATGAAAACAGAAAAGTAAAAAAAAAAAAAAGGAGAAATAGATAGCAAGAAAATATCATAAGTACATCATATTGTTCACCAAAAATACAGGAACCTATAAAAACTGTTAAAGATTAAGTGTAAACTGGAGCAATACTACAACCTATCCTGAAAGAACATTCATCGATAGGATAGACATCAGATTAACACAGGCTATTTTCACGCTAAAATGTTTAAAGAGAAGGGAGTGGGACATAAAGGATAAATTCACATTATAGTGTGCACCAATGTTTAACAGATACAATGTTCCATAAAAGGTGTTTTTCATGGGGCTAGAATTGGGAGCAGTGGTTAAGACATTGCTTAAGGCATCCACATCCCATTTCAGAGTTCCTGGACTGAGTTACAGCTCCAGTTCCCTTCCTAGTTTCCAGTGAATGTAGACTTTGTGAGACAGCAGGTGTTGGTTCAAGCACTTGGGTCTCTGCAATCTCTGTGGAATATCTGGACTGAGCCCTGACTTCAGTCCAGCATTCCAGCAATCAGAAGGTGGATCAGAAGATTGGAGATATTTATCTCTTTCCTTCTTTTATCCTCTCCCTTCCTTTCCAAAATTGAAATTAAAATGTTTTTTTTTTTTCTGGAAAGAAATGAATTTGTAAGAATTGATTTTAACAAATAGAAAATATGAATAGATACACAATGAATACACGGAAAGATTCTACAGATGTCCTATCTAGATAAAAGGCCTCAAAACATACAAATCTAGAAATGTTTAAAACTGCAGAGTAAAACATAGGAAATTAACACAGCATCTTAGTGATAGACAAAGCACCAAAAAATACCACTGAAATAGAAAAAAATCCCAAGTTGGTATTCTTCTAATTAAAAACTTCGGCTTACCGGAAAACACTGTTTATAAAGCGAAAATACAGATATCTTAATGAAAATTTCTACATACAGTAAATTTGACTAAATCAATCTTCTTTGTTTAAAAGATTTATTCATTTTTATTACTGAGTCAGATATACAGAGGGGAGGAGAGACAGAGAGGAAGATCTTTCATCCGATGATTCACTCCCCAAGTGAGCCACAATGGGCTGGTGCTGTGCCAATCTGATGCCAGGAACCTGGAACCTCCTCCAGGTCTCCCATGCGGGTGCAGGGTCCCAAAGCTTTGGGCCGTCCTCGACTGCTTCCCCAGGCCACAGGCAGAGAGCTGGATGGGAAGTGGAGCTGCGGGGATTAGAACTCGGCGCCCATATGGGATCCTGGAGCATTCAAGGTGAGGACTTTAGCTGCTAGGCCATGCCGCCAGGCCTGACTAAATCAATCTTTATTTGAAATACTAATAAACCAGCAAAATTGTTTACAGAAATAATATATTAAATAAATAAATGAAAAGTGGTAAATATCACAAGGCATTGGAGAGCAAAAATTAAAACTACATTGATATTCACTTTCATATTCACTAAACTAGCAGGAAAATGGACAATTCCAATTGCTGACAATGATGTGTCGTAACTGCCATGCTTACTCACTGCTCGTGGGAATGTAAAATGCTAAAATCACTTTGCAAAACAGTTTGGCAGTTTTTCATCAAGCTTTATTCACGGGCCAGTAACGCTATTTTTAGATATAAGTCAAAGAGAAATGAAAGCAGTTTTTCATTAAAATGTTTGAACACAAATCCACACACTGCTTCAAGCATAATAGATATAAACTGGATGCAACCCAGATGTCTATCAAATCATGAATCGGTGAAGGAATGGTAACATTTCTGCCATGACATACCAGTCAGTAAAAAATAAGAATGATGAGTGATACAAAACATACAAGGATGATTCACAAAACCATTATGTTAACTGAAAAACATCTAAACAGAAAAGACTGCATCCTAATTTCACTAACACAAATTCAAAACTTGTCAATTTGATTCAAGGTGATAGAAATTAGGACAATGACTTCCTCTGAAATGGTTAATAGAAAGTGGCATAATCGAATCCTTTTGATTGGTAGAACTGTTTTATCTAGCTTCCTGCTAATGGCCTGGGAAAGCAGTAGAGTACCCTGTATCCATATGAGAAACTTAGAAGTCCTAGCTTCCAGCATTGGACCAGCCCCAATCTGGCTATTGCGGTCGTTTGGGAAGTGGACCAACAGATCAAAGATCTATCTGCCTCTCCTTCTCTCTCCATAAAGTTGCCCTTCAAATAAAAGTAAACAAACAAATCTTTAAAAAAAAAAAAAAGACCACAGAAAAAATATGAATTAATAAAAGTTAGCATAGCTTATTTCTTCTGAAAGAAAACTTAGAGGATATTCAAAAAAGTTGAATCTACAATAATGCTCATAAGATTAATAGTTGGGCCTGGTGTGGTAGCATAGCAACTAAAGCCTTGCACACACTGGGATCCCAAATGGGTGCCGGTTCTAATCCGAACAGCACCGCTTCCCATCCAGCTCCCTGCTTGTGGCCTGGGAAAGCAGTCAAGGACAGTCCTGGTTCCGGATCGGCTCATCTCCAGCCATTGCAGCCACTTGGGGAGTGAATCATCGGACGGAAGATCTTCCTCTCTGTCTCTCCTCCTCTCTGTATATCTGACTTTCCAATAAAAGTAAATCTTAAAAAAAAATTGATAGCTAAAGTTACTATCACTTACTAAGTGTCTTCCATACAGCAAATTTTGCCCTATGCCATTCTGAATAGGATTCCTTTAAATCCTAATAATGAGGCTGGGTTATGGCTTCTACAACCTATTCTCTCTTACCATTTGTGGGGAAAGGCGGGGGGGACAGACTCCTAGTCCTTTGTACAAGCTCCTTCCTAGTCTTTTCGAACCACACCAGCTGCCTTATGGGATCCTGACTACATCCTTAGCCTCATTGGTGACCCAAATTCTCTCCTATTCTTATTGACAGGGATTGCTTTAGTCAGTCCTGGCTACTGAGATGCAAAGGAAAATCTAGTGAGATATTTCTGGGGAATCCTCTCCACTGTAAAGGAAATCGCATGAAATGATCACCCCTTCCTTTTTCTTCTTGACATTGTCATGACTGGATGCAAAGCCTAGAATTGCAGTAACCAGCAGGAAACTACTGTGCAATTATTTGCATCTGAAAACATTATAAATGACAGAGCCAGTATTAGGGTATTGATAACTTGCCAGAGGTGACACAGTAAGTGGTAAAATCAGGATATATCTCTGACTCCACCTCATTATGAAATTAATGTTCTCTCCTGCAGTCCTTATTGTCTCTAGTCAAGTTTATGTTAGCGATAACTAACTTCATAAAGCTCTATAAATCCTGGTTTATTGTCTATTCTACTGCATCTTGGTGTAATATATTCATGGTACTGAATTTGGAGAAGGAAAAGGTTAGCTTGTTGCTACTTTTCTTCTTCAGACTTGCCCATCTTTTCTGCCCTATCTTTCAATGATTGGCAAGGCTCAGGTTAAATGTTTCCCTTGGTAAATCTCCCTTGACTCGTGCAGATCCTATTTAGGTTGTCCTTCTTTCGTCAGCACAGGTTGACAAACACACGCATACCTTTGTGTACAGCTGCTGTAATAGCTGTGTTGCCATGCCTGGTGCCTTACAAATAATTAGTAATGATGTTGCAGGCATTCACTAAATCATTGAATGTAGCCTCATCTTTCTAGATTCTAGCTCTACTACAATTCTAATATAAATTGCCCTTAATGTGTTTTCATCTTCTGAGTTGCAAAGTCATATTCTTTTATGCTTATTGCTTTGTATTAAATGAATTGTGTGTTTACTTTCTTTCTAACCTTTTCCTAGTTTCCTATTTTTTCCAAATTCCTTCACTTTAGAGATCTTTGTCAACTAATGCCGTCACTTGACTTAGCATAACGTCTTTCACTTAACAAAAAATATGTGAAATGTATGAGACAAGTTAGAAGGATCTCATCAGTACATAGCCAAGCTCTTGAGCATTCTAAGGATGCTTCCTTTGAATTTGGATGGAATTATCTGCACTAAACTCGTGTTAAGGCAGATATTCCGCACCTCTTGCTTTGGTATCTGTATTACCTTTTGGGATTTATTGAATAATTAGCACCTGCACTTCAGTATGTAACATTTATTTATAGACAGTCTTATATTGTGTACTAACTTTTTAACAACTGAAAAACTAACTTTCTTTAAAATAAACAAATAAAGGGGAAAAAAAGCCTACTAGTCCAAAATGACAAACTGGAGTACAAGATATCTAACTCCTCCTCTCCTTGAGAGTCTATCATGTTCCCACTCAAATATTTAGAAGTATAATTTCTATTTTATGGTGACTACCAAAGCACTTGGGACAGTAAATACTTGCCTACCATTTAAATAATCTAAATAAATGTGAGATCGAATGCAGATACCTGGGTCTGAATGGAGGAAAGGAGCAGGGCATTACTAAAAGAAGAACCAGCATTCACCACCATAATGCTTGCAGTATTTCACAACAATCATCCCACAGAAATGCAAATTCTAAAAAAAAAAAGATGACAATGTTCCCAAGTTGTTCGGAATGTGAAGCAGGGTTAGATATCATATGTATCAATTAGCATACAAATTCATGCATTTTCACATAAAGTCACCTAGAAAATAGCAGTATTAAAAGGGATCTATTTAGATAAATTTGACTCATAAACATAAATAATTTAAGTAGAATATCAGAAAGTGAAAATGTGTTTTCCACACACCATGCTCCAGAAAACGGGTAAATGTAGAGTTAGAAAATAGCTTCACAGGCCAAATCCTGGGATAGATTTAAGTAGTGGCAACAGAAGCCATTTTTCTTTGGTTTTGACTAACTGGGTTAAAAAATAATCCACAGGGCCCAGCAGCGTGGCCTAGCGGCTAAAGTCCTCGCCTTGAACGCCCCAGGATCCCATAGGGACGCCGGTGCTAATCCCCGCAGCTCCACTTCCCATCCAGCTCCCTGCTCGTGGCCTGGGGAAGCAGTTGAGGACTGCCCAAAGCTTTGGGACCCTGCACCCGTGTGGGAGACCTGGACGAGGTTCCTGGTTCCTGGCATCAGATTGGCGCAGCACCGGCCCGTTGCGGCTCACTTGGGGAGTGAAACATCAGATGGAAGATCTTCCTCTCTGTCTCTCCTCCTCTCTGTATATCCGGCTTTCCAATAATAATCAATCTTTAAAAAAAATCTGCAGATGCTAATCCAAGCCACATCAAAATATCAAACTATTATTAAGGCATCCCATCATATTTAAGACACAACAGGAGATATATGAAAGTTCTATTGGACATGATCAAAATTAGTAGAAAAAATTCTACTGGTTTTCAGGGGCGTCCTAGGGGCTTAGGGACTGTAAAGTAAAAGCACTTATTCAATCACACAAAGTGAAAATTGGTCTCTAAAATTCCAACTGACCTGTTTTATTTTATTACAAAACAGTCACTGAAACACGTACAGTATGGCTTCGTCACAGCAGTAACATTCTAATTGCAGACTGTGAAGAGTCTTAATTGAAATAAAATTAATGAAGAGCCATGCCAGCCTCCTACAACATCACAGTCTGTGCGAACACGTAGCATCTATGAGTCATTTTCCTCTCCAATATAGCTCAGCTTGAATAGTGACTTCCAAACTAATGACAACATTTCCACCCAGATTTCTTTTTTATGTCTTGCATCATGTTCCAGCATATAGCACATAGAACAGGACTCATCCTCTGCCATCAGCTAACGTTGTTAAATGTCAGGTATTTAATAAAGTTAAAGGGCAAGAAAGTTTTTAAGCATTCATTCTGCTTAGCAATTCATCCATGAGAAGGCAAAAGAGAACCTGTTGTTTTATTGACTGGATCAAAAGAAGAAATTTTCTTACAGTTTCTGAAGTCATAAACCAATATTTCTGGAGATTATAAACCTCTGTGAAACATGTCCATATGTGATCACATGTATGTATATTTCTCTTTAATCATACATATATGTATTTAGCAATCTCCACTAAATATAATCATAATCACAATCTCTACTAAATGCAATACTAATCATAACTTTATATACTTCAAACATGTACCGTGTACATTAGCAGAGCTGGCTGAATTCAGCTGTTTGCAAATCATGGAACAATTCCTGAAAAGTACTGTTGATATATTAGCCAAGTTGTTTTGATATTGACCAATGCATGAGGGAAGAGCAGAGGCCTGCCCATTCTGCAAACTTTTGAAGGCCCTGCCTGTCATTGGGTATTTTTGAGGGTCCTTCAGGGAGGGCATACCCTCAGCCAGCCTCTTTATTTCACCATTGCACTAGGGGGGAAATAGTGCTTCTCACGTTCTAGTGACTTGCTGTCCTGTTTAAATATGTTGTGAGGCTAGTTTGTTAGAAGTGGAAGAGATAATAATGGTTTAAAAATGTAGCTAAATGGCCCAGCAGCGTGGCCTAGCAGCTAAAGTCCTTGCCTTAAACGCCCCAGGATCCCATAGGGACGCCGGTTCTAATTCCAGCAGCTCCACTTCCCATCCAGCTCCCTGCCTGTGGCCTGGGGAAGCAGTCGAGGACAGCCCAAAGCTTTGGGACCCTGCACCCATGTGGGAGACCTGGAAGAGGTTCCTGGTTCCCGGCATCGGATTGGCGCAGCACCAGCTCGTTGCGGCTCACTTAGGGAGTGAATCATGGGACGGAAGATCTTCCTCTCTGTCTCTCCTCCTCTCTGTATATCTGACTTTGCAATAAAAAATAAATAAATCTTTAAAAAAATGTAGCTAAAAGAACAGAAGGGGTGGTAGAAAATGTTGGCATGTCAACTGACTTGTGCCTATGGATGCCTCATTTGAAAATGAATATTAGTACCCAAGTTTAGGTATGCAAGATACATTTTGCCACGTTACGGGTTTCTTTATTTTCAACATAAGCATAGGATTGTTGTCTGTTACATATCTTACAATGGGAAAACTACAAGGAAGAGACTTGTGAAGGAAGCACCACTGGTTAATTATCCTTATACCACCATGCGCTGAGAAATTGGTTCTTCTGATTTCTCAGGTTTTAATGATTAGCTAGCAGCATTGAATTATAAGTTGGTCATTAACAAGAAACCTAATTGCTTTTAACAGGTAAACAAAAAGTCAGGTCATCAAAAAGTGCAGGGAGGGCTACCATATAATATCAAATAGAATATACATGTTCTTAGGGAAAAAGCTAATGCCATTTTATTTCTAGAAATAAATTGGCCCTCCCCTTAAAATATATGTGAAAGCAAGAATAACAATGGATGATGAAGTACTATAGTACATTCCTTTTTAAAAGATTTCATCTTTATTAGAAAGATTTACAGAGAGGGGCCGCACAGAAGCCTAGTGACGAAAGTTTTTGCCTTGTATGTGTTGGGATCCCAAATGGGCACCTGTTCATGTCCTGGTGGCCCCACTTCCCATCCAGCTCCATGCTTGTGGCCTGGAAAAACATTCAAGGATGGCCCAAAGCTTAGGGACCCTGCAGCCACTTGGGGAGTGAATCAGTGGATGGAAGATCTTCCTCTCTGTCTCTCCTTTTTTCCGTATATCTGACTTCCAATAAAATTTTTTTAAAATTTTAAAAACAAAGATAGATAGATAGATTTACAGAGAGATGGAGAAAGAAAGATCTTTAATCCACTGCTTCATTCCCCAAATGGCCACAATGGCCAGATATGAGCAGATCCAAAGCCAGGAATTTCTTCTAGTTGTCCCACAAGGATCAGAGTCCCAAGGCTCTGGGCCGTCCTCTACTACTTTCCCAGGCCACAAGCAGGGAGCTGGATGGGAAGCGGAGCAGTCAGGGCATGAACCGGCACTCATACGGAATCACATTTCTTCAAGGGAGAGGATTAGCTAATTAGTCATTGCCCTGGGTCCCCTCCTTTCTCAAATGAAAATGCATATAATGCTGTTTGATAGGCAGTGAAGTGCCATGCGGTAGGAATTAAAGCCCTAGCATCATTTAGGATTTCAAAGATAAACCATTATTACAAATTTGTCTTTGGAAAAAAGGTAATCAAGAAAATATACCTATGATTATGTTACAAAATAAGCTATCCTTTATTAAATTGATTTTAAATATATATTTATACATTGTACGTATTGGCTAAACAAAAACAGAAAATAAAATAGTTTGAAAAAATGTTTAAGATAATGAGATATTCCGTGACTCGCTCTAACAGCTTCACAGTCTTTCCTTTACACAGGTTTGACTTGAATGCCAAAGTAATTCTCCAGCTTTGTGAAGTTTGCCAAGATGATTCTACATCATCTTTATGAAATTATCACTTAGAGCTTAACAATACAAATCAACCTGCAAAATTATCAAACACCTTCTAGAATCTTTTTCTCTCCAGGCAAAGGAGTTAGAAGCTGTGAGAACTGACAAAGAAAATCTTACACTAAAAATCCCTGAGAACTCTAATCAAACAGAAATGAGAGCTATTATTTAAAGAACTTTATTTATCTACATGATTAACCCAAATTCCTTGATGATTAGGCAACAAGATAGACATGCACTTTAACTTTGGTTACCACTCCTCATTTTTTCTTTCATACTTTGTCTTCTACGGAGGAGAATATATGAAGTGACATTCACTCTAGACAGTTTTGAAAACTCCACACTCCTTTTCCCCATATGTTACCTCTTAATAGTTCCTGTGTTTAAGAAAATACATAATAACCATGCTTTCTTGTCTTAAGTCCTTGCCACTTTACAAATACATTTTCTCTTGTTTTCCTCTTTAGAGACAGAGAACAGCTGGTTGTCATCTTCCAAATGCTGTAACAATCCCTCATATATTTGAAGATAGTAATTAAGTCATCCTCTCAGCCTTCTCTGTACAAGAAACTCAAATTCCTTCTTAACACAAATTATATAAAAAAATGGCACAGCTATGGACGTGAAAATTGTCATTCCATAGCCTTTCTCTGTAACCCCTTTTGTTCTGTAAATACTCCTCCTACGAAAGCAGCACTTTGCTTTGGTGACCTCAAGCCCCCATGGCCTGACCTTCTCCTGTTCACAATGTAACATCCCTAGTGAACTTGGCTTCTCCATCAACCTGCCACCAGCACTGAGCAGCTCTCAGGTAAACTTAGGTGACTATTACCTCCCAGTCACCTTTCCCTCTCTCCCGCCACCCCCTCACAGTCTAAAAATGAGAAGCGTCAGGAGGAGCAGCTCTTGAGCAGCCAGCACAGGCGTGCAGCTCCAAATATGCTTAGGCTGCTTGAACCAAGTGCACAGTTCTCAGCTGGTTGTGCTTTCTCCTTTCCAGAGAAGCTTAAGAATAAGATGTTAAACTGCCCAAAGCTGGTTTCTTTTTAACTGTATGAATAGTAGAAAATGCATAGCACTCATTGTACTGATTTAAAAAAAAAATCAGGCCGCTGACTGATTTTATATTTTCTTCATCTGTAAAAGGGACATAATAAACCACAGAGTTGTATTACGAAAGCAATAAACATGTCTGTTACCACACTGCCTTACAATTTCCTGCGCTTTGGCAACTGAGTGGCATTTTTATTCTTTGGTGACATGTCCTTCATGACAGTTCAGTGAATTGGGGTGGGTTAACGGTACACGGGTTAAGTTGCCATGTTGGAGTAAATGGTTCAAGTCCTGCCTGCTTGGCTTCCAATCCAGCGTTCTGCTGAAGCAGACCCTTGGAAGCAGCACTGATGGCTTAAATGGATGCATCTCTGCTATTCACATTCAAGACCCAATTTAGGTCTCTGATCTCCTGTCTTTGGTATGCCCCAGCACGGGCTGTGCAGGGTATTTAGCATCTATATCTCTGATTTCCAATAACAGTAAGTAAATAGAATCATTTTGAAAGTACAATTGATGAATCCCATATTGCCTTTTAAGGAGGCACTTTCTAGATTCCCAAAGCAAAGAAGTAATTCTAATGATAAGCATTCCACATGGCAAGTCAAAATTCAATACCTTGAAACAGAATGTTCCATGGATAGGGAGGTCTGTTTACATATGTAAATTCACCTCAGAGGTGAGGCATAAAACTGTTTATTTAGAAGCTACTCTCAATATCAATGATGCTGAGGAGCTTACAACAATTTTTCCAAAATACAAAGCTGTATATTTTTGCATTGCATTATTTCACAGCTGTAGAGAATCATTCTAATCTTATAGAGATTTAATACACCAGTTTCTCTGCAATATGGACTTGTAATATTAATGCATCGTTATTTTTACTCCATTTTCCTTGAGCATGACAACTACTGTGAAGAGAGAATATTTCAAGTGAAAATGTTGAAATTTAAAAAAAAAATCTTGTGAATACAATTTAACGCATTCTCTCCCCAAAAATAAATTGAACAGGTAGAAAAGAAATCCACCATGCCCTAAAATTTTTGTAAAAATTATTTGAGAGCCATTTGACCACCACCTTCTCAGGGGTTAAAAGATGATTCTAAGCCTTTCCCTGGTGTCCACAGATAATTATTGTAGGTCTTCTAGTAGTTAACTTCTCTTTAATCTACAATGCCAGCATTCCACATGAGCAACTGTGCATGTCCTGGTAACTCTCTGTGAATGAATCTGGACAGGCTACCAGAGGAGGCTCCTGGCTTTGGCCCGTTCAGCCCCACCTTTTGTGGTGGTTTGGGAAATGAACTGGAAGATACCTCTTTAATCTCTGCCTCTTTCTAACTCTGCCTTTCAAATACATATATTTATTTAAAAGAATTTAGTAGTTCATTGGATTCTCAGGAACACAGCAAATACATGATAATTACTTTAACTCTTTCCTTCCCTCCATCCTTTTTCCTTCCTTCTTTCCTTACTCTGTCACTCTTTTTTTGTACTTGTTGTTATATTATTATTTTCCTCCCTCTACAATTTCCCCTCCCATTTCTACCATATTTCTACAATAGCATAGTCCTTCAGCAACAGTCAAAAAGTCAGTGTTCTCTTATTTCAGTGTATTATGGCATTGAAGGCACAGGCAATGGTAGAAAACCAAGTACGCTATTATCAAGGTTTATTTAACAGTTTCATTGGGAGTCCTCATTTTATTTGGGAGGGTTTTTGTTTTTACTAACAAAAAGAAAAAAAAAGAAAAAAGTCTTGCTAGGAATGTTTGAATAAAGATGGTTTTTACTAAGCATTTCAGGGGCATTTTACCTCTTACTGACAATGCTTATTCCATTTTTTCAAAAAGGCACAGGATCTATTTTAATTGAAAGTTTAATCATCGTTCAATGAATCCTACTTTTACAATGGTTGTAAAGTTTCCTCGAGGTAAATGTGAATTACTTACCTCCTACTTGGTATCCTAAGAACTTTGTGTAGGAGGTAGCTTTCTCGGAGCCCATTTGCTAACTAATCAAGATAACTTTTCCCAAGTAGCACTGGGATTTCAATCACACTCTGTGTGTGTGTGTGTGTGTGTGTGTGTTTAATGTCAATTTTAAACTAGTCACAGGCCAGGTATAAAACAAAGGAATAACACTATCAAACAAAATTTTACAAAATTATATTTGTAATCTTATTGATACACAGATACTTATTTTCTTTCTCTTTCTCTCTTTTTAAGAATTATTTATTTTCTTTGGAAAGTCAGATATATAGAGAGGAGGAGAGACATAATTTTATAAAATTTATAAAATTTATTACATTTTATAAAAATTATTTGAGATCCATTTGACCATCACTTTCCCAGGTATTAAAAGATGATTCACTCCCCAAGTGGCTGCAACTGCCAAAGCTGCGCCAATCTGAACCAGGAGCCTTCTCCGGGTCTCCCACATGGGTGCAGGGTCCCAAGGCTTTGGGCCATTCTTGACTGCTTTCCCAGGCCACAAGCAGGAAGCTGGATGGGAAGCAGGGCTGCCCCAATTAGAACCCGTACCCATGCAGGAACCTGGTGTGTGCAAGGTGAGGCCTTCAGCCACTAGGTTTCCACACCCTCTCCCTTTTTTTTTCTGGTTTTTAAATTTCAGATTCCATATATAGTGAAGAATATGCAGTATTTGTATTTCCTGGTCTGGCTTGTTTTGCTCAATATGGTATCTTCAATTGCATCCATTTTACTGTACATGTAGAATTTCATACTTTTTGAGAGCTGAAAATAATCTTACATATATATATAATTTATTTATTCAATTATCTAATGATGGCCATCTTGGTTGATTCAGAATTGTAGCTAACAGGAACGGCGCTGCTATGAACCTGTTGGTGTAGGTATCTCCTTGATCTATGATATTCAATCTTTTGGGCATATACTCATTTGCAAATTTGCTGGATCATAAGAAAAGTCAATCACTAACTTTGTTTTGTTTTGTAAAAAATCTCCACAAAGCTTTCCACAGTGGATTCATTAATTTATAGATGTCTACTAACAGTGTAACATTTCCTCTTTATCCATATCCTCACCAGCATTTGTTACTCTACATTTTGGATTCTAGCCATTTTAATGATGAGATGATATCTCAGTGTAGCTTTGACTTTTATTTCCTTGATCATTAATGACCTTGAGCTTTTTTTCCCTCTATTGATCATTTCTTTGGTACACAAAAGCTTTTGAGTTGGACATGCTACCATTTGTTTAACTTTGCTTTGTTTAGCTTACCTTTGTTTAGCAAAGCTGTGTAAGCTTTGGGGCCTTGTTCAACATATCACCTCTCATAGCAGTGTCTCAGAGTGTTCCCCTTACATTTTCTTCCAGTCACTTATGAATCTCAGGTATTAAATACAGGTCTTTGATTCACCCTAGTTAACCAAGCAGACAACTGAGGAACATTAACTGGTTTGTTAATGTAGCTTCTACCCCAACACTCCTCCTGGTAACAATTAGACCTTTTATTTTGTTTTGTCATCTTTTTCAAAACATTGTTTGAAATCCCCCTGTATTACCACTCTGCCGCTCAAGCCCCTTATTGCCTTGCCAGATTTATATACTGATTTGTAAATATTACGTGTAACTTGGTTGTGATTTTCAAGGTGATGGTAACAACAAAATCTGCCTCCAAGATTCCTGCGTTATCTCCTCAATATTTTTCTATATGCCTTGGTTGAACATTATACTATGCTTTCCTACATGTGATACTGAACTGATTTCCAGTATATTTTATATTCAGATCTTTTTAAAATTGAATGAATACATAAGCCAAAGAACCAAATTAGCACATAATGAACAAATTCATCATGACTTTGTTATTGCAGTATACAAGCAAATATCTCATTCTTTGAAGCATATGTCCAATTCAGTAGAGATCTTTCAAATCTACAACCTTAGGGACAGTTTATCACAATGAGTTTTAATTTATCTAAGAATTAAATAATCCAAAATGCTAAACTTGGGAGGGACTAGTGTACACTTATATAAACACAGGCATAACTATGCATAATACTGTAGAATACTTAGAATTACAACTTGTAGGCAATAGGTTTTCATATAAAAGCTCAGGGTGAATTAATTGTAGTAAAATAAGTACACAATCAAGCAAATAACATTTTATAATTCTGAAACAAGCACGTAAGGGAAAGTATTTGAAAGATGCCTGATCCAAAGCAACTGGCAACTGGAAGTAGATATCGGAATTAGCAAATGTAATGATCTGGCACTCAACATTTCCGGTTTCCAGCATTTGAATGCAAGCAATAGAAAAAGCACATAGGAAATTAAACACATGAACTATGTGAAAAATTAAGCAGGTGGAGGAACAGAGAAGAGGAATGAATGAAACAATCTAGAGGGAGTTAATAGCTGGGAAACTGAAGAAAGCAGAAGAGAGAAACAAAAAATTTCTGAGTATGAAAAAATGTATTTATTTTGTTTAACATCTTCTATTGATCACCATTAGTGCTGGCAAGTAGCTCAAAGCTGGGATCCTGAATTGATATTTAATTAAAATCTAGTTCTATTTTAATAATATGGTAAACACCTCACCATTCTGATGTAAAAGCCATCAGCAGATGAAAGATAAAAGGAGAATCAAAACTAAGTGCTAGGAAGTTTACAAAGAAGGCAGAGAATGAATCATGCAGAGAAAAACAATAATTAAACTCTGCTTCCAATTTATTGTTATTGTGGTCTTATTAAGATTCAGCTTCAGTCCAAAAGTTATTTTCTTTCTGTTTTATTTGTACTGCCAAGGAGGAAAATAAGTACAAACATCATTATATTTCTCCTATCCATTATTTCAGAGCCAAATCTTCAATAACATGTTCCCAACTCTCCATGGACTGGGTAATTTTCTTGATCATCTTCCTTCATCAGTCTGGGTAAAATTCTTTCCCTTAATTCTTGGTGCCAATTTTACTAAAATATCAGGTAATGTTAACTACAAGCAAAGCACTTAGAGTAGTTTTGTTATCTTGTGACATGTCAGATGGGACCGTTAGGGACTCTGTTCCCAGTGAAGTTGCTTTTTAGAATATAAAATCTTTCTGTCCCCCTATTTTTGCCTCCTGTGGAAACACAAGTTCCTCTATGCATCTGATTTTACTATAAGAGTAGTGACTGGGCTATTAGATGGAACCTCCAATTTCTCCAGGTCCTCCACAGGTTCTTATTCACATCCACCCAAGAGTCCACTCCTCACAACCACAGCCTGGAAATAGTGGACAGTTGTTTGAGTGAGGTGATCTAGTGTGGATCCTATGGTGTCACCCACCCAGCATAGAGATCTGGTGAAAGGCACCTAACACTACCATCATTAAGATGCCCACAGCTGTCAAGGTATCTGGGAACTGATATTGGATTCAAAAGAGCCAACTGAAGCAGGACTCTACCCAGGAACCTGGTGGTCAGAGAACCATCCAGAAACTGAAGTCAGACCAGGACCTGCTTAAGAAAAATCTATTCTCCTGATATCCATGGCTAACTCCCTTGCTTACTGCCCTGGCCAGACCTGTTGCTCTGATTCTACTGGGTAACTAAAAACCAGTGGGGAATGTGGCAGCCCAGACAATAGAAAATGATGACAGTAAGGCTAGGTCTTGTGAAACATTTCTGGGCCATGTCCATATCTGACCTTGTCATAATCTGGGTTCTTGGAAAGTCCTGAAACGGGAGTGAGAGTGCTTATCACCAGATTGTATCTCATTGCAGGACTAGATCTTGCTTTTCTTTTAACAGCTCAGGCAATAAGCTGATTGCTTCAAAACATTTCCTGTGAATGGATTTGGGAGGACCTGTTTGCCTGGTTCTGTTCTTTGCTACTAGGTGGAATGCAACTCTTACAGAGCTTACGGTTTAAAGTGCTTGATGCTTAAATTGGTTGTCTGTGTTCCACTGGTTGATTGGATCATTTATATTGTGCACTGAAGTAAGCTTGGTTGGTTGAATGATTTGCATCATATGGCAGTTCGCTTTTAGTTCATTGGATGATCACTGCTTATTTCCACTTAACAGGGCCCAGCACAGTAGTCTAGTGGCTAAAGTCCTTGCCTTGTATATGTTGGGATCCCATATGGGTGACAGTTTGTGTCTAGATGCTCCACTTCAATCCAGCTACCTGCCTTGGCCTTGGGAAAGCAGTGGAGGACAGCCCAAGGTCTTGGGACCCCACACCCACAGAGAACTCCTGGCTTCAGATCAGCAATGCACTGTTGTGACCACTTGAGGAGTGAACCAAAGGATGGCAGATCTTTCTGTCTCTCCTTCTCTCTGTAGACCTGATTTTCCATTAATAATAAATAAACCTGTTTAAAAAAAAAACTGAACACAACTGATCGGGTCTGCTCTTCTCTTCCACAAGGGGTGGGATGAGACAGTCAACAAGTCAGCACTAGCTAGTGAATAAAGACTCCTAACCTTCTAAGAGTTTGTCTCCAACTCACTTCTGGTATATATTGGGTCAACTCACAACAGTTTTGCACACTGAAATTGTCCGCATGAAAAATTCTTTCGTCTGAGACAAGAAATTAGGTTGCTGTTGTATTTCATGTCGAATTTTCCACAATAATTTGAGATTGATTCCATTTGTCAGTCCAACCAGATTCTTCGAAAATCACTAATTTCTAAGAATCCTAACAGATTCTACTGCATATCTTCCTAGTAACCATGGATTTCCAGAAGTTTTATTTCTTTCTTTATTTTAATTTCATTTTTAATAATGTTTACATAGTTGATTAGGGTGGAGGGGACAGGATTACGGGAAGATGAGCGAGGCCATTATTTCCACATTTTGTTTTTCTTCCTGTATCTGTGGGAAGGGGGTAAGATAATAGGAGAAGCCATACCTGGCCTCCTAATCACCTTAGTACGCAGGGATGGGGAATAGCCACCCGACATCATCTCAGGGTCCTCAATATGGAGCATGTTCTGAGTACACTGTTCAAATGGTTTCGATTGTTCTGACATGCTGTCAATCTTGCAGATCAAGGATGAGGGAAACAACCTTCCAAGGGCCTTTGGCTAACATAGTCCACCTTAGAGTCTCTATTCACCCAGAAATATGCTGTCAAGCTTCATGGGGTAGTTAACCAATTTGTTCTTTGATCCTTCCTTTGCTATGGTACCAGATATCCTCCACAGGTTCCAATGGACTGCCAAATCCTCCATGTCCATCTGGGTAGGCTGTCTACTGCACCATCTTCACCAACTGAACAGGCCCAGTTCTGACATATGTACTCCACTGTCAGGTCACAGGTCCTGCCACCCTCCCCATCACGGGAGTGCTGAGTCCAGTGGTTTTCTTGGGAGAACACTCAAAGAAAACTAATCTGAGGTGATCCCATACCTGTCTCTCATGTGTGCCTGCCAGTATGGGTTCTGGCTCATTTTGCTACCACATCAGCCTACACACGCTGCTGGTTGCAACTGCTAGGTCAGATCTATCTCCAGTCTCATCTCTTACACAAATCAACGGATGCTGCAGCCCAGACCAACCCTGCCCACCAACACTTGGTCCTCACATATACCATCAGGAGCTGTGGCCCAGTAAGTGCGACCTCCAGTAATCTCCACTGGGTTGGCCCGCAGCCCTAGTTCCTGTGCCTGCCAGCATGTGCAGTGGCCTGCTCTGGTCTGTCGCCTATCCCATTTAGCTCTCATACATATCATCAGGCATTTTAGCCTAACTCAACCCAACTGACTCCACCCTCCTGCCCTCACTCATGCCAGCGGGTGCCATCGCCTGTCTAACCTGGCCCTCTCCCAGTGCTGGTTCTCATGCTCACCAGTGGGAGCTGCAGCCCACCAGAAATGTGCCCAGTTTCCCTGCTGGACAGACTCCCTACACCAGATCTTGCACTCTCCACATGGTTCTTCAGTCTAGCTTGATAGGACTTGCCCCAGTCCTAGCATTCACCAGCTGATGCTGCAGCAAAGCCCAACCTCCTGTCCTTACTCTGGCTCATCCCTGTACCAGTGGATATAGTCGGTTATCCCAGCCTGCCTCTTCCCCTAACCCAGTTCACATGCAGGACAACAGGAGTTGCAGTCCTGTCCAGCCTGGTCTGCCCCCAGTCCCAGCTCTCATGGTTACCAGCAGAAGCAATGATCTATCAGGGGAGTCCCCTCATCTTCCCTGTCAGGCTCACTCCCCTCTTCCCAGGTCTCACATGTGCTGGTAGGTGCTGTGGCACAATCTGGCACAGCCTGCTTCACCTCGGCATTTGCCAGTGGTGCTGGGACCTGACCTGGCGTAGTCTGCCCCCAGTTCCAATTTGTGCTAGTTGGTGCTATCACCCAACCCAGCCCAGCCAGCCCCCAGTCCCAGCCCAAATGTGAACTGTCTAGTGTTGTGGCCCAGTCCAGCCTATTGTGCATGCCTTCCTGATTCTTGGATATGCCAATGGGTGTTACGAACTGGCCAAGGCTGCTATGTTTGTTGTTTTATTTTGTTTTTGTCTGGTTGGTTGTTTTTTGTTTGTTTGTTTGTTTGTTTGTTTTTGTGAAGTCACGAGGAAAACCTCATAGAACCAAGGCAGACAAAACTCAGGCTAGAAACTAGGCCTATGGATTCATGGAGGTTAAGAAAAATCAGATCAGGCAGGCCTGACAACCTGATTTTTAGAGTTCATGAGCATCTCCATTACAGATAGAAAGAACAGATACACATGAGATTAAACAGTTACAATAGAGTCAATCATAACTAAATATAACTAAGATGCAGTTTCCTACCTTCTTTATTAGCACTCTCACTTTAATTCAATTTATTTGAAAACAAAACAAAAAACATTGCTTACTTATAAAGCTTACTATGTTTTAGTTAAACTTTGAGCTCAAGTGGTGTCACATAAATATGCAACTCAAAACACAATGTAAGCCCACATGCTATCATCACTATTACACCCTGTGTTACAATGAAATCTGATGACTCAATGCATCCCTCAGATACTCAAAACTTTCAAGCCATGATATAAATGAAGGAAAGACCATGTTCCCAATGGCATTTAGACAATGTATAGACACACAATGTGAAAAACAAAACTAGACAAACACATGGTGATCCCTTAAGAGCTAAAAGGAGGAAAAATTTGACTCACCTTGCTCAAAGGACTTGCTGCCAACTTCTCATAGTTATCTGTCCAAGTTTGATTCTCATTTATAAATGAATGTTTTCAAGTAATTTATCAGAAACTCTTTAATTCTGAATCCAATGTGAGCTGATAAGATAGGCACCATAAATCTGTGAGGACTCAGGAGGTATTTCTCAGTTTAGCCTGGCTTCACATTGAGACCCATCTGTGAGTTGGAGCTCATTATTTTGTTCAATTCTCAGGGATCAGTCAGAGCTCCAGCACTTATTGTCTATATTCCCCTTAGAGAAGTTCTGAGATATTAGATGACTTTGTTTTCACAAATTAAAAACACCAACACAGAATTTTCACTTTCTTGATGATGTCAGTGTTACATGTGCATCTGGTCAGCTGGGGAGACCTATTTTACTTCATTCCACAATGCTCTTGTTTAACAGGAGGTCAAATGGTCACACCTCTACCCACAATTCTGGATTGTAAAAGAAGCTACTGCCAAAAACAGAGCATCCCATGGTCAGAGAAACAGTCATGGCCTGGTTGGGAGAGAACATGATTTTAACTCTAGGAATGCTCAAGAGGGCTACGGGGGCAATTACAATACATATGGCACATATTTGGGGTCTGCAGGAGGTAGACAGCATTACAATAATCATGGAAATAGGTAAGAAGTTGAGGAAGGAGCAAGTAAGCACAAAAACAACAACTCATTCATATAATGCACTGGTATAAAAACAGCATACATAATTATACTTTTTAAAAATAATTTGTTTTTTAAAAAATATTTTTAGTACTTATTTGAGATGGTAAAACAAGGAGATTGAGCAAGAGAGAAAGAATGAGCGCGAGAATCTTCCATCCATAGGTTCACTCACCAAGTGCCTACAAAGCAAAAGGCTACGCCAGGAGCCTGAAACTGAATTTAGATCTACCATAGTGATAGAGGCTGCTGTTTCCTAGGGTTCACATTAGCAGGACGCTAGAACAAAAGTAGAGTCAAGACTCCAACTAAGCACTTCAATGTGGTCTGCATTTGCTCAAAGTGACATCTTCACCGCTGCACAAAATGCCCATCCAGGAATTTCTTTCTGAGAAGCAAACTGTTGGTTCTGAAACAAGACTGTTGGGTTTGGGTAAAAAGCAGGCACTGAATTACCAGCCAGATGATCTGGAGCAATTTGTAATTATATTCTCTCTTGAGCTTGATTTTCAGAGAATGTCCAAAGAAAGTTTACCTTGGAACATTTTGAGGAGCCAGACCACCATAAACAAGAAACTAAGATGTGTATGGTTCTAACAGGAGGGGCCCTTTCTTTTTTGTTATCATCTTGGGTACTCATTGGAGGCTTGGAGAAAAGGCCCTCACATACCAAGTCATCAATAGCTAATTTGGGGGGAGTTATACTTTCTCATTTTCTCCTTTATTTGCCACACAAAGCTTTTCGCAGAACATCTCTGTCTTAAGGCTCTTCGGCAATACTGTAAGTGATGGATCACTTGTACTTCTAACATTTATACACATCTCCTTTAAGATGCCACAGAGGTTCCAAAAACACAAAAACAGAAGTGTCTGATCTTTACACTTATGGTGGGTTCAACATTCATAGATTCAACTGATTATATGCACCTGGGAAACAACTCTGTCTGCTATACATTCATGTATGTATTTCTTGCCATTATTCCCTAAAGAGCACAGCACTGATATAGACCAGAATGTGCAAAGCAAAAAGAAGCTGACATTAAAAACCTTCTCTGCAATACTGCCTGTATCACTCAAATCCCCACCACTGCTACTTTCAAAGCATTTGAAAATGATAACTTCTATGGTATCTTAGAACTATCTGCCAAAAGTAATCAATACGTATGTCCACTATGTATGCCAGCTGTATCCTTACTAGAGTCCTCAGCTCATTATAAGGTTATTGCAATAAAAACTACCATGGCTGACAGACTCCCATCATGCACTTTCAAGTTTTTCCAAAAAGTGCAAAGAAACGGATGATATTCAAACTGGTGTATTCCAAACTGTGTCTCTTGTAAACTTTCAACTAAATTCCTCCCCAGACACTATCCATTACACCTCTGATTCATACAAAGGAATGGTCCCAAATTGCTCAGTGTGGCTGGCTATTGAGCATGTCCACATTCCTTTTTAAGTGTGTGCCTTCATTTTGGCTGCAAATAATATTTGCTTCTCTGACTTATATCTCATCCACAAATTCATTCTTATGTTAGAGTAAAGAACCAGGACCTAGTTAGACCATAATATCTGTTGATCCAGTCAGGAACCTGCACAGGAGTTGGAAGCCCACCCAAGACATTAGTTAGTGAGTCTTTCTCCTGTCTTATACTTCGTTTTTATTTGACAATTTTAATTTGTTTCTTTCCTTTTTTTTTATTACATGTTAATCCACTGCAGACTAACTCATCTTAACTGTATCTTTCCCTCCAACAGTTGTTCTGATTTAAGTACAGGGGCCAAAACAATGAAAATCTGATACATCTGGGTCCTCTGTGAAGATTCTTTGTAAGAGCGACTAGGACTTGTTTCTAAGCCATGCAATGCCCAGTGAGTCTCTTTGTTGCTATCTCCATGTTGTCATTGACGCTCTATATTGCTTAACCTCTGCTTTATTAGCACCTTCCAGATTCAGTTTTTTTTTTCCTTTGGATCAGTATTCAACTGTATACAGCACCACCTTTTTAAAGAGGTATCTCCATGCAGTAAGCCTCTGCATGCTCATGGCAGGCACATTCTCTGATTCCTGAGAATCCTTGCTGTTTCTGTAGGAAATCTTCGGGCATATGGCTAGCTTCAAATTTCTTGATCTAATACCTATGAACAACCAACAACTGCCTCCACATACCCATCCTCATTATTCTGGGAATATGTCTTCTCCATCATTTACAGTGTTGTCATTTTCCATGCCAATAGCAATGCCCAGAATTAGGACTCTGGATTTGGTCCTGGGGCATGACTGGCAGATATTCTGAGGAATAGTGAACTCAAAAGACTCTGCATATACTTCAAAAGAGAACCCTCTACTGTCCTTCACTGGAATACACTGGGGATTATTTTTAACCATATTGGACTACTATGTGCTGGACCTAAAGTGCCAAGCATTTTATCAACTTACTAACACTCTAAAAATGAAGCCTATATCTCTCTCATGACCAATGCTATACATTCCACTCCTCTTCATAGAAAGCTCCAGAACCATGGGGCAACAGGCCAAATGGAGAGGCTTAGGGATCTCTGGGAATCATGGATTCCATTTGAGAACTTTAAAGCTCCTTTCCTTGTCTACATTTTCTTTTCCTGGCTCACAAAGAAGTTCTTTCAACTGAGGATGTCTCCCTGTTCATCCCCAAGAACTCATCCCTAGGTTTCCTTCTTAAAAATCTGGAAACTATTACACTAGATTTTTTGTAAATAATAGAAAGCTAATATTCTCTTACAAAATTCTCTGGCTGGGTATAAACTGGAGATTGGAAGAAACTGGCAATCAAATGTAACTCCCCACTTTAACATTATACTCCAACTTGACTGCTTTTATAGGAATAGAAAAAAAAATGATCAGAAATATCTTAAGTTCAGGCCCATAGCATTCTTCTTAAACCTTAATGTTAGGAAAAACTTATACTTTGTATATTGCCCCATACCCACCTGGGTATAGACAAGTCAGAAGAGCAGCAGATAAGGTAGAGGACTCCCTGTTGAATAGTCCTGCATCACCTAGAGCTCATCCACCTGAAGATCAGCTTGTCCCATTACTGCAACCATTTCCAGAGTTTCCTCTTTCTCAAAGCTCCAAATGTGTTTAGCCTACCATATCCTCACTTGCTCTGTTACAGGAAAGGCTAGCTAAGGTCATTTACAGTGGGGGCCTGCTACTTTCAGCATCACAAAGGTTTTTCTTTTAAAAACCAAGGCCCTGCAATGTTGGGTACAACCCAAAATAGAGCAGTCTATGTGCCAATGGTACAGGCCAAGCCCTCAGGCCACCAGCTAGCATGTTCTGGGGACTTGGGCATGTGGGCTTATAAGGAGTCTGGGGTATGGCACAGGTGGGGGTGAGCTGGGACCTGAAGGTTCATGTCCAGGGGAGGAATGACTACAGAGGGACTTTCATAGACAAGTCCACTACACTTGCAGGTAGGCAAAAGATCTCAGCTCTAGTGATTTGGAGAAGGGAATGGGAGCACCTTTTAGGGTCAGATCAAAGTACCAACACAGATGGTAGACCTGAGCTGGGGTAGTTAGCAGCAACCATCATTGGATATCACTCATTGTCACACTGAAAGCTAGGGCTGGGTGCCTACCTGGCAGTACTTACCAGTGAGTATTGAACCAGGAGGTGGGTAATGTTAGGCTAACCCATGACAATAACCAACAAGTGAGAGAATCAGGTCCAATGGTAGAATATGTTGGGGGTGGGGAATATGTGGGCTCACTTTGTGAACCAGCAATCTCAGCTATCACACACAATAGCTGTGGCTAGAAATAGGCCTGGATGGGGAGCTAAGGGCACATCCTGGCTGGGTTGAGGTTCCCACCAGTGAGCACGGGAGCTGGAAAGGGGCAGTGGGCTAGCTGGACATGCTTGCAGTCTCCCTCAGCATGGATGTGAACTGGGTCTGGGGAGTGCCAGACTGGGCTAGATTCCAACACCCACTGGTGCTCCTGAGAGCCAGGGCAGATGCAGAACAGACTGGGCTAGGTCTCGGCCCCTATTGAACCACATGAGAGTTGTGGCTGGGCTGTAATACCCAATAGTAAGAACCGGAAAGCGTATTGGCCAGTTGCACAGGGATACTGTTCCTGCCAGGACAAGAGGTAGACAAAGCCAACCTAGGCCAAGGACCCACTGGTAGGAGTGAGATCTGCCACTGGGAAGAGACCTGATAGAGGGACTTGGTGAACTCCTCTTTCAGGACACAATCCCTGCAGGTGAGCACAAGAACCAAGTCAAGAGGGCAGTTTGGACCAGGCCAGGTTATAATACCCACTGGCATACATATGGGTCAGGTCTGGGGAAAAGCCAGTTTGGGCCATTTCATAAAATCCACAGGCAGTTCTGAGAACCAGGATTGGGTGCAGGAAAGGATGGGTGGGGCCATAACACTAACCAGTTCATATTAGTGCCAGGACTGAGGGCTGGCTGGACTGGAATAGGCTGTAGCACCCACCAAGAAGAGCTGTAACCAGGGGCAGGCTGGACAGAATCAGGTTGAAACACTCACCACCCATGCCAGTCTGAGCACAATGAGTGCCAGGACCATGAACCCTGGGGAGAAGGGTTCTGTTGGGTTCTACATCACCTGACCTAGGTCCTTGGGCCCACCTGTACTACAGATGCTGGGTCTGTGGGCCCTAGGGACACGGGGGTGACTCAGACACCTGGCCCAGGTTTTTGGTCCTACCTGCACAGTGAATGCCAGATCCATGAGCCCAGAGGCAGGGGTTTGGAAGGGCCCAGGTTGCCTGGCCTGGGACCTTGGGCCCACCTGCAAAACCTTGACCTCCTCATTGGAAAAGATGGAACAATGGACAGCAGTTCCAGATACATATGGAGAACATGGCAGTCTATTGGAGCCTGCAGAGGACATCAGGTACCATAGCAGAAGAAGGAGAACAGAGCAAATTGGACAACTACTCAAGCTCGGTGATGACAGCAAAAATCAGTGAATGGAGACTCTAAGGTTGACTGTCTCAGCCAATGAACATTGGAAAAGTTCCTTCATCCTTTGATCAGCGAGATCAACAGCATTTCAGAACTATCGAAGCTACTTGGGCAGAGCCCTCGGAGCATGCACTACATCAAGACCCTGGGTCCGTATCAAGTAGCCATCCCCCATCCCCAGTTACTGGGATGGTTGGGAGGCTGGTATGACTTCTTCCCTTTTCTCCTCCCTTCCCCTAGATACAGGAAGAAGAAATAAGTTTGGAAATCAAGATCACACCCACTTTTCCCTGACCTTCGATCTTCCCACCTTGATCAACAATGTAAACATTATCAAAAGTAAAGATTAAAAAAAATACACTGACTAACAGAGATACTGAAACAATCAGAGTGCATATCCCTCTCTCCAGGCTTGACAAATCAATGTAAACAACAACTAGGAAGAACTTATTTTTTCAGAAGAGCTTACCCAATTTCCTGAAGAATTTGAGGTCCTAACTCTGGTCTTTAACTTAACCAGGGTCACCAACAGTTATTGCACCATGAAGGAAATCTGTCAATTGAGGCCTCAGCCTGAGTCTACTCCCTGGCAACACAACAGGCTAGCCAACATGTTGTGGGAGCTAAAGCAGTCCCACAAACCAAAGCAGAGCAGAACTATCAAGGATCTTGTGAGAAGTCAGGGCTTGAATAACATGATTACTTGTCTAGTGGTTCACATGAAAAATGTATTGGACCCATAAATTATGCCAACATCAGGAAGACACAACCGCACAAAAAAGAATTCAGCTTTATTCCAGGGCCAGCTGGTAGAAACCTTAAAAAGACTGAGACCCAACATACCTGAAGCATGGCTTTTACTTGTTCTTTTCATCAGTTAGTTGGCTTGATATATTTACGGTAAACTCCAAAAACTGGTCATGGGACTCCCAAAAGCCTCTGAACCAGTGCTGGGTGTAGAATATGAGCTGCATATGGAGAGACAAAGCTGAAGAAGAAAAGGGGTTCTGGCAAAGGAAGCCACTTCAACAGGCACATCCAGAAGATAATTTTGCCCACTGTTTTAAGTCCATTGAAAACCTCATGTTAATCTTCAAAAGGCTAAAAGATATGTATTTTTTTTTCTTTTGCTGTAAACTTCTCCCTAAAGAGAGAACTACTAAGACCATTGTATTTCCCAACTAACATGTTTTCTCCACCTTTCCTGTCTTTTTCAGGAAACTTCCATAGGCAAGAAAATACCCTGACAAACTTTATACAGTAATAGTAAAAGGAGGAAAAAAAATGTTAGTAAATAACACGAAGTCACCTTGAGATGCCTGTCTACTGCCATGGGCAATGTAGCCAAGACTGCTGGCCAGACTCTAGAGAAACTACAAGATAGTTTAGATTCCCTAGCTCATGAACACACCTGGCTCTTGATTACCCATTGACAGAACAAGAGCATGACAAGTGAGAGATAAGTCTGCCTGTATATTAACAACAGCAGCCTCATGGAAAAACACACCAAAAGGATTTATGATCAAGGAAAGTGACTCCTTGATTCTAGTAAGGGAAACCTTTTGGCTTCCACTATATGGGGATGTAACACAGTTATTAATTTAGCTACATTTCACCCATGTGTACTTATTCTGTCAAAATTGCCCCTTCCAGAATTCCAAAGTTCCCTGTGAAAATGATGGTTATGCTGGGATTTCAGTCATTTCCAGTGACTGCTGGTGATGCTCTACCTCCTCCAATGAAAACTCCAGATTAATTAGCTGGAGACTTTCATTTCCTGGCTAGACAAGGATAGTGCCCTGACACAGGACAAAGAAGTTACAGACATGGGTCTTGCTCTCTTCCTTGACTTTCAATAAATACCCAGGGATAAAACTCTGAGAGGAGAAAACACGATGTCAACAAGCAAGGAGCTAGCAAGAAGTTGAGGTCACCAGCCTCTCCCTCCAAACTTCCACCCCCTTCACTGTCTGCATGGTGGAAGATTATAGATTATACAGTTTGACTGGTTAGAACCAATGCTAACTGCAAATAACCAAAATGGTTGCTAGCAACACCCACACCATCACCTCAAGCCCATCATCAGTTTCATATAATGAAATCAGCATGTCTAACGTGCTTACTCCTTTGTCCAAAAATACTGCTTTTCTGTTGACCCTTATTTAGATCTCATTCTTGAATGTCCTAGTGTACTGAAGATAAGAATATGGAATCAGCCATCCACAAAAGTGTAACAAATTTACATATGTATTATAAAGTAGCCTAGAGAAGACTTAAAGGACAAGGGGGAAGACTATGTAGCTTATATGGAACAAGACCATTTTATATAAGGGACAGGTTTTGATATCTACAGAGGTCCTGGACCCCACCAATAACCCAAAAGTACCAAGGGATCATTGTACCTGCATATATGACTCCTATTCATCACCAGCTGTCTTGCTAGCTGAAAATTTATTTCCTATTTTTTTCCCCTTTTTTCTAACTAAAGCTTTGGAGCCTATTCCCAGATTTTGACTGTTTTGCTTTGAAAAATAATACCGACAAACACATTCACTTCAGGGATTGTCTTTCATTTTATTTACTAAAAATATAAAAGCGAACAAATATGGTAGAAAAGATTATCACAACAATAACTGGATTAAATAAACCTATCTTATGACTACAAATATATGCATATTTCTTTACTGCTCTATTAGTCTGAACAAACATTACCCCTTTGAAAATGTCAGCTCTCCATGGGTTGCAGAGACACCCTTTTCCTTGACTTGTTAGTGTGGTTGCAATCACTGATTTGAATTCATGTCGAAGGGTACTGAGTACAAGCACATTTTCAAAAAACAAAGACTTCAATAGAGATGAGAAATTGATGGAAATATATAAATGCAATACATAACCTATTGCATTTATCCATCTGTCACAGCAAAGGACTTCCTAAAATGTCATGAATATCCCATTAATGAAATATATTCAGAACATTCTTTAAGAAAATGTTATCTAAAAGTACTGCTAATCGTTTTATTAGATATATGCATACAATTTTCATAACATATACTTATACATATATTGTTTCATATATGTATATATATTTTGTAATATATGCACAATGTATACTTTATGACAGACATGCTATTTTTTTGGAGTTACCGTTAGGAGCTAGAATTGTTGAAAGGTGATCGTCAAGACTTAAAATCAAGTGGAGACTTTTAGTGCCTGAAAGAGCAGGTACACATTCTATTCATGGATATAATAACTACAGAACACAATACAAGGCTTTGCTCAAGTGTTAATTGCATAGACCAGAAATAGGGAGACGCATCTCAACAGGCTATGAACAAAACAAAACAAAGCAAAGTGTCAAATCAGAAGGATAAAAGAAATCAAAACATAGCAAAATATGTTATAGAAAATTTAGAACCAAAACTAAAGCTGTACAAAGCAGATCATTTTTACCTGCGATTGTTAATATTCTATAGTGTATGCATAGTTAAGCTTATGGTCCCTGATGAGATTTTCCTTTGGAAATATAAAATTTTGCTCCCCCTTATTTTTGCCTTCTTTGGAAATATGAGTTTTCCTTGGCTTCTGATTTTACCATAATAGCACGTGGGCTGTTAGGTGGAACCCCTATTGGGACATGATTTCTACCTCCCTGAATTCCAGTTTTATCAGAAAATTTAGGAGTATCATGAAGTCCCACTGATTGAATGCAAAGGACCTCATCCCAAAACTATTATTCATCAGACCAAACTGTCAACTCCCATCTCTTTGAATCATTATCATGAAGGAGACTGCAAAAATAAATAAATAAATAAATAAATAAATAAATAAATAAGACTGCCTGAGTTATTAGCTTATCACAAGAACCCAAAGGAGGTTGCCAGTTACACCCTTGTGATGGCCTTATCGTATTGAGCAAGCTAAGACAGGATTAGAATTCAAACTGGTGATTGTTAAATGTTCCATTTCCTTTCTTTCTCTCAAAATTGTATTTAAGACATCAGTTTCACATTTTCTCAGGTCTTTCTCTCTTGAAAACCATCCTCCTACTGCAGTAGGTTTCCAGCTTTAACAAATCACGCCTTCCACACTGAAACGTTTGCATGAAAATTCTTTCCTGAGCCTGGCATGATGGCCCATTGGCTAAATTCTTACCTTGCACACGCCAGGATCCCATATGGGCATGGGTTTGTGTCCTAGTTGCTATGCTTCCCATCCACCTCACTGCCTGGGAGTGAACCAGCAGACAGATCTTTCTCTCTGTCTCTCCTCTCTGAAAATCTGCCTTTACAAGAAAAACAAATCTTAAAAAAAAAAAAAAAAAAAAAAAAAAAAAACAAGGAAAAAACTCCTTTCCTGTGAGACAAGAACTGAGTTCACCATAGTCTTTTCACATGAAATCTTCCACAACACTTGTTGTGATATGGTCAACAGTGCTACAAAAGCTATCTTGCTGTATTAAAACTGTTAAACACATAGATGCTTGAGCTGATTGGTTAGCACAAAGAAAGATATTAAACAAGGAAAAGAAATTTAAGTTCTATTCAGAATAATATCTAATTCATTCCTGCTGATTTTTTAATTCAAGTTGGCAAGGTTAATTTGTCTCATATGATTTTATTGATTTTTGCTCACAACTTAAAAAAAATAAATTCAGTCTCAACCTCAGAAGAGTGATAATTATGTTTTTATGGCCTGTAGGAAAGATCTTAGCTACTCCCTCCTGCCTAAGGATTTCTAAGTGACAGGGCTTTCACCTTCGTGGCAGAAACATAATACACAAGCTTCACAGGTGAGGTGACCTGCAATTGGAAATGTGAAGACAGAGCTCCAATTCCTCTTGGCAAAATACTCCACACTTGAGGTTCAAAGAATGAGCTCTGAATCACTGAACATGATGATTCCTTGAGGAGATTTTCGTTCCCCAGAAAGGAGCCTAAAAATTTACAATATGGAAGAAATTTAAAGACTGAATTTTGAAAGGACAGCTAGGGTGTCCTGGTCCCTAGGGAAATTTTCCTTTGAAAAAATAAAATTTTGCCTCACCTCCTATTTTTGACTCCTTTAGAAAGACTAATTCTTCGTGGATCCCGATTTAACCAGAAGAGTAGCAACTAGGCTATTTGGTGGAGTCCCCATTAGATTGTGACTTCTACCTCCTTGAATTCCAGTTTTCTCAGAAAAAATTTTAAAAAGATCATGAAGGACCCACCACGTTAGCCTAGCAGCTCAAGTCCTCGCCTTGAGTGCGCCAGGATCCCATATGCGCACTGCTTCTAATCCCGGCTGACCTGCTTCCCATCTAGCTCCCTGCTTGTGGCCTGGGAAAGGATAGCCCAAAGCCTTGGGACCCTGCACCTGTGTGGGAAACCTGGAACAGGCTCCTGGTTCCTGGCTTCGGATTGGCTCAGCACCGGCTGTTGTGGCTGCTTGAGGAATGAATCAGTGGATGATAGATCTTCCTCTCTGTATCTCTAACTTTCCAATAATAAATAAACAAATAAAAATGAAATTAAAACAATAAAAAGGATCAGGCAGTCTTGTTGAGGGACACACAAAGGGAATCCCCCAAAGCCATCATTGACCAAAGTGTCAGCCTCCATCTCTCGGAAATTTTACCATGAGGAATCTAATATCTGAGATTTCAATTCATCATGAAAATGTACAGAGCAAGTGACCTAACATAGCTTTTGATAACAATCTAAATATGATTAGAATTGCAGCTATGATTGTTAACTTCTACTACAGTCCTCTTCTCTCTCTCAAAATTGTGGTTAAAAGAAATCCATTCCACCATTTTTGGGGGAGGGGAAGTATTTCTACCATGAAACACCCTTCCTAATGTTGTTTAGGTTTCTATTTTTAATATCTTTAATAAATCTCGTCTTGTTCTCTGAAATTGTCCATATGAATGCTGTGAGTTCACCAAATCTATCCCAGAAATGAGTCAGAGGCATGGTCTTAGATGCTCAGAAGTCTTCATTCAGCAGACAGTGGACTATCCCACATCACCACATGCAGAAGAGCAGAGTAGTTGTGGTCAGGCGTTCCTAAGCAACAATTATGTAATCAACTAAGCAATCACTGGCACATGATATGAAGCATTCAATCAACCAAGCTTACATCAGTGCACAATACAAATCATCCAGTCAATTGTAGTGATACTGAGCAAACACCAAATCAGTTAAAGCATCACACACTCTGAACTATCCAGTCACTAAGAGCTACATCCTGTGTAGTAGCAAACAACTGAACCAGGCAAACAAGTCTTTCCAATTCCATGTGCAGAAACCAATGGGGGACATTCTGCCTACTGTTTTAGCTATAATAGAAAAGCAAGATCTCATCCTGGAATGAGCTGGTTTCTTATGATAAGCACTCTGACTCACCTTTAGGGACTTTTGGAGAATCCAAAGTCACAGTAAAGGATGGGGTTATGGAAGTTTTCCAGAAATGTTTCAGGGGATCTTGTCATTCTGTCACCATTTTGTATTGTTTGGCTGTCACATGAAATTTTTGTGTGTGAGACAAGAACCAGACGTAAGGTCACCTTAACATTTTCTCATGAAATTCCCCACAACCCTATAAAGTAAACTGTAATAGATCAGAGAGCATTTTCACCCTTAGAAAATACAGTTATTCCCAACTAAATGTATGTTTCTTTGCTACCCTCAAACAAGCCTAATTTTTCCCAGCTTTGGATGTATTTATGTAATGAAGAAGTAATTTTTCTGGTCAAGAATTTTAAAATTGACTTTCATTGTTCACACTCTTCCTAAGCCTTGGCATGAGTTATCATATGTAGAAATTACTGTCAGAGAATGGAAAAGGCCTGGATTCCTCAATATGGCCAGAAATTTTAAGGCTACTTTCACAAAAATTGATGAAACAAGTATACAGGTTATGCTTTAAAAACAACATATTCCAACTAAATAATATATTCCCATATAAGCAATGGGCAAAAATGAACCTTAAAGTGAAATCTGTAAGTATTTTGCACTAAAAAAAACTCAACATATTAAAAATTACAGAATGCAGCCAAAGTAGAATTTAAATGAAAATAATAAGATTTAATAGGACTTGATAATTATATAATGGCTGAGCAAAATGATCAAAATCAATGAAATCAATTTTTTCTATTTAAAACAAAAATTAAAATAATCAAATGGCGATTAAAATTATAATAACAGGAATGAAAGGAACAATAAGGACAAGAACAAAAATTTAAAAATAATAAACATAAATACTAAGAAGGAAAAAAACAAAATCTGGTTACTGGGTAAGGTCCATATTAATAGGAAAACTTTTTTAAAAATCATATTGAGAGAAAACAGAGGATGAAGGTAGAATCATCACTGTGAAAAAAAATAAGACAGAGGGATCGCATCATACTTCGCATATTTGAAGAAAAAATAATGAAAATTTCTAAGTGCAGTAGTGATAGTGATAATTGATATGAGACACAAAAAATTAGTTGAAAGACACACAAAACTCCAGGAGAAGTGGACAGAGAGGCAGATACAGATAGTGACCAGGTAGATATTCAGTGGATCAACTTGTAGTTACAACCATCACCATAAGGAAAACTCTTGGCCCATTTGAACCTACTGTTTCATTCTAGCAGATATATACTATACTTTTAAAAATTAAAATCAATTTTATAAGGGTTCTCCCAGAAAATAATTTTTAAAAAGGAAAGAAGACTTAGCAATTTATTCCATGAGACCTGCATATTTTATACCCAAATTGAACAAAAGCATGAAAAGAAAACTGTAGGTTTATAACTCTTATATAGATGCAAAAATACTTAAATTATGATATACAGAAAGGACAACACATCACAATGACGTGGATTGTATCCTCCAAATCAAAGATCAATTGAACATTCTAAAAGACTCAGTGTAACAGACCATGTTAACAAAATCAAAAATGAACATTTGTATAATTCTGTTAAGAAATGCAAATGGGAGAATTTGGCCAAATCAAACACACATTTTTGACTAAAATCTCTTACCAAATTACACAGAAGTGAAAAGATAGAATCTTTAACAAACTCAAAAAAAGCTCATTCAGTGGGAGAAAGTATGCATACTTTTTCCTAAGAATATCATTAACGATAATATTCATTCTCATCGTGTCCATTCAATACGGAGAATGAGGCTCTAGCCAGTACAAAAAGTAAAATAATTTAAAGTCCACAATGGAAAGAAAAAAGTGAAATATTATTTATCTAAAAACAAAGTGGCCATCAATGGAAAAAGCCCTATTGACTATCATAATAATGCTCAAATGAGAAGTTTAATAAGATTACAGGAAATAAAATTGAACTGTAGTTTTAGATTTGTATCTCCAAAAGTTTTTGGAAAAGATATTATAAAAAGGTACATATGGATTTCAAGAGTTTATGCTTTTAATGCTATATATCCGCATGCATTTTACCAAAAAAGATCTATACTTTGGAAACTTCTACACACTGCCTTGCTGAAATTAAAGACATTGCAAATGGAAAACCAATTTTCATGAATAAAATATGCATTACCATTAAGATATAATTTTTCCTAAGTTGATCTATAAATTCCTCATTTCTTCCAAACTGAGGAACCTTTTCTATTAGAATAGACAAACCAATTCTAAAATCCACACAAAATTTAATGAACCTGCAATGTCTCAAATATCCTGGAAAGGAAACAAAAATTCTGTGAAAGAGAACAATCTTCGAAAATACTTCAATTACAGAAGGGGGCAGTTTTTAGCACAAATAATGCAAGAAAACAGATAGTCAAGAATGTTAGCCACACAAACGTTAGCTCTCAACTACTAATTCTCAAAATGGGTCATCTACCAAATTTTTAAAAGGATGTAAAACATAATATAAAAAAGAGACAATTTTCAGAGCTTTGACTAAAGCTTTCTTTCCAGCAATACCAAAAACACAACCTATAAAAGTAAATATTATATAATTGATAGATATTATTGAAAGTAACAAATTCCTATATTTGAAAATCACTGCTAAGGAAAAGAAAAAGACAAGCAACAGACTGGAAGAAAAGGCTAACAAACGCCATGTTTAAAGGACAAGTATTCTCAAACTCCACAAAAAGAAAAAAATGTCCAGTAAGAAAAAAACGCATGAACAGAACATTTATAAGGAATATATGAAAGGCAAATACATAGATGGAAATATGTCTGACAGTTAAATGCTGAGTCATATTAAAGTCTAAAGCTATAACATAAATCAGTTAATATTAACACTATCTTGGGCCAGAAGTGGTAGCGTAGTGATTAAAGTCCTCACCTTGCACTTGCTGGGATCCCTTATACATGCCGAATCTAATCCCGGCTGCTCTACTTCCTATCTAGCTCCCTGCTTGTGGACTGGGAAAGCAATAGAGCATGATGCAAAGCCTTGGGACCCTGTAGCCACATGAGAGACCCAGAAGAAGTTCCTGGCTCCTTGCTTCGGATCAGCTCAGCTCTAGTCGTTATGGACACTTGGGGAGTGAACCAGCCAACAGAAGATCTTTCTCTCTGTCTCTCCTTCTCTGTGTATATCTGCCTTTCCAATAAAAATAAATACATCTTTGGGCCCAGCAGCGTGGCCTAGCGGCTAAAGTCCTCGCCTTGAAAGCCCCAGGATCCCATATGGACGCCGGTTCTAATCCCAGCAGCTCTACTTCCCATCCAGCTCCCTGCTTGTGGCCTGGGAAAGCAGTTGAGGACGGCCCAAAAGCTTTGGGACCCTGCACCCGCATGGGAGACCTGGAAGAGGTTCCTGGTTCCCGGCATCAGATTGGCGCGTACCGGCCCATTGCAGCTCACTTGGGGAGTGAATCATCGGATGGAAGATCTTCCTCTCTGTCTCTCCTCCTCTCCGTATATCCAGCTTTCCAATAACAATAAAATCTTTAAAAAAAGAATAAAAAATAAATACATCTTTAAAAATATTATCTTTATTTAAAATTCTGTATCTTGTTCATGATAGCATTTTTATGACTTTTGGTTTATAATGCTATGATAAAATATTAATTTTCATGATTACTGAGCTTTTAGGTAGCCCTCAAATTTTGTGTCCAGTGCATCTCATTCATAACTGCACTGACTTTGCTTAACATCATTAGTCATTAGATCAAATGAAATTCAAAATGCTATTAACTAGGTAAAGAAAATGTATTTAGGGGATCCCAAGATGGCTAATTAAGGAAAAGATGTGCTGATTTTGACCTGAGGAAGGTAAGTGGAAGAAATGTGGAGGAAACACATACTGAGGAAAGGGTTGGAAAGAAATTTACCGTGGAAAAACTACAAATAGCAATGAGACTCCAGGGAGAAGTGAGCATTGTTCAGTCATGCAACAGGGAGCTCGCACCTCCGCCCAGGACTACAACAGATGACAGCTTGTTGAGAGTGAAACCGAGGGGACCAGCCTAACCAGAGTCAGTGCCTATACTGTATGATGTAGAATCTTCAGATTTGGGTAGAGTATCTCCAGTTCATTGTGGGAACAGATCACAACTTCACAATTGTTTCTCACCTCTGCCCACCACACACACACACACACACACACACACCATATCATCACAATTGTAGTCTTGAGAGCAACAACTGAGAATTCTGTGATTATACAATAGTGAGCAGTATATAGCTAGATCTCTAGGCAAAGTGTCTGACATCAGAGGCTAAGAGATGCCAGAGGGGCTTGTCTGAGGGGAATCACTGCAGGGTTTTTTGCTCACGTGAATATCTACGCTGATCCTATGTGTGGTTCATATGCTGCCACAGGTGTAGGAAGTGGTAGCCACTGTGAACTAACCCTGGAGGTTGTTTACCGTGCAAGAGAGGAGGTAAGGGAGAAAGCAGATTATCAGGTGTGACCATTCACTCCCACCTTATGATAAATGAGGACTGACCCTACCCAACACAGGTGTCGACCTAGACTCTCACTGGACACTCAGGCACTAACCAGACTACATAGACCCCATCCAGCACACACCTCTGGAGATCCACTGAAGAAACAGCTATTCCATCGAGCCACAGAAGCACATTCCAAAAATTAAAACCATCAGAAAAAAATCAGCAAGTGCTTCCCCAAGTGCCTAAAATAAATGCAGAAGTAAAAGAAACGAAAATAAAAGAGACATAATGGTCTTCAAAAAAGAAGACAACTCTTCAACATCAGAGCGTAAAGCTGAAGACTAATAAAATGCCTGAAAATAAATGGGAAAAAGTGATCACAAGGTTGACAAAAAAACATAAACAAGCAAATCGATCAGAAAAAAATTATATACAATGTGGATTAAAAATATTTGCCAAGAAACTTTGAGAGAAATAAAATTGAAATATTAGGAATGAAAAATTGAATATGTCCAATAAAAAATATACTGGAAAGTCTGAACAACAGATTTAGTGACACAGAAGAAAGAATATCCAAGCTAGAAGACAAATATTAAAAATACCTCAAAGAAAAATGTTGAAAAAGATTTAGAGAACTTAAAATATTGCTTGAGATCTATGCAATATTATTAAGAAATAAAATATATATATATTAGAAATCCCTGTGAGTGTGGAAAGAAAATAGCTCAGAAGGCCTATTCTGCAGATCAGTAGCAGAAAACCTCCCTAATGTGCAGAAAGAAAGATATCCCAGAACAGGCAGCACACAGAACTCTTAATAAACATGATCAGAAATGATTTCTACTATGATACATTATAGGTAAAATTTCAATGAATACATAAATAATAAAGATTTTAAAATATGCAAAAGAGAAACACCAAGTTACCTTCAGGGAATCCCTAATTAAACTAACAGCTGATTCTCACCAGAAACCCTACAGGCTAGGAGAGAGTGAAGCTACAGAGTCCAGGTCCCAAAAGAAAGGAACCCATAACACTGTACCCAGAAAAGCTCTCATTTGTAAATGGATGCAAAACAAAGATCTTTCAACAACCAGGAATTGAAAGAATTTATCACCACCTGTTCAGCCTTAGAAATGATGCTTCAGGAGCTGTCACATACACAGAGGGTTATAATCAAGGTAATGAAACATTGTAAGAATGGAAAATCTAGCTAAAACACAAAGCAAACAATGGGAAGGTTTATGGAAAAAATAACAGGAACAAGTCAATACCTTTGCATAATAACTTTGAAAGCAAATGCGCCCAATGCGGTGGCCTGGCGGCTAAAATCCTTGCCTTAAACGTGCTGGGATCTAATATGGGTACCAGCTCTAATTCCGGCAGCTCCACTTCGCATCCAGCTCCCTACTTGTGGCCTGGAAAAACAGTTGAGGATAGCCAAAAGCCTTGGAACCCTGCACCCATGTAGGAGACCTGGAGGGGATTCCTGGCTCCTGGCTTCAGATCGGCACAGCACCAGCTGTTGTGGTCACTTGGGGAGTGAATCATTAAATGGAAGATCTTTCTCTCTGTCTCCCCTCCTCTCTGTTAATCTGACTTTGCAATAAAAATAATTAAATCTTAAAAAACAAAAGAAAGTAAATGGCCTAAAATTTCAGATCAAAAGATACTCTACTGACTGAATGGATTTTAAAAGAAGATCCATTTATTTGATGCCTTTAAGAAGCACACCTCAGGGCCCTGCACAGTTGCCCAGTGGCGAAATCCTCACCTTGCATGTGCTGGGATCCCATATGGCACTGGTTCATGTCCCAGCTGCTCTGCTTCCTATCCAGCTCCCTGGATGGCTCAAAGCTTTGGGACCCTGCACCTGCATGGGAGACACCTAAGAGGACCCTGGCTACATGGGGGTGTAGCATCCCAAGGCCTTGGGCCTTCCTTGACTGCTTTCCCAAGTCACAAGCAGGCAGCTATAAGAGAAGTGGAGCAGCCAGGACTTGAACCAGTACCTATATGGGATCCTGGTGCATTTAAGATGAGGACTTTAGCCACTAGGCTGCTGACAGACTCAGTAATGGAGAATTCTGGCACAACACCTTCATCAATGAACCAATCAACCAAACAGCAAATCAACAAAGACATAATAGAATATGCATTATTTAGCAAATGGAATTAATTGATAGCTACAGAACATTTCATTCCATAGTTGTAGAATACATATTCTTATCAGAGCGTGGACCATAACGACAGATCATATACTAGCACATAAAATAAGCCTCAGAAAATTTTTTAAAAAATGAAATCATACAAAGCACCATTTGTGATGACAATGTAATGAAGGCAGCCAGCAGCAACTTAAGAAATTCTGGAAACTATACAACACATGGAAACTGAATACTATGCTCCTGCATACTCCTGAATGGACAGTGGGTCATAGAGGAAATGTTAAATTAAAAAATTCTTGGAAATGAATGCAGATGACAGCAAAACATAGCAAAGCTTATGGGCTACAGCAAAAGCAGTGGTAAGAAGAAAGATCATAGCAATTACTGCCCACATCAGAAAACCAGAAAGGCATCGAATGATTGACTTATTAATGTATTATCTCAAGGATCTAGCAAAAATAATACTAATAACCAGCAAATCTGAGGGCTAGTTTTTTGTTTTGTTTTGTTTTGTTTTAACATACAAACAAAAGCAATATGCCAGGAATGGGACCATCTAGGCAAAAAAAAAGGGGGGGGTGAGCGAGAAGATCCCAGTCAATAAAATCAGAGATTGAAAAGGAGACAAAGCAGATGCTACAAGACCTACAAAGAATCATCAGCAATTACTACAAACATCCGTGTGCCAACAAACTGGAAACTCTAGAAGGAATGGGCAGATTTCTAGGCATATGAAATCTACCAGAAATGAGTCATGAGGACGTCTAAAATATACATAGAACAATAACTAATAACTAACTAATAACTAACTAATAACAATAACTAATCAGTAATAAAAACCATCCCAACAAAGAAAAGCCCAGAACCAGACTGCTTCACCATTATATCATTTTTTTCCAAACTAACTCCAACTCAAAAGGATTTATCCCTGGTATACAGGTTTGGGTCAACATAGGTTAGCTAATCAACGTTAACAAGATGGAACAAAAGTCACGTGATTATCTCTATAGGTTTAGAGAAAGCATTTGAAAACATAATCTTATTCTCTCTCTCTTCTTTGGAGGAGGCAGCATTATGGCTAAATGGCTAGTTCTCCCCACTGCCAAGTGCTGGGATCCTAAATGGGCACTGATTCCTGTCCAGGCTTCTCTCTTCCCATCCAGCTTCCTGCTTGTTCCCTAGGAGAGTGGAAGAGGACACCTGAGAAAATGTTGGGCACCGGCACCCTTGTGGGAGCCTCAGAAGTGGCTCCAGGCTCCTGGTTCCTGGCTCCTGGCTGCAGATCAGCTCAGCTCCAGCTGTTGTAGCCTTTTGGTAAGTGAACAGAGGATGGAAGATCTTTCTGTCTCTCCCGTGTGTAAATCTGCTATCCCAATAAAAATAAATTTTAAAAAGAAAAACGTTTTCTCCACACTCCTAGGTTTTTCATTGGGTTCCTGAAATTCAAAGTGACAGCAGACTATGAAATGGGTAAACAGAAATTTCATCAACAGGAAACAACACCCATACATGAGTAGTTAGAACTTAGCTTGTATACAATGCATCCTGTAAGACATGAGTGCAGGCAAAAACTTAGAAAAGTTTGCAGAAGCTTAGGAGACTAGGGCAGAAGCAAACAAATGGCATTACATCAAACTAAGAAGCCATATCACTGCAAAAGAAACCCTCCACAAATGAAGGGGCAACCAACAGCATGGAGGAAAAACATATTTGCAAACCATGCAACTGATAAAGGATTAATACCTAAAATCTATTAAGATCTCAGGAAACTGAATAACAAAACAAATAATGATAAAAGCACAAAGAGGTTTCACCTCACCCCAGTTAGAATGGCTCTCGTCTGAAAAATCACAAAGCAATGAATGCTGGGAGGATATGGAGAATAAGGTACCTTAGCTTACTATTGATGGAAATATCATCTTTTACAACAATGATTTATAGAAGGCAGTATGGAGATTTCTCAGCAATCATGAGCACTTTATGACTCAGCCATCTCACTCCTAGGAATTTACCCAAAGGAAATTATATCAGTACTCCTAGGTTTATAGTAGCTCAATTAACCATAACTAAAATATGCAATCAACCCATGTGTCCATCAGCCAAAGACTAGATAAATAAAATTTGGTATAAATACACACTGCAAAATACTGCTTGTTAAAGAAGCAAACATAAAAGAATCCATGTCTTTTGCAACAAAATAGATGTAACAGGAGACAACTATGCTTAGTAAAACGATCCAGTCCCAAAAGGACAAACATTATATGCTTTCTCTGTTATGTGGCAACTAAGAGCGAACACACAAAAAAGTAGCAATGAAATGAAACAGTCACTTTGGAATATGATCGCCATTTTTAGCCCGTGTTTACACTTAAGTGGAAATGTGATCCAATAGTTTCTTACTTCTTAGCTGCTTAGTGTTAACAGGCACCAGCTTCTGTGTTGAAAGGGATATAAAACCCTCTAGCACATCCTGGCCCTCTGCCCTCTGCCCTCTGCCTGCCTGCCTTTTTTCATGCAGCCTGTCTCTGTCTCTCTCTCTGTCTCTCTCTCCCACACACACATTGGGAAAGGTCCATTTGCATTTGTACAACTGACTAAGGTTTTCTTTGCACAGGCAGTTGGCAACCTAGCAGTTAATCTAACAGTGATTTTAATCTACTCTGCGTTCACAGGCTTCATTTGTCCTACTTAGGTAAGGAAAGTCAGCCTAGACTCATCATTGGCCAGCTGGAGCTACTAGCCCGGCTCTTGAGGCCCTTTCCAGTTCCAGGCTGAGGTCTGAGTGACGTATTGGGTCTGAGGCAAGACCAGCCCTGCTCCTGCACCCATGGCAGTCATCAATTATGTCTGTGCAATTAGAGCCAGCACCATTGGATAGGATACCTGTGGCAACTGCAAACCATGTGGATGCCGGTCCATGGCCTGGCTGCTCCACTTCTAATCCAGCTCCCTACTAATGTCCTTGGAAAGTGTCAGGATGGCTCAGGTCTTTGGATCCCTGCACCTGTGTGGGGGACCAAGAGGAGGCTCCTGGTTTCAGATTGGCTTAGTTCAGGCCCTTGTGGACTGAGGCTCTCATTCACTGTCTCTTCCTCTCTTTATAATTCTGCTTTTCAAATAAAAGCAAAACAAATAAAAAAAATTATGTCTGTGCCATTATGGCAGAAGGATGGATGGCTAGAGGAATGCTGGGGCAAGGCAGCTGAAGCAGAGTGAGGGAAGTGGGATTGTCTTCTGGTAACTCTACATATGGACTGCATAAAATCTGTTCTCTTTGTTAATATTTCTTTTTTAAAAAAAGGAAAGAAAAGAAAGCAAATACATAATCACAACAGAATACTACTCAGTCACAACAATGAAAACCATTCTTTTTGATTTCAACCAAATGAATACAACTGGAGACTTACGCTCAGTGAAATAAGGCAGCTCCCAAAAGACTAACATCACGTTTTCTCTGATATATATGTTATTATGTAATATGTATGTTATATATGAGTATATAATATATGTGGTATATTAAAATATATAATACAAATCAATATATTATATGTTAATATATAATGTATGTGTTAATATATACATTAATATATGTGTGTTAATATGTAGGATACAGAAAAAAATTACAAGAAACAAAACTTACATTTTTTTTTTTAAAGATTTATTTTTATTACAAAGTCAGATATACAGAGAGGAGGAGAGACAGAGAGGAAGATCTTCCATCCGATGATTCACTCCCCAAGTGAGCCGCAACGGGCCGGTGCGCACCAATCTGATGCTGGGAACCAGGAACCTCTTCCGGGTCTCCCACGCGGGTGCAGGGTCCCAAAGCTTTTGGGCCGTCCTCAACTGCTTTCCCAGGCCACAAGCAGGGAGCTGGATGGGAAGTGGAGCTGCCGGGATTAGAACCGGCATCCATATGGGATCCTGGGGCATTCAAGGCGAGGACTTTAGCCGCTAGGCCACGCTGCTGGGCCCACAAAACTTAAATTTTAAGATTAGATTTTTTTAGCCCTTGTTTGTACCTTAGTGGAACAGCTGTTTTTCACTCTTTACTTACTGAACATTTTTGTTACTGATTCATTAAGCCTGTGATTATAATGCTAATTAAAAAAAAAAAGGATTCAAGGAGAGGTAATTAAGGAAGAGGAAGAAGTGGATATTAACAGTTATCTTCATGGAATTATATCTGAATTACATGAAATCTATTCACATTATATTAATAAATATACCTATATGCCTACTCTCTAATATATGTCTATCTTTTCAAATATTTTTATTTTCTACTGTTGTTGAGAGTATAGAATTACTTGAATTCTCATAGACTGAAGGTGAGAGTTTAAAATTGTACAAACTGTTTGAAAAAAATTTGGAAACTCCTTAAAAAATTAAACACACATGACCAAATTGACCAATTGACTCATTAACACAAAATAATCAACATATTTTACAAATTATTTGTATGCAAATATTAAAGTTATTGAAATTAGCCAGTAACATAATACAACCCAAATGTTCAGTAATGAACTCCATTTCATCTCCCTAGAATATTACTCAGCAATAAAAAGGAATAAACATTAGACACAAAGATACATGGATGAGTTTCAGAATATTATGAACTAAAATAAACTAAGAAAAATAAGGACACTATATGAAACCTTTATATAAAATTCAAGAAAACGTCAACCACCAGGACAGATGGTAACAATTAGCAGATGGACCAATTGGGAGTTAGTACTTGCACAGGATGGAAAGGACAAATAAAATCCTCATTGGAATATGGCAAGCATTTATTTTGATGGAGATGATGGTTTACAAGTCAGTGCATCTGCCAAAACGTATGGAGTTGAACACTTAAAATTGGTGCAGTTTACTGCAGGTCAATCACATCTCAATAAAACTGTTTAGGAAGCATATGGTTGTATAAGAAAGAAGTAAAATCTTTTGCTAATGCATGTTATATATCATTTAGAAATGCAAACTGGAATTGTTGCAAGAATTCAGACTTTTTGTTTTTCCAAAGGAATGCAACTGGAGCCCATGGTAAAGGAAAAGATAATGTTGCCTTTCATTATTAGCCTTTGGTATAACCTGATTTCACAACTATCTAAACAGGATTTTGTATGGCTGAAGTTAATTTTTACATAAGCAAAGTTCTGAACTGATATTTCCTGAATAAATTTTGATTTACTGCGAAGATTAAAATCTATACTATAGTGATAATTGTAACAAATACTTAATGAGTATTGTGGAAAATAAGTTAAAATATACTATTTTACCCTCAGGGCAGCTTGCCATTCTCCCTGTCTACTAGACTTCCCTAAGGGTTCCATGAATGTTATACCTCTTTCCCTCAGATACACTAATTCCTCAAATTCAGCATGTATGTAAAATAAAGGTTTTGGAGGCCTGACATGGTAGCATGATGACTAAAATCCTCCCCTTGCATGTGCCAGGATCCCATTTGTGTACCAGTTCCAATTCTGACTGCTCCACTTTTTTTTTTCTTTTTTTTTTCTTTTTTTTTCTTTTTTTTTTTAATCTATTTTATTGTATTGTTGTTGACAATCTTTACATAGTTAATTACAGTTAAAGAAAAAAAAAGAAAAAAAAAGGTTCAGGGGGATAGGGAAGTGGGTAATACCATTATGTCCATATTGTTTCCATCATGTATCTGAGGTAAAGGGGGATATTGAGGGAGAAGCCCCACCTGGTTTCCCGCCCACCCCAAGTCCCGGATGTGGGGCATGCTCTGAGATATGTGCTCGAGTGGTGTTAATAGTTCTCCGGTTATGAATCGCTGCCAGTTTCGCTCGATGAGGTCGTCCACTGATTGATATGGTCCATTATAAAGTCTCCGTTTGCCCCATATTTCGCTGCCAACATATAGCTGAGATGAATGATTGATCTGCTCTGTCTTCTGTCTTTTCTTGGTTAGAGTTCTGAGTCCAGCAGTTCGATTGGGGAGATCTCCAAAGAAACTTTGAGGTATTCCCAGACTAGTTTCTTGTATGTTCTAACAAGCACAGGGCCCGACACAGTCCATCACCCCGATCAGCTGGTGGTTGCAATTGCTGGGTTGGTTCTGTTTTCAGTCCCGAGTTGCACTGGAACCAATGGGTGTTGCAGTCCAGTCTGGTTCGGCCCTTACATCAACCAGTGGGAGCTGCAGCCTAGTTGGGGCGACCCACAATAACCCCCACCAGGCCCGCCCCCTACCCTGGTTTGCCAGTATGTGTAGCGGTAGACCAGTCTGTCCCCCATCCCATTTGGCTCTTGTACTTGTCACTGGGTATTAAAGCTTAGTTCTATCTAACCAACTCAACCATCTAGCCCTCACGGGTGTTGTTGAGTGCCTCTCTATTTAGCCATCCCAGCTCCCGCCCTAGTTTTCATGACCTCCCACGGGAATAGTGACCCAAGAAGGGGGAACCCACTTTTTCCCTCCCAGGTCTCTCTCAGTCCCGGTTTATGCACTCTTTAGGTGGTTCTGTGATTTGACTTGACAGAATCAGTCCCCAGCGCCAGCCTCTCCCTCACCCACTCTAATTTATTCTTGCACCAGCAGGAATAATCAGCCCAGCCTGGCTTTTCCCTGGTCTAGTCCACATGCAGCACACAGGTGATGTAGCCTTGCCTAGTCTGGTCTGTCTCTATCCCAGCCCACGCTCTCCAGTGGGAGTAGCTGTCCAGTGAGGGGACCAGCCCCTTAATCCCCCTGCCGGCTCTGCCCCTCCCTTCCTGGATCTCACGTGTGCTGGTTGGGTGCTGCATTCATATCCAGTACAGGCAACCTCGCCCTGGCATTCCATAATGTGTACTTGTTTTGTCGCGACCAAACCCGGTTCATCCCACACTCTGTTCTGGTGATCGGATTTGCCAGTGGGTGACATGAACTGATTCAGCCTGGTCTGCTCCTGACTCATGCTGAATGTGTGCCAGTGGGAAACTTTCCACGGCCTATTTTGGGCTGTTTCCTACCATGCTTCTTGCGCTTACCTGCAGGGACTGTGTCCTGCCAGAGAAGTTGCCCAGGCTCCTCCATCAGAACCCCTCCCAATGGCCGATTTTGCGCATGCCAGGGGGTCCTTGAGCCAACCCTACCCAGTTCACCTCCTGTCCTAGCAGGAACAGTGGCTTTTCCTGGCTGGCTTTCACCCCATTCTGGTTATTGTTGTTGGATGTTTCAGCCCGGCCATGACTCATCCATACCCACATACAGCTCATGCATGGCTCAAGAGGGGTGTGAGACCCAGCCTAATCAGTCCCACATCTACCCTATGGTTCTCCATGACACCAGATGGTGTTGGGATCTGAACTGGCCTGGTGCATCCAATCCCAGCCCACACTAGTGCCTCGGGTGACTACAACTGTTTCCTAGATAGAATGCAGCCCCCATTCCAGCACACGTGCCCCTTGGTGGGAACCTCAACCCAGTTAGGGTGTTCACAAGCCTCCCCAACTGGGCCTGTTCCTAGCCGTAGATCATGCGCCTGCCAGTGGTTGCTCTGACTCAGCTTATCTCAGTCCCTCACTTGCCCTGGCCTCTGCCTTAGACAGTATGACTTAGCGTCCTTGACTCAAGTAGCTACCTAAGCAGCGATTCAGACAACCAATACCCCAGAGCTCCCTGGCCGGGCGGCCAGCAGGAAGAGCCTGACACCACGTGGAGCACTGGCCGCCCTGGGGGAGGCCGAGGACTCGTTCACTGCCTTGCGGCAGTGTCTTTGGCGTGAGCCCCAGCATTGGGTCCGATCCGGCAGGGGCACCCCCCACAGCTGCCACACTGTGAGGAGCGGCACTTGCCCCCCGATCCCAAGGCCTGAGACTGCTCCACTTTTCATCCAGCTCCTGGACTGTGGCCTGGGAAAATAGTCAAAGACAGCCCAAGGCTTTGAGACTCTGCATCTGTGTGGGAGGTTTGGAAGAGGCTCCGGGGGTCTTGGTCAGATTGGCTTAGCTCCAGCTATTGCAGCCACTTGGGGAGTGAACCAGAGGACAGAAGATCTTTCTTTTCGTATCTCCTCTCTGTATATCTACCTTTCCAATGAAAAGAAATACATCTTAAAAAAAAAAAATTGGTTTAAGCCTCCTGAGGAGGTCCTCAAATATTAGGAACGCTGTATTACTTTACTTTGTTGGATCATACAACTGTCTGATAACATAAAGAACTAATATCACTGTGTGAATAAAGATAACATGTTAGTAAAATTATAGTTGTTAGTTATCACAATAGTTGTTAGCATTGATCTCTAAAAATTCTGAACGCTATTACCATATATTAGAAACTTATATTGGACCTGGCGCTGTGGCCTAGTCACTAAAGTCCTCACCTTGATTTCATATGGGTGCCGGTTCTAATCCTGGCAGCCCCGCTTCCCATCCAGCTCCCTGCTTGTGGCCTGGGAGAGCAGTCAAGGACGGTCCAAAGCTTTGGGACCCTGCACCGTCGTGGGAGACCCAGAAGAGCTCCTGGCTCCCGGCTTCAAATTGGCATAGCAACAGCCATTGCGGTCACCTGGGGAGTGAATCATCGGACAGAAGATCTTCCTCTCTGTATCTCCTCCTCTCCTTTTACCCGTAGTTTCTCAAATATGAAACAAAGATGTTGGTATAGTTCTCTAAATCTTTACTAGTTTTAAATACATTTATTTTGGGGGTAGGACCTGAGGTGGGGAGGGTTAAACCGCTACTTGGAATGGCCACTTGCCATGTGAGAATGTCAGGGATGAAGTCTCACATCCACATCTGACCAGCGTCTGCTAATACACACTTTCACAGGCAGCAGACGATGACTTGCAAATCTGCTTCCTGCTGCCCATGTGAGAAACCCAGATGGAGTTCTTAGCACCTAGATTTGGCCTTGCCTAGCCCCAAATCTTGCAGGTACTTGGTGAGTGAACCATCAGAGGGACAATCAACCAATCTCTCTCCTGTTATGTCTTTCAGATAAATACTTTTTGATTGATTATATGATATGATATTATTGATTGTAAAAAAAGAAAAGCTATTTCCCTGCCCCTTGGGATTTCCACTGTAAATGTACTTAAAAGACAATTAAATTTAGACATAGATATCAATTATTGCTCATATATGGAAAATGAAAACGTACATGAGAGATTGGTTAATGCAAAACATTTATGGTCACAAATGGACTTTCTGGACTACTTTTTGAAAACGTAAAAGCATGATGTGCAGGATTTCTGGAAATACAAGTAACTTTACTGTAGTTTTCAGAGTTCTCTTCCAAGCTACTAGTATTCATACTTCAACAGATTATGTTGGTGCCATCTGAAGTGATTTAAAACTAATAATATTTCCTTCTCAAATTGTCTTTAAGCAGTGAATTGGCTCATATGGCAAAATGTTCTGGCTTATTTTATACTACTAAATTCAGTGATGCACCACTAACTAGAAAATGCTTTTGAGTTCAGAGAAGACAAAATATGAGGAGACAATGTCCTTATCTTAAAATTGTTGAAGTATGGCAACAGAAATAAAAGATCAGAGAAGTATATAAATTTCTAACCTTGACCTCTATAGCAGCTACGCTAATTAAGTTAACAACATTTCAGAATCTTGGTCTGTGAATAGCTTTCTTCCCTCACCCCTTTCTTTTTTTTCCCTTCCTCTTAAATATCCATTCACATTGAATGACTTACTTAAAACAGACTAAGAATTGGGAGATTGGTGTTTGGCCTAGCAAATGAAATCCCAGATTGTTTCACCTTACAATCAGTATCAGAATGCCCACTCTTCTTTCAGCTTCTTGATAACTGCTCATCCAAAGAAGGCAGGAAGAAATGATTTAAGTGATCATATCCTTGCCACTCATGTGTAAGACCTTGATTGAATACTCAGCTCCCAGTTTGAGCTTGGCCCAACCCTGGCCACAGATGGAATTTTGATAATCAATCCACAGGTGAGTATGGACAAGCCTCCTTCCTCTCACCAGATAAATATTTTTATTTTTTTCAAAAAAAGATCATTTATCAGGATATGTATAAGCCATACTTTGAGACCTAGAAGATACTTTTCTCCATTTAGATAATTAATTTCACCTAGATATTAATGTTTGTAATCATATATTAAACCATTAAACTGTGGTTATTACCTGTGCGAAGAAAGTTTGGAAAGATACACAAAATACTCATTAGTTAATTTCTGACGTGCATGCCTATTTGTATGCTGAAGTATATACATTTAAAAACATGATTTCTACTTCTGCTATCTTATTGAAATCATGCATTCTCACAAGAGTGAGCTACCTGTAATGGAAAATTTGTCTTTTGCTTTCTACTTCCCACAGATCTCTGTGTTTTGCTTTCCCTACTGCATTTTTTTTTATCTACAATTGCTTGAATGAATGTCGCTTCCTCTCAGAAGGCAATAAGGTTTGTTTCCTCACAGAATTAGAAAAGCAAGGCAATGCAAGGTTATTAGTAGCATTATTGGAGAAAGGATGCAGACAGGAAGTATATATACATGCTTTCTCATCACTTTCACTGAAACTGAATACGCAGTATAAAGTACCCATCTGATCAGTAAGAAAATATGTATTTACTTTTGCTTGCTGATGCTTGGGAATGAGTGCACAAGTAAGCCAGCTTTGGGGCCAATTTCTCTCTGCCCTTGCTGCCCTGCAAATGACATTCTTACTAGACCATCAAGAAAACTGTTATAACTTCTAGTGAGACCACCTGCTAGGTCTCAGTGCTGGGACAATTTCTTCTATCGCAAATAATGACCCCTAACTAGAACAGAAATTATTTATAACATCACATTTACCCAGGATAATGCATTTCACCATTTTATATTGCATGCAACAGGTTAATCAGTAAAAGTATTACCAAAAAAGAAGCAAGTAACAGACATCAAGTAGATAATGAATATAAAAGAAAAATGTTCTGGTTACTCTTCTTTTTTCCCCTTTACAAACAAGAGGGTGTGCAATTGGCAAAAATGGATAGAGCACTAGATTGGGAGCAATAATCCTGTAGTAATCCTGTCTTGTCTCTGTCATTTCATATGCTAAGAAGAGGTAGAAGTACCTACACTTAGACTTAAGAGAAAACATGAGGTTGGGACGCACAGCAGCCAGAGCCCTGTATTAGAAGTTGGGACACCACAGGTCTTATTCCTGCTGTGCTATTAATGAGCTGTGTGACCCTGGGCAATTCACTTCACCCTTCTGAGTTCCAATTTCTTATCTGCAAAATGAACAGCTTAGGTGAGGTGATCTCTGAAATCCCCTCCAATTCTCATATGTTGTGATGTGAAGTAGAATGTCAACCTTACGTGGGAATGCTGTGAAATGTAATAAAAATGCCTATAAAACCTTGGAGCTCCAAGATCCTTAGAACCAAAGGCAGGAAGGATCAGGCTCCAAAGGCATTTAGGAGACTGCTTTGACACAGTGGATCAAGGCCCTGAGAAAACATGGAGATTTAGTGAAATGTCACACATGGATGGGAGTAGGAACAACCCATGAGTCTTCTACTTTGATTTTCCAAAGTTTGGGTTCACTACAGTGAATTTAAATCACGATTTAAGAATTTTCATGCCTAATGCAAAAAAAAAAAAAAACCTGTCAAAATAAATTTAAGACTGCACAACCAAAATAAACCCCATGGAAATATATAACACACTCAAAACTTAACAATTCAATATTCTTAGTTAATACAGAACACACAAAAATAAGAAACTGGGCAATAATCTGAAAGTCTATGTTGTTTCTAATTCCTATCTGTTTTGTTTTAGTGATTGAGCATCTTTGTCCTAGATAAGTGTATCTCCTAACTCAGCAAAGCATCATTCCACTGTGACATAAAGTGACTAGATACAACAATCGTGAGAAAATATATATGCCAAAACCCACAGGTCCCAAGGCCTCAAGACCAATGTCTGGTATTTATCTTATCACTTTTCATCCTGGTTTGCAGACACTCCATTCTTCTGACTGTTGTCAATATTGTGGAGGGAAAGAGCTACAGTGACCTTTTCATTTTCATCAGGATGCAAAATGTTGAGTAGATTTTAGGGAAAGGATGTAAGTGGGTATAGTACGTGCTGACATTTTACATGCAGAGCCGCACTGACATCTGCACACCAAACTCTCCGAGACACAAAGCACTCTGATCTTGCTCCATAATGCTGTTCCATTTTAGCCTTACATTATTACTTGAATTGAATTTCAAATTATTCCACTTAAAGAACAAATTACTGCTTAATTTCCTTATTCCAATAAACCCTGATACAAGCACCAGCCACCTGAAGCCACACAAATTGTATGGTTTTGTTCAAATGCAAGTGAAACACAGCAAATTCTCCCTTAAAGTAAGCATAAAGCCATTTATGATAACAATCATTGGTGAAACCATACTTTAGCCAAACATAATCAGAAACAGTCCTTCCATCAAGCAGCCTCCTTGTTAGCCCTAAATATAATACAAAAGATATTGGGAAAGCTGGTAGTTTCCTCTAATCACAAAGGCAAAAGGGATTGGAGAAAGATGCAAAAACTAATGATACCTGGCTTACATTATCTAAATATACAATAGATCTAGCAGTAAAAAGAAACCCTAATAAATGTGTTTCATGACAGAAATATATTAACCACTTTTCATCATCTAGAACCTTCATAAATCAATAAGAGATAATATTTACTCTACCCTGCTGTGGTAGCTTTTTGTATTTCTAATAGAATTCATTTAATTCTGGTTGCCATAGTTACAACAGAGCTCGAGAATGAGTTTGTTTCATGATAATTGCTACATGTTAGTATATAAACAGCTGAACTCTACCTTCAACAGCAGCACTCATTTGTGAATAAAGAAATTCCCTTATCATAAAGTAATTGAACTAGAATTCACAACATACCATTACACATTTGGCCACCTCAGACCAACTTTTGTAGCATGGTTATCTCAGAAAGCCACATCAGTAATAGAAGAAGAATCTTAGAGGAAAATTAAACATGTTTAAAGTGATGTGGAGACTTACAGAATCTAGAATAATTTTTTTCCTGGTATATACCATGAGAAATAAAGAAAATTTTGACCTTCAGGCTAATTGTCTCTATAGGATGACATAGATATTAAACATGAAATACATTTTTTTCTCAAATGATTCCGTGCCAATGGATTCAATAGCCAGTTTATTTAATTTTTATTTTATTGGAAAGTCAGATTAACAGAAAGAAGGAGAAACATAGGGAAAGATCTTCTGCCTGCTGGCTCACTCGCTAAGTGACCACATTGGCCAGAGCTGAGCTGATCTGAAGCCAGGAGCCTCCTCCAGAACTCCCATGGTCTTGGGCCATTCTCTACTGCCCTCCCAAGACACAAGCAGGGAGCTAGATGGAAACAGAACAACCAGGATACAAACCAGTGCTTACATGTTATCCTGGCAAATGCAAGGCGAGGATTTAGCTACTAGGCTATTTATCTTATCATTTTCATCCCCATTTATTACTTTTAAGCCTTATATCTTCTTAACATTATTTTCAAAGGCTATAAATACAGAAAAGGGAAAAACAAGTTTATTCCTGTTACTTTAAGGAAGCAAGCATCCACAAAACCATAATCAAAAGGCAACAAACGAATCTACTATTTGAGAAACAGTGTAATTAGGAATCACAATGAATAGCACTTGTGCCTTAAGACAAACTGAAACAAATATTCATAGACAAATATAGGCCAGTAGCAATAAAAATGTAAATTAAAGGCATAATCTTTCAAAAAATAATTATCTTCTGCCTATATCTAAATACTTTTATATTTGTCCACCTGTAAAATTCCACAGTGATGCCTGTTAAAATTGAAAGAACTTATCCTAGGAATGTGGAATTGTAAGAAGTCTCAACAAAAATTGTCTTTTCCAATATGACAGCTTAAAACAAATGATATTAAAAATGTTATTTTGAGATGTACATTATTTTTAAATCATTGCAGATACCTCAAGTTATTCTGGAAATGAAAATAGAAACAATCCCTCAATCATTCCTCTTTGACTTTGTATAGATTTCTCTTCAATTTATTGTATTGAAATTTAACATTCATAGTGTTTACAAACTTTAGAGGGAACCATTTTCCTATGTAAGTTAGCAATGAGATCTGACCATTTGCATGAAATTCTATTAAAATCTATGGTTTGAACATGAACATCATAATATATCAATAAAGCAAAAGATATAAAGGTAAAACAGTTTTAACACAATGAAAAAAACTAGAATTCAGAAGTAAAAATACATTAAATAAATAATACTCTATAGAGACATGATATGAGTTGATACATGGATGTTGCAAAGGAAGAAAATGCATAGTGCTGTTGGGCCAACACAACCAAAAGTTATGCTCTGTGAAAAGTAAAGAAAAAAGGGGGGGTGAGGGGGCTTTATGGTAATGGTATTTGCATTAAGTGTCTTGTTAAAGGTTGCTTTAACAGGCTATTATTAATGAGGCATGTTCTGAAAAGAGGGAAATTATTAGCAAAAATTTAAATGATGGCCTGAACAGGATGTGTGAAAGTTCTTTTCAGACCTGACAAATTTTTAATATATCCTGAATAGCTAGAGCTACCCTAACCAGTCAAAATAAAGCTGTAGACATAGTGATGCCAGATTTTGTTATATATTATAGAGCAATTATAATGAAGACAGTCAAGTTCTCCTTCAAGAGTAGATACGTAAAACAACAGAACAGACTTGGCACTCCAGAAATTGACCCAAGCACCTATAACCAACTGATCTTTGACAAACAAGCTAAAAATCACTCCCTGGAGAAAGGGCAGTCTGTTCAACAAATAGTGCTGAGAATATCAGACTTCTGAATTCAGAAGTGTGAAACATGACCCCAACCTGACATCCTATACAAATACCAACTCACAATAGATTCTGAGCTAAACCTAAGACCTGCAACCACCTGGTAGGAGAAATAGATAAACAGAAACTCTGTATAACATTGGAATAGGCAGAGCTCTGGAGTGTGAGGGGCAGCCAGAAGCGCACACAACAAAGGCATCCACAGACAAATGAGTGTATCAATCTAAAATGCACTGTAAAGCAAAAGAAACATTAAACAAGGGGCAATGAACAGAATGGAAGAAAATACTTGTAAATTATATATCTGATATAATACCCAGGATGTATAAGGAGCTCCAGAAACTCATGAAGACATACAAGGTAGTAAACAAATGGGCTAAGGATATGAACATGTTTTACAAAGGATGAAATACAAATGAACAACACACACATGAACAGATAGGATACTAGCCATAATGGGAATGCAAATAAACAACTAAAATGATATTTCACTTCTCCCTTATTACAGTAGCTGTAATCATAAAATGTTTAAAATGCTGGCAAAACTGTGGTAAAGGTGACTTTGAAATACTCTTGGTGGGAATATAAATTATGGAATGCCATTATAAAAGAAAAAATGAAAATTACTCAAATATCTGAGCATACATCTACCATACGACCCAATCATCCCATTTCTGGTAATTTACCCCCAAAAATGAAATCAGCACTGAAGAGTTATCTGTATTTCTGTTAATAGCAGCTCATCTTACCAAAGCTAAAATATGGAATCAACCTAAATGTCCATTGACATTTGATATGTACACACTGTTGAATACTACTTAACCATAAAAAAGAATAAAACCGTGTCTTTTGTAACAATGTGGATGCTTCTGAAAAGCATTATGTTTCATAAGATAAACAGTTCCAAAAAGACAAATGTGATTCCCATGATTTGCGGTCATTGACTTCAGTCAATTTTCATTTTATTGCAGCCGACATATTGGGGTAGGAGTTCTAGAGGTGCAGGAGACCAGCTGTATCTGAGCATGGCCGGTCCTCATCCAGAATACTCCCGTCTTTCCCACTCCATTTCCCATGCCCATCATTTTTCCTTGGATCAAACGCTTTGTCTTTTATGCATAATAGCTTAAGGAAAACTGTGATCCGATCTCACGGAAGTAGCTCTGGATATGGAAAGGGCAAATTTTGTGCAATTCAGAAAATATTTTTTTTCGCCTTTATCCCTTCTCTGGCATGTTTTTCAGCACAAATTCAAGGCATGTCATTTTTCATCAAATTTCAACAGGCAACTTTCCTTTGTGTGCCACCCCTAACATTCCTGCCTAGATCTTCCCTGAGGCGATGGACACATCTGGCAGACTCAGGGACAGACTCACACCAGAAATATAAACATGAAAAGTCAATCAATAGATTTCAAAGTGTATCAGTCTCATATTTGTAATTGAAATTAATTCCAGCAGGAATGTCGCACTCTTCTTGCAGTACTGTAGCATCTAGTTCAGCAGACACGGTATATCTGTTTTTAACCCTATACCTTCTAGCCCATAAGTCTTTCTTTAACCTTACCTGAATGAGATCTCTGTGTATGTGTATTAATTCTTGCTTTATTCTCTAGGCCTTTACATATGTACAACTCACGTCAATAGAGTGTAAGTGGTTATTAGAATTAACAGTCCATCAGTTATTTTTAGTTTGAACTGCCATAACAAAATACCTTAAGTTAGACTTTTAAAATGGAATTTTATTTTCTCATAGTTCTGGAAACTAAAGATCCATAACCAAGGTCTACTCAACTTGATTTCTGGTGATGACAGTACATCACTGTTTCCTTGGCTTGCACATGGCAGCCTCCTTACTATATCCTTACATGACCTCTTCTTTGTGATAGTGATGACAAAGCACAACCTCTGGCGTTGTATCTTATAAGGACTCTAATGCTAATAGAAGGCCCACCCTCATGACTTGATCTAAACCCTGATTAGCTCCCAAGGACTCAATTCCCAAATATCACCATATTGGAGGTTAGGGCATGTCCATTTGTATTTCTTAATTATGTATTATCATATTTTGTTCACTTCCTAATTAGATCTATTATTGTTAACTTTGGAGCATATTAAGGCTCATATTGTTTTGCCTGTCACACACATTTCATATACTTTTCTCAAATTGCCAAATTAGCTTCAATTTTTAAATTACAGAAAATGTTTTTAATGTTTGATTCTGTGTTGTACTTTCAGCTATTGTTTCTTCAGTGACTTTATACGCTAACAAAATTTCTTACTTCATAAGAAAGAATAAATATTTGATAGCTTAATTTCTTGTTCCAAGCTATTGAAGGAAGTCCATTGTGTTGTCTTCACTGACATATTCCAAATAGAATCCTAGGCTGCCCCGTATTCATTTAGTGTCTATGGACAGAAAAACATCTATTACTATACACCATTTCCACATTTATAAGGGGGAAATGACACCTGCCTCCGACTGTTATAAATATTAAATTGTATATTTAAGGTATGGGACACACAGAAGCCCTCAATTAATGATATTTAATTCACTTAGAATTTTGCTGGTATAAAATAAAATATAGATAATTTAATTTTGATCCCTAAATTAATCAGTTTTATTAACATAAAGTATTCTAAAATCTTTCCTTCTGAGTTAAGATGCTATCTTTAACACCTACCAAATTTCTACGTTTGACTCAGTTGAAAAAAGAAAGGTCCCTACCATAAAGTGATTTGTGTGCAGGTGCTCTTACTTGCTCTAGGTTCAATCATTTACAGCTGTTTGTACAAGTGATTGAGCTAGTCTGCTCAATTCTTCAAGTAAAAGAAACAACAGCCCCCATTCAAGCAAAGGGTCAGTAGACCCAAACAGACTGCGTACAGGCACCATCATAGGTAAATACACTTCTACTCATTCAGTGCACACTGACCTGCCAGACACATCAAGCTGCCAGCACTCTGGACTGCACTCAGCCATCCCCACTCCTCCTAGCAAGATGTGCACAACAATCCCTTAAAAAATCTTTCTAAGTAGTCTAATGGAAGTCCTGAGTAACAGAGACATTGTCCTCAACAGGCTGCGGACTTTCTTATTCCTTCCTTTGTCATCTTAACCTAAAGCTGTGTTTTGTAGCTTTTCTCAAAAAAAAAAAAAAAAAAAAAAAAGAAAAAAAGAAAAAAAAGAAAAGAAAAAAAGAAAAGTCCACATATCCAAGATATTCTTTCCAAGAACAATTTTCTCTCCATAGTGAACTGAAAGCTCATTTAAACAAAAGAAAATTTGTTTCCATAGAACTACTTAATTTAGTTCTCATTCAATAAAAAGGGGGGGATCAATAACATAATTTGAATAATCCTATACAAATTTTCACATTTGTTTTCTAGAGGATATAAGATTTGAAGCTTATTAATAGTGATATAGCACTGTATGCTCACTCAGACTAAGACCTGAGCCAGAAAAAGCTTTCACATTTTGAGCAACCATGGATTCTAGCAGAAATAAGTTAGAAAACATCCAGCATTTGCTGCTTCAATTTATATTCACCAATGATTATCATAAAGTTTTCATTCTCTCTCAGCATCCTGCTGCTAAGGTTTCTCTGCCCTGGCCTCTGACTCACACTGCCACTGTGTAGTCTGCCTTGGTTCATTAATTGCTGTGTAGGTTTCTGGTTCACCTCCAAGTCACAGAGAGGATTTACTGCCCTTGCAAAGCTAGTGCAAGCACCTACTCTGTAAGGGTACTTAGTCTTTCAGCAGTCACCTCTGTCACGGAGGTGCCAATATGTATGGGAATAGCCAACTTCAGTTTCTCTTAGGGCTCAAGGCAAGCATTGTTTGAGGCCCAAGAATTTAATGCCGGGTAAAGAACTGAACCCCTCAGGGATGGGGAAAAGTCTTTGAACCCTTTTGCTTTATTTCTCAGCTCCTCTCTTTGAGTGAGTGAGAAATACAGCAAACAAAGACTCACTAGCTGTTTGCTCAGAAGGTCTTCTTGACTTCTATTAAAGCTGTCGCAGAGACTCTTATTCTATTACTAACTCTGTTTCTGAACTTGCTTTTTCATGGCTATAGTTTCCCAGTAGTCAGGACAGTCTTGTCCATATACTACAAGATCATGTCACTTCCTCTGCTCTTCCCAAATGCCCATCTGCCAACCAAATCAGAATTCTATAGAAAAGCTGCCCAGATTTCTCTTTAGTTCCATTTCACATGGTATAATGATAAGAGAGAAAAAAACTAGTTCAACATTTGAAACAATAACAGAAACTAAAACTAGACCAAAAATCTAATATTTACATAGTCTGATTTGTTTTCACATATGAAAGCCTTTAATTGTCACAGTAACCTTGTAAGAAAAAGTGTTATCTGAAGTTTTCAGATCAGGAAAGTGCAGCAGAGCAAAACTAAGTAATTCTAGCAATGTCATGGTAACAGGAAGTCACAGTGGCAGGTTCAAAGCCGACTCCAGCCACCCTGCTCTGAATGGACTTCACGCTGCCTTCCTACAGTAACTCCCCAGTGGCTTCCACATGACACTGTTATCCAGTCTAACAAAACACTGTGACTCCTGAGCTTGTAATTCACTTCCAAGTGCATCACAATGGATTTATTGCTAAAGGGATTGTCACAGAGAAATTGAGCAGAAGTAACTACACAAGCTGACACGTATCAAAATTGAACTTGAAATTCCACAGCAAAATATCAGTTTTGACATATGCATGTCAACATATAAAGAATATAAAACACTATTTGGAAAGCATTACCTTCATTTTATGAAAAACGAAACCAAACTTCAGGTAAGTCACATGTCTTGACCATTATTTCATGGGTAGTGGCTGAATAATTTGCCTACAGTTTATTCTTATTAACCTGAGCACACTCTCTCTTAAATAAGTTGTATGCTACCCAGAGTATCAGAATACACTCTAGTTAATTACTCTTACTCTAGAAGTTTAAGGTTTTACCCTAGAAGAAATTTTCTTCATTGTTGTTTTATGGCTCTGGGAAAACAGACCTGCCATCTTCAAGGGCTTCACTGCTGAACTCAAATGGTTGGCCTTGACCAAAGTCAGAACTGACAGATACAACTGACCTTGCATAGAGGCAGCCTATCATACAGGCTTAACAACCACATCCTTAGAGCTTCCCAGCATTCTAGAAACTACTGAAACCATATCCTTTAACCCCACTAACCATTCAGCTTAATGGAAAAAGCACACAGAGTTCTTTTCTTAATGGCAGCTAGCTAATCAACTTTAAAAAGAGAAACAGAACCAACACCATTGCTAAACTGGCTCATCTTCCACCTGCAGGCTTCAGCATCTCATATGAGTGCCAGCTCATGTCCGTGCTGCTCCACTTCTGATCCTGTTCTCTGCTTGTGGCCTGAGAAAGAGGTGGAGGATGGCTCAAGTGCTTGGGATGCTGCATGCATGTGGGACACCCAGAGGTGGCTCCTGGCTCTGGCTTTAGATCAGCTCAGCTTCAGCCTTTACAATCAATAGGGGAGTGAACCAGAAGATGGAAGATGTTTCTCTCTGTGTGTCCTTTTCTCTGTGGATTTGCCTTTCCAATAGGAATAAATAAATCTTAAAGAAACATAGGAAAAAAAATACAGGGAGCAGAATTTTGCTGTCCCAACTAGAGAGCCAGTATGGTGTGGAATATTTAATGTGTTTTTGTTGTTATAATCAACCAATTACACTTAAAACTAAAGACCAAGTGAGTTTGTGAATGAATGCATGAAACATCAAAGTCCCTTACCTTTCAGTTCATTCATGTAAGGTAAAATATTAACTTTTGGAATAGAAAAAGACAATAAGCATTATTCTGTATTTCATTATCTAATTTGGAACTAATGAAGAAATGAAACAGAAAGATAGGGCCAAACCCCGTCAAAATGCCTGATTTATTGATAGGACTATTTGGAAATTGTAGCGGAGGTGGACTTTTCAAATAATTCTAAGATTGGATTTGATTATTACCCACCACTCCCAGGCTTGGGACTCTGTCCAAACTGTACCTCATACCTGGGCTCTAAACACTCTTGAGCAAGCACAGGCAGCACAGACCCAGCAAGTCCAGCCTCTCCTACTGGATTCACCACTGAGACACATCTGTCCTGCTCTAAGGAGAGCAGGAAAAGACAAACAAAGTTTTTCTTCTGGGAAGATGAAATTCTGTTCTATATATGAATCCAAAAATTAAGGGAATATTTCCCTTAAACTTATACTGAAGAGGTTTTCAAGCTAAGAACTCCCTTATGTACCTCTAATTGTGTACTGAACATCTCATTCTGAGTATAACCAAGTACCTAAACTTCAAAAGTTTGAAAATGGATACATTTATTTTATGTCTTAATGGTTCCTTCAGGAATGTGTCGCTCTTACAAAAAAAGGTACCACCACCCAATTCGAAATTCAAGCCAAAAATTGAGTTAAACTTGTCCTTCATGCCTCTGCTTTTTCCTCCTTGAACTAAACATTCTTTCTTGACTTCAGCCCCTAAATATCGAATACATCCCAATTCTCTCTCTTATCAACATCAACATTCTTTCAGTACATTCCTTTGAAATTTGCATTTTTTAGTATTTTTATCAAATTATTTTCATTGTATTTGAAACATGCACACATACACAGAAATAGAGAGAGAGAGATTGAAGAGAGGAGAAAGGGGAGAGAGAAGAGAAAAAGGAGGGAGGGAGGGAGAATCTTTGATATACTGAGTATTCACTACATGAATGTGCATGAAAGCTAGGGCTGGACCAGGCCAGAGCCTATACGTCAGAACTCCATCCAGGTAATCTATATAGGTGACAGGGGCCTAGGCACCTATGCATTTGCTGCTTTACTTGATGGCCAATAGCAAACCAAACCAGAAATAAAGGGTTCAAGAAAAAAAAAAAAACAGGTATTCCAATAAGGACTGTGGGTATCCCAAGGAACACAATTGTTGCATCAAAGCCCTAACCTCTTTTATTTTTTATTCTTTCCATTTACCAGCTCATTCTTCTAATGAATTTTATTTACACAGAGTTTATTCTTCTAATGAATTTTAAATTTATTTTCTAAATATAGAAATTATTTTTTCATTTATCTGATTTCAACTTCTATATCATCTTGAGGTTTCAACTTCAATCATGCTTCTAAATAATCTTTTTGGTCTTCTTAAGAATTGTTAAGACATCCTATTTATTTCCACAGAATAATGAAATTTCTCTTTTGAGTGTACTCTTCACAGTTCAAATGCTTTTAACATTTCTTTCCTCCATTACCTTCCAATTTCAATACAAGAAAGGATGAAGGTGAGATCATTCAACACTACACATAAAACTTCTTTAAGCAGAGTTGGGGAACATAGCAGAGGCATAAACATTAATGAATGGGGAAGTTCTAAATTATTATGCCAACCTTTGATATTAGAACATCTCTAATAGGAGAGGTAAATGAACTAGTCAATGGCTGTAACTAACCAGCTTGCAGAAATGACTGTCAAGAACCTGCCATATGCTTCTCTTTCAGAAAACATTAAAACCTGGAAATAAATGAGATTAGTTAAAAGGTATGAGACATTGAGCAAAGCAGATAGATTCTGATACAAGTTAGTAATCAGAGGAAGAGTATGAACAGGGAAAGAATAAAATGAAAATGAAGGAAGGGGAAAGCACCTCCCAGGAAGAGAGACAGAAAGTGTATCACTTAAAAGGAGAGAAAGTGTGTGTGTGTGTGTGTATGTGTGTGGAGAGAGAGCGAGCGAGTGAGCGAGCAATCACGGCTTCTGGAATTGTCTTGGGTTTTTAAGGGTTCCTTGAATCCTCCTTTGTCTGGGCGGGAACTTGCTGAAGACTTCCTCCCTTGGTAGTTTCTAATTCATTGGGAAATAGCTTTGCAATCTCTGTGTTGTCCATGTGACGGTGCTATTTTTCTGGTCACCTTGTGAGGGACAAACAGGGAACTTACAAACGTAAGCTTCCCAAAGTGTTCAAACACAGACAGTGTGATAGTGGTCCAGGGAGAATGGTCTCACAAGGTTTGCCTCTGAAACAAACAAGATTTTAGTGGCCTTGGGTGATCTCATTAATCTACAATCAAAGCAAGAATTCAGCAAGTAATGAGTAGGAAAAACACTGTAGAAAATGGGGATAAAACAATAATCAACCCTCAAAATGTTTGGATTTGGAAGACAGGCTAATCTTTTGCTCGATGGTGCCAGCATCCCATATAGGCACTAGTTCATGTCCTGACTGCTCCAATTCAAGCTTCCTGCTTATGGTCTGAGAAAACATTAGAGCATGTCCCAAGACTTTGTGCCCTTGCACCCATGAGAGACCTTGAAGAAGCTTCTGGTTCCCAGCTCAGCTCAGTCTGGCCCTCATGGGAATTTGGGGAATGAACCAGCAAAAGGAAGACCTTCTCTCTCTGTCTCTCCTTCTCTCTAAAATCTTTCAAAGCAAATCAATCTTGTTAAAAAAATCTCAAGATGTCAATTTACTTATATAAATTCTTTTTTTGTGTACTTCAATATCATATTTCCCTGATTTGTGGCAATTTGTAAACATCTTGTGTTTCCATCTTGCTATAATTCTTTTGATTTCTTAAATATTATTTTATTTAACCAAAAGTCAATGTAACACACACAAAAGAGAGTAAGACTCGGAAAATGAGATTTAGCATCTGCTGATTCACTGCCCAAGTGGCCAAAACAGCTACAGATGCACCAGGACAAAGCCAGGAGCCAGAATCTCCAGCTATGTCTACTACATGGGTTGCATGGGACCACGTACTCAGGCCATCTTCAACAGCCTTCCTGGGTACATGACCATGGAACTACATCAGAAGCCAAGTAACCAGGGCTTGAACCAGCACGCCAAGACAGAAAGCCAGCATCACAAAGTCGCTTAATCTGCTGGGCCACAATGCCAGTTCCAACACATTTGTAAACTGTACTCATACATTATTTAAGATGAAAAGTTGGAGCATCAAATAGAAGAAAAAGCAGTAAAAATTTTGAATACTTGGGGAAGTATCAAATAATTTTTTTCTCATTGACAGATTTTACTTAAAGAACTTACAGCTAACTGGTAAAAGTATGTCATAATGATGGAGTTTTTAATGTATTTAGGAAAATTCATACCACAATATATGCTATCACATATATGTATACACACACACACAAATATAGATTACCCAGACTCAGAAGAGTAATAGGTCAGAAATATGATACAGATCTCATTGACATCAAAAAAGCATGCTATTAGTATGTGATATTTTCTCAACTTTTCATTAGGCTTCCTTGCTCTTTTGGGCTGTTGGTAGAACTCAATTCTTGGCATTTCTAGATTAGAGATTCCTGTTACCTCGCTGACCAACCACTGAGGCTCATTCCTAACTTCTGATGCCCACCCCCATTTCTGTTTTGTTGTTGTTGTTGTTATTTAGTTTTTTTTTAGTTTTTTGTTTTGTTTTTTTTCTTTTTTTTTTGTCTCATGGATCCTTTTCTCTATTTTCAAAGAGATAGAAAGGTAAGTTCTGTTAGAATGTTTAAACTTTCTTACATTTTGTCTCTACAATACAGGTGTCTTTCACCTATTCACATAACTAGATTTGAACAACCCACATAATAAGGAGTAAACTCTCCATTTAAACACATCTGCTTGGTGTCTTTGCACCAAGGTAACATGTTTGCAGGAAGTGGGAATTAGAACTTGGGTACCTTTGGGAGTATATAATTCTGCCTGCTGTATAGGAATATACTAAAACTTGGAAAAAAGACTGTAGACCTATAAGTTTGAAGTTTTTAAAATATCACAAATGTAATGCAATGCAATGCTACTTATGGGTATAATACAAAAAGTCTAAAGGCAAAGACCTGTATCTGTATCTACCTTTAACTACATATATAGAGAGAATAGTCTTCATTTTTAAAAATACTACAAATGAAGTAGAAATTTTAATGGAAAAACAAATCAAATTAAAAAAAATAGATACAGAAAGGGCAGGGAAAAAGTAAGTAAAGACCAAAAAATAAGAGACAATGGGTCTGGCACAGTATAGCCTCGTGGCTAAAGTCCTCATCGATCTCATATGGGCACCTGTTCTTATCCCAGCAGTCCTGCTTCCCATCCAGCTTCTGCTTGGGGCCTGGGAAAGCAGTCAAGGATGGCCCAAAGCCTTGGGAACCTGGAGGAAGTTCCTGACTCCTGGCTTGGAATAGGGGCAGCACCAGCTGTTGTGGTCTCTTGAGGGGTGAATCATTGGACAGAAGATCTTCCTTTCTGTCTCTCCTCCTCTCTGTATATCTGACTTTGCAATAAAAAAAAATCTTAAAAAAAGAGAGAGAGACAACCCACATAATCAAATGACAGATGCTAAGCCAAAGTATACTGATTACTACAAAATAAATGATAATTACAATCAGTGGACCCAGTTTTCAAAAGAAGTTAATAAAACAACATGTATTATTAAAGCAGTGATGTGTCAATTTTAGATTTTTTTCAATTTTAGATTTTTACATGAAAACAAAATTCTTTTGTAATTCCATTTTCTAAAAACTTTTTGAAGTGTTTCCATATATCAATAAATCACTTTAAAGTATTCTGACAAACAATGTATAATTCAAGGCCAACATTGTGGCTTAGCAAGTAAAGCCACTGCCTGGGATGCCAGCATGCAAATTTGCATCAGTTTGAGTCCACACTACTCTACTTCCAATCCAGCTCCCTGCTAATGTACCTGAGAAAGTAGAATTTGAGAGTAGAATAATAGCCACTAGACACTAGAAAGGTATGAGAGGAGATAGAAGCAATTTAATAAATGAGTAAAATACAATCATGTGGCAGAAATAATGTTTAGTGCAGTACAGTACAGTAGGCAGATTAATTTAAAGAACTTGAAAACAGTAACTCAAAATTTCCCAACACAAAGAGATAAATGTTTAAGATTATAGAAAATTAATAATCCTGATTGGATCAGTACACATTCTAACAATATCTGCATATACATATCAAAATCATACTGTGCTCCATTATATTGACAGTACTATGCATGAAATAAAAATAAAGATGGAGGCTGCCTTTGTGATATAGTGGTGAAACTCCCTCCTGTGGTGTCAGAATCCCATATGGATGCCTTTTAGAGTCCCAGGTGCTCACTGGCTTGGGAAAGCAATGGAAGATGGCCAAAGTATTTGAGTCCCTGCCACCTGCAGGGGAGATGTGACTGAAGCTCCTGGACCCTGCCCAGCCTTACTGAATTCCAGCCATTACATTCATTTGCAGAGTGAACCAGTGGATGGAAGACCTCTACATATCTCCTTTTCTGTATCTGACTTTCAAATAAATAATCTTTAAACTAAATTCATTAAAATAGAGGATATTTGTAGCCTCAGGTTATGCGAAGATATATCACAAGATTCAAAAATGCACACTACAGAAACAGTGACAAATAGAAATAATACAATGTAAAGGGTTTTTTTTAATTCTCTGAAAGATAGGTAAAAATAATAGAAATGATAAAAAAACTGGTATGTTAAGCCCTAAAATCCAAGTATTTTCATTAGTCTACATGCATTGTGTTACTCTGTGCTAACGCTGTTTACTTAGAAATTCACAGGTTACATAAGAATATAAAGCATGTAAACAGTCCAAGAATATTATTAACAAAAGGAATCAAAGATCAGTGATAGCAGCCATCATGAACATTACTGAAACCAAATTTGAAAGAGAAAGTTCCCAAAATGTGGATACTTTTTCTCACCATATGCCATCAGCAACCAGTAAAACACATGATGTAATAAGGAAATGCACCAAGAATGGAAATAGTGCAATTTAAGGATTGAGCTCTAATCTTAATTCCTCAGTACCTTGGGATCTGATGTTAAATTTATGCACAATGATTCCCTTTCTAAAATATAATGGGGGAGCTACAAGAATGATCCATCACACATGTTTGGATATGTAACATTAGCAGTTGAAGATTATTCAGTTGTTCAGTCAACAACTTCAGTGGCCAAGTTCTGTGTGTAGTTCCTGAGGGTGGGTGAGGTGGGTCAAGAACAAACACAAACCATCCCCAGCTCTGAAGAGGAAACCGTGAGGATGGCCTTCCCCTTAGGCAGTAGGGTTGTGTAGATTCTGCTGTGGCACCATCTGTCCCAGATGTGTGCAGTCAGGAGAAAACAGGTGGGAAACGCTCACTACCTGCAGTGGCTCAATTTCACCAGCTGCAGATGGCTTTGTAGGATAAATAAATAGGGGGTCTCAGTGACAGGCAAATTATATCAGACAGTGTCACCAAAGATGAATGAACTCCCTGTCTAAAGTGGGAGGTGGGCTTGCAGATACACTTTGGGGAGAGTCCAATCTCCTCTATGCTTTCTGATCATCTCCATCCAAGTGCCCCGCAGGCCTGTGGTGCCTAACACCGCATCATCTCAAAGCCCCTACGTACAGAGGGCACAGTGATTAATGATGCAGCACGGCACTCAGGCTCATCCACTCATCCTCAGGAGTCTCTAAAAAATAGCACCTGTGTACCTGGCCCACAGTAGGTATCTGACAGCTACTTACCAAGATAGATTGCAATGAAAAGTCATTCACTTCTATCACTGAAAAATATGGGTAGAATCTGTTGTTTTACACTGTTTCTGAAAACAAGCCATTTTAAATAAACAAAGCTAAACCTGATGCAATCTGATTTCCATGTTGTCACAAGTTTGCTTCCATTGTCCCAAACTCCTGCCTGGATTTGAGCTCACTGAAAAGGATCTCTGTATCTCAAAGACAGGTAGAATCACAGAAAGTTATAGATATAAAAAAAAAACAGAATTAAGTTTTGGTGCCATTATTAAATAAAAGAATATTTCATGTATTCAAATATTTCCTTTTTGTTTCTTCCACCAATGCCCTATTATCTCTCCATGGAATTCACTTGCAAAAATGCCTGACATTCCTCATCTACAGCAAAGCGTGTTTGTCAAGGTGATTGGATGGAGGAGAAAACTTACATCCCAAGGCATAACTAGCTCTAATTGTTTCCTAAAATGCGTAACCACCTCTACAAGCAATTCAGTACAAGGGGGGAGCAGCAGACAGGAGTTCAAAGAGAAAGAGTATAATATCATATAGGCTACATTAACTAAAAGTAAATTTATCCTTGGCTTTTCCACGTACTTTGCTTCACAACCTCTTTTGACCTTTAGCTCTCCACACACCTGATTGACTGTGTTAATGTGCTCACTGGTAAAATGTGAAATGTATAGCTAATGACTTAAAAGAGCTACTGCCAAGGAATGATTAACAGGCTGGGAAGAAGAGAGCAGACGGCTTCATGATGTGCACCTGTGCATGCAAAGAGTTAATGCACTCCCAAAGGCTTTCTGCCCCTCAGGAGGATATCCCTCACTTTGAAGTTAAAAAAAAAAAAAACCCAGGTGTGCATGAAGAGGAATGCCAGAAGAAAAGAGGCCGTTTTAGGAGATATCGAACTCCAACCTTAAATGATTTAAATGCAATCCCCATGTGCAGCTGCTAAACCAAAGCACCTCACCCCAGGGAAGAGATGAGAAATTTTGAGGGCGATTGAACACTGAGAATTCTCATCGTGGCTTAGCAAAAGTGACTTAGTACATGTGCTCCCATAATTACTAAGCGCCCAGGCACTCACTGGCTCTGAAACACACAGTCATCCGTGTGACAACTCTGGTGCTGGTGTAAGCAGCAATCAGATGAAGCAAGAGTGAGCACCTTGTGCTTTGCAATCTGCTAGTGCTCCAGGCAGTTTCCAGGAATGAATGTGTGGGTTGCGCACTCACACTAAGACTATTCATTGGATTTTAAGATTAGGTGTGCACAGCTAATCAAGGCAGGGAGAAGCAAATAGAATACTTAGGCAGTTCCATATATGCAGCACCTCCTAGCAGCCTGGAATTTTATATACATGCCTTTAACATGAAATTGCGAACCTTATGGAGCATTAAAGAAGTAGAAAAGTTGAGCTACCCCATTCACGAATAGAAAAATACTGTCAGGACTATAGAGGTCTCTGGAAGACCCTCACCTCAAAAGCACTGTCACCTAAAAATTAACATCAGTACTGGCGATCTATTTGTTACTTCATCTTGTAGATTTTCCATCTAAACCTGTACTTCTAAATGCTAGTTTGGTCCCACTTATTTCTAAACTATTTATCATGGAAACACACACCATGGATTCTCTTGTATCTTCATTCAACCCAAAAGCACATGTGGTTTTATCTGTAACTTGTTCACTTCATTGTTGTAGTATTGTATGTTATGACTGTATTATATTTGTTCATATCTTCTGCTTTTGATAGATTTTGTATAAAAGTGACTATGGAAATCAATTTGTGAATTCAATTTTTTAAATTTTATATGATCCACTATATAATGACAGGTCTACTTCCCCACTAACCATAATATTCAGCAAAAAGTAGGAAGACCACAGTTCCATAGTGGTATAAACAAAAGCTAAAAACTACAATCATATCATAAAGTGTCTGTTTTTTAACAATTTCTATATTCTATATTAAGTGTACGTATCAGGGGAAACATATTTTTTTCTTTTTCAGACCAGCTTATTTCACTTGGCATAATGGTTTCCATTTGCATTTACACTGTTGCAAAAGACTTCATTTCTCTTTGTAAATAAGCAGTATTTCATAGTGTATATTCACCTTATTTTTTTGGTCCATTTATCAATTGATGGACATCTGAGTTAATTCAATATTTTGGCTATTGTGGTGTTGATTTTATTTCTTTTGGGTTAATCCCCAGGAATGAAGCCACATGGTAGACCTATTTTCAAATCTCTGAGGAATTCTATACTACCTCCCAGAATGGTTGTACTGGTCTATATGTCCACCAACAGTGGATTAGGTTACCTTTTTCTTGGAAAGTCAGAATACAGAGAGAAAGATCTTCCATCTACTTCCACTCACTCCCCAAGGGATCTCAATGGAGGGAGCCGAGCTGATCTGGAGCTAGGAACCAGGAGCTTCTTCCAGGTCTCCCGTGAGGGTGCAGGGTCCCAAAGTTTCGGGCCATCCTCCTTTGCTTTCTAGGCCACAAGCAGTGAGCTGGTGGGAAGTAGAGCAGCCAGGACTTGAATCGGCAACCATATGAGATCCTGATGCATGCAAGGTGAAGACTTTGGCCATTAGGCTATTGTGCTGGGCCCCACCCATTTCTTAATTCGATGATTTTGTTGTAGTTGAGTTCCTTGAGTTCTTTATGAGCATTCTTGTAATTACACATGTCTTGATTTCAATAACTTGCATTTTTGCTAAATATATATTTGATGGTATGATTGGAGATGATGATGGACTAGAATCCTACATGATCAAGGTTAGGCAAAAATGCCTTCATTGTTACTGATGTCTACAAATATTTATAAAATGTATAAACATTGTGGAGAGTTGACTGTGGCCTCAACGCTGTTGGGTGTGGAGCAGGAAGCCCCCTTTCTTTCCTTTCCTTCTCTCCTTTGACTCACAGGGAATGTCTTACTCAGCAGTAAAAGCCACAGGGTGTGCCCCAGTTCTGCTCCCATCTTCATCATAATCAGTTCAAGACAATGGGTAGAGCAAATGACAGATCCTCTGCATCATGTAACTGTCAAAATTTTGGAGCATTTGCTCCAGAGCTACACTCATATTCTTTATGTGAGCAAAGGGATTCACTTGAGCTTCTAGAGGCTAACACAGCATCAGCCCATAAGAAAATCTGCTCCCACACTGGGAGATCTGGGTAGTGACATCACTATACCCTGAAACATCAGAACGATGACAATTCAATCTAAATTTCTTGGTATTACTGGAATCTATCCAGTAAAAACAGGCAAGCACCTACAAATGTCTCATGGCACGTAGGACTAGAAAAGGGTTCAGCTCACATTACCTAATCATAGGACCAGGGCAGCTGGTATTATAAGCCACAGCATCTGTTGGACTCTTCCAGCAGGACCTGAGGAAGGGCCATTTATAAGGCACAGTCCTAAAGTCACAAAAATTGGTACCACAAGTCCCAGCATAACTCAGTCTTTCCAGTAGGGCAAGATAGCAGCCACCCTTTTCTCCCTCACAACCAACGACAAGACCCTGGCTTTCATATTTGCCAGGGAGACTGGACTGATACTGAACTCTCTGTGGGCCAAAGATACACTCCAAAGAAACTCTTATCCAGCTCAAAGCCACATTCAGCAGACTGCTGTGTCACAGACAGAGCTGATACAAACAGAAAAACAGAAGACTCAGAGACTACACTTCTGGGCTTACCTAGAACCACAGCCAAATCAACAAGTCAAGCAATACTCTGTGTTCAAGATAAACCCTAGGCCCTGTCACAATGAAACATATTCCATAGAAAAGAAAGGATGAGTACATCAGATGGACTGACATCAATATAGAAACACAGGAGATATGAAGTAGCAAGATAACATAACATAATAGCCCTCCAGAATAAGATATTGAAGGAAATATATGAAATAATAACTATAGAATTCAAAACAATGATTGTAAGGAAACTCAACAAGATACAAGTGAACATAGATTAAAGAAATGAAGAAATCAATGAGGGATACAAATGAAAATACTAGTCAGGAGATAGAACCCATTAAGAAGAATCAAATAGAAATTTTTGAGATAAATTACTGAACCAGTGAAATGAAAAAATAGGATTGAGAACTTTAACAGCAGTGGAAGAAAAAATCTCTCACATGGAAGCTAAGACTTTTAAGATAACTCAATCAGTCAAAAATACATAGAAAAAATTAAAAGAAATGAAGAAAGTTCACATGAAATACTGGATGCCATTAAATGACTAAATGCTCATATTATAGAGATTCATGAAGGAGAAGAAAAGGAAAAGAGTATTGAGAACTTACTAAATAAAATAGTTGAAAACTTCCCAGGCCTTGAAAAATACATACGCATCCAGACACGAGAAGTTCAAAGAATCTTAAGCAGACTTAGTCAGACAAAGTCATTTCTAAGGCATATTGTCATCAAACTGCCAAAAGTTTAAGATAGGGGAAATATCCTAACAATAATGCAAGAAAAGCATATGAGACATTTTCTATGAATTATCAGATACTAAGCCATAAATTGAAAAAGGTTGAAATCACACCATTTATCTTCTCAAACTTTAAAGATATAAAAGTCAAAAATAAGAACAGAACACAAATAGGTGAAAATTAATTAATGTGCTAATAAATGATCAATGAGTCATTGAAAAAAGTGCAAAGAGAAATTAAAAACTTTCTTGGAGAAAATGAAAACACAACATATCAAAACATGTAGGAAAAGTAAAAGGCAGCATTAAGAGTAAAATTTATAGCATTATGTGCTTACATTAAAAATCTAGCCATACATCTTGAAGACTTATTAACAAAAACAAACCAAATTAAAAAATGAAAAGGAGGCAAAAAATAACAAGGGTCAGAGCAGAAATATATGAAATTGAAAGTAAAAAAGATACAAAAGATCAAAGCAAGTTGGTTTCTTAAGAACATAAAACAGACAAACTTCTAGCCAGACTAACAAAGAAAACAGAGAAAAACTCAGATAATATTAGAGATGAAAAAGAACCATTACAAATGACATCACTAAAGTACAACAGATTATAAATTAACTATGAAAAATTATATTCTGATAAACTGTAAAATGTCAAGGAGATGGATAAATCTCTGGTTTCATGTAAGCTACAAAGATTAAATAAAGAGAATATAGACAACTTAAACAGACCTATAACAAGCAACAAAATTGCAGGAGTAATCAGAAGTCTTCTACCAAGAAAAAGATTGATAATTGACATTTTTGCAACTGAAATACACAAAACATTCAAAGAGGAAGTAACTACAAAACTCTTTAAGCTATTCCAAATTACTGAAAAAATGGGACACTGTCAAAGTCTTTATGTCAGCATTACTTTTATACTGAAAAGCCAAAGATATGACATAAAAAGAAAACAGACCTATAAAACTATTAACATTGATACAAAGATTCTCAACAAATTATTAGCCAATTGAATCCAACATTTTATAATAAAGATCAAGCATGACAAACATGTGGAATTTATTCCACAAATGCAAGGGTGATTCAACATTCACTAATAAATATCATCAATCACATCAAAAATGAACAGAACCATATGATCATTTAAAAAGATGTAAACAAAGCATTAAAAATTCAATACCACTTTTTGATAAAAAAATAATCTACAAATTAGATATAGAAGGAATATTCCTTAAAATTATAAAAGTTATATATCACAAAACAAAAGCCAACATCAGAATGAATGGGAAAAATCTGAAAGCATTTCCTCTCAGATCTGCAGCAAGACAAAAATGTCTAGTTTCATCACTCTTATTCAATATAGTTCTGGAAGTTTTAGCAAAAGCAGTTAGAGAAAGAAATCAAAATTAGAAAAGTGGAAGTCAAATTATCTACATGTGCAGATGACATGATATTGCACATAAATAAACGTAAATAATCCACTAAAAATTGCTAAAAGTATTGTATCAATTCAGCAAAGTTGCAGGTTACAAAATAAATACTCAAAATCAGTAGCTTTTGCATGCTAATGAACTCACAGGAAGAAATCAAAAAAAGAAATTCCATTTGCAATAGACACAAAAAATATCAAATATTTAGGAACAAATTTAACCAAATAAGAGTGAAAGATCTCTACAATGAAAATTATCAAGCAATGATACAAACACTCAACAAAGGCCAGAAAAAACACCTATGTCTTGCTTATGGATCAGAAGAATAAAAACAATGAAATTGTCCATACTACCTAAAGCATTCTGCAAATTTAATGCAAACCCTACAAAACATCAGTGACACTTTTTAAGCTATTAGAAAAAGAAATTATAAATTGTATTTGGCATCACAAAAAGATTCAGAAAAGCTGAAGTGATCCTGAGCAAGAAAAGAATCAAGTTTGTGGTATTACAATACTGGCAAAAGCCATCTAAAAAAGTTATAATAATTAAAAAGGCATGTCACCGTTACAAAAATCAACACACATACACATCAATGGAACAGCAAAACAGTCAAGATTTATTCCACATATACACTGCCAATGAATATTTGACAAAGTGCTATGATAACACATTGGAATAAATATAATCTCATCAACAAATGGTACTGGCCAAACTGGATGTAAAATTTAGAAGAATGAAATTAGAGCCATAGCTCTCACCATATAAAAATCAACTCGAGATTAATCAATTATATTAAAGATCTGAACTTATGATGCTGTTGGAAGAAAACGTAGGGAAACACTTCAAGACATCAGTACAGAGGATGAATTCTGTATAAAACCCGGAAATCAAAGGCAACAAAAGCAAAACTAAGCAAACAGACTTGTTTAGCTTCTTACACGGAAGCTTTTGCACAGCAAAGGCAATGATCAATGGAGTGACAGACTGGGAAAATTACTTGCAAACAACTGTTCTGAAAAAGGGTTAACATCTCAACTACATCAGCAACATGAGAACCTCAAACCACCCCCCACAAAAAAGAAAGAAATCCCGTTGAGAAATGAGCAAAGGATTTTGACAGTTCTCAAAAGAAGATTTAGAGAAGCTGGTACAGAATGTCAATCCTCCACCCATGGTGCCAGTGTCCTGTATGGATACAGTTCATGTCCTATATGCTCTACTGGTCTGGCTCCTTCCTAATGGCCTGGGAAAGCAGTGGAGGTTGGCTCAAGTCCTTGGATCCCAGCACCCATGTGGGAGAACCAGGAGAAACTTTTGGCTCCTGGCTTTGGGTTGGCTCAGCTATTGGGGCCATTTGTGAAGTGAATTAGCAAATAGAAGATCTTTTTCTGTCTCTTCTTCTCTTTGTAAATTAAATCAATACATAAAAATCTTTATGTTAAAAAAGAAGAAATATGGGCCCAGCAGCGTGGCCTAGCAGCTAAAGTCCTCACCTTGAAAGCCCCGGGATCCCATATGGGCGCTGGTTCTAATCCCAGCAGCTCCACTTCTCATCCAGCTCCTGCTTGTGGCCTGGGGAAGCAGTCAAGGACGGCCCAATGCTTTGGGACCCTGCACCTGCGTGGGAACCCGGAAGAGGTTCCAGGTTCCCGGCTTTGGATTGGCGCGCAGCAGCCGTTGTGGCTCACTTGGGGAGTGAATCACCGGATAGAAGATCTTCCTCTCTGTCCCACCTCTCTGTATATCTGACTTTGTAATAAAATAAATAAATCTTTTTAAAAAAATAATAAAATAAAAATATAAAAAGAAGAAATATATATGACCAATAAATAGATGAGAATTTCATCTCAGAGAAATGCACATCAAAACTACAATGAGATACCACTTCTTCCAATTTGAATGCTTAAATTCCCCCAGAAAACATGGAGTAATAAATGCTGAGAAGGATGTGGAAAAAGGAGAACACTTATATACTACTGGTGGGAATGTAAATTAGTGCAGCTACTGTGGAAAACAGTTTGGAGATTGAAAAAAAAAACTAGAAACAGACATGTTATATGATCCAGCAATCCCATTACTGGATATAACGAAAATACTTGAACACAGTAAGTCAGAGAAACCTATACCATCATGTTCACAACACTGTTCAGAGCAAGCAATATTTGGAATCAATCAAGGTGTCCATCTCTGATAAAAAAGTGTGTGTGCATATGAGCATGTGTGAGTGTGCAATGAAATATTATCTAGTTATACAAATTAAATTCTACCATTTGCAGCAAAATGCATACAACTGAAGGTCATAATATTGAGTGAAATAACTCAGACTCAGAAAGACAAATAACACAAGAAAAAAAGCAATGTCTGTATGTACAAATATTATTGCAAATATAGTCTCATAAAATACTATTTTATATCTTTGTCAAGCCAAAAATTGTTAAGAATGCACTATAATTTACTATATTTGGTAAATGATTTGCACTATAATTTACTATATTTGGTAAATGATCATTTTTCTGTTCAATTATGACTTGTAGCCATTGCCTGTATTCCCACTAAATTAAGATCTTTTTGCTTTTTAGTCTATTAATTTCTTATATGGTGAAGTATTAAACAGTTTAATGTAGTGTAACACTAAAGTATATTATCACAAAACTTCAAAAAAAACAAAGAAGAAAGGGAGATGGTGGCAGGGGGAAGGGAGGAAGAAAGAGTATCATTGTGTTCTTAGCTACAAATCATGTTGAACCTGTTAAACACCAACTAAAACTCAAAAAGAAAATTTAAGAACCAAGCTGCTTCTCAGATTCTATTCCCATTTTTCTCTCCTTCCAAAGCTACCCAGAGTCAAAATCAGGAGCTACGCAGCTGACCATGGTTGCAATGTCAGTATACAGTCTTTTCCACTTACATGCTTGCTATCTTCCTTCCCTGTTCTAGAAGCCCTGAGGCACTTAAGAAATAGAACTCAACTTTTTTCAAATCTGTAGATTTTATTCACTCTCCCAAACTCCCTGTCTTCTCAGCCAAACCTACCTTGTTGCTACAGCACCTGTGGCTTGAAAGAATTACCACTGCAAGAGAACCAGGCACCTTTCTTAGACCATCCACAATATTTCTGGTAAGTGAAATTTGAACAGCCACTTTGGGTTCTTTAAGCCAGATCAGTCTGTACTTTTCCATAACCGTCTCTAAAACTTTTGAACAGTTACAAGTCAGAGATTTTACCCAATATTCTGATTTATTTGCCTTTATTTTTAAATGAGGATAATGTTATTTTGTTCCAAGACATCATTAGTACTTTTAAATTTCTTCTAACCAAGAATTGAATGAGAATTCAGTTTGTGGTAGTGCAAAGGACAAAATATATGGAACAAATCTGGATCCCAGCTAGGCTACCACATCTTCCTAAAGATTGTTGGTATTTATAAGCCATTTGAACATGTTTAATGTGAATAATGTATCTTTTAAATATTACTTCAACCCTCCACTGGATTTTAATTTTGATTAAGTTTTATAAAAGTCCTAGCACAGCTCTTCAGAATAAAATGACTTCAAGGTCTCTCCAAGTTGTGCAGGATTTTGCACTAAGTATTAAGCCTAATTCAAGGTAGTAAAGTTCAATGTATAGCCTGAGGGCAACACTGTCGGAACTACCAAGCTGCAATCAATAGCTCTTGACTAATTGTCTCTTTTGTGGTTAGTATGTTGCTTCTTTGTAACTTTGTGTTTCCCTCAACATGTATATATAAACTACGTGTGTGTGTGTGTGTGTGTGTGTGTGTGTGTTGAGTATGTCAGGTATCAGGAAGATATATGATAGTCTGTTTTTAAGAAGTCAGAGTGGCTGATCCACTGCTTACAATGTCATAGGTTACACTTTACATAGCAGAGACCAAAACCAACAAATGAAGGCTTACATAGGTTTTATAGCTCTGGCTTAATAATCATCCTTAGAAAATAAAGGAATTGGGCCCAGCAGCGTGGCCTAGCGGCTAAAGTCCTCGCCTTGAAAGCCCCGGGATCCCAAATGGGCGCCGGTTCTAATCCCAGCAGCTCCACTTCTCATCCAGCTCCCTGCTTGTGGCCTGGGAAAGCAGTTGAGGACAGCCCAATGCTTTGGGACCCTGCACCCACGTGTGGGAGACCTGGAAGAGGTTCCTGGTTCCCGGCTTCGGATTGGCGCATCGGCCCATTGCGGCTCAATTGGGGAGTGAATCATTGGATGGAAGATCTTCCTCTCTGTCTCTCCTCCTCTGTGTATATCTGGCTGTAATAAAATGAATAAATCTTTAAAAAAAAAAAGAAAATAAAGGAACATGTCTTACCTTAGTGTCAGAGAATTCAATCAGGGTTCAACCTATAGCAGAGTTAAATTAGTAGAATTCTTATCTTTCAAAATGTTCAATTGAAAGTGCTCAAATTTTGATGCATTTTAATTGGATACTAATTAGCAATTAGCTCACACTAAATGGACTGTCACCTTTTCCTTTGATAACTTACTGAAAATTAGCCCCTCAGTATCATCTGAACATGGGAAAAATGGATTGGGAGTGCTAGAGGTAAAGATGAGATTTCATCTGGTGCATTTGTATGAGAATTTTGAATGTACTGATATTTAAGGAATTCAGTAAATGCAAAAAAGGGGGAAAGGTTGAGAATGACAGACAGTGAGTTCTGCTCAGCAGGCACTGACTCTATAGTCAAAGCATAAATGGATCTACTCCTCTTTAAATGCTAATAAGTTCTTGCACTGAAAGGTATTTCATATGTAGTTGCTATAATATCAGGCACTAGACTATTCTGTGGTTGCCAAGGTAGACTGGGTATTTGAATGAATGTCAATACCAGGTGAGAACAAATCTAAAAGAGATGGTTAAATGTTAATACAAAAATATATTACATTTACAAAGTAAATAATACTATTCACTTCAATCACATTTGTTTCTCAATTATTATCATGGTGATAATTGAATTTTAGTCTATCATGATGGCATTTACTATAGTGATGAAAAATATATGAAAAGTTGTCGTGATCATGAACTGACATAAATAAGAGCTCTATTTTCCAATGTTTATCTAGCATGTAACTTTGATACTAAAGGCTAGATGGGAAGCAAAGCAGCCGGAACACAAACTGGCACCCAATGGGATCCCAGCAAATGCAAGGTGAAGATTCAGCCACTAGGCTGCTGTGCTAGACGCCAATATTAGTTTTAACATCTAAAAATCTCCAAACCTATCTAGGTAGAGTTTAATTTGGAATTGTAACATAAAATGACTCAACACATCTTTTATGTGTACAACAGTTCAATTCAAAGGTCATCCAGGCTCCCCCAAAATTATTACCTGTCCATGATCTGGGAAAAAAAATTATTGGGGAGAAACCATTTTCATTAGTCTAAGCTTTCATGTGCAGAAAAATTAAGAAGCTGGAGTTTGCCAATGTTGCCCAGCACCATGACCATTCTCATAGACCCTTTTATCAGAAATCTCAAGTTGAGAGACTTCAAATTTTAGGTACTGGGGGCCAGTGCGATGTCTTAATAGGTTAACCCTCCACCTTACAGCACTGGCATCCCAAATAGGAGTTGGTCTATTTCCCAGCTGCTTCACTTCCTATCCAGCTCCCTGTTTATGGACTGGGAAAGCAGAGGATGGAAGTTCAGCTTCTTGGACGCCTGCTTCCACATGGGAGACCCCGAAGAAAGTCCTGGCTTCAAATCAGATCAGATCAGTTTCAGCCTTTACAGCTGTTTGGGGAGTGGACCATCAGATGGACCATCTCTATGTCTCCTTCTCTGTTAATCTGTCTTTTAAATAAAAACAAGTAAATCTTTTAAAAATTTAAATAAAAAAGTTAGAAAGTACAAAGGCAAAATTTCAAACAAATTTTGCACCAAAATAAACATCTTTTAATCCCATTTTCCAAACAATTTTTTTGAAGTACTCTTGGGTATGACAGTCTAAAAGCATCATTGGATTGGAAAGGTAGTAATAAGTCATTGATCCTGCCTGATGTTGACACACATAACAGCGACAACCAAAGTGGCTGGAAACATCAAAGGAAAATATACAGAAAAACAGGATGGGCCAAACTGGGAGATTTTTCATGTTCTAGAGGAAACTATAAGAAAAAATAGACTGAGCTTGATGACAGCTCAATCCAGACCATGTTATAATACTAAATGATCCCTAAACAAATTTTGTTGTGTAGGGTCAAAGTAGATTAACAGACTCTAAAACTGGGCAGTTATTTTCTGGATGATTATTTAATTGCTACCTTACAACCAATGGACTCATTCACACTTTGTTCTTTTGTTTTTGTTTGTTGTCGTTGTTGTTGTCTTTACAGATTTATTTGTTTATATTGGAGAGGAAGAGAGACAAAGGGGAAGATCTTCCATCCACTGATTCACTCCCAAAGTGGCCACGATGGCTGGAGCTGAGCCGATCGGAAGCCAGGAGTCCAGAGACATTTCTGAGTCTCCCAAGTGGTGCAAGGTCCCATAGCTTATTTCATCTTCAACTGCTCTCCCAGGCCACAAGCAGGGAGCTGGATGGGAAGTAGAGCAGCAGGGATATGAACCTGTGCCCATATGGGATCGCAGCACATGGAAGGTGAGATCTTAGCCACTAGGCTACCATGGTGGACCCTTGTTCACACTTTGTAATTGGAGGGCAGAAATTTCCTGTAAGGAAGTAGTATGCCAAATCTCCATGACCTTAGGAAAAGATAGTTGCTACTGTGCATAATGAAGATATAAGAAGCAGTTACCATGATCCTGGTGAAGAAATTACCTGTCTCCAGGCTTGTGGCAGCAAGTCATCAGCCTCTACTAGACACAGGATTATAGAAGTAGTGGCTTCCCTATCAGAAAAGCATGTCACTCAGTGTTTGAACCTGAGAGCTCTGAGACAGCTCACATTTAATGTCAATTACACATGCCATGTATATCCAATCGCTCCTCTGTTTTCATCAAATACTAGTAGACTCAATAGTGGTTACATTCTGAGAATATTTGCAAGACACTCTAAACATTTCCTGTTCTGGGTAAGGCAGGAAACAATTCAAATATCCATCAACAGAAAAACTGACTGACAAATTGTGGTATCTTCATACAAAGAATGATAACACATTGTTAAGAGACATGTCTAAGAGGTAGAATCATACCAAGGAGCCAAAGAATTACAAACTCAGATTTTAAAGCAATGATTAGCTCTCAAAGCCAAAAAAAAAAGAGTGTAAGTATTTTTTTTACATTTTTGGTATTATATTTTATCTACTGATGGGTGGGCACTTCGGTGTCATTTTAGTATTACTTTTTTTTTATTAATGGCCAACTTGCTATAACCCCTGTTTCGCAACTGGGTGGATACTTATACAGGCTCAAGGGCTAAAAACATTCTTACATTTACCTTTGCTAAAAAGGAGCAGCAGATGCAAGTGGACAAAGTTGGTAACACAAGTATGTGGCCTGCAATGCCTAAAATGCTAATTATCTGGACTTTTGTAGCAAGACATTGGACAGCCTCAGATTTACAGTATACTTATAGCCTATGCATTGTTTTACATTTTTGGAATATGTTTTCTAACATACATTTTTAAACTCACTGGTCTCTACTCTGCTGGAAGACACCAAAAGAGTTATCTATGCAATACTGATCTAGGGATATTTATCCAAGGCAATCACATGAAATAATAGAATACCTTTTTCTTCCCCTACAAGCTTGACACAGCCGCTACTAAAAAAGTTGACCTGCATTCCAAAAGACTAGATCAAAGGCTACATACCAGGTAGGATACAATAGTCATTAGAAATTAAAGTTAGTACCTCCCTGGACACTCAGTTTCTCCTTCTTCAAGGAAGAAATTTAAAGTGAATTTAAAAGGAAAGAGATGATCGAGGTTTGTGAGAATGAAAACGACATATCTACTCTTGTTCACACTTCAAGCTCTCCTAGGATTTACCCTTCAGATTCTTTTAAAAGTTTGGCAGTTTCCAAAGCCCACAAAGACTACCACTGTGTTTCTTGCTTGCTCCTTTATAGAAGAAACAGCCATAGGATGCAGTGGAGGGAGAGGGAAAAGTGAGATGAAGGAGAACACCAGTGAGAGATTCAGGTATTTCTTCCTACACCCCAGACCAGGATCCACACATCCCTATATACGTGTGGAACCAGAAAGGACCTGGAGAACTTGACATCATAAGGAATAAATAAGTCATAATTCTAACCTCTCCAAAGATTGCCTGGCATAGGATGAAGATTCCAGCAACAAAACTAAGAGCAGGAGCAGGTTCGCCTGCCAGAAGTAAGGGGCTGGGTGAGGAGAGGTCTAAGCTCTGTATCCCCAGCACACAGGGAACTGTGCAGGCATCCAGGATTCTGAATGGGCCATCCACAGAGCCAACAAAAGCATGGAGTGATCTGGCGATAGCCAGGAAGTTGTATGAAGCACCAAGTCTTGAAAAACGGATACTAAATGGGAAATGAGTAAACAAATTACTTCAATAAAAAAAAAAAAAAACTTTGCCTACGTATTACTGGTGTACTTAGTCCCTGAGTTGCAGATGGCTGATCTACTTAATGATAAGCAATTTCTAATAAAAGATCAAGAGTAATAGCAAACTACCCATTGAAGGAATTGGACAAACATTGCTTATAGTTAAGAAATTGCAACTTTGTTCACCAGATCAATAGACCTGTCCCCATCTACAAATGTTTACTTTTAGTGAGGCCCTGCAATCTATCTGGAAATTTGGAAAATAAACAACGTACTAGCGCTTTTGCTAGAACCAGACAAACATATTCTGCTCAGAGCAACCAGAGTACATGCTTTGTCTGGTAAAACCTGAGCCATTTGATTTCAACCTAAAAAATACCTGTAAAAATAGAAACAGACATGAATTAGTATCTACAACAGCAGTGCTTCTCCAATGTCACAACACTTATTCCGTACAACAACATTACATAGGAGCTATTACTTCACATTTTTCTGAAGTAATCTTAAATTCAGCAAATGTAAGTAACCTGGTGAAGGTTGTGAAAAATAGCAAGGGGAGGCTTTCATCCAGCACACACTTCCATCAAGTCTTTACAAGTGTGTTTTGCTGTTTTCATGCTTGAGGCAACATGCTCATTCTTCATCTATGAGAAAGGAATTTTACTCTTCTAAAAAGCTTTTATTTATTCATTTGAGAAAAAGAAAGGCAAAGAAAGAGGGAAACAGAGACAAAGACAATGACAGAGATTGCACTACCATCCTTTGTTTACTCCTCAAATGCCTGTAATAGCCAGAGCCAGGCAGGGTCTGAAACTGGGAGCTAAATCCAGGTCTCTCCATGCATGGCAGGAAGCCACATTATCTGCCTCTCAGCGTACCTATCAGCAAGAAGCCCAAAAGAGGAGCTGGAACAGAGTATGAATTCCAGATATTATTCTGTACTAGCAAGCAGATATCTTAATATTTAAGTAAAACCCCTCCCCTAGGAAATGCCTTTGTAGGCAAAGAAATATTTCAGGACAATTATTTAAACTCAGTCCAGGAAATGAATAAGTCACAAATGATCCCAGGACTTCTGAATCATATGTATGGAGTTTCTTGCTACCCATACTACTCTAAAAGGAGTTCAGAGATAAAATTCTGAGTCCTTTGTTAATGCAGTCCAATGTGGTTAAAAAAAAAAAGATAGGCAATGAGTCCTTTCATTACATATCGTTCATTCTTGAGCTGTTTTCCAGGGCAAAAAAAATCAATGACCATAAATCAATAGCTCCAGTATAGACAATAACTATGTGGCTAAGGAAGAACTTGTTAAGTACAGTCCCCTTTAAAATAGCAGAGAAGAACCTTCAACACCTGGGAATAAACTTAACTAAGATGTGGAATACCTCTATGATTACAAAACTTTCAAAAAAAGAATAGAACACATAAAAAGATAGAGAAACTTACCATGTTCTTGGATCAGTAGAATCAATATTATCAAAACATCCGTATAACTGAAAGTCATATACAGATTCAATGTAATCCCACTGCAAATCTCAACATCATTCCTCACAAAAATAGAAAATGATACAAAATTAATCTGGAAACACAAGAGACCATGAATAGCTAAAGCTATTCTGAAGAATAAAAATAAAGTTGAAAGAATCACAACTCAAGACCTCCAGAAATACTACAGGGAAGCGGTAATCATAACAGTCTGGTACCAGTACAGAAACAGTTAAGATCATTGGAATACAATAGAAACCCCCAAAGTGAGACCAGGCATGTAAAGCCTAATAACCCTCGATCCAATAAGTGAAAATAATACAGGGAAAAAGTTTGCTTTCTTCAACAAATGCTGTTGGGACAATTGGACAGCAGCCTGAAGAAGAAAGCAACAAAGATTCTCACCTGTCACCTTATACAAACACCAGCTCTAAATAGACCAAGGGCCTAAATACACATCCAGAAACCATCAACTATTAGAAGAAAACATAATAAGCACTCTGCAAGATATTAGTGTAGGCAAACACTTGTTGAAAAGTCACAAAAGGCACAGGAAGCCAAAGCCTAAATAAAACAAACAAATGTAACTATATCAAACTAGGAAACTTCTGTACGGTACAGGAAATGATCTACAAAGTGAAGAAGCAACAGAACAGTTAAAAATCTTTGCGCACTACACAACAGATAGGGGACTGATATCCAGGATTCATAAAATACTTCAGAAACTCAAAACAAAGCAACCAACCCCATGAAGAAACGAGTGAAGGAAATGAGCAGGCATTTTTCAACAGAACATATTCAAATGGCTAATAGACATAGAGAAAAAAATGTTTATGCTCCATACCTATTACAGAAACACAAATTAAAACTATGCTGACACCAGGGATGGTCTCCCAATGAAACTGTTGAATATATCTGGACAATAAGATGCTGGACTCTATGCATGGTACGTGCTCACAATGAAGGAATCATGACGGGATGTGCACTATACTACTGCAACAATGTGGAGGAATCCAACAAGGGGGGAGGGCATGGGGAGGGATCACGGGAATCTCAGAGCCTATGAAACTGTGTCATAAAATGAAAAACTGCTCTGAAGTTCTAGCTAAATCCAGTGAGACTGGCCTACACTTGAAAATCTACTAACAACACTTGCTGTTGAGGATGGGGGGAAAAGCTTCCCTACTCTACTAGTGGTGGGAATGTAGGCTAGTGCAGCCACTGTGGAAATCAGTATGGAACATACTCAGACAACTGAAAATTGATCAGATTTATGACATAGCTATCACACTCCTGCAAGTATATCCAAAGGAAATGAAACCTAAATATGAGAAGCAACCTGTAACACAAGGGTTTATAGCAGCACAATCCACAAGAGTGAAGACATGGAACCAACCCAGATGCCTGTTGAAAGAGGATGGAGTAAAGAAACTGTGGTACAGCTACTCCACAGAATGCTACAGTCAGTAAAAAGAATGAAATTCTATGATTTGCAACAAAATGTTCCCATCCTGATACCATAATTGCTCAGTGAAATAAACCAATCACAAAGGACAAATATGATGCATTCTCTTTGATATAAGACAACCTTTCTGCAAAATGCAAGATATATTTATATATAAACATGTACATACACATATTCTCAAAGATGACCTACATAAATGGTGACAGCATACCATCAACCGAAGATACATTGCAGTATGCATTTCTACTTGGGAATAAAAGATGGACTCCCAAAGTAGCCTTTAAAGGTATCTTTTTTTTTTAAAGATTTTTTTTATTATTATTGGAAAGCCGGATATACAGACAGGAGGAGAGACAGAGAGGAAGATCTTCCATCCGATGTTTCACTCCCCAAGTGAGCCGCAACGGGCCGGTATGCGCCAATCCGATGCCGGGACCAGGAACCTCTTCCGGGTTCCCACGCGGGTGCAGGGTCCCAAAGCTTTGGGCCGTCCTCAACTGCTTTCCCAGGCCACAAGCAGGGAGCTGGATGGGAAATGGAGCTGCCGCGATTAGAACCGGCACCCATATGGGAACCCCGGGGCTTTCAAGGCGAGGACTTTAGCCGCTAGGCCATGCTGCCGGGCCCTTTAAAGGTATCTTGACCATAGGATGATGGACTCTATACCATTGTCTATATCTAAATAGCAGAATTCTGGACTTGTGACAGTTATTGAAGGATCACAGTATTGTACCAGTATGGAGAGAAATGTGAGGGGGATAGAGGTGTGAGAATCCATTATTTATGGAACCATATCAATATTAATAAATATTTAAAACAGAACTATCAGAAAAGACTACTGATTTGTCAGCCATCACTGTTAGACACTGACCTTTAGCTCTCTGTTTCAGAACAAATTTCACTAGGATGCAATCAGAATCAGAGAGAATTTGTGTTTGTGTGCAATATTCCCAGATGGCCTCCTGCATGTCCCGAGGCAAACATTATGTACTCATCCTTACTGACAAATAACGAGGTTTTCACAGAACCAGGACAATTAAACACCCATTTCATCAGCATTGGTCACATGTTTGCAAATTATTTTTGAGCTTCAAGTAGGCAAATGGTGTATCATTAACCTATCTAAATGTGTGGGTTTTCGAAAGGTATTGGAGGTGGCAAGTTATTAAACATTATCAGTATAGTGCTTCAGTTTGATTTCCAATGTGTCTTGAGGAAATACTAAACAGGGTTGTCCTCTGTGATATGTCTCATTACCACATACATTTGGATCAAGTTGAGCATCAAAGCCCAAATTAAAGGTGAAGCAGACATTATAGAAGGGACTAGAAATGATCTGGTAGTGAGTCATTTTCTAAAACAAAACAGAAATTCCCAAAACAGTTTTGAAGGTGTAGATATTCTGATAATCACTTCATTCTTCAGTTTACCATATTAATTCTCTGCATTGAAAGTAAGTGTAAAAAGAACACAGGCTTCACTTTTGGGAAAATCTGGGTTCAAAGTATAATTTCCCCCACTGACTGGTTTTCTTCCTCTTTGGTTAGATGTGTTTATCTTCTTAGGCACTGAATATCACCACAACACAGATTTCCAATCATCACGAGCAAAAGTAATCTAAGGTAGCACACAGGCACACTTTTGCACCAGACACGGAAGACAGCGTTGAGCCACATAGGAGAGGTTCGGTGAGGGTCAATTGTATTTCACATTGTTGTATTTGACCTTCAGTGGATCATTTGGTTTTTTTTTAAAGTTTGTTTCCTCATTTGCAAAACATTAATAAAGTTCATTGTGAGCAATAACTGAAAACACAAGCTTCATGTAACGGACTTATCAGAGCTCTAGACACGAGTTTTCAGTAAACATTAGTTCACATCCTGTTAATGCTATTTCCCAATGCAGACTTTATTTCCCTTCAGCTGCACTATCTGATTTTACATATTACCCAAAGTTTGCACACAGTGTATGGGTTCCAAAAGTACTGCTGTTGCTGAACATCAAAAGACTTGGATGATTTCTGCCTAATTTTAGTCATTATACCATTTCAACCAATCTATAATGTGTCCCTTGCATTGACCCAGAGCCATCTGGTTTACTTTTACTACCCAAGCCAGACCCAGTGATTCACCACCTGCCAAGGCTCATTAGCATGAGACACTGATTTGTCATGCTGGACTTCACTAGCAGCTTTCTAGGCACTTCATGCTTTCTGTGAAAAAATATATTTAAGCTCCAATTTAAAACCCAGATGCTCTCAAATAAAGTGTCAGTGTAAACCTGGTGATGAAGCAGCAGCACATGCACTTGTGACAGGATGGACTGTTCTTATTGAATGAGAATCTTATTTTTCTTATTGATAACAAATTAGCTTTGCATATATTCATGGTCAACCTTCACCCTACATTCTACACACTCCCCATAGAAGGCTAAAGGGTTCATCCACCCCTACCATCTTGGCCTCACAGGAGTGCACAGAACTAAGAAGTTGCTTTCGAAAGCAGAGAGTTACTGTCCTACTGAAAGCCATAGAGTCTTAGTTAGGCATGGTTCAGTGAGCATGAAATGAAGGAAGTTAGAAATGGGAAGCAAAGCCATATCTCAGCAATAAAGTTCTCATTTTATTAAATCAAACACATATTTGCATACTTCCCAAAACATCTGATTCTCCAGTTGATGAGCTTAAGAATATCCTGCCCAAAGAAATTGTTTTGGTTCTGCCATTCAAATAGGAAGCAATTACTGCATTTTTCCAGTACACACCTTTGATGGCTATTAGAGGTACTTATAAATTTGGGTGACATTTCGACTATTTAGCTACAGAAATACATCATGGGACTCAGAGTATTTAGAAAAAATACTTCATTCAATAGCAAAGATAGCATGAAAGTTTGAGAAGCTTGCTCAGTTTTGTTTCAGTGGGCAGTGCGAAAGTGGTACATTTGGCCCTAGACTTCAATTGTGTGTACTTATTTGAACAAGGATTTTGGACATACAAGGTTCTTGATGATTTTAACATCATAGAATTGAGAAGTTTAAAGTGACTACAATAAGGAAAGTATTTAAGTCCACACTCCTTTAAGCATTCTTCACAATATTTCTCTATATACAATGTTATGCTGTTTTATACAACATTCCTCATTAAAGCCTTTAAGTTGAAAAGCAAATTGGCTATTGAATAAGTCCAATTAAATTTGATGTTGAAATCATTGCAACTATTTCGATTGTGAAGCCTTAAAATGATTCAACTTATCATTGAGGCTAACATAAATCATAAAGTCTATAAATTATACTCTGTAGAATGGTGTCAATTACTTATAAAACTGGTACTTGCGTGTAGGTGACAAATGATTTCCCATCATAAACATAAAGAGTAATCAAACATGCTTTGCCCCATTGTAACCACAAGAAACAGAGCGGTGGTTTATCCTCAAAAAAGCACTTCCTTTACAGAATCTGGTATTCCTTGGCCAAGATTAGCTCTATAGCTTCAGAAGAAAGATCACCACAACACACAGGGGAAAATGTTGTTTTCTTCAATAAATGCTATAGGGACAATTGGATAACAGCCCTCAGAAATAAGAAACAAAGATCTGCACCTGTCATCTTATAAAAAAATAAGATCTAAATACGAAATCTGCACCCAGAAACCATCAAACTATTAGTGGAAAATATAGGAAACACTCTGTAAGATACAGAGTATCTTAGTAGGACTACATCAAACTAAGGAGCTACTACACAGCAAAAGAAATGATCAGCAAAGTGAAGAAGCAGCCAACAGAATCATAGGCTAGTGCAGCCACTGTGGAAATCAGTATGGAACATACTCAGACAACTGAAAATTGATCAGATTTATGACATAGCTATCACACTCCTGCAAGTATATCCAAAGGAAATGAAACCTAAATATGAGAAGCAACCTGTAACACAAGGGTTTATAGCAGCACAATCCACAAGAGTGAAGACATGGAACCAACCCAGATGCCTGTTGAAAGAAGATGGAGTAAAGAAACTGTGGTACAGCTACTCCACAGAATGCTACAGTCAGTAAAAAGAATGAAATTCTATGATTTGCAACAAAATGTTCCCAACCTGATACCATAATTGCTCAGTGAAATAAACCAATCACAAAGGACAAATATGATGCATTCTCTTTGATATAAGACAACCTTTCTGCAAAATGCAAGATACATGTACACACATATATTCTCACAGAAGAACTCTATAATGGAGACTAGCATATTGTGGCATGAGGATAAATTGCAGTGTGCATATCTACACTGGAGTAAAAGGAAGACTCCCAATATAACAGTGTAGTATCATAACAATATGATACTAGATTTTCCTTTGTTTATACCTGTACTGCCATGATGTACTTAAATAGCAGAATGCTAAATTTGCAACTGTTACTGAAGGACTATGCTACTGTAATATGGGGAAAGAGAAAAAAAGGAAGGAAAGGGGGTAATCCCTAGACGTTCAATACTGTATCATAAAAAGTAAAAACCACTAAAAAGCAAGGATTTTGTAACTGCAGACCTTGAAAACCAATGCTAGGAAAAGCAAGTGTGAATGAAAATAAGAATTTCAGAGACAACCAAGACGTGGGCCCCAGGTTACTAACACTCTCCTCATACTTCCCCCTATTATTAGGAAAATTCATATAAAATACTGTCATCAAATAGCAGTCTGCTGTTTCAACCAATTCATCCTCTTTTTAAAAGATTTCTTTAATTTTTGTTGGAAATGCAAATATACAGAGAAGAGGAGAGATAGAGAGCAAGATCTTCCCTCCAATGATTCACTCCCCAAGCAGCCTCAACAGCTGGAGCTGCACCAATCCAAAGTCAGGAGCCTAGAGCCTCTTTCAAGTCTCCCATGTGGGTGCAGAGTCCCAAGGCTTTGGGGGTTCTTCAATTTCTTTCCCAGGCCCCAAGCAGGGAGATGGATGGGAAGCAGGGCTGCCAGGATTAGAACAGGCGCTCATATGGGATCCCGGAATCTGCAAGGCAAGGACTTTAGCCACTATGCTACTGCACTGAGCCCAACCAATTCATCCTAGCATGCACTCATATTGAGAATTAAGACAAAATATATTTATTTATTCATATAAAAGTCAGAATTACACAGAAAGGTACCTTTCATATGCTGGTTCACTTCTCAGATCCCATAATGCTTAAGTTGTGACAGGCCAAAGCCAGAAGCCGAGATGTTCAACTTATTCTCCCACATGGGTGACAGAGGCCCAGACACTTGGGCCTTCTTCCACTGCTTTTCACAGGTGCATAAGCTGGAAGTAGACGGGAAATGGAGCACAAGGACAGAAGCAGGTACCTGTACAGTAACCTGGCATCTCTTGAGGCAGCTTGACTGTCAGAATTTCTCTAGCAGTTTCCATTTCCTGTCAATGAAATTACCATGGGAATCCCCTCTCATCCTCTTTATTTTCCTCAAGTCCCTCCCCTGTGCCAAAATGGGCAGTAAGACAGTGGCCATAGGAGGATATTGTACCACCAATGGTATAGGCACTTAGGATGCTCACATTTTGTGTAAGAAAGCCTGGCTTCAATCCCACATCTGCTTCCATTTGCAGCTTCCTGTGACTACATTGCAGGTACAATGGATAATATCCCAAGTGTTTAGGTTCCTGATACTCATTTGGTAGATCTAGATTGAATTGCTAGTCCCTGCCCTTGGTTTGGTCCAGAAGCAGCTATTGTAGGTGTGTGGAGAATAAACCAATGGAAGATCTCTCGGTGTGTCTCTCCCTTCCTCTTCTCCTGCTCCATGCCTCTGCCTCTCAAGCACCTAAAACTGTTTGCAAGAATTTTCCTCAGTTTGAAAAAAAAAGTACCTTGAACATTGTGACTTGAAATCACATGATCTTAATAAAAATACAGAGGCATAGAGACACAGGGATTTAGTATGGACACTGAAGATTGACTTCTATAGAGTTGGCATCTTAACTTATACAGTCTAAGTACCTCATCACAGCATTTTTAAAAGTTTTATTTTTATTGGAAATGCAGATTTACAGAGAGAAGAGACACAGAAAGATATTCCATCTGCTGGTACACTCTCCAAATGGCTACAGTGTCTGGAGCAGAGCCAATCTCAATCTTACATGGAAATGGGAATCCTCTGTTGCATTCCCAGGTCATATGAAGGGAGCTTCATATGGTAAGTGGAGCAGGTTGGACACGAACTGCTGCCGATATGGTATGTTGGTGTTTCAAGATAGAGAATTACGCTTGAGCCACAGCATTGGCCCTAGACTATTTTCTCATCCTTAGGATGAGAATGCCATCTATTTGATTCTGAACTTTCATTTTCTGAGTCCTACTCACCTTGATGGAAATTTACATATGCTTCTACTTACATAAAAGGTACTAAGTTTTTACTTTAGGGTACAGAAGCCAACAGAAAAATAATCTCCAACTGCTATCTCCTTTTCCACATCTGCCTCTTCACCACCTAATCCATGAACCCTGCCTTATCCTGGCTCAGAGGGCAAGAGAGCTTTCATACAATAACATAAAGGGGGGCTTTTTATTCAATATTGTCCCTGTACTAGAACCACATGTTCTCTTGCAGAAGAGGATAATATTCTGGGGTGGGCCCACTGAAATATTCAAATCTGCCTCATTAGGGAAAATGCAGCAATAGAATTTGCAGTAATAGGAATTTTAAAGGACACAATGACATGGAACTGTGGAACACATGAGAACACAAGGAACCTAACAATAATTACAGCTTCCACTGAGAAGCACGTGATTCAGAGCAGCAGTCTACCAGTGATTCTAGCAACAATGGTAACTACAAAGTATAGTAGCAAATGCTTATATAGCGCTTCTTATATACATGCATTTGTCTGAGCTTTTCCTGTACATGAGGTGTGGTGTATTCATACATTCTACAGTTGGATCTCAGAAAGTGTAATTTACTTCATGCTAGCTCAGACAGGTTATGCAGTATTTTCACATAGTGAAAGCCCCCTACCCTCCAATTTGCAATGTAAGACAATTTGGTGCTTGCAAGTCAAAGGATCAGAAATACAACCTCAGGACCTTCAGACAGGGATGGATGAGAAAAGGATAGAAAAACACAATAACACATCTGTTCAAGAGTAGCTAAAATGTGCCCATGGTAGTAGCTTAGTGGCTAAAGTCCTCACCTTGTAACTGCCAGGTGTTGATTTGTATCCTAGCTGCTTCACTTCCCATCCAGCTCCCTGCTTGTGGCCTGGGAAAGCAGTCGAGGATGGCGCAAAGCCTTGGTTGGGATCCTGCACCTGCATGGCAGACCTGGAAGAAGCTCCTGGCTCCTGGCTTCGGATTGGCTCAGCTCCGGCCATTGCGGCCGCTTGGGAATTGAACCAGTGGATGGAAGATCTTTCTCTCTCTGCCTCTCTTTCTCTTTGTAAATCTATATTTCTTATAAAAAATAAACTAAAATGAATATTTTATAAAAAGAGTAGCTAAAAGGATTTCAAAAACAGAAGGAAACTAACCCTTGGGAAAGCAATCAACACGCCTGCCTACTGGTAAAATCTATGCTTTGGAAGTGAAAGTACTTTGGAAATACACAAATACTTTCTTTAAAAAAGATTCATTCATTTTTACTGCAAACGCAGATATATAGAGAGGAGGAGAAACTGAGAGGAAGATCCTCCGTCTAATGGTTCACTCCCCAAGTGGTAACAATGGCTGGAGCTGAGCCGATCTGAAGCCAGGAGCCAGGAGCTTCTTCCAGGTCTGCCATGCAGGTGCAGGATCCCAACCAAGGCTTTCCCAGGCCACAAGCAGGGAGCTGGATGGCAAGTGGGGCCACTGGGATCAGAACCATTGCTCATATGGGATCTTGGTGCGTGCAAGAGGAGGACCTTAGCCACTATGCTATCGTGCTGGCCTCAAAATACACAAAAATTTTTCAAACACTTATTTTTTAATGAAATTAATAATAACCAATATAGTATCCTCAAAAGAATAAGAAGCAAAAGAAAATCTAAGTCAATTATTAGTAAACACTAACATATGTCAACTAGAAATTCATAAAATTAAAATCTTTGAAAATATAGATGTTATAGGATCATGTTAATGGAATTGACACAATTATTAAATTGGAAGACAACGCTAATATAGTATAACATCATAAAAGAAAGTCTGTAAAATTATAATGAGAATAAAATATATGTGAAATAAAAAATTATTATGGTAGGATATTATGATAACTAAAAATTCCAGAATATTCAGGAAAGATATTTGAAGAAATAATGAAGATTTTTAGAAAAATATTTTAAATATAAGCATACCATTGGTATTCATCATGTGGCCCACTGCAAGAAATTTATCCTGAGGATAACCTCAACAAAACAGAACATCATATGGACAAGTACATTCATGGTGGAACCAAAACACTGGAAAAAACCTCTATTAAGATGTATAGTCAACCAGTTGAGTACACTAAACTTCATTTATGAAAAGGAAATACTATAGAAATATTTGAAAATGAGACAGATACAACTGGATTTATGGATATAACATTGTTAAGTGGAACATTACACACAAAATCATTGAACATATATACTTCTGGTGTTAGACAGTCTTTAGTATACTTGTCCACACCTTTATTTTGGCAAAAGGAAATACAGACAGTTTGAGGGGAAAAAAAGAGGTTAACAGAGCAAGGGGGTAGGAGCAAGGTAAAACAGAGAAGGAAAAAACAGGTTGGAATATCCAGTGAGGAAAACAGATTGAACTAGAAAGATGTAGATGAAGAAAAAAACAATGTTGGTTTGAAAATGTTGACAAATCTAAATATCAACAAAAAATTAGTGGAGTTGGTGCTGTGATATGGCAGGTGAAGCAGAATCTTGGGGAACCCATTGCCCCTATGAGGGTGCCTGGTTTCTTCCCTGGCTACTGTCCGGACTCACCTTCCTGCTAATGTGCATGGGAGGCAACATACTGTGGTTCCAGTACTGCAGTCCCTACCATCCATAAAATAAACTGAATTCAGCCTGTCCCAGCCATGACTAGTGCAGCTACCTGCAGAGTAAACCAGCACATGGAAAATACATATTTAGTATCATTCTTTCTTCCTGTATCTACCTATTCCTCTGTCAACTATTACTGGTTTGTTTTATTGCTTGAATAATATTATACATAAAAATGTAATAACAAAGTCAGAAATGTTCATTTACCTTATATTGTACAAAGATATGATTACCTTTAGCCATCATGTGAAAAATCAAAAGTATGACAATAATCACTTTTGGGGAGTTAGCCAACAAATAGAGGAACTTTCTCTGACACTTCTTCTCTCCATAGATTTGATCTACCTTTCCAATAAAATAAATAAAATCTTAAAAAAAAAAAGAAAAAGAAACCGTTTAAGCAAAAAACAGGAAAAAATTTAGAGCACCAAAAATTTTTTGGCAAAAGAAAAATACAAAAAAAAGCTAAAATCAGAAATTCTAAAATTGTATGCATTAAAAGCAGATTTATAAAATTAGCTAACAAAATAAAAATTGGAAATAAGAGAAATATCAAATATCAGTAGCAGGTTTTGTACCAGATGAAACAATTTAAGGAGTTACCAACACAAGAAAGTTGTAACTCTTCATATACCTTTCGTTGACCACTGCCTTCCATTTCTCAATAGAGATAAAGCTCAACAATGGGGAGGGGTGGGGAGAACCCAAGTATCTATGTAACTGTGTCACATAATACAATGTAATTACTGAAGTTAAATAATAAATAATTAAAAAAAAAAGTGGTAGTTTTTAAAGGTCAGTTATCAGGGGACTGATGAAATCATCTCAGTGAATTTTTAATATTTTGGGTAATTTTTTTAAATTCTGGCCCAGGCGTGGTAGCCTAGCAGCTAAAGTCCTCACTTCACACATGTTGGGATCCCCTATGGGTGCCAATTCCAATCCACTGGCCCTACTTCCCATTCAGCTCCCTGATTGCATCCTGGGAAAGCAGTCGAGAACAGCCCAAAACTTTAGGACCCTGCACCCGTGTGGGAGACCCAGAAGAGGCTCCTGGTTCCTGGGTTCAGAACTGGCTGAGCTCCAGCCATTGCAGCCGCTTGGGGAGTGAATCAGCAGATAGAAGTTCTTTCTGTCTCTCCTACTCTCTATATATCTGACCTTCCAATAAAAATAAATCTTTAATTTTTTAAATTCTATCTTGAAATTTGAATAAACCTTTTACCAGTGCCCAGCTTCCAACATCACATATTACTTATGCCAACATTCTTGAAATAACTGGCTGTGCAACATAATAAAAGCACATCTATTGATATCGCCACATCTCATCAGAGGGCCTAGGTATTGAGAAAACACACAAATGTAGATATACATATTCTAAATGCTCATTTTTCTTGACAGCTCTTTTTTGTCAATCGCAGTGAAAACTATTAAATGTTTTTTTTCTGGTGGAGACAAACACACTTCATTCATTTTTGATAAAAGTCAGCCAAACACAAATTTGAAAAATCATGGGTTTTCTCCCAATAGTTAGTTTCAAGTAAAAACTGTATTTCACAAAAAAATGCAACTAGTTCAGGTCACAACACAAACAATTGCACAAATGCCTTTTTATGACACAACCTCTATATTCTAGTATACATAAACACTTTAGGCAAGCATATCATGTCATCTGATAAAAAACATTGAAAAGCTGTGCTCAAGGGTCATAAATTAAGCATCTGATCATTTTTACTGCAATAAATGATGATTCAAGCATATGGATCCCTGCCATCCACATGGGAAACCAGGATGGGTATCTTGGCCCCTGGCTTCAACCACACCCAGTCCTGACTTTGTATTTAGGGAATGAATCAGCATTTGGGAGAGATACTTATTTTCTCCTTTTAAATGAAAGTATCTATTTTTTGAAAGAAAACCTTCAGTGTAACAGACTCACCACTGAGGCAAAAGTAACAAAATGGAAAGAACACAATGAAACAAAAAGCTAAAGAATTAGAATTTGCTTGGATATTTTTCCTTAGGAATCATTAGTTTTTCTCATTATTTCCTTATATAATTCTGTGTGTTCACTTAAGCAGTTCTTAAAATATTTTGAGAAAAGGCACTTGTCAAATGTGGCCTGCCTAACATTCTCCCCCCTCGCCACATTTCTCTTGGCCCCGGGTCTCAAAGTCAGCTAACTTGGCTCATATTTATGTACTCCCAGGGTTGAACTTCTTTGCTACACCAACAAGCCAGGCACAAGCATGCAAATGTCACTATTCTGCCCACAACCCATATTCTCCTCAGAGACAACACTCGTGGTAGTTTTTTAAATGGTTGATGTTGCATAACAGACAATATGCAAAAACAAACAAAACCTCTCAGTCCCCAGTGAAGCCTGCCTGCCATACTCCAGAGATCATACTCTGTGAAGCTCACTCTGGAATGTTCTGCTTCCACTGAGTGCTGAAATGCTCTTAGGAAGAGAGAATAGGATCTGTTCCCATCGAGACTCTGAAAATAAGTAGTTTGCAAGAAGTGAAACCTCTCCAATCAGCGATCTGCGGCTGAGAATCAGCCCCTGACCCAAAGGAATATGTTAAATTTACTTTGAAATGCTTCGTTTTTGTCAAATGCTTTTTCTTGTGGGTGTAGAGTTGTTTCATTTGATGCATCACTAGCTTTCTCCCTGCATTTTTTTGTAAGTAAGCACTGCTGTGTGTGCTGTCTTCCTGAGCATCACAGCTATAGTTTTTGCTGAGAACCTATCAGCAGGGCAGGGAGCATGCTCTCCTTTCATCAGCTGCTCAGCCCCGCAGTTCAAGAGCAAGCAAGCCTCTCCGTCTGTCAGCGGGACCCAGCACAGCTTGTTCACTTGGTGCAGTGTTGTCATTCCATCATCCCAGGATCCATTTCCTCAGGAGATATGAGATGGTCAGATATCACCTAGATAGTTATGATTCCCCACATTTCCAATTGTGTTTTTTTATAACTAAACATGTTTTCTAAAAAATGTAAGCAATTGGACTCCATTCTTTCAAGGCACTCAACTTAGTGTTTATAGAAACAGCCTTCTTTTTGAGCTCCTACTCCATTGACTTACATGTAAATAAAAACATGCAAGCGTTGTAGCAAATGTAAGTGGCATTAAGTGCACTAGAGAAGCCGCCAACTGACGTTTCATAAGAAGCATTTCACCTGGTGATTGAAGAGTGTGGAGGTAGACCAAACAGTAACTTTCTAATAGCAAGCCTCAACATGACCAACCATTCCAGGAAATGGAGATCACTTAGCAGTAACTTCAACATATATGGGCAGAAAGCCATTTACTCACAAGAACAAGGAAATTCAAATAGGCAGAACATCTGTCTTTAAAGTTCTACCAGATTCACCTGGATTTGGTGCTTCTTGTTTTCCACAGCCTAGAGTGATTTGGAGCTAAAATAGACATGTTGGTAGCAGGGATGGCAAGGTATGATCTCCTAGGAATGTTAGCAATTTTGTGTCAGATACAGTGCGTGACCAAGAGCAGGACTGGAGCAGGTCCTGAGATTATTCTCCAGACAGATAACAGACAAAATATTGACAATGCTATGTTTACTCATGTTCACTCATGTTTACTAAGCACTGTCCTGCTTTTCAAGCTTTAATGGACTCCCCAAATAACAAACATTAAATTGTAACCATAGCAAGTACTACAAAGGAAAGCTACCTGATGCGTCCCTTTAAGCCACCAAGGGGAAGCATTCCTGCGCAAAGGACACAATGAAAAGAAGGTGGCACAAAATTCAGTTAGGTAATAAGAGGCAAGACACGCTCAAGAAGAGAAAGCAGCATGGAAAAAGGTATCTGTATGAGTGAACAAAGCAGCTTCATGGCAACAGTAACCAGTAAAGTGTCTTTAGCCAGACAGGATATACAGCACCAGAAGTAATTTCAGGCCTGGTGACAGGTTCAAAGGGAACATGCAGAGTATCCCTTGGGTTATCTACAGCATCTAAGCTAAGAAGCAGTACCGAATCCTTCAGCAAAAACAAATGCAGAGAACTAAGCTCAGGAGATCTAAACACAAGGACACAGATGTGGAGGTGGAGGGTGTATATGGAAGGACAATGACTAGATATTTCCATGGTCCATAGGTTGTGAGTCTGAATCATGGCTCTTCCCTTTTGGGTATATAACCTTGACTAATTATGTAACTTTTGCTCTCTATACAGTTAGATGGCTCCTTCTCCTTCAGAGTATGAGATAACATACACACGGAGCTCAGTGTTCACTGTAAGCCCTCCCCTCTTTTGCCTCAAAGCTGCCTATGCCCCTTGAAAGACGTCCAGGACCTACCTGCATTTAGTGCTGCGGCATATTTTCTCCAAAACCTTGGAAACTCTCCATACTTGATTTACTTCTGTAGTAGCCATTGGGCAATGACTGTGGAATTTTACATAAATGGTGCAGCTTCCTTGCTGTATAAATGAAATAAATCTAAGGTTTGAGTTTTAATCTTTTTTCCCTATGCTTTCCTGTAGGATTAAGCTCCAATAACTCAAATGGAATAAACTACATTCAAATCTCTCCGGTTTTGCTTTCTCAAGGATCCATATGAAAATATTATACAATATCACATAGTAGTTGTTTCATAAGTATTTGAAAAAATTAAATATTTATGTTGACAAACTATTGTACCAATTAAAGGGAGTATAGATATTATTTTAATACAAAATTTGGAATAGAAAAATTTCATTATTTTTCTATGGCAAAAATGAAAGTATACTATATAGATAAAGTAAGAATGACTTGATCGAAAGTAAGTCATCTGGAGTGTCTTATCAAGCAAGACCTAAAGATAGTTATCCATCAATGACTTGAGGGAACTTAGAGAAGTTCTACAAAACAAATGATGATGCTTCCAATGATGACATCTTGCACTCCTGTTCACACTGTAGGCTTGGGAGCAACTGGTCCTGCCTTCTCTCTTCCAATTTCAAGATCATCAATCACATGCAATACTATGTGAGTTTACATTCTATATTTTTAGTGCATTCATGGAAGTACTAGATATAGGCATGGCTTCCCTAATCAGTAAAGGATAACTGCATGGTTATCAGGATTTATCAAGCTCAGAAACAGGTTATGTGTATGGCCAGAATGCTCAGCAAACAGAAGCCTACCTTTGGGAATAGGTCAGGACTAAGGGTGAGGCCATGACAGCCAATCCTAGCCATTTACATGTACGTTAGCAGAATGACCATTCCTGTCCTGCAACATATGGGACATTTCACTCCAGAGCTCTCATCGTGGAGCTCCAGCTCCTGCACACTTGGCAGAATATGCTTCCCAGGTGTAACTGCCCACATTCACTCCCAGAAGAAAACCAATCCTGAGACTTTACCTTGCTCTTCAAAAGTAATTTTTACCACCACTTACCAGAAAATACAGAGTTTGGAGTAACACATTACTAATGTTAGTAATGCCACAGGTTTGCAATAAAAATACAGATTTGGGAAAATTGTGTTAGACAATTGATATTTATTATGAAAAAGATCTACTTATGCTGACATTTAAAAATGTATAATTCCTTCCATTTACTTATCTGGTAGATGCTGAGTAAAACATTTTCTGTACATTACTTTGTTTATCTTAGCCATCATCATTTGATGTTAGCTGTGACCACCTAGTAAACCATTTTAAAACTTAGTATCTTAACACAACCATTTGCTATTTCCTGTAAGTCTGAGGCCAACCTGTTCCGAACCAAATTAGCTCAACTGGGCTTACTCACATGCCTGAAACCTTGGCTAGGACAACTGGGCTGACCTGGCTCTGCTCCACTTCAGTGTCTCCATGAGGCTAGTCTTGGCTTCATCACATGGCACAGGCACAAGGGCTTGGAAATGGCATATCTTCTTCACTACTGCGTTGTTGAATCTAAGACTCCAAGTTAGCCTGATTTAAGAGCTGGCGAGTAAAGATTCATATCTCAACAAAAAGTGCTACAAAGTCAAATTTTACAAGGTATGGATCCTGAAAATTATGAAGAGTTATGATTGTTTTTCAATCCGTCTATGACATCTGGTCGTTAGTGTTATCAAACAAAGTACTGCCAAATGCTTAAAGTCTCAAGAATCACAGGCTTTTGCATGCATTCAGGACAGGCACAGCATTAGCCTCTTTTACAATCTTCTATTTATTAACTTGGTTTTCTACCTGCTCCTTTGTGATGCTTTAATTTAAACCCTGGAAACGTACAGAGCCCTACAACACACACAAATTCTTGTCATAGCTTTCATCCTACTGTATTATACTTCTGCTACTGCATCACATCCTTTAGGGGGTACTTCTAAGAGCAGGGACTGCCTTCCCTTTTAAATATTGCATGGGTGTCCACCCAGTTGCCAAGAGTCTGGCAAGGATTCACCTGATTATAAATATGGTATTATTTGTGAACAAACGCAAATTCATAAAAAAGTGAATGAAAATAAATCTACCTTGTGATTGAGTGTACACAGACATAGGGTGACTAATTATTATTCAGTTGAAAAGATAAAAATTCCCTGTGATAGAGAAATCCCAGAAGTGAATTCTGGGTAGCAGATAACTAACCCCCTTTTTGCTCTTTTCCCTTGGGTAACTTTCTACTAGCTAGAGAACTACAGCGTTTTAACACCATAAAAAAGGCAGTCAGTCATTTGTCTCCAGTCTCTTGTACAATTGAAAGCTAAAAGTCTATCAAAAGGCTCTAAACAAGGGTGCATTCTTGATTGAATTTCTGTCCACCACAGAGCCTGGAAATAAATTGTCCCTGATTTTTGGTGAGGTACAGAGATCTGTTGGTCCATTTTATTTTCAACCATGTTTCCAATCACTAACTAATTATTTTATCCAATTCCCACATAATAAAATTTTATTTGGATTAAATTGAATAGTCTTGGATATGTGGAACTAGATGTAGAAAATAGTAGGTAGTTATAGGGTTTATTAGAAAACAGCAAAGCTTCCTTGTTTTAAAACAAGTTTCAATAAAGCAGATTTTATGTATGTAAGCTTTTTGAAATACAATTTTGTATCGACTTTAAAATGTTCAGTTTCTTAGCAAATTTGTCAAGCAATTCAACTCTGAAAAACTAAAACTTCATGAAAGAAAAGCATTAAACAGATCAGTTTGACCCAGTAATATAAGTTATAAAATATCCTTTCATATATTCAAAAAAGGCACATTCACTAGTGATTACTGAAGTATTTTATAATAAAATACTAATACCATTTCATTAAAAGCTTACTGGATAAACTCTGGAGATATAATGAAACGTTGTATATTGATTAAAATGAATGAATGCACATACTTACAAATACACAGAATATGTCAGTTTCATCAAGATAAATTAAGTCAAAAAAATGAGAGGGTGAGGTTTTTTTTTGTATTAAACTTGTATTACATACTTCTAAATGGTACCTATTTTGCATTCTCTGGTCTATTTGGGAGAAATGAGGTGCCAAGATTTATAAATGTTGAACCATGTAGTTTGGAGTTTAGTGGGATAGCTTACTTTGGAACTGAATCATTGGTTTATCTTTTGAAATAATTGTTACCTAGAAATCATGAAAGGAAAGGATTTCCACTTCTAACTACTAGGAAGTCACCTGTGACCAGTTAACCCTTCTGCTGAGGTCAACCATAGAGGCTGAACGGATATAGAACGTTCTGAGGAGGTCAGTGAGCAGACAAGAGTAGCTGCAATCAACTCGAGAGTCCTGGTAGTAAGGGATGGAAAGTGGACATCAGTGACAATCATTGATCAAGATCCCTGGTAACCACTTCAGGTTTTCCAATAAGAGCAGTGAGGGCTAAGCCCATGGTAAAAGGTGAATGGAAATAAACAGGTTCCCACAAAGGCCAAAACTACACCTAACATTAAGTACATCCTTGCTTAGAGCAAGGTAATCTGCCCCTACTCCAGCAGGCATTTGCTTGTAATGGCAGCTAAGTAGCATCTGTAGAAAAACAGCATTTGCAACTTCCCAAGTTTTAATTCACTGGGTTCTAGATTTTATTTAAAATGGCAGAGATTTTGAGAGATATGATTAATGGTTGAAACTTTTTCAAAAATGTATGTGGGCAATCACTCCCAGGTCTCTGCCTGCTACTTCGTGGGCGTGGCTTAGCGCTTACCTGCCTATAACCTGAGACACAGCTTCCAGGTCTACACCTGGAGCAAGACCTCAAATATAAATAAAAGGTCAAGGGGAATACACATGGAACATGACTTCTGACATGACTGGACAGTCAAGGAAAATAAACGTGTCAAATAGCCAATTATAGTGTCTTTGGTGGGTGGGGAACTTCCAGAAGACACCCTCCTGCCCTCTCCTTGCATAACCTTTAAAACTTATAATTTGTGCACTATATTTGGACACTGCTCACCAGTCTGTCTCCAATTGTTCTAATCACCAAAGAACACTGTTGCTACACCCTCAGTGACCTTTGGGACTGGTGGCTGGTTTAAACCCCAAGAAACATAAATAAGAACAAATTGTAAACCTATACAATTTATAATCTATGGAAGAAACTAAATGGGAATTATATGCTTTTGCCAAAAACAGTATGAATTTGATATCTATAATCAGTATCCTCACATTTCAACTGCGAAACAATGATGAGAGTTTTTTTATAACCTCTAACTGGCTTACCCAGTTCCATGGAGAATTTCCAAGCTAGCACTGATCTGTGAGACTTTCCTGAGCTGTCATCTTATTTTCCCAGGCAACACATCATTTTATTATCACCCTTATACACATTTTCTTTTGGTAAGAGAACAAAGATCTCTTATCCACTGGTTCATTCCCCAAATGCCTATTATAGACGAGGCTGGCCCAAGTTGAATCCAGCACCCTGAAACTCAACCTGTTTCCCAGGAGAGTAGCAGTGACAGTGGCGGTGGCAGTGACCAAACTACTTGAGACATTGTTTGCTGCCTCCCAGAGTGTGCATTGACAAGAAACTGGAATCAAGTGAGGGCAGCACTCAAGGTCAGGCTCTCCATTTGAATGGCTAAAACCTAAGAGACAGAGAATATCAAGTATTTAAAAGAATGACAATAAACTGAAGCCACAAAAATTCTGACTCTGTGTTGTTGGAAGTAGGAATTGATGAAAAATGTTGCCCTGCTTTACCAAAAGCTGGAATTACTCATCTGCTTTGATCCATCTTTCTCTTTCTTTGGCTTGACTAGATACCTGAAACAATTTAGAAATGGCAATGAAGGGAGACTTGCTAATCAGAGGAGTTCACTGAATCCTTTATTGCTTTATAGTCCCGTGTTGTTGCTTTTCAGGGGTGTAGGGTACTCAATCACATAACTGCCTGCATGCAGACTTTTTCATCTCAGCCATTTCCATAGCTTGCAGATAATGCTATTAGCTTCCACTTCCAATTACAAAAGCTCCACCACCAAGCACATTTGTTAGACATTCTGATGGCCCAAGTCCCTAAGCAAATGGGTAGGATATTTAGAGCGCTGGAGTTCACTTAAGTCAGTAACGAAGGCTAAGACATGGGTCTCCCTTTGCATGATATGAATTCTTTACTACAATATACTGAGAGCAGCCAGGAGAGCAGATGCCCTAAGGACATGAAGTCACTGGGGAGAAACAGGATGTTTGTTTCTAGGGAGCTAACAATGTTCTTTTTCTTGACCTGGAAGTAATTGCACAAATGTTCTGACTTGGCAACATTCATGTGGCATTTCTTGCATGTACTTTTCCAATTTTGTGTTTTATTCTAATAAAACATACATACTTAGAGAAAACATTTTCAAACCAGAGATGCTACTCAGCCAGAGCACATATTTAAGATATGAAGTGGGGAGTGTTCTACAATGAATGCCTTCTACCTAGTAGGGAAGCATTTTTCAGGTTGAACTCCACATAGAAGCTGCACTCTTCCTGCCAAAGAAACATCTGTAGCGAAGCCCTTCCTGCTGCTCAGGTGCAGAGAGAGCATTTTAACCCAACCTGGCAGAGATCAAGTATGGTATATGGCTCAGAAAACACCAGTGAAGGATACAGATTCTACAAGAAGAGGAAACACAAAGTAAAGGGATGAAAAGAGGGGAGAAAGAAATGAAACAAGAAAGACCAATGGAAATATTTTTTAGCTGAATGTTCACTCATGTCTCAATAAGACACCAAAAGAACATAAAATCAATGAAAAAAGAGTTGGTTCTTTGAGAAAATAAACAGAATAGACATTTTACTTTCCCACTAAGATCTGGAACTAGAGTTTCATAAAAACAGTCACAGAGACAATCATTTATAGGTCACTGATTCATGAATAATGTTTCCTTTAAGAAAAAAAAAAAGCAAGAGGAGGGATTGGGTGATAAAGGGTAAAATGTCCAACAAGGAGATGATTTTGGACCAACTCCCAGATTCAACCTGATCTCATAGGGTAGCTCTGGAATGAACATTCTGTTTCAGAACTTTGTCTCCACTCAGGTCAGGGAAGCTGGGTTTAAACACTTATGCAAAAATTAGCCATTTCCTGGGGACTAAATTCAGAGGGATACAAATCTCTGACACTGAACTCTGCAAGTTCTGACACAGGCATTTTGAGGACAGTCCTTCAAAGAGAGTTGCAGCATGAGCTATTGGAAACTAAACAACACACAGTGAAGCAGTAACTGTGTAAATGACAGTTACTGAAAGGATGGAAAATTTAAATGATCATACAGGGAAGGAAATTCAGAGTTGTGTTGAACATATTGCTTGGCATGACCACATTCATACTGAAGTGCCTGAACTCTGCCTTCTATTTCAGCTTCCTGCTGATGTGCCACTCTGGGAGGTAACAAGTGGTGGCTAAAGTAGTTGGAAATCTAGCGTTCATTTGGAATACCTAGATTAAAATTCCCTTCTCTTTTCTTCTGTTTAGCCCAGCCCCTCCTCTATTGTGAGTGTTTTGAGGCATGAATCAGTGAATAAGAAATATTTCTCTGCCTCTCAAGTAAATTTAATTAAAAATTAAGTGGAATTACCAGCTTCCACTTAAAATTATATTTTACATACTTTGATGTTAAATGTCCTTATGAATTATTTAATATAGTACATTGCATTATCACAGCATGTATGAGTTGCCCTTCTCTGCCAATATGTCATAATTTCCTATTTAGATAGTCCTTTAAGCTACAGGTATAGAAAAATTATCCTGAGCCAAATATAAATCAGTAGAGTCATTTTAGAAAACAGTATATAAGCTCCTTAAAAATTAAAACTATGACTTGGCAATCCAAGATCAGAGTATTCATACATGTGAAATGAAATCAGCATAAAGAAATAAATATACTGCAAGTTCACTGAAGCATTACTCACAGTAATTGATGCACAGAATCAACCTATATTCCCATCAATGGATAGATGAGTAAAGAAAAACTGGTAGGTCCCAGCACAATGGCTCAATGGTGAAATTTTCCCATTGTAAGCACCAGGATCCCATACTGGTGCCGGATTGTGCCCTAGCTGCTCCATTTCTGATTAGGCTTCTTGCTTACGGCCTGATAAAAGTAGTAAAGGATGGCCCAAAGCCTTGAAACCCTGACTGTTTCAAGTGGGAGACCTGAAGGAGTTTCCAGATTCTGGCTTCAAATTAGCTCAGCTCTGGTCATTGCAACCATTTGGTGAATGAACCAGGAGATGGAATAAATTAAAAAAAAAAAAAAAAGAAAGAAAGAATCCTACCATGTCTCTGTTTTCCTAGTTAGTATTTCTGTCCTTTCTGCCTAGAGTTTTAAAATTTCACCATAAAATTGAGGCCTATTTACTTTCTCTTCACTAACTATACCTAACGCAGAAATGTGAAACTGTGTACTTAGAAACAAACATCTGCGATGATTTTCCTCACAATTTTTGTCAACAATAAATTCAGTAGGTACTCAATAATTACGCATTGGGTAAAAATCACCATGGTATTCTTTGAACATGTTTCATTTTTGTTTCAGTTTTTAAAGAAACGTTTACACAAACATTCAACGCTGCACATTCAGCATTCAGATTTAAACGACCTTCATTGGCCTCAATAGTTGAAGTTTGGTGATAAATCCAAAATCATGGAGAAAATTAAATAACTCATCAATCCTTGAAATGATACTGCCAATTTAATACTCAAGAATATACAACCTTAGAGACATGAAAGACAGTGTCAATGCAACTTGATGTGAGTGTCTAAAACAAAAAATTATATGAAAACATATGGGGGGCCCGGCGGCATGGCCTAGCAGCTAAGGTCCTCACCTTGAACGCCCTGGGATCCCATATGGGTGCCGGTTCTAATCCCGGCAGCTCCACTTCCATCCAGCTCCCTGCTTGTGGCCTGGGAAAGCAGTCGAGCACGGCCCAAAGATTTGGGACCCTGCACCCGCGTGTGAGACCTGGAAGAGGTTCCAGGTTCCTGGCTTCGGATCGGCGCGCACCGGCCCATTGCGACTCACTTGGGGAGTGAATCATCGGACGGAAGATCTTCCTCTCTGTCTTACCTCTCTGTATATCCGACTTTGTAATAAAATAAATAAATCTTTAAAAAAAAAAAAGAAGACATATGGGGTCCTTTTTCAAAAGAATCATTTAAGCAGTTGGGAAATTTTTACATTTTACAAACATATTTAAGGACTTGGTTACCATTACATAAAACAGAGAAACTATCTTGATATGAATGATTCTCTAAGTAGAGAAAAGGAATTTTACAGTGATTAATGATCAAACTAAAAAACAGGGTCTCATTTATATAATTGCAAACTCTTAAAGTCAATAATAATCAACTTACATGTTATGAAATATAGACTTGATTTTCACAATAATACTTTCTATTTATATTTCATAGGTCATGCCAATTGTATACAGTTGTGTTTCAACTGGTCTATCCTCATTTAGAATCAGTATGCACAAGAATCTTGTTTTCCAACTGACAGTGAAGAGAACATCTAAACTCTAGCAATGATTAGAATGAAGACTCGAGTAAGTTCCTTTTAAAAAAAAAATCAAAATTTCAAAAGATTGTGCTTTCTGAATTCTAGCTATTCAATTCCAAATAATTTTAAAACACTTTTTATAATTTAGTAGGCTGTTAAATTGAAACTTCTGACTTCCAAGCTCAAACTTGCAACTCTCCATGAGTATGCTTCTTGAGTTTGGCATTCCCTCTTTACTTTTTTTTTTTTTACTCAAATGCAGAATTTTATATTATAAAACTAAACTTTCCCATTAAGTTCACTTCATTTAGTTTTGAGACTAATAAGTAGCTTCAGCATGGAGCATACAGTTTTCTGTTCTTATCATGAAGTCCATTCAACACCCTTGCAAAGTACTGTTCTTGGGATTTAACAATAAAAGCAAATCTATGAAAGCCTTGGCCCCATTTATTAGCATAAATCCAAATCTCCTACAATTAGCAGCAGGGCAAGACCTAAGCTGACTCCCTTTCTAGTCAATATCTAAATAAGGAGGAGGTCTGAATCTACAGAATTTAAATTATTACAGCAGGGAGTTGAGTTCAAGCCATAAATAAAACAAATAGCTTGCTCCCCATCAAGTTGATCCCAGGTAGGAAATCAATTTCACTCTCTGCAGAAAACTACCAGTCTTTCAACACCTGTAAGTTCTCTTTGGAACTGTGCCAGTTGCCTAATGGGTGCTCAATAAAAACATCTTGGATTAATCCAATCAAACCCATTACAGTCTTTTCAGGACAAGTCAGAAGATCAGCATGGCCTTCAACGCTGTTCTCTTGGAGTCCTTCTTCCATTTATAGAACAATGCTTGTTCCTTAATTAACTCTGAACTGTGGCCTGGTGCTTCCTTTGACTTACCAGTTCATTCTAAAAATTCTCCCATTAAAACATTATGTCCGGAAAATCATTTATAACTGTATAGGGAGAACCATTTGATCTCAACAATTAGATGTTGTCTTTATCCCAGGTCAAAGACTCAAAGTAAATGTATTTGTACTTCTCTTCTTTTCAGTCAAGTTGTTGATTCAAAATATAAAAACTAAGCTACTGTTACAGAAAAAAAATTTTCTAAGTAAGTCTTTCAATAGGTCTATCAAAATCACACTATATAGTCTGGTTTATACTAACAAATATCAACACTTCCCATAATGAAATTATTTTTACTTCAGTATTATATTCTATCACCTCTTAGAACTGTAATTAGTTAACCCAGACATCGAAAATCTTTTGTCCCCCTTAATTTCCACAAATGGGATTAACTTCATCTTTACTGCTGTTTATCACCTGAAATTTATACTATGCTTCTCACCCCAAGTTTTATAAGCCTTGTAAAATGATGTCTACTGTATGGGTAAGAATTTTTAGATATTTTCACCACACAGAAGGTTTTAGGAAGAGTGCTTTATTTGTTTTCTATTTCCCTCTTACTCTCCCTGTGCCTCTTCATTCCATCTCATTCCATATATTCTTGAATGGTATTTCACTAATTGTTCCATTTTCTCTCGGAGGGCCTCTATGGCTCATTACATCACTTCCATTTTAAAGATGAGAGTGGCCCTCACATCAGCTCATGTATTAACTTAGCACAAATTAAGGTCAGACAAGCGTATAGTCATTCTTTACTTGATATCTTTCCATATCTTCCAATCTCTTTTAGAAGAGAGTCCAATATACTTCACTTGGATGATAAGGCCTTGACCAATTGGCCCTCTCTCAATTTCACACCTTTTATTTCAGCCAGCCCCTTGGTTCCTACCTCAGTGTCGTATCTGTCTTGCATTATTCTCCCTACCTTTCCTCCATTCACACAGCATTGTGGGTAGTCACTCAGAGTTGCAATTCTTCTCTCATCCATGGCATCTGCTTGTACAGATCTCTCTTCCAGCCAACCTCGTTACTGTTACTAATGATTCCTTCTCATCCTACATCTTCAACTTAAATTCTTCTTCCTGTTCTTCTGATCCTCTTGAGATGACAGAGATGCCCTTAAGCATGGTCTTAGTACCTAGCATTTCTCCTTGTGCACTAGCAAGAACTATTACCTACAATGATTGAAGTATTTGAAAAACAGGCATTTGTCAGAATGTTTTATGAAAAGGTAATCAATAAACACACTTTAATCAATAAAAATAACAATGTACAAGTGCATATGTATGGAAAGCAGGTTCTTCCCACATCTTTAAGATCTTTTAATAACTTTAAAATTACATTAAAACATAGTGGTTCTGTTGTTTCCATTTGAGTTTTTAATTTTGCTACCATTTTTCATATTTAAAAGTCATTGTTGAAATGATACCAACTTAACCACTTTTTTCTTAATAGCTGCTGCATGTTTTTCATTTGTAAATATCCTTAAATATTACCTATGAAAATATAAACCATACCTTGCATGATACATGCACTAATAATACATACTATTGCCATCCCAATTTTACATATGAGCAAATTAAAGTGTAGACTTTCCAAAAGGCAAGAAACCATCAAACCCACATAATATTCATAAAATGCTCTCCAACTATTCATTTATCTATTTTGAAACCTTCTCAAAATACAATCTGAAGAAAGTGCAAATACATAATTAAAGAGATTAATAAGTGTGCCATTGGGCTTGCTTATGTTATATAACAAAGCATATATTAATAATGAATTATAAACTATTTTTCAGCCTTTGCTGAATGCTTATGACAATTTCCATGAATAAACATTATTTCTAGTTATATATTATAATCATTCATACCATGATGAATGGATAAGTGGTTTTCTCGTTAGTTCAATTCAACAATTGTTTATTGAGTGTTGATATATAGCCATGTCATCAAAGATCTTGCATATCATGAGAATTTAAATTACGCATAAATTAACAGATAACAATTTGAAAATATTTACGTGAATGAATAAATAATCTATATTGGATTAGAAAAATATTAACAGTTAAAGAGATCTGTGCTTTAGCTCTCCCTCATGTCATACATGGAACACTATTGTCTGCCATGATTTGGAAATTGTATGTCTCCCAAAGATTCAAGTGCTGAAAAATCTCCAGTATGTCAGTATTGGGATGCAGTGCAGTCTTTTAAAGGTAGAACTTAACCCATGGAAATTAGGGCATAGGAGCCACACCATCAGGAGAGTTTCATGTAGCTCTCTCAGGATGGTCAATTTTTGCAAGAGTGGATTATTATATAAAGAATGAGCCTGACCCTAGAAACCGTCTAACTTCCTGTTTCTGCAACCTACATGTGTTCTCAACATGATCATGATGCCATCTGCACAGCCCTGCAGAGACAACTGAGATATTTGGATTTTCAGCCTTCAAATGAGTGACCTAACACCTCTTTTCTTAAAAAAATACAAAACCTGTTGTTGTTGTTTTTTTTATAGTAACAGACTAGAGTAACACACCATACAGATCTTTCAGTCACCTCTCATACATGATTTTATGTTCCAAGCATATGAAAAAACACGATGAATATATTTAATTAAATTTTGTTGCTAATCTATGTAGAAACAGTGGTATGATGCTATTAAGGTTTCTTTTCTTTTGAGAACTAGCAATTCTGCTTAATCTTAATGGCAAGATAAAAATCTGCAAATGCTTCTGAGTGAAGAAATTCTCATGTTATTATTAAGGGTAATGGAAAAGTATAGAAGGACAGGAAAAAAAAATCTATTTGGAAGTTCCTGTAATAACTTGAAAAGTAAGTCCGAGTGGAAATAAAAAAGAGAAATGGAAAAGAGACATTTGCATGTAGAACTAAAAGGCCTTAGTGACTGATGTGTGAGATGGAGTTGAGGTCAATTTATCAATCCAAGATAACATCAAGATACCAAGCTAGGGAATGTGAACAATGGTTTGGTCATTTACAATTGGAAATAAGGGAACAATATCAGTTTGGATGCTAAAAGATGATGAGTTGTAATTGAGAGAGAAAAGCAGTAGTAAAACTAGATTAGCATCACATGGAACATGAACCTACATCTGGACAGAAAACTCAGATTAAAGACAGAGATTTGGTAGTGAGACACATAAAATTGTACCCAAAGCCATGAATAATGCAAGTTTTCATATTTAGTATAGATGTGATACATGCTTTGCTTTTAATAATAATCTCATTTCTTAATAACTTGCTAATATTCTGTTATATATTATATATCTAAAATTTCCAAATCTTACTGCATTCATTTCTCTAAATTTATCTTTAGAATAATCTCAGGATTTCAAAATATTTGAGAGGTTTTGCTGAAGTTTCTTCTTCTTTAGAATTTATTATCATATTTCTTCATCTTGCGTTCTAGAAACCTTAAATGCAACACTGTGCAGGTTGGAACTATCTTTCATTTTGTCTTGTGTTTTCCCTAAATATTGCTAATATGGTTAATGAACTAGACAAGAAAACTGAAGGGGTATGCTTTCTCCCGTTATCTATGAAGTAAATAATAGATAATTTTATAAAAATGCAATTCTCTAGTCCCCTCAACCTGCCTTAAAGAGGAAATGGACATTTCTGTTTCTAAGTTACACATCTTCTTTGGCTTCAGATTATTTACAAAGAAGTTTCAACTTCAAAAACAGTGCATTTTCTGTGCAAATCACACAGACTATCTAAGTTTTAATAGCTTCAGTATTGTGACATTTGCCATGCCTACTGCAGTATGGAAGTACAGGGGTGTCCTTCAGAGATCCCCCTTCTGGAACTCACTCCTCACGTAAAAAGGTGTGACTTGTTTTCTGTTCCAAGTGATTCTTCATGACTTTGTCTTCCAGGTTAGCTTCAGGGGTTGTATGCATGAGCTCTGTCTTTGTCTAAGTCATTTATCAAGCCCTGGACACTCAGCTGTTAACAAATGCAACTGAGATTTTAATGGGATTCTCTTTTGACAAAAAATAAGTATGTATCATTAATGGTGTAAGTAAAAGGAATCAGAAAGCACAAAAATTTGAACCTAGAATAGAAACATGCTCAATATTATAAAAGACAAACTTTGGCCAAGATATGTAATTGTGCCTCGAAGATATAGTATGTCCTTGGGAAAACAGTCATTCTGTTTATTTGTGGAAATATGTTATGACAATGATTTTTCTGCAAGCTGACATGAAGGATGCAGAAATTTATCTGTAACTGAGTAAAAGCTAAATGATACTTTGTTAGTGTCTTCAGAGGATCCAAATGATCTCCTCAGATACAATAGCAGAATCTGGCAACTAGCCTGAACAAAAGAAAATGAGTACTTCCTAAAGGCACAGAAGAAACTCATGAGAATATTTGTCCAGAGAGTTTGTATCCCAATTCATACCTAAGAAAATGGGGCACTGTACTACATGTATCAAGAAGACTTAATAATGAATAGATTTTTGTCAATTGATTTCCATTATCCAGTTTTACAACACTGGTAAGTCAGTGTATTAACCTAAAAAATATTGATCAGTGAGATATAAATCTAAACTGGACCAAAAACTATTAGATCTACAATCCAGATACACAAAGGCATTGTCAAAGAATTTGGGAAAGGGCCCGGCAGCGTGGCCTAGCGGCTAAAAGTCCTCGCCTTGAAAGCCCCGGGATCCCATATGGGCGCCGGTTCTAATCCCGGCAGCTCCACTTCCCATCCAGCTCCCTGCTTGTGGCCTGGGAAAGCAGTCGAGGACGGCCCAAAGATTTGGGACCCTGCACCCGTGTGGGAGACCCGGAAGAGGTTCCTGGTTCCCGGCATTGGATTGGCGCGTACCGGCCCATTGTGGCTCACTTGGGGAGTGAAACATCGGATGGAAGATCTTCCTCTCTGTCTCTCCTCCTCTCTGTATATCCGGCTTTCCAATAATAATAAAATCTTAAAAAAAAAAAAAAAGAATTTGGGAAACCAATTTGCTAATCTAAAGATCTTAACAAGAATCAAAACGTTTGGTTACAACAAGAAGCAGAATAAATGGAATTGGATTGTAAAACAGAATGTATAATCTTTGTTATTAGGCTTAAGAAATTGCTCAAGTTATTTAGGGCACAGCACAATGGCTCACTTGGCTAAATTCTCACCTTGTAAGAACCTGGATCCCATGTGAGTGCTGGATCATCTCCAGAAGTTTCCACTTCCCATCTAGCTCCCCACACAAGGCCTGGGAAAGCAGTTGAGAATGGCTCAAAACTTTAATCCTGAACCCATGTGGGAAAGCTGGAAGAAGCTCCTGGCTCCTGGCTCCTGGCTTCAGATTAGCTCAGCTCTGGTCATTGTGGAATGAAACAGTCGATGGAAGATCTTGCTCTCTGACTCTCTTTTTCTCCTTAAATCTGCCTTTACAATCAAAACAAATATTTAAAAATTTTTTCTGCTTATTTAAATGCATATTCTATCAGAGCATGTGTCTCCGACTTATGAAAATTTTATGAGTTATTTTTGTTATGACTCAAAATTACAATGCAAGCCATTAGGACCATTTCTGTTTGCATTTTACATTGTCCTTCATTTCTCATATTATAATTACACATTTTACTTGATGTGCAACTGATTGTACTTAGGCTATTTGCTCTATGCTTATATAGGTAAAATTATTCTTAATTCTTCAGAAAACAATCGGTCTACCTTTTGCAATGGATGACTTCTGATGTTGAGAAGTTGTACATTTAACTAGGTGATGCAATCCTCTTATCAGACTGTGCATATATAAATGCTTTCTCTGGTAGTTTTAGGATCCATTCATTTTTAAAAATCATGAAAAAGAAGATTTATAGATTAATTCGTGAAAGTTTTAACAAACCCATTCAGAGGAAGAAAACTATTGAAAATCATCTGATGTTGCCAATCAATGAGTAGATATTTGTTGACTGCCCATAAACATGTGAAAGGTAGAACAGTATAGTCTGCCCACAGAGAATTAACAGAATAGTATGTTACACTAACAAAACAGCTAATAGCAGAAGACTCCCAAATGTTCATGGAAAATGAAACTAAAACAAGATTATTGTGATGTAAAAATATTTTGAAATCCATGCATGATTTTTCATAATAACATTTCCATAAGCTTTGAGAATATCACTCATATACAAGGTACTGTTATAGAAGAAATTTCAGGGAAACAAACAGTGTGGCAAGTCCTGGAAACCAGGAAGGCCTCTCTAAAATACGAATTTGGAAGAATGAGCATGATTTTGACTTGTAGAATTAGGTAAAGACACCTTCCAGACACAATTACTTTTTCTTAAGGCTTCAGCCAGAACATTCTGAGTCTGTTTGGCTTATTAAAGCTCCTCAAATATCTTACCAGTACTTTCATATTTTTCATTAATTCCATTTACTTGATTAACCAAAATTGCTAATGCTACCTGCCTATCCAACAATTATTTTCAAAATTCATTGACTTGATTAACAATATTATGAATTTCATAACAGAAACTGTAATTTCTACATCTTAAATTTAGTCAATTCTTATCTGTATGCTTGCTGATTTTCTCAATTTAAGACATAGTGTACAGAATAGTGTCTTACAGCTAATAAAGTAACTAAATCAAGCCACTAAAGACTCTATCAAGAAACCAAAACATAAATCCTCTTACGTATCTGTTGACTACCATATATCTATTTTTAGATATTGTAGGGAAATTGCTCAATTCCTTTATAAACTTTTTTCCTCACTTACTGGAGATGAATACTTGATCCATTAGGTTGAGTTTTAGAATGCAAACTCTAGGGCTAGACTTTTCATTTTATATTGTAATGCTTATACCTCAAACATATAATCTTAGCCCAGTTAGTTACCCTCCTAGCTATCCCATCAATAAAATGGGAATAAGAAGCATCACAGTGTCATTGGATTAAAGGAGTCCATGCACAATTCCTTGCTCATAACCTACACCTGAAATATCTTGTAAGCTGTCATGAAACTACACTGAAACTGAGACTTGCCAAATATTAAGCATTGTTCTTACACTTATTATTTCTGCACACGTATATACATTTAAAAAAAGAGAATGTCCCTAGCTCTATAAACATGCAGAAGGATTCACTGTATGCAAGAATGCAAAGTATTTATTATTGGTTTGTCAGGTAAAGACATTTCCAGGAGGATGAAACTTTAAATGTGGTTGATTCTGTAAGTCAGAATCTTACAAGGGGTCTATGGCTCATTAATGAAGCACTAAATTGGACAATCAGTGTTAATGGGGATGGCACAGTAAAAGCAGTACACATCAAGTTGAGACTCAGGACTAAATGCATAATCACACATTTCAGCAATTCAGTTGTAAGTACTCTTTGTGTCATCTTTCATGCTAGATAGACGGATAGTCTTTATTTGTAGAGTACATTTTGTCACTTAATAATTATATCTTACCTCCTTCAAAGAAATCATAAAAAATAGCACAGCCAGAATGGATGGAAAATATTAAATTGCAGGATAGAGACAGAATAACATTTATCAGCAAATTATACTAATATAGTTGTTATGATTGAATATAAAATGAGTTGAAAACTTCCTAGTCATCAAAGTAAGAACAAGTGCTCCTTGTTATTAGTAACTGTCTTAGCAAGAAAATATTTCAGAATCTATTGCTCTTGTGTACCTGACATGCTTTTTCTATTGAAGATACAGGAAACATTTCCTAACTGCCCCACACGCATTCTGTCACTGCTTTAAAGTTTTGTTCTTCCTTTATTTAATGTGAGGAACTGCCCATTCATTGCAGAGATTTCTATATCATGTCGCCTAGGAAACCTCACTAATCCCCAAGCAAATAAGCCTATTTGTATGATGGCCTTAACTCCGAGAGTCCCCTAGAGAGAGATGGAGAGTGGCTGTCCGCACACTACCCAGTCTTGAGGAGCTAACCTTTTGCTTGTGGAGATTAGGCATCTGGAATACATCTCACTTTCTTTTATAGTTTATATTTCCTGGACAGATGATTGACACAATACCTCACAGTTTAGCATCATGGAGCAGTGAAATCCGACTCCATTACCTGTCGAATTTAGTTTCTTAATCCCAAACACAATATGCACACAACTTAGCCCTATCCAGCTTTTATTTAAAGCTCATGTCATGGTGCTTTATGTGAAGTCAAGCAGTATTAAACCATGTGGAGTGAAGCAAATGGAAAGATTAATTTTGCAATATGACACTAAAAGGAGTACTTTAAAACAGGGATTAGGGGCTAGGTCTGCTCAGAGAAACTACTGAAATAGTTTCATTTAAAACTCCACCACCTGTGAGAAAACCTAACTTTATAACATAACTTTTACATTCTTAGGGACATATACAACTAAAATGCATAGGAGTTTTAGCATTCTGGACCACAAGTAATCTGTCACATTTCTGACTTTTTTTCCATTTCTATTTAAAATTTGTTAGAGCAAAACTGAAATTTCTACAGAAAAAATTATAAATAAGACATTTAGAAATGAAGCTCAGGAGAGTTGCACATAAGTCAACTGAGCAACCATTAACAATATTTGTAGACCATTCTTTTGACTTCTCTGTGTGTAAAGCGTGAGAGAACTGGAAAAATAATCCAGTCTTGATTTTGCTTAATTTCATGTTTCCTCTGATATTAGTTTTAAATATTTCATTATTTAAATAAGGCAGAGAGACAGGAGAGAAATCTCTCTGCTACTTTACTCCCAAGATGGGTGCAGAAATCAGGGTTAGGCTGGACGAAGCCAGAAGCCAAGATCTTCATCTGGGGTTCCCATGTTGTTGATAGGGCCACAGCACATAGTCCAACACATTTGGATTGTTTTTTCTCAGGCCATTAGCAGCAATCTGGACTGCAAATAGAGCACCTGAAACATCAACTAGCACCCCTAAGCAGTGTTCCCCACCACAAGTAACAGTTTTATCAGCTACCGACAATGCTACCATCCCCCTCTGATACTAATTCTTCAGAGCTTAATTCAATGGAAATCAAATCATCCATTAATAAAAAATATATAAATCTATAATGAAAATGAGAAGGCCCATCATTTTGTCTTGAGGTGCAGTAAAAGGAAGAAATAAAATTCGAAAATATATGAGGAACCATTACATAGAATTTTTTGAAATACTCAGTAGGGAGAGCAGATGGCATGAGAGTAAGAGATAAGGTAAATTTCCTGACAGTTTATATAGAGAGAGCTTGTAATGTGTTACCCAAGGAGATACAGGTACCTCATTTTAGTATGTGTTTTACAGCATGGTAGTTACTGAGCAAAATTTAATAAATTTATATTCTAAGTAGGGCACTACACAGAGACTCTCAAGAAGATGCAAAATAAAAAAGCAGCATTTTCTAACTTGAAAAACTTTGGGAGAATGAAAGCCACAACTATTAAGACAGAAAATGTTTAACCAAAGATGGCAAATTGTTTAAATCAGATCATAGGTAGCCATGTCAGTCAGCATTCCTCAGTCAAAATCAACTAAAATAAAGACACTGGGGAAGAAAAAGAACCTCCCAGGCACAGGGAATCCCATGGAAATTTAGAGAGGAGCTAAATGATCACAGAACTACTGAATTTCCTGAAACTCTTGTCAACTTACTCTGTTTCTTTCCTTGAATAAAGAGCAGTAATAGTTCTTTCATATGGTTATAAAGGTACATAAGATGATTTTTGTATATATAATGCTATGTAGATATATAATCACATTGTCTTATTAGGGAAAAATTCAATAACCATATTTAATAATTTTCATTATCATCTTGTTCATCACCTACATCGGTCACCATTCTTCTGTCCTTACTATCAGCCCATTAGTAATAGAGCTGACCTTAATAGGTAACAGGGTCTGGTGCTCTACCATTACGATGATCTACATTGAAAATGTTTCTTCGAACCAGTGACATTCTTACTGGTTGATGCATCTAAAGTTTTTGTAATTCTTGTAGTATTATACAGCACTCTGTAAACTTGAAATAGGAGAATCTCAATTCACTCTGAGTCTTCCTTCTCTGACCACAGTGTTTTAAATATAACTCTCAGCAGACAAATCAGCCAGATGAACTCACATTAGTATTTAAAACTAATTATTACCTGACATTTCCTCAAAGAAAGACCTAAACTTATGTGAAGGATTTTTTTCAGGTTTTTAAGATTTATACTTATCATTTTCATGTGTGGGTGGAAAATGATTTTATTAGTACTATTCATCAGCCCTATAATTTGGCAACTTTCAGCAGATTTATCACTAATTTATCATTGTAAATTCTATCTTCAATCAGAAGCAAAAAGTGTATTACTGCATTCAAAATAGTCCTTAATGAATGTGCTAATTGGGAGCATGTTAGCACATTTCATTTGCTTCTGTATTTATTTCTAAGAAAGAAAAGTGGCGCGTTTGTCTTCTGTATATGTTTAAGATTAAGCAAATTTCTGATGTAAGAAACTATTTTCAAGTGCCTCACGTCAGCTACAAAGGTTTGAAAAACAAAAATTCATCATCAAGATATTTTTTAAGAGAGATGTTATTCCAGGAGAAATGCTAAGACTTAAGAGAAATAGATGGGAACACTAATAATATCTTGTATCTTGTTACAAGAAGGAGTTGTTCATGACATTGACCAGTAAGAGTCTACTAAGCCCTGGAAACTTGCCAAAATCTCATTCAGGCTCTAATTTGTGATAAAGATAGATAGATAGATAGATAGATAGATAGATAGATAGATAGATGGATAGATAGGGCATGTTGATATTTACTTATATGTTTACTGAAGAAAATGTCAAAAGATACATTTTTTTTCTTTGTGAATCACTTTTTTTAAAAGGGCCCTGATTCTTTCGGGTTTTATAGAAATCATTTTGGAGCACTGCAAATTTACCTTGCGGGTTCCTGGGGAGGCGAAGTGACCTGAAGAAATGGGGGGACAGTGCTCTCCTTTGGCAACTGACAAAGTTTATTTCCAGGATTTCAGCTTTTATACATTTTGTGAAACAGTGGTTGAAACATAACTCAGAATTAGGTCATGTCTAAAAACAGAGAGTACAAAGGAGCTAACAAGATGACTTAGAGTTATTGAAACAGGGAATAGATAGAATATTATCCATCCTTGATTGACTAGACAGAGCATAGATGTCCACTTATCTTCAAGGAGAGCACGAAAGCACATCCAAGGACTCACTGGGGGCAAGAGCACACCGTGGGTAAGAGGCCTTCCGCCTTCTCTTTCCTGGAGCCTCTTCTCAACAGGGTCCCACTGGCCTCCGCTGTCCCAGCTATCTTACAGGTTGTATTCTGACAGGACACATACACCTGATAAAAATGATTCCACCTTTAAGAAAAGCAATTGTGGTTCATTCTTTGTTCCACAGGTTTCCTCTTATTTTGGACTCTAATGACAAAGATTTGAATGGTCACTGAGACAGAGGACACTGGCTCCCTAGAGGTTGGATTACATTCTCTCTTTTTCAGCCTTAGAACATATTAATTACTCTATTCACTCAAATAATAACCTGGATTTTTTATAAGTAAAGAAAGATTGAAAAGGAAAACAGTATTAGATAGGATTCTCCAGGGAAACAGGACTAGGAAATAGAAAAAGAAATTTACTAGGAAAATTGGCCCACATGATTATGAAGACTGAAAATTCCCATGACAGATCATCAGAAATCTGGAGACTCAGGGAAGAAACTAGTGTGGCTCAGTAACAGTTCAAAAGCCTTAGGACCAGGGAAACCAATGCAGTGACTCTCAGTCTGAAGCCAAGGACCTCAGATACTTTGAGGTCACTGGTATGCTTCCCAAGGTCTGAAGGTCAGAGAACTTCAAGTTCGAATGCACAAGGGCAGTTCAATGTCAGAGCTAGGGATAGAGACAGTGAAAGAGAAACCACAAATTACCTAAAATTTTGTTCTAGCCAGGCCCTTAGTCAATCAGGTGGATTCCACTCATGTTGGTGAGTTATTCGGTTTACTAATTCAAACGCCAGTCTGTTCAAGAAACGCCCTCACCAACCATGTCAACAAATAATGCTCTATCAGCTATTCTCAATCCAATCAAGTAGACAACTGAAATCATCCACTGGGGAAACCAAACAAACCAAACATGATGGCCCAGATTCTTAAACTTTGGTCTAGTGCAGGGAGCACAGATCTCTTACTAGAGGAAGGCATGAGTTTGAATCTTGCTGTTCCTTTCCAACCACTAAAACAACAGCAAGTTTCTCAACAATGCTAGACAACCACTTGTTCACTGAAAAACTAGCAAATATCTGTGTCAAAGGAGTATTTGAAGACTCAAGAAGTAATACACAGCCGACTTTGGTAAACTGGAATAAGCAGGAAAATGAGCCTTCCAAGCATCATTAATATGAGCAACAATGCATTGCTTATCCCTTTAAGACAAAAAGAAGCCTATTCTGTTTGAGTGGCCCATCAGCATAACTAGCAAAAACAACATAAACTTTAGGCTTCCATAAGTCACACATACTCTTTGCTGTGGCAAGGAGTTCAGATTGTTTCTTTCTCATCCTTTCTTTTCTGCATATGCAAATGTTAACAGTCCTTCCACCTTCTATTACAACCTTCAAACTATTAGTAGTGATAATCACTGGGTGACCTTTCTATGACATATTTTAGGAAGGAATCAGAGGGCCCAACATGATGGCTCACTGGCTAAATCCTCTCCCTTCACGCTCCAGGATCCCATATGGCACTGGTTCACATCCCATCTTCTCCATTTCTCTTCCCACTCCCTTCTTTTGGCCTGAAAAAGTAATAGAGGATTGTCCGAGGCTTTGGGACCTTGCACCCACATGGGAGACACAGAAGAGGACCCTGGCTCCTAGCTTCAGATCGGCTTAGCTCTGGACATTGAGGCCACTTCGTAAGCGAACCAGCAGATGGAGAATCTTTATCCCCGTCTCTCCTTTTCTGTAAATCTGCCTTTCCAATAAAAAAATAAAACATATCAGAACAATTTCTGCCAAAATTACAAAACAATCATTCTCAATATCCGGTTCTTTTGTACTTGCATAACAAGAGTGCCTGTCCTCACTTGAAACTGGGTGTACTTCAGTTCTCTCTCTCTCTCAATACCTACCCTGGAATTAGAGCAAACTTACATGCTAATGGCTCAATATTTCACAAAAATGTCCTTATTTCATAAGATATGCACACTCTTGGGATTCCCTAACCTACTCCTACTTCTGATTGATGGCTGTCAATACAAGTGTTTCTGCATATCTCTCAGCTTTAATAATCAAAGCGGATGCAAGAACTGGCTAGGTGTGTGATTCTTATTTTATTATAAAGGATACACATAGTTCAGGTCTGGGAGGAGGCTCAGAGGTACTGTATCCTCTGCAAGTGAATCAATGAGCACTCTTGCTACCTGAACATCATGCTCACCAACCCTAACAAAGTTTCAGTGTAGAATTTGAGTTGTGATCTCATTATGTAGGAATAGCTGATTACATCATTGGCCACTGGATTAAGCTCAATCTCCAGTCACATTTCCCTAAAGGCTTTGGCCTTGTCATCACACAGTGGGTGCTTCTGATCACCTTATCCAAAAATCATCTTGGAACAAACCTTTAGCATAATGATGGCATCTCCACCACCGAGGAAATGCTTAATATTTGTAAAGGTCTGTAACTGAGTCCTGAGGCAAAAATTAAAGATGTTTTCTATAAAGTCACAGTTTTTACCTACTTATTTTCTATTTGCCCCTCACATAAAAATATAATCTCCATGGGTTTCATATACCTACACACTCTGATGCATTATACATATTTAGTTTTAATTAACTGAATGAATGAATAAAGGTATATGAATAATTCCTTCCATGTTGTAACCTTTCCCATGTAAATCTTGAGAGATACATTAGTCCACCTGGTCATTCCTATTAAAATGCAGTATCTGTAATGATGACTATTCACAATCCCTGAAGAATAAAACCTGGACTTTGTAGACTCATGACTGGGGAAAATTTATTTCAGTAATCACTGTCATTCTTATTGCCCCTTGGATTAACACTGTATTATTCCCTGCCTTCAGAACACATCATATGCTTTTCTCCTTTCAAGGTTTTCACTCTTTCAGTTAACACTCTTAGATTGTTAGTTCTCACTCCCTCAATGCACACTCCTGGATTGTCATTCTCTGCCCTCTCTATATCTGTTTCAGGTAGCCATTGCAATCCAACACAAAATTCCTTTATGTATTTTCCACTCTTTCAGTTCACAAAAACTCTTAATTTCTTTAATATAACATCTTTGGCATTCCTTTTGCACTTATCCTATTAATTACACATATTCCTAAATGTATTTGAGAGATTCTTACTAAACTTTTTGGAACCCAAGTCAATTGTCAACTGATTCTTTAAGGGTTACATTCTCCATAACTGTAAAAGAGCTCTGTAACATTGCACTCTTATTTTGTATATCTTGAATTCCTTAAGAATTAATCAACCTGGAATTTATTTTATAAATTTATCTTTTTCCAATGCTGAAAATGGAATAAACAAGACACAACCCATTTGTAACCATTATACATATTTTCTGATAATTCCTCCCTTAGAAGTTAGCTTCCTTAAGAAACCCTTTATTTTCTAATCTTCAGTTCCTCCAACTAGATATAGGATCCTTTATATGTTATGTATTTTCAATGTATAGAAAGTCTAGATGTAGTAATCTTTGAGGATCATTCCAAAAATAAGCGGAGTTATGAAAAACTGTGTCATTTACAACTGAAAACTATGTGGGCAGCTTTCATTATAACTGGATAAATTTAGATAAATGATGTGTGTCAACTTAGTAATTACAAAATGCTATATGTGAGACAATTAAAACGTGAATGCTTTTAGATAATGTTGTAGCTACAGGCTATTTTTCTTATGAATTGTGATTCTAAATAATGAAGTCAAAGGAAGAGGAAGAACAGAGCTATAATACACGCCAGGAATCATTCTACTTTCAGGAAGGCTGGGTTTTACCCTCAGGTAATCAAGGCTGTAATCATGAGATGACTTTTTATAATGACATGCTCTTCCTTTGTGCTTAAAAATGAGCAAGGCAGAACACCTTTACTATTCCTAAGAGTACAACTGAAACAAAGGTATTATTCACACTTACAGATTAAACTACGATTCAGTAACTAGGGCAAGACAGAATCCAGAACACACATATTACATACTAAAACATATCCATTTAACTTGCATATTAAAACATATCCATTTAACATCCATATTTTGTTTTTCAAAATCTGCAGAAGTATGAGAATTCCCTTATCATGAACAAAATAATGTGTGAATTCCTTCACAGTAAACACAATATACCCCACATAAACTTCTTTGCAATAAGATTATTTCAAACAATAGTAATTTACACAAGGTGTCCTAAAGCAAATTGATCAATACTCTTCTCCTTGTAAATATGTTGCATTAAGATCAAGCCATGCATCCATTTTGTTAAGCTCTGTGAATTCTCATCAGTTCTGGGAACCACCAATTTTACTTATATTGATATTTGGCTCCAACTTAAAATGAAAAATCAATAGTCTAGAGAAAGAAATGCACTTTGCTCTTTAAATATCCCCTTAATAGATAAGTCACAAAAACCCTTTATCTTTTTTTTCCTCCTCCATCATGTTGCACAAAACATAAAGGCAACTAGTACTATTAGTTACTATTTAAAAACCATTCACTGAATGCTAATCAACTCCTACTAATCTTATTTACACTCACCGTTGGGTTTTTGCTCATCAAGGATAGCTCCAATAGGAAATAAAGTCCCAATATTAACTCATCTTGGAAGAAACTATAAACATTTCTCCCAAGTGTTAGTTCTGAAGTAAGTCCATGCCTGCCCAAAATAATGCAACATTTCCTAGTCTGTATTCCATTAAGTAGAATATAAATACACATCAAAAGTAAAATCTATTAGTTGTTCTTAAGGGGACATGTTAATTTCCAAAATGTTTTTCTTCATAAACTTTGAAATGACTACATGATAACCAGACCATAAGCAACCATGTTGAATGACAAAGTACAAGGTAGGTAATAAAGATTAGGAAACAGGAGCATCATTTCAGACAATGACTTTAATCTTCTATGAGAGAAAAGCCACTACTACAATAATCACATCTTTGTTAATTGCAGGCTAGTCACACACAGCCAAATCCCTCTAACAGATATAAGTGCAATAAGTGCTGTGAGTATCTTTCTTTTCCTGTACGTGGAATTTCCAAACACCCCAAAATAGGCACCTTTAGAAACTAGAAATACAGGTTACATTGCAGTTGGCATTTGCTTAAATTGATTAAATTGACTAAAAAGTCACTTCTTGTGAACTCTAATACTTCAAAATGTTTCTAAAGTAATCAAAAGCAGAGGTGTGCATTGTAGCATGCAGGTAAGCCACTGTTCATGAGGCCAACATCCCATATAAGAGAGCCAATTAGAGTCCTAGTCCTTCTACCTCCTGTCCGGTTTTCTGCTCATGTACGTGCAAAGGTAGTAGTTGTTGACCCAACTACTTGGGTCTCTGGCATCCACAATGGAGATCATGATGGAGATCCTAGATCCTGGCTTCAGACCAGCCAGGTTGTAGTGGTTGTAGGCATTTGGGGAATGAAGCATCAGATGAAAACTCCATCTCTACCTCTCTCTCATCCTTTCCCTTTCTGTCTTTCAAGCAAATTCCTAAAAGCTAAAGTCCTCTAAAAATGAAAACCATTTATTCCCATAAGAAGAAAAAGGAGACATACATGTTTCTAATATCTAAACCTCAGAGTGTTCACCCTTTTCTCAGCCACTGAAATGTCTCAATCTTACTTAGCATCCTTATTAATATCCAATTCATTATGGATATTCAGTCATAAAAGCCTCTTATAATTCTAAGTGTAGTGCAAATATCTACCTGAATGTTTTCAAGGACTCTTGTCATCCTGGTTCACTTTTCCATTTACTGTGTGAATAAAACAACTCCAAGTTTATCCAATCCAGCAGCTGTAGAAAGACCAAGGAGTCCCTGGAGTGACTAAGTCTTCTTGATCTAACACTGCAGTGTTTTGCTTTGATGACTTTCTGGGTCTACCCTCCTTACACTTCCCGAAGCCTTTCATCTTTGATATTTCTGTTTTTCTCCAATTTGGACTCCAAATCTCTCTTCTTCCATATTTATTTGGGAGGCAAATCCATACAGACAGTGGCATACAGACAAGAAAAAGTAAGAGTGTCTCTGCTGGCTCACATCAAAAAAGCCTGAGGATCAAGGAACCCGATTCAGGCCTTCCATGTAGGTGGGTGCTAGGTACAAAGCCACTTGAGCCACTACCTGCTGCTTCTTGCAGTGCACAATAGCAAGACTGAATGGCAGCTGAAGCCAGGGACACAAACTCACTCTGATAAGCAACATCTTAGCCACTCAAACACCATTCTATTTTCTTTCTTGTACAGATCCAATCTACAAGGCTGCTGTGTGTGTTTCAGGTCAAATTCATAATCATGTACAACACAGAAATGTTTCACTGTCAATCTTTTGCATATTGGCCCATTCTTTCTATGATGCTTTCACTATTTTCTCTTTCTTCCATCTGTCTCATCCTAAGGAACAATATTTTGTACTTTAAGAGATTGCCATCTACTTCCTTTTACTTTGTTTGCAATTAGTGTACTATTTTTTTTCATATTTAAAATTTTATGACAAAGGGAGACAAGTAGGCAGAAATAATGAGAACTCCCATCCAGTGGTTTACTCCTCAAATGCCCACAATGGCCAAACAGTAAGAATAAAGCCAGGATTCAGAAATTCAGTCCAGGTCTCCCGGCTGGAGGAACCCAACTACTTCAGTCATCACTGCTGCCTCACAAGGTCCATGTTGGCAGAGAGAGATGGATTTAGGAGCCAAGGCCAGAAATGGGGATAGAACTCAGTTATTTCAATATGGGACAAAAGCATCTTAACTTGCACTGTAATCACTGGGCCAAACACCTGCACCATTTTATATTTTTACTGCAGTCCAGGATAGTGATGAGTGGGGACCTATGGGCACTTTCTTTCTAAGCATTACTTAAACAAAGGTGAGGGTGGGGAGAGGTCAAACAGAGAGAAGAGATACAGCCTTTATCTTCAGTTTTGAATGGGGTCAAAAGATCAAAAGTATCAGTTTAACCCTGGGCCAAGTTAACATTTAAATGTTTAGAAAGAATCTTCCCCTACATCAGGGAAATCTTAGAAAATTAAAGGAGTGGCTATGGAGCATCTATTCTGTCCTTCATTAAATTGTTCTCCAGGTTTGTGCATCTTCATTTCTTCACTATTTCATAACCCACTGTTATCTGCATATGACATGACCAAGTTGTATGAGTGGAAGCTCACAGCATAATTCTTTCCATTAAATCACATTGTTTTCCAAACCACTAATTCAGTTTCATTTCTAAATACATTTTGACATCTCTACAAAAGGAACAGGTGCTAATGACCACCTCTGAACAGAATTGATGAGCAGGTAAACTCATGCCTTTGAGTAAGGGCATGGCCACACTATATTTGCTTTTCAAGAGCTAAGAGACTTTCTCTTCCTTCCTAACAGCTCACACTGATTACACATAGAACTAAAACTCTCAACAAAATCCCAAACATAAATTACTACAGAAGATACTATCAGAATTTCAAGGTTTTTTTTTTTTTCCAAAAATCTATTTGGTGTTTTATATCTGCTTTCTGCAACATTGGTTCACTAGAGCAATTTAACAATACATAAGATTTTATACTCGAAGGAGGAAGAAATAGATGATTGTGATAAAAATATGATAAGGAATATGCCAACACAAAGATCTCATTCACTATGAGGGGTATCACTTAATACTTTGCGAAAAAAACGTAATACCTGACCTAAAGACAAATGGAAATGAAAGTTAGCTAGAAAAATTAAGCTCTAGGAATAATTCACATAAATCAATGTGAATGAACATTTAGAGTACCCAAACCTTATGTAAAATTTGGAATTGCTGTAACACTAACTGCAAAGTGATAAATGGAAACAGATAGGCTGAGCTATACGTTTATACTTCATTATTTGTGTTTTGTCTATTCAATTAGCTTAATAAATATGAATTTTGTCTTCATTTATTTCAGTACCTGAAAACAAATTTATCAAAGTTGTTTTGCAATAAATAGTTATTGGATAATTTCATGATTCTAACAATAGCCAAGGAGTAAGATAAAATAGGGATTACAAACATGAGCTTGGCCCAAAGGAAGCTGGTGAACTCACACATTAAGAAATATATATTAGAATGTACATAGCAGGCCTGTTCACAAAGTCCTAGATACAGCCCAATGCCCGTCAACTCAAGAATAAATCAATAAACACAGTATAATCACAAAATGGTGTATAAAGTAGTGACCCGAGTACAGCAGTATGGAACAACCTTTACAATAACATGTCCCCAAATATTACATCCATCATAAAAGCTCTTCTGAAGTGAAAAACATCCAAAATAAAATATAGGAATACACATGATAGCAATAAAGCTATATAAAAAGAAAAGTAGATTCAGAACTACGATTACTTCAGGGAAATGGGGGACAGAAAATTAAATGAATGGTTCATTTTTTAGGTTTAGATTATTGTCAAGATTTCTGATTTGGGTGTTATTTTGCAGTATTTATAGCATTATGAAAATAATAAATTATCTATGCATGGCACTATTGAGAGTCATAAAACAAACACTAAACCAACTTCTAAACCAACTATGATACAAAGCTGCACAATAGAAGAGAAAGATGCTCTGGTTTACCTGCTCTCCCTTGGGAGTGGGTGGAGGTGGGCTTGGGAGGGAAGGGAAAAGGACATGCTTTGTTCTAGAATCAAACCCTTCAGCTTCAAATTCCAGACACAATTTCCTAATTCTGTGTCTTTGGACAGATTCCTTAAAAGTTTTGTACTTCAGTTTTTACACAGTAATTGAGAGAGAAAACAGGAACTTTGCTCAAGAGATTTGAGATTACATGAAAAATATTAAAATCACGTGCCTGGAAAATACTGCCAAGTAAACACAGTGATAAACTCAAAGAATAAATATTGGCTGTTAGCAATACATAATTAGAAAATAAAAAATTCCTATATTCAGTTAAATAGTTTCCATTTTACCTGCAAAGGGTTTGAGAACTCCAGAAACTATGCAGGTCAGGAAACATCATGATTAAGATGTTGATATGCAACAGGTTGTTCTAACTGTAATGTTCTGAGGAGCTTTAACACTTTCAGGAAGATAGTCAATTGTTACATTACTGAAGTGGCTAGGACGAAGGAATGCAAAAACCTAAACTAAGACAACAAAAGTGGATAAGGAACTATATGGACAGACAGTTATAATATAGAATCATGGTACACAGTTGTATGCGGAATGAGGAGCTTAGAATGACTCCAGCACTTAGAATTATGGAGTGAGTGAATGTTGGCACTGTTCCCAGGTCTGGAAATACACAACAAGCAGAGTTTCTCAGCCTCAGCACTATCGACATGTTGGCATGAATAAGCCCTGTATATAAAGGGAAAGCATATTTATGTGGAAACATAATGAGTTAAGAGTTGAATATGTTGGCTTCGTGATGCCTATAGGGCATACAGCAAATACCGTCTAATAAAAAAAAAATTGGAGAAAAGTCAGAATCTCCAATATAGATGTAGGTTCTTGATACCTATAGACTGTAAGTCTGAAGAGGCGAGGAGTTCACTTAAGGTAGGTTCTTACAAACTAATTCTTTATTAGCTTTGTGTGCCCAATGGGCATATCAAAACCAACATATCCCACATTCATGATCTTTCCCTCCCCAAGTCATTTCTCTGGATACAGTACATAGAATAATAAGAAGGCAAAAACCTTCAGGATATAAGGATGAAAAACTCATCAATTCAACAATTAGCAGAAGATAAGTAAGTGAATTTTTTTCTTATTGTATCATCTAGGACATCCACACGGATGTTCTTCAGCACATGTCATAACAAATGTCACTGTGCCAAAACCATATACAGTGCAATGAGACTACTTCTCAACTTTTCACCATCTAGGATGGTACTTCTGAAGAGATTTTGTAGTCACCAATGGAGAGATTGTTGAGTTATTTCCAGTAAATTTAAAAAGTAGATTAGATCAAGGGCACAGGAGGAAGGATAAGTTTCAACAAAGGAATACAAAGAAAGATGTATCTCTTCAAGAATAGGAAAACAGAAGAGAATATATTTTTGACTTTTTTTCCACGCAATTACTTTTCTTTCTCCTTTGTAAAATATATGAAGTATTTAACTTGCTTGGACTAATTCTCAGACCAATATTTTTACCTGTAAGTTTATGAATTTAGTGAATAGGAAGAGTGTGTGTGCAAGTTTGATTTATATGAAAACTCCACGAGTGTTTACTTGGTAGACACAATAGGACTATTTCAATTTGCAGAAAATAACTCTTAACTATGATTCTTCTCCATGTTGAAGCTAAAATTTGCCATTTCCAGAAAACAAAGAGACAATTCAAGAATTTCTTTAGGTTAGGTACATTTCAGAAAGAAAGAAAGAATGATGAAATAGAACATCTAGAATGAAACAAGATAGAGGGTGGCAAACTACAGCTCACGTGTCAAATTATCCAGTTCCTCTAGAGCATTTGGGCACTACTTCTGCCAGGTGGCACAAACAGACACATGGAGATCAAACCAGGCATTTTCCACGTGTCCCAGCTCTTAGCACCTGCACCACCAGCAAACAGCTGGGCCCTGCGGCTGCCCAGAGTCAATACTCACTGCCATCTGAACTTAGGGAGCACTTCAGCATTACAACATAAAGTAGTTCCAGACATCACCCCCTAACCCAAGCCCATCTTGTGCCTGTTGCTCTATCTCCAGAGAATGTCTGCAGCAAACCACAACTGAGTGGGAAGCCTGCCCACCCAGGGGACCATCAATTCCAGGCATGTAAAATAGCAGAAGTGTTCCCTCTTGTAATTATATTCCACTTAGCCTGTTAGCTACCCAAAGTCTAAAACCATTACTGGCACGTCAAAAAAAAACTTGCTGAATTCTGAAAATGTTTCTTAGAAATAAGGGAGGAAATAAGAATAAAAATAAGCTCAAAAAATCACATGCATCTATCTAGGTACAGAAAATGTGTCTGACTTCCTAATTGAAGTAGATTGTCAAATGTAAACATGGCTTTGCTATGGTAAAGTTTATTCAGGTTTCTCTCCTGGGACATAATAGACAGCGTGAGCTTGGAATGTCCTGCAAATTGAAGGATCTTTAGGGATGTCCCTAGCCTCTGCAGACTTGCGCAGTAAACATTCCATCAGTCCTCAATGAAGTGGCAACAATCACAAATATCTCTAATATTACCAAACATCTCCCCAAGAGAGTGGCAATACCATTCCCAGTTGAGAACCACTACAGTAATTACAAGGTAATGAACTCTACTACATTGGTCCCTTCCTATATTATCAGTATTTTAACTTTGCAAAAATTACTTCATCACTTCTGGGAAATTATTGTAGCAATATTCATTCCTCAATCAGTGTCAATCAGTGTGTGAACTTTAATCACTGGGACATCAGTCCCAGAATCCTCCCTTGGAGATGTACATGGGGCAGGGCAGAGAAAGGGGTAGGACAGGGGGGACCAGCAAGCCTAGCGGTGCAAGGAGAAAGATCAAGAGGGCACTGCAAAGGCATAGGGAGAGCAAACAAGGCAATGAGCATATGCTCTTCTCTTCCCTCAGATTTGTTAGAAACCTGGAAACCAAGAAACAGGGAGAAGATGGGAACAGCTTAGCTGTTGTCTAAGAGCCTAGGGGAACCCAACAGAAAGTCAAAAGGCCAAAAGCAGGGATTAAAGTGGAATTACAGAGCCCAGAAGATGGCAGTGAGCAAAGGGCTTCACAGAGACTTGAGGAAACCTCCAAGACAGCAGCTTGAAAAGACTTCATTGCCTATGGCTTTGTCAGCTGCCATATGGCATCTGAACCATCTCAGAAGCTTGAAAGAGTCAGTAAAGACTGTGATACACTGATGTGATCTCACAGACACATGTGTTAGCAAAGAAAGTAAAATACTTCATTCAGACATCAGTTTATAAGACAAAAGGCATAGTGATTGTGGGTAACTGAAGTTGCCTTTGTTTTCCGAAGACTTCAAGGTTGTTGTTTTTTTTTTTTAATCACTCAAAAACAGGAAGTCAGGCTTCCTTTGCCAAAATGCTCATAGCAAACTATGATGGCATATGTGTAGGAAAGGACTCTGATCCAAAGGAGGCTTAGAGCAAGAAAAGCCGAAAGTGGTGAGCTCTGCCTGTAATTTTGCTGCCTTGTCATTCCAGCCTGCTGAATATCTTTGTCCAGTCTCTTTTCTCCTGGATACAAATTTGTCTTGGTATTCAAGGGATGCCATCACCCCATGCCATGCCAGACAACCCTCACAGGTTCTAGCGACTTCTGTCACTGCAGCAACATTCTTTACATGAAGGTAGCAATATAGAGGATTACACACGGTGTCTGAGTTCGTTTTTTCCTGTGTGTGTGTTTTCAGGGCTTTTTGTTCTGTCTCTCTTGTTTTGATTAGAGTGACTTGTCTCCACATAGTTCCCCACTGTGACTAGGACAGTTGTCTGCACGCGGCAGGTACTCAGTAAATGCTGCCCACCTGCCTGACCACTCAGACAAGGACTCCTATCCTCAGCATATTAATGGCAGGACTTCTTTTGAGATCACAGAATTGTTGTGTTATTTCCATGCTGGAGATTCTTTGAGTCTCTGTGGTCTCTGCCTCATTATCTCTTTTTCTAAAGGCTCTATCAGTCACACACACACACAAGAATTCTAGCCATGTTTTTCCCATAGGAATAGGAACATGGACAAGAATAGCAAAAAAGAGATCCAACTTACAAAAGTGCACAGAATTTTTCCTAAGAGATTCTAAGAATAAGGGAGAAACATCCAATGAATTGGAGAGGAGTAAGCATAAAGGAGACATGAGAGGGAGGCAGATAATGGAACAATTACACCACTTTTAATGGTTTGCCCTTGAATATCCTAAATCAATTTGTACTTGTCTTAATGAGAGACCATAGTTTCCTGCCTCAATGAGTTCAATGGCTATTGTTGTGTGAGACACTGTGTGTGTTTGCACAATAAATAGCCATGAGCACATCACTTCTTCAACTCTTAACATACCACACCCCCCTGAGAGTAACAATCCTGAGAGACACTGCAGAGCACATTACTAAAACATATAGCTTTAGAAATACATGTTCGTGTAACCGGATAGCACAAACTAACATTGCTCAACTTTGACCTGTACTGTATGCCCCCATTTTGCATGACTCTCCATCTCTTCTATCATATCTCCACTATTTCTAGCCTATTGCCAAGCTGGAAACACTGCTTTGTGCTGCAGGGGTGAGGAGGGATTATAAAAGGAAATACAGCAGCAATGAGAAACTGCCATCCAAAACCTATCTCCTCTCTGCACCGATAGTCTTACCAGGAAACAAGAAAGCACCAGACAGGTAGCCCCTCTCTCCCAACACAGGAACCTCTCATTAGCAGACCCAGCTGGGAATAGAGAGGATGAAAGACACACACTTGCTCCCCTGTGACCTTCTAGAAATCATTCCAGAGAATTCGAGAAGACAGCCAGAGGCTAGCATCAGGGCTGTGTCCAGCACTGACCCAGGCAGGTGCCTGTTCAAATCTGGATGGGTCCTGACAGCCAGAGGCTGTCAAAAGAGAATCTTAAAAGAAAAGGGAGCACAGAGGGACACTAGGTCACTGTCCTTTCTGGTAAAAACAATGCCTGCAACAAACCAGCATGACCTCCCATACCAGGGAGCTCACTGGGCTGCCTTTTGACTCTTTTCACTGTGTTTAGAACCCTGTGAATGACAGTTGCAGGATGAAAAAGAGAAAGATAAGTCATGACACCTGTTCCTTCTTTTTTCCTTCTGTAATATAAGCTTCAAATCCTGCAGAAAGGCCAGAAGTTGTACTATGACTTTCTGTATTGTATGCTGTTAATGAGGCCTCCAGTGACATTTCCCGCTAGACAGTGAAATAGGTAATGATATTGGTTCTGAGCAAAGAGAGGTGGGTCACACTTAGGATAACCCTTGTTTTCAGGAGCTGACCCCTACCTTAGGGGGGACTCTGGCCCTACAAGGGACACTTATCATGACTGAATGGCTGTAATAAAATGCCCAGATTGTTGGGGTGGTGATTGTACCACGTCTATAGCTTTGTATGAACCCCCTACTCACTTGAGGGATGCTGTGAGTGGGCTGCCCAGACACTGCAAGGTGCTAGCTCCAAATACCTCTAGCATGCCTTTGTGGTCCCTTCAGTCACTTGAAGACAGGAAATTGCCTCTAAGGTTTGTCCCAAGCATTCACTGCCACTCAATCATGCTACAGGTGAGCAATGCTGCTCTCATCTGGAATCTAAGCTGTGTGCAGAACAAAATAACCTTGATACCACAACTAATTCGTTTGATTCCCCAAGGCTGTCACTGGCTAATAGCACCTGAAAAACTGTTCAGAAAATGTTTCCTAAGATGGAGATATTTGTAGCTGTCCCCAGAGCATGTCTATTGGTTTTGTGCAGATGGCACGAATTGTTGATCCTTTTCACCGTTTTGCCCTCTACAGGTTAACACAGGGAGCTCTGCATCGACATAAAACCTGCCCATTCCTGTTACCTATGAACTGGGTTTTTCCTGAACTCCATTTGACACTCTCACTTTTTCCCCTTTAGCTCAGTGTATCATTACACTCAGAGCAATTGCTACTTCCCTGACTATGATTGATCCCCACTTATTTCATCCTGCATGCAAAGTATTTGATTTCAAGTGTGGTTCATTCTGCTCGGTGAACTCATTATAAAGTCAGGCTGAACATCTCACAGACGTGAAGCACCTTGTCTTTGAGGTTCAGCAATCTAATTTGGAATCTCATTATAGACCTTCTACTGGTAGTAGACATAGGGGCAACTTCCTGGCTGGCGTTTGCCTACCCATCTCCCATCCGATAAAGAAACTGTCATTTCAATACAGGCATTCAGAATATTCCCCATTTTGGAAAACAGCTTTATTTATCTCTCCACAAATGCCTCTTGGCACTGATGAGAGAGTAATACTTTCTAGGCTGTTTTATTAGGCATCTCAGGAGGTCAGCTACTGAAAGAGACAGCTCACAGCTGCTTGCCTCCCATCCATTTAGTAGACTTCTCTGTGAATCCTTATATTGCATTTTCTAACATTTGCAATGTGGTTGTAATTTTGCCAAGAATCCATACACCAAGCAAGATCTTCGCTTGGCACTGTAATGCAGTGGAACTCAGGGAGGAATGATTTCTGGTGTCTCCATGGTGGATGAAGAGAAAATGGGGTTGAAATGGAAAGTTAGCTTTATTTGCAGAGTTATGCATTGATTTTGAAAGACTGATGCATTCATTTTTTCACCTATTTGGTGCTTTCAAAATCAATGAACATCCAAGGCTTGTTTCTCGCTGCTAATGAAGTTTTTATTTCTTCACTTTCTATTTTAAAACTTTGGTAACACACAATATTTGCTTTTCCAACTGCAATTACTTTCATTCCCCCTACAGAGCAGGCTGAGATTCAAAGAGAACTGGAATTTTGCTTCTTTGTTTGATAACAACAGATTTCTGCAACCACAAGGAGGGAAAAATGGGCTTGTACTCTTTGCATATATTAATAAATAGGGACTGGTTAATATAGCCACATCTAGCAACATGCATAGAACTTTTCCTTGCATTGAAATTCAGCCATAACATTTTCCCTGCTGTCAGATCTAGGCTTCTCAGTTTAATCTGGAAAAGTGGTCAACAAAGCAGATTGTGGATCAACTATTCTCTATATTTGCAAATAAAATTGGTTAGAACAGAGCAATGTCTACATGCTTACGTCGATTGCTGCTTTTGACCTATGAAGCAAAACGTGAATAGTAGAAACAGAGACCACATAGTTCACAAAGTATAGAACTACAATACGTTTGTGAAGAATAGAATTGCAATTTTATTTTTAATTTATGCCTTTTTAATGGAAAGGCAGATTTACAGAGAGAGAGAGACAGAGAGATCTTCCATCACCTGGTTCACTGCCCAAGTGGCTGCAATGACTGAAGTTGAGCCAGTTCAAAGCCAGGAGCTTCTTCTGGGTCTCCCACGCAGGCGCAGGGTCCCAAGGCTTTTGGCCATCCTCTACTGCTTTCCCAGGCCACAACCAAAGAGCTGGATGGGCGGTGTAGCAGCAGGGATATGAAACAACACACAAAAAGGATCCCGGCACATGCAAGGCGAGTATTTAGCCACTAGGCTATAGCACTGGGCCTTATAACTTTATTTTAATACCAAAAATTTGTATCAAAAATGATGAATAGTGGAAATCTTCAAAAGCTTCAAAAATGTTGATTATAGAAAAAACTGTAGATTTCATAATTATTTTGCGCCAAATTAAACTTATCACATAATTCTTTTTCCAACAACCTTTGAATTCTTCTCATATTTAATATACAACCATTTACATGAAAATTTTAGTGACCTCTAGTCTAGGACAGACATTTTATAGTTCTACTTAATTCATGTTTAACAAGGCACAGGTTTCAAAAATAATGGTTCAGTAGAATGACCTAGATAGAGATTACAATGAGCACAGAATGAAAACCTGGCCCTCCCGAACTGTCGTATGGCTTTATGAATCTGAAACCTCTGACATTTCTATCCTAGGGCATTTGTGTGGAATGGTTGTTTAACAGTAAAAATATACAACTTATTCAAATTCTCAGTATGTCATTATGCAAATTTCTCCATCAACATTTGATTTCTATATTTAGTTTAGAAAACTATTTAATTTTCTTTGTTGCATTACCTTTGGGACACTTTTTACTCAGGAAAGGTGGAATGAGAAATAAATGACAGTGAAGTTTTATGGAACATGTACACCCAAGAACTTGTGTCATTTTCTGTATTTCTCTACTTGATGTTTTTTTCCCTAATTCTTTCTTCAGTTGCCATAGACAGCATTAGCATCTTCAACACTGGTATATGTTAGGACTGGCTCACATCAACTATGTGGTTGGAAGGATGCCAACCTCTAACAACTATACTCCCCTGGATTGTATTTACCATAGGTTACATATAATCACACAAAAGAGTACAATGAAGCCATCAGATTAAACATGTGGATAGAGACAAAGATATGTAGACAGACAAGCACAGTCTGGCAGAGAGAGATGAAATAAAAGCACAAGACTGGGAGTTAGAAGACCCATCCATGTTACAGTGCACATTGATGCTAATGGTTAACACAAAAATCAACATGCTTGTTTTCCTGACCTGAGTACCTGGGTTTGGTTCCTGGCTCTGGCTCCAGAGTTCAGCTTCCTGCTAACATAGACATTGGGTAACAGTGGTATGGCTCAAGTAATCATATTTTTGCTACCCATGTGGGAGACCTGGATTTTAATTTCAGCTCCTATCTTCATCCAGATCCAGACCTAGGTACTGAGGGTATTTGAAAAGGAAACCAGCAGTTGGGCGTTCTGTGTCTATCTCTCTGCCTACTTAATTAAATAAGAAACATGGATTCAAATTTAGTCTCTGCAGCTATCTTGGCCAAGTTAGGTACTCCACTGAAGATCCAGTCATCTGAAAATAATAATGAATTATAAAAACATATAGGGACTAGCACTGTGGTGCAGTGGATTAAGCTGCAACTTGTGGTGCTAGTGTTCCATATCTGGGCATATCAAAATACAGCTATTCCATTCTGAGAAGGAAGAGAGGATGATCCACATACTTGGGTCTGTGCCAACCACATCCAAGAACCAAACAGAGGTCATAACCCATGGCTTCAGCCCGGCTCAGCCCCAGTGATGTGGCAGGGATTCAAATTCTGGGTATTGTTTGGCATACACCTACCTAACTCTGAAATCTTTGTTTCATCTTCATTTGACCTATTATTACTATTTGTCACTCTTAAGGCCACTTGGTGTTGCAGTAAAGACCTAACTCAAGTACAGAATGATCCCAATTCAAAGCCAGTTGCAAAAAAGGTCACACAGATAATGATAGTGAGTTGGTATATCTTTGGAAGAGACACAGTTCAACTCACAGCAATTACAAAGTCATTGTGACCCATAGGTGCAATGACGCCTGCTCATCGTACACCAATTCAGATTCATGTACATGTGTGCTGCCAGTGGGGTTTTTAACATATTCTGTAACTCTGAATTGACCATGTGCAATGTAAAGAGGTACATGTAGATACAGACCAAGATGCGAGCTTCAGTAACTATAGCTTCACCACCACAGCCTTGAGTAAATTTTGGGGTATTGTTCCACTTCAGTTTTCTCATCTATAAAATGGGACAACAATAGTGACATCTATACACCATTTGAATGAACACATATAAAAGTACTTTGTGGGATGGGAAATTGGCCTGACAGTTAAAATGCCAGTGGGGATGCCCATACCATGTACCACAGTGACCAAGTTCCATTCACAGCTATGCCTCGACTACAGCTTTCTAATTATGCTGTACTTAGGAGCCATTATGTGATGAGTCAAGGGATTGGATGCTTGCCACCCATGTGGAGGCTCTGGACTAAGTTTGAGGCTCTGAGCTTGAGCCTGGTTGTTGGAAGCTCTTACAGGGTAAGCAAAGAGAAGTTAATCATCCCCTTTACCCAAGCCTCTCACATGAATCAATTTTAAAATGCTTTGCAAGTTATAAAATGGTATTTTTACTATTAACTAGTTTGAAGTACAATGAAATAAATGTTTTATTTTCCATAGTTCTTCCTTCTAATACTTGATAAGGATGCTATTCTTTATTAGAAAGTCAAAGAGGCTCAAAGAAGGACACACATGACATATTCCATCTTCTGTTTTCTTTCCCAAATGCACAGACCAAGGATGCGCCAGGCCAATGCCAGGAGCCTGAAACTCCATCCAAGTCCCCTACATAGGTAACAGGGGCCCAAGCACTTCAACAATCCTTCACTGCTTTCCCAGTCACAGTCGTAGGGAGCTGGGTTAGAACCAGGATAGACAGGATTCTAATCAACAATCTTATATGGAATGCCATCACTGTAAACAGTGGCTTAAGTCAGTGTAGCACAATGTTGATCCCTCTTCCTTTTAATGTTTAAGGATCCATATTTACCCAACGTTTGAGGACTACTATGTGTCTCAGACCCTTAGAATAATTTGACATATTTTTCTATATTTCATATTTGTATTTATATTAAATGATTATATGTAGGTGTATATAAGAAAGCAGAGGTGACATTAACAGTTAAAATATTAAATCAAGTATTTTATAGGCAGTATATACATCTAAATATTTCACTCTATTCAGTATTCACAATATGGCTTATTCTAATAGCAGATAAACAAGGAAAAAGGGAAAAGTTAAATGTCTTTGGCAAATTTAATGTAAACTTGTCCTTCTGAAAACATTTTCATGATCATTTTAAAGGAAATGAATAATATAATTCAAAAATATAAATAGACAATCATATTGGACTGTAATGAGAGCAGATGTTTTAAGTTATGTAAAATCTTTGCCCCATCTGGTAAACAGTAAAAATGTCTCAACAACAACCCACAGATGAAATGTTGCCAATAAAATCAGTGTAGTGGGGATTGGGTAGAAGTCAATGCTGTTGGAATACTTCTTAAAATAGTTAAAGAATTAATACACACGCAATAATTTCACCTTTGACAGAAATTATCACTTCAAAATTATTTTCAAAAATTTGTGAATTTCACCTGATCAGTTTCATGATAAATTTCATAATCAGTCACATTTCTTAAGTTAAATAGCTCATTTTCTCCCAGAGAACTTTGAACTTAGAAATCCATCTTGGAGTGATTACATGTTTAAATTAATTGGAACATTTACTCCATCTCTGATCTAATCAGGATGAGTCTCAATAAGACAGAATATAATTAGACATGGACTCGACTCCCACTGTAGCAGATCTCATTCTGTTTGTGAAGGGTAGGTGGATCTGTCATGAACATTTGGTTTGTGTCAGTTTGCCTTATAGCTGGGTTTCATTATGTGAACTATTTCCAGTCATTTCAGCTACAAATAGGTGACTACCAATATAAACTAGCAGCATTATTCCAAATTGAATTATTAACAGAGAAACTTCTGTAAGGGCAATAGACTGGAATCTCCTCAAGCATAAAATCTGCTCTTTAGACTCTTGCTCTGGGGTCTGAAAGTTTTCACCACATTACATTTCTTGTCCCCTCTTTTTTTAACTGTCTATGAAAGTCCAATACCAATGCATTTGCTCACGTAACTGAAAGGTAGCCCAGCAAAAGTGCTTCACATTACAAAGAAATAAAAAAACTTCAGTTACTCAAATGGATGAACAACCGCTTGCCTAGAACAATAAGGTGTGTTCTGTGAATTCAATGATAGGGATACCATGTTCATGCAAACACATACCGAGTCCCCACTGTTCTACTTATACTAGAAGATTTTTAGCAAAACTAGGTTCTTAAATTAGAAATGAGACAAAAGTAAGATAATGAATATGAAGAACTTGAATTAAGCATTCTTTTAATTTTAATGGCTTCTTACTTTTATTCATTCAGCTCTCTAAGACTGCAAATGCTTCAGGTATTGAAATAAAGACCATTAATATTTAATTAAAGAAGCCCGGTCTTATGAACACATAGTTTAATTGGACAAATATCTATATTACCTTTGAAACATATAAATCAAACAGTATCATAATCCTGCTGTCCAACAACTTTCCATTGTACTTGAAACCCAGTTCTGAGGCAGCTGTTAGTACCCTGACTGTCATGCTGAGACACCTGTGTCCCACACAGGAGTGCCTGGATTTGAGTCATGGCTCCAATTCTATTTGCCGTTTCTTGCTAAGGTGCATGCTTAGAGGTAGAAAGTGATGACTCAAGTAGTTGAGTCCCTGCCACCAACATGGGAAACTTGTATGAGTGCCAGCTTCCTGGTTTCAGACTTGCTGTTACAAGCATTTGCAGAATGAACCAGCAAATACAAGTGCTTGTGCTTGTGCTGTGTGTGTGCTTAATGTGTGTGACTATCTTCCTTACAAACTAAATACACATTTAAAAAGGAAATAAACTGCAGCTCAATCTTTTAGTCTTGATTGATCTGACATCTGTAAGCCTGTCTTGTTCTCTTCTGTCTCTCGTGCATGTACACACACACACACAAACCCCCAACTATTCCTTACATGTCCCAAGATTTCCTTTTGCATTGGAGTTTTCTGGATCATACTCTCAGAAATCTCTATTTGGTCTTCTTTTTAGGCAGTCATGATAAAACACACATACACACCTTCTTCAGAACCCAACCAAACAGAAAACCCCCACTTTCAGAGATTCTCTTACCATCTATTTGCCTTATAACATGCAGTTTGTAATCATTTTGCTCATTTGTATTTCCTTGTATCTTTTTTTTTATTCTATCAGCAAATGGTATCAAAACAGAGACTTCATTTATCCTCTCTATGTATTTCTCCAGTGTCTTTTAAAATGTGTTCAGTAAATGCTTTCACATTCCCTTGTTTCTGAAACATACATGAATGAAAACTGTCTCTTCTCAAAGAACTCACAGTCCGAAGGGAAGAGTAGGTAGAAATACAGGTAAGGCATAGAGAGAAATATGAAAATGTTGAAACTATGTGACAGGAGAAGAAGCTATGAAAACAGAAGAAATTGGTAATGCCTTGAATAAGGTAATAAAGTTTAAATCAAAGATCAAATTTGAATTTGGGCATTAAATGTAATAAGAGTATCAGCAACAAAGGCAAAGAAAGGTATGCACAAGAGGGATGAAGACAGGAATAAGGTTGGGAAGTGGATTTGAGGTCCAGAGCAGAGAACAAGGTGTCAAGAGCAAACCCTGAGGGTCCTTAGGGGTGAGGCATGGTCCATGTGGAAATGTGTGAGGGAGACAGCCAAGCATCCAGAAGGTCTCGACAGCAGAGCACGCTCTGATGCTGCAAGGAAACTGCCGTCATCTTTTCATCTGTGCTTGCTTCAGCATCTCAAGGCTCTTAATTGCGTTTTCCAGAGATAATGCTTCTATCAACTGTGTCTCACAAATGAAATCTAACATTTCTCCCTCTGAGTGCATTTCATTACAAGTAGTTATCTCCCTCACACCCTCCCTCTGTCCCCCCGCCCTCCCCTCACCTTCTGCCAACCACCAATTCTCAAAGACTCTGGCAAATGATAAAGAAGTAAGGACATAGGGATGTGAGGTTTATGTTTCTGAGTAATGTTTTTTAAACTATTTCTAGTTTTATCAAGAGAGGAAATCAGGCAATTTTTCACAGGGCAAAGATAATGGCTTATGCCTGTGGCAGCTGAAGTGTCTCCAAAACACTTCGTCTCTCTTTTTGTGGCTTTAATGCCAACTACAGCAACTCCAAACCTCATGCGGACAAAGGGTGAGACTGTCAGCCAACTGTTTCACCAAGATAAGGATAAAGGTGAAAGTAAGTCTTCATGCCCTAGGCACCTGTGTTTTTACTCTATGATAGCTGCAAGTCCACCCATTAGCTTTTCGTAAAGTGGTTTCTAGAGATTTTTCGTCTTCAAAAATGATACTGAAACCCACCTTGAGTAACACCTATGTTCCTCCTAGTTTCCTATTTGAAATCTGTCATCAATTTTACTCTCCAATGCCACACAACTTAACATTTCTAACCTGCAGAGTTTGAAGTCTCTTTATCTTCCTATGACCCATAGTGACATCGTTTCTGTGACACTATTTCTAAACTTCATTAGTGACATTAGATACACATAAAGCTACCATAACTTGATCCAAGCTGTAACGGCAAGGGCTGATCCTTTATGCCGTTGCCTTGGTCATGCTACTGAGCCAGCCTGCCTTTAACCACATGTATGCATGCACGTACACGTGCACACACATATAACCAATATAACGTCTGTATTATTTACATGAGATTTTTATAGCCATGTGTTTAAAGCACTTATTTAAAAAAATGTGTTTTGTGAGAAAAAATATTCATAGATTTACTTTTTGCAGAAAAATAAGATGATCTTTTAATTCCATTTTCCACTAACTTTTTGAAGCTCCTTAGTAGACCACTGTAACTGTAGAGGATTCTCACACCTCCAAATCCAAGAATTTGCTTGTCTTTGAACTCCTGGGATCTATGAACTTCAGGATGAAGAGGCATGAATCATATGTATAAAGATTTTTTAAAATTTTTATGTGTTTTCCCACCCTAAATCTTATACTTCTCTACTTATTTCACAGTTAACTATAGAACAAATAGACAATTAATACATTTCAGAATGAATGGTATGAAAGGGAAATTTGGAATTTGGGAACTTAAAACAATATTGGTTTGGGCAATATTCCACATTACATCAACACACCAGGGATATTCAGAGATCCCTAGAAAATAGTCATCTCATAAAACATTAGATTACATTTTCCCTACTTAAAATATCTGGCAACTTAATAATGCACTGGAATAAATGCAAACACTTTCCTGACACTAATAAGTCTGTATATGCTCAAATCCTGTCCCCACATGCAGGTTTCACAAAATCACTTTCAGTTCTTAGAATATACCCAGATATTTACCACCCCCTGCTGCATAATTCCTTTGCTTGGAAAGATGACCTGCCCTACCCTAACATTTTCATCACTAACTCCGTCTTTCAATGTTAAGTCTGAAAAAGCAGTCACAACTCTACTGAGATTCTTTCTTCTTCTTCAGCTGGGTAAAACACTGCATCAGGCTTTGATTATTTGCTTGGTTTGTACTCAGATTTTCACTGGCTTCATCCATGGTCCTTAAACACAACTTGCCATTCAATTTCTGTCTACATTTCCTATTGTTCACATATGCAAGAATGTATTTTCTGTTTCCCCTGCTAGAATATCTGTCCCCTATACACAGTGCCCTTTTGTATCCTGTTTATGTTTGTATCCCTAGCAACTAGCACAGTACCTGAAAAAAAATCTATTGGTTTTAAAATCAAAGAACAGGTTCCAGACATCTAGAACTCTACTACTAAATCCTAAAGCATTTTTAAGTAAAATAATTTTAAAGTATCTTCTGACCCATGATTTCCCTGACTATTCTTGAAGCAATGAGTCATTAACATTTGGAGCAGGAGGGTCAAGTGACTGGCTACTTGGATGATCAAGCCATTTAAGTACAATCCATTTACAAGTACAATTTCGGGTCATTTTGGTAAGTATAAAAATGCATACTTAGAGAGCACTCCCCTTGGAAATCTGGATCATTAATAACATTGAGGAGTAATGGGATGTGATCTCAGGGGGTGTTCTTTGCTCAAAGTCACTGTCTAGTAACTAATTTCCAGTACCTCCAGGTGCTGAGAAACCCCATCTGAATACAGAAGCCATACACCTTGCTCCTCTGCTACCTGGTTTCACAGAATTACATACCTATCTTTCAGCTCTGAAGCACAGGATTGCTGATTTGTAAAATAAAGAACAACATAATGCTCAACCACAAGGAATGTTCAAGTACCAGAAGTATGCTATGAGCTGTGAAAACCACACACACAAAAAAGATATCTATGCTATTGGCAGACTCCCCTCCCTGCCCCCACCTTACACATTCATGTCTCAGTTTGTACAAGTTGATAACTTTGGATAGGGTTCATTTTCACTTCTTGACAGTTGCTTTGCCTGTTTAAAATTCTCAGATGCACCTACCGTATGGAGATGAAATTCACAGAATCCCTTAGAAACTTAACTGGAAAGCCAATGGCTATGTCTGTCAGTTTTTATCAGAAACCTCAGATCCTGTTCTGAGCTCCACATGTCCTGCTTTGAGAAGTGCACGAAAGGTCAGCAGGAATTCAAGTCTCATCAAGTTACCTCTAATCGTAAAGAAGGCGCACTTGAGATTCTGAACAACTAACAAGTGTTTTGGCACTTCTCTGGTTGCTCGCAACGCAGGTCATGTTTGTTGATGGTGTAATAACAACATAAAGGTACTTCAGCTGTCCAGCTGCAACTCCACTGAACTGATGTGTTTTTGAGTACACTCAGTGCTCTCAAAAAAGTTTGACATTGCTGAAACCAAAGAGTGCATAATTGCAGCCTTGAAAGGGCAGCCACACAGCTCTTAGGACATTAACACCACGAAGAGTATACATTTAAAATAATAACAAAAACAAACTACTGCAATCAAAGGGACGAGCATACAAGATCGATGCAAAAATAGAAAATGAGAGCTATAAGTTCACAGGTAAGTGAAGTTTTTTCCCTTACCAATCTCTAAACTATAATGTTAACTCTTTTCATCTAAACATTTTTTTTCTAAACAACATTTTGTTATAGGGTCTCTTTAATCTCAAACAAGGGCACAGCAAGGTAGCCTAGTGGCTAAAATCCTTACCTTGAACATACTGGGATCACATATGGGTGATGGTTCATGCACTGGTGGTCCTGCTTCCCACCCAACTTCCCACTTTGTGGCCTGGGAAAGTAGTCAAGGATGGCCCAAGGCCTTGGGACCCTGAACCTAGATGGAAAATGCAGTAGAAGCTCCTGTCTTTTGACTTTGGATCAGCTCAGCTCCAGCTGTTGCAGCCACTTGGGGAGCGAATCAGGAAGATCTTCCTCTCTGTCTCTCCTCTTTGTATATCTGACTTTCTAATAAAAATAGAGTAAAATAAAATCTTTAAAACAAAATCCCAAATGATTGTTCAACACAACTTGTCCATCCTCTTGTCCTCCTACCTTACTCTCACTTCCTCCATGCCAACTTTGTTTCCACCCCAGACTATTCCCCTGATGCTTTTCTCTTTCTGGAAGTTTATGACTTCTGACTGCAACTCACAAGGTCTCTTTTCTCAGTACATGTACCTATTTCATTTCCTGTATAGTATTTATTACATTCTAAAATTCTATTTTGTTTCCGTATTCTAAATTCTTATTTACTTGCATGCTTATTTATTTGTTGTCCCACCACTGTAGATGGAGGCTCCTTGAAGGAAGGGATTTTTGTACATCTTACATCAAACACTTCCACAACTTCCTGAATACTTATATCTTCTCTCATAATATACAACACAATGTATATGTTAGGTAAATAGTTGTTATGCTGAATAGTTTATGAGAAGTTGCTAGAACAAAAACACTGTATTCAGTACAGATGCATTTCCTTAAGACAGTATCTTTTATCTGAACTTGGTTGAATATGAGGATATAGATTGGTCTCCGTATTGACAGGAGACCAATCATAAACAAAACCTACATCTACCACGTTAGGTGCTAAATAGATGTGGCAAATGAATAAGATATGAGTAACAATGACAAATACATTAAAACTTTTAGTATTAAAAAATAGCATAAGAAAGTGCTGTGAAGAACATTTAAAATACATATACTATATATCAGCAACAGAGTGGTTTAGGGGAAAAGATAACCTTATGGGACAGACACAAGAGAAAAGCAATCCTAGATAGGTGAACTATAAAGAAACTGAATTTTAGAACAGTAGAGGACTTGGAAAATGGGAATTTGCTGAAACAAACATGTTGGAAGAAACACTGCATATAGTTGGTAGGGGAGTAAACAACCTGCTGCTCCAGGAGAGGGTTCCAATGGGTTAGTCGTGGGAAAGCAAGTTCGAGCTGGTTATAGACGACTGTGATGGCTAGTTCCCATTAGGAAAATAAGAGCAATACGGGGGTTATAAGCACAGGCAACAAAATTACAGATAAACAGAATGCTAGCCAGCACAGTTATCAAAAAGTGTTATCAAAAATCCTGTGGGTAGGGAGGTAGTGACAAAAGGGAACTTGATCCTAGCTGGCTTTTGGAACACTGATGAACTTCTGCTAATAGTAGTGGTGCTGGCTGAGGTTGTAAATGTCCCTTCTAACACTATGTTGATTAGGGTAAAAAAAGTTACAATGGCTAAAGGGAATACTGAGGAGAAGTCCCACCCAGTCTCCCACCCACCCTAGGTCCTGGTAGTTCACCAGTTATGCACTGCTGCCAATCTTGCCACTCCAGACACGATGAGGCTGTTGAATAATCTACTGATTGATATAGTCCATCCTAGAGTCTCCCTTTGTCCAGTGTTTCTCTGCCAAATATAGCTGTGGTGGTTGATTGACCTATTCTATCATCTATTTTTTCTTGGTTAAGGTTCTGAGTCTGCCATTTCGGAGGGGATCCCCAAAGAAACTTTGAGGTGTTCCTATATGTTCTATATGTACTATATGTACTAGCAAGTACAGGACCTGGCACAGTCCATCTCCCCAGTCAGCTGGTGGTTGCAATTGCTGGGTTGGTTCTGTCTTCAGCACCGACTTCCACTGGAACCAATGGGTGTTGCAGTCCATCCTGGTTCTGCTCATCACATACTCAGCCATCACACAAACCAGTGGGAGCTGCAGCCTAGTCAGAGCGACCCCCATTAACCCTCACCAGACCCGCCCCTGCCCTGATTTGCCAGTATGTGTATCAGACTATTTCAGTCTGCCCCATATCCCATTAGGCGCTCATAAATGTTGAAGGGTATTGGAGCTTAGTTCCATCCAACCAGCTCAACTAACCAGCCCTCACGGATGTTGTTGAGTGCCTCCCTGTCTAGCCATCCCAGCCCCTGTCCTAGTTATTATTGTGCCCTCCCATGGGAGTGTTAACCCAAGAGGAGGGAGCCCACCATTTCCCTCCCAGGTCACTCTTCACTCCCGGATTATGCTCTCTCCAGGTGACCCTGTGGTTGGACTTGACAGTATTAGCCCCTAGTGCCAGCTTCTGCTACAGTTAAGCCCCGACAGCTCTCACCCCCTCTAGCTTTGTTAGCACTAGTAGGAATAGTCTGCCCATCCTGGCTCTTCCCTGATCCGGTCCACATGAGGCACACAGATGTTCTTGTTTTTATTGTCATTTCTTCAGCACCACATGGGTCATACAGCAGCATCAATTTCTACAAGATTTTTTATTTTTTCATCACTTTAGTGAAGCATTGCTTATTCTGTAACATGTTATTTAACTTCATGTTGAAGAAAATTTTCTGTTTTTCTCCCTGTTGCAGAGTGTGTTTTCTGGCTGTTTATTTAAGAGGGTGTATGTTAGAAATGCAGCAGAGACAGTTCAGATGCAGAGACATAGTGTAGTATGCCTCTCTGCATCCAGACCAAAGATGGAATCCCAGTAAAACAGTTGAAAATAGCCTGACAGTAGGATGGTAGACTCACTGGTATTTTCCATGGCTACAATGTTGGGAAACACTTCAATAGCAGAATGATGGACATATGACTGTTCGTTAAAGACCAACCAATGTAACACTAGAGCGGAAATCAATATAAGGAGAGGAGATTTGGGAGGGGGATAAGAAATCCTAAACCATATGAAACTATATCATAAAATAACAATAAATAAAACACAAAGGAAAAAAATGTACTGGAGCTGGACCCAGTGTGATATCTCTGTGGCTAAATCCTTGCCTTGCATGCGCTGGAATCTCATATGGGCACCAGTTTGTGTCCCACCTGTTCCACTTCCCATCCAGCTCCCTGATTTTGGCCTGGGAAAGCGGTAGATGATGGCCCAAAGTCGGCCTGACCCCTATCTTTTCCTATAATCTGCTCCTTGTGCTTCATCCTGTCTGATTCTCCATCATCCCAAACGTGCCTGCACCCTATTCTGCCATCTTGCCTCTCCTCAAATGTTCAATACATTCTTAAGATAGATTACTAACCAATTACTGGTCCTAAACTCAACCTAATTCTGAGAAAATATAGGGTTTACAAAACAATTATACTATGAACAGTTTGTACTCAATATTCATTCTATCTAAAAATCAAATCACTGCCCGTAATGCCAGCATCCCATATGAATGTTGATTTGAGTTCTAAATGCTCCACTTCCCTCCTACTCTTTGCTAACACATCTGAGAAAGTATCTTAAGGGTCTTAAGTCCTTGTTTCCTTTCACCTACACAAGAGACCCAGATGAAACTCCTGGCTTCAGTCTTGTCAGATTCTGGTTGATGTGGTCATTTGGAGAGTGAATCAGTGAATGGAAGAGTTCTCATTTATGACTTTCAAGTAAGCCTTTAATAAAATGAAGTTATATTGTACACACATGCAATATGAGTATTGTAAGCAATATGCTTTTAAAAAACTTAAAGTGTATATTTCATTTACTGTGCCACATGCCATGTTTATTCACTTGATGAATGAGCTGTTTCTAAGGTGTTGGCAGTTCTTCATTCTGAAACCCACTCTACCATTGGAAGAATGCATCTTCATGCAGTAAGAGCCTAGCAGTCACCCCTGAGCACTGTGTTGGGTTCCAGTATGCACAGGCCCTAGAAAACTTCCAGAAACTACCACATGGTATTTCAGCTAAGATACCCATTTCTTCAAAAAGAAAATTATAAGAGAGCTTATATGGAAATACATATTATGAAAAAAAAACTTAAGCATAAAAAAACTTCCTCCAACAGCTTCTTTTAATTCTATTTTCCATGATTTCCTTGAAATCCTATCATACGATCAATAACTAAATGATAGCAAGTGTATCTTTGCATAGTTAACTGCAATGAAAGTTTCTCAGGTCTCCTACAGTGTCTCTCATATTATGTTGAACATAGTAGGTATGGAGTAATTTCAATTAATATAAATTGAAGAAGGGATCTAGGCTATTATAAATAGGTATAACTTTCATGACAGTATTTTTGTATGATAGAATTAAAATAAAAACTTTTAAAAAGGAAGTTTGACAGCAGAAACAGAAAAACACTCATTTGAGTCCAGCATTGTAGCATGTCAGTTTAAGCAGCTGCCTGAGATGCCAGCATCCCTTATGGGCATGGTTCATGTTCCAGATGCTCTGCTTCTGATTCAGATCCCTGCAAATGATTTGGAAATAGTAACAGAAAACAGCCCAAGTATTTAGAATCCTGCCTCCCACACTGGAGACAAGATGAAGCCCCTAGCTTCAGCCTGGCTCAGCCCTGGCCACCAAGACCGTCTGAGTCATGAGTCAGTAGACAGAAGATCTCTCTTCTCTGACTGTCTTTCAAGTAAGTTATCATAAAAAAAAAACACTTGTTTGCAGATATTACTGGAAAAGAAGAAGCTATAACCTGGTCCTCTCAAGTTCTTAAAAACAAATAAGTATTTACAGCAAAGTTCGTACTCTTCAAATCACTTGTTCCAAGAATATTATTCTACGCAAGTACTTGAATATTTAATAAAAGATGAAATATTTTAACTCAGTTCCAAAATGTAAGATTTATTTTTATTGCAAAGAAAGATTACAGAGAGAAGAAAAAGATCTTTCATCCACTTGTTTACTTCTGAAATGGCCAGAACTGAGCCCGTCTGAAGTCAGGAACCTCCTCCAGATCTCCCAGGTGGGTACAGGGTCCTAAGGCTTTGGGTCATTCTCTGCTGCCTTTCCCAGGCCACAAGCAAGAAGCAGGAGGGGAAGTGGAGTGGCTAAACGTGAACTGAGACCTTTACGGGAAGCTGGCGCTTACTGACAAACAATTAACATTTGAGCCAACACGTTGGCTCCTAACTTTTCAATCCTTTAAGTATTTCATTGAAATTTACACAAGTGCAAAGTTTTTACAAGTGATGCATGTATTGTTCAATTCAAATTTCTATTGGTGCCCTGTATGTAGGAACAATGGGACATAATGAGTTAAGGTGAATTGCTCACAAGCTGGCACAGTAAAATAGAGTCTGAAACCAGATGTATTAACTCAATGCTATCAAGGAACATTTTATCTCTTCCTCGCCATATCCTCCTACTGTTTCCCAAAATCCATGTGGTTACTGAAACGTGTTTATTTTATTTGGTTTTCCATAGAAATCAAAACCTATTAATTCATATCTACATCCTAGGAGTTAGCTATAAACCTACAGTAGTGAAAACTCATTTTCAATCATTCATCATAAACCTCCCCCCTCCAAATTGAAATGAAAATAGAATAAAGGCTCTAAGTTTTCCCTAACGCCTCTATTCCATGTCATATGAACAATCAGTAGAAATTACAACCACCATGCAGCATTTCTAGATGCAACAATCTCTTATCTCTGTATTCTTAAGGTAAAAAACAATTTTCTTACATACTTTTAGAAATCAATAGTCTGTAATACATCCTGTTTCTGAGTGTAGGAGAATGGAATATAAAACAAATGCTTATTTGCTCTCTGCTAAAAATGTCCAGTGTTAGAAGAAGAAACTGGTTTCTACAGAAAATATTGGCTTTCCCATTAGCCATCTGCTAGATGGTGGGAATGTTCTGTGTGGCTTTCTCAGCTGGAACATTTGGAAAATGAATACATTGTTGCAAAAACTCACATTGTTGGCTATAATGTTTGTGATAATGTGGTTGACTTACCAGCTGTCCTAGAAATTCCTGGGGTGTAAGTATTTCCAGTCGTTCCAAACCCCTCTGTCATGTTGTAAGATGGTGTTTGCTGTTTATCACTCTAGCTCCTGCTTAGAGTTTACAATGGGATTTTTCTTTCAATCAGGTATTCTTTAAAAAAAGATGAAAATACCTACCACTGGACACCTCACGCTATTCTAAACTATATACAGACATGCTTTACAAAAAAAAAAAAAAAGGTCTGTTTTTGGCCTTGTTTCAAAAGAATTCCTTCTCCAAGGCCAACTATATACTTCACCCTGTGTAAAATAAAATAGCATGACCTTCATTGTACTTGTCTCCAGCTGGTAAAGCAGCAACAAAGTCTAGCAGTTGAATGTTTTGCTCACTCATTATGCCAAAGGAGTTTGTTTGAAATGTGAATAACCTCTGTCTTCAGTCTAGGCCTTCCCTTTTGAAAGTAGATTAATGGAGTGATGAATAAACTGAAAAGTACTCCACACTTTGGCATGTAAATAAATTAGACTCCTTCGCTTGCAAAGGGAATTATCTCTCACTTGTCTATTTTACCTGTTTTCATTTAAAGCAACAGGATTCTCTGAGCAGAGTGAAGATTTGTTCTAAACGGGAATCCATTTCATGACTCCATAAAACTCTGACTGCTGCACCAATCATACAGGACTACATGCATTTGTCAAACCACACTTCCTGACTCAATTTTATCTTTTAGGTCTATCAAAGGGATACAGCAGAAAGGTTTTCAAGTATGATCTCATTTATACTTGAGACCCCTACTGCATCACACAGCACTAGCTTATTTGCTTTTTCGGTGTTCAAATCTCATCAGAGAAAAGGGGTAGACTGTTTAGTCTTATATCATTTGAGGTTCTGCTAACGTGTCTACCCACTGACCAGGAGCTCTGCCAAATGTAACAGCTCCTGAGATACCCATTTTGGATTTAGTGGTTCCTGCTTTCACTTAGAGACACAGGAATATCTGATGAACTGGCTATGGCAAGACTCTCAGACAAGTCCTATCAACAAGTCACACCCACCACTTAACTCTTTCCACAGAGCATTCCATCTGGAAACTGGGTTTAATCACACTTTTCCTTTGGTTTCTTATACCCTCTTATGTTGCAGTCTCCTTCCTCACTCTTATAAACAAAGCCCAGGCCCATCTCCTGAACCCACTTAGGTCTCTATCCCCAAACCCCTTTTGTGCTACTTCCCCCCATCTTGGGGAAATTACCAAACTAGACAGCATTCCCTCTGTAAGCAGTCTTCTAAAATGGATCAGGCCTGAGGAAGCTGAACTTGTATTTTGAACCTCTTCAGCCTTCCCCTCTGGTGAAATGACTAAAACTGCAATTGGTTTAAATGGAGGAATGGAGGTAGGGATCAGAAATGCATGGAGGAGACATGTAAAGTCAGCTGTTATTATCCCAAAAATAATATGCCACCCCCTAGCTGAATAGAATGGGATGAATAAGCACAAATTGATAGCACAAAAAATGTAAACCCTTCTATCATTGCCCTTCAATGATATATGCTGTTCTCACCACAAAGGATCTTTTGCTTGGGAATAATCCCTGCAAGAAAGGAAAATCTCAGAAAGGTTAAGTTAAACAGCCAAGGTTTAAATGCTAAACCTTGACTGGGGAAGGCAATCCGGACTTTTAAATCTAAGTAGTTTGGTGTGGTTTTATCACAGGCACATTCACTTCAATCTACAGCATCCTCAGGGCTCAGTCCAAATTGGTCTTCACTGTCTGGGGCAGCCCCATTCTATCTGGTACTGACAAAACAAAGCCAATTTGCAGTTATGCACATAGACTCTGTGTCATCCAACTAACTTGATCTGTATCTCTACAAACACCATTGGCATGCTGTTTAAAAGCTCCACAGGTGATTCTTACACATGATGTTGAGGATCAGCAGTTCCACCTACCTTCCCATTTAAGCAGGTAGCTTGTGATTTTGCCAAGGTACATCATACTCATTAAATAAAAGTGCCTTGAAACACTTCTCGAGAGTCTTAGTTTCCCCCATAATTCACTGAATTTCAACACATAAAAAACATTTTAAAGTACCCAAAGCAGGCTCTGCTCTAGTTTATCTCAATATTGAAAAGAAAACGTTTGACTAGTATATGTTTTATTCATGCATCTCCACTCTGAATGCTGTAACTTTTGTTCTTATTTCCCCAAAGAATGTCTCTACAGCGCCCCCCATCCCATTCACAAGTTTGATAAATGTTAAACAACACATTTATGAGATGGCATTCCATTCTAGAATGACATTTAAGAGCTCTGAAGTTTAATTGCTGTGGATAACCATCGATCATTGCTGGGATACCCCTGGGATAGTGGACTTTGAGGTATGCCATCCATCTCTTGGCAGTATTGCGGCTGACTGCCTTTCTCTCCGTCACTGGGTGAGCGGGCTGATGGAGATCAGCTGCTGCACTTTCAAAGTGCCTCCTGTTCTCTCACCTGCTCTGCATGACTACTGAACTGAGCCATGTTGTGACAGTCTGCCTGCTCTTCCCTGTTCAGATTAATGAATACAGCTTTAGCTGTTAATTCAAAGCTAGTGAAGCTTATATCCAACAATTAGAGGCCAATTTTCATATTCGGCTCAAGTGTACATGTGGAGGGACGTCGGAGATCAGTGCAATTTGGTGTAATTCTTTAGGGGGTAGGGGAACAGAGAAATAGGAAGAATTGAAGATACTGAAGACCTATACCTGAAACTCTCATTGGGTCATGCTACTGTGAAATGATTCAGGACTTAATGTTTTTGCGAGCTGCAACAATGCGACCCTGGGGGTTGAGCTTCCTGCCCCACAGCCAGACTGCAATCCATCAAAAAATAACAAGCGCATGACAAGCCCCTGTGTACTTCTGCCTTGGAGGGGGGTCAGCAACTAAACCAGTATTTGAAGCTGCTCTAGAGTCACAACTCTGACTTCTGTACTTCTCCCTTCTCCTCCCACAATAAGAAACGAAAAGTTTATTTAGAGATAGAATTATGTAAGTGACCCCATATGCTCCCTCTTAGAATCATCCAGGACAATGGGAAGTTAGTGCTTGATTCTCAACCCTCTCATGCCCTTCCTGTTCAAGCAACAGGTACAAATGCCCTGTCTTGCACAGAAAAGCTGACCATGAACCCCAAGTGCCCAATACCACCTAAATGTACTTATCTCAGCATTTCTAGTGTATTGAAGTGGGAGAACAAAGCTCATCCAGAGGATTCAGCCTCTGGGTGCTGACAGTAGAGGTGATTTGGAGAAGCACAGAGCCATAGTGATGGTCAAACCTTTCACCTGGGATGATGAGAAATTTCTCTGTCACTTGGGATGGTCTCTTTGCTAAGGCATGCCACTCACATACTACTGTTCACAGCAGTTGGGCATACTTTCTGCAGTGCTGTTCGCTGTGGTTAATTTTCTGACTGGATGTCTTTTTACTTTGCCTTAGTATTTAGTAATTATCTTAAGCATCTTTCTTAGCCAGGTTTTCATTGCAATTAAGTTACCTCAGAAAAAAAAACTGATCAAAGAAAAGTTTTGCTTTCACTCACAGTTTATATATTCTACAGTCCAAAACTTGGCAGGACTTATTGGTTTAACTACCTGGGGCGGCCAAAGGATGATGCAGCAGACACTGGCGAAAGGTCAAATGGCGAACCAGAAGCAGAGATGGCAGCCCAGCCTATAAGGATTTTTATAACCAGCTGCCTTAAAAGAATTACCATTTGAGGGCACACCTGCAATCAAGACAATTACTGATGACTTTGAATTTTAAATATATGCATTAAGTGGTGAGTCAAATCATATTCAAATAGCTCAGCTGTGCAAGAAAGCATCAAGGAATGATCTGGCAGTAAACCCACTGGAAGTCAATGGAGACTGGAGTGTCATTTCAGTTTGAATACCTTCAAGAAGGCACACTAAAAACAAGAAAGTATCAGGCATTGAACCGAGCAGCTAAGACACTTGCATCCAAGACCCCAGTGCCTGGAGCCAATTTCCAACTCTTACCTGGGAGACCTGTATTGAGTTCCTAGACTCTAGCTTTTCTCTGTTCCAGCCAAGTCCCTGTTTTTCTGGACATCTGAGGAGTGAAACATAAAATGGGAGTGTTCTCTCTGTATCTTTCTGTCTACCACTCAAATAAATAAAGGCAGAAAGGCAGAGGTAGCACATGTAATAACCATTTTTCAAAGATCTTTGTTCTGCTCAAATACTAAAGTCTATTTGAAAGGGTATCTATTATCTTGTCTGTAAATGAGTGATTAAAAGGGTCTAACTTACAGATTCCATGTTAGGAATGGGTGAAAAAAAAAAGCAAAGCAGTTAGTGCAGTGTCTAGTGTGTAGGTTGAACTAAATAAATAGCAGAGTAGAAAATATATTGATATGTCTTCCTGGAAGTTTATGTGAGAGTCTTTCAAATGTTCATAGAGAATGAAATTAAAAGGCAATGTCCATTTGCCATGAATATTTTGAGGATTCCTGGTATCTAATTTGGAACTTGTATACTACATTATGGTATAGGCAACTAAATACTCATAGATTAATAATAGCTAGCTATGAAGGAAGCTGAAAATCAAAGGTACACTAATAAAGAATGCTCAGGAACGAGGTTGCTGCTATGAACAGTGTGGGCAGGAGAAACCACCTGCAGGAACTCACATATGAGCTGAGACTAGAGCAGGAAGAACTGGCAGAGCTTAGGGAATAGCACTCCACTCACTACCAAGAAAACATCACAGTCTGAAGGTCCATTGGAAATTAGAGCCACTGGAGCATGGGCATGTGAGAGAGAGAGTGACTTCACATTGCGGGTTGCTCCCAAAGTTACTGTCACTAAAAAAGAAGTCCAGGCACTGCCTGGGAGCTTACTGGAATTGTAGACTCTCAAGCCCCCATCAGAAACATGACATCAGAACCTACACTTCATTGAGAATCCCAGGCCATCCTTTTACAGTTGTATATTAGTACACACCATTGAAAACTTAGCACAGGGATAACATCTGCTTTATGCCTTTAAAGGGCTCATTCCAGTGCTGTGTTGAGCATGGGTTATAGTATTTTCACTGCTATTTTCTTATTATTCCTGAGATTTAGATTACTTGACTAGATGACTGCTGCTTCTCCTTCCAAGGCTATGCCTTGCTGTACTTTGGCCATCTTCCACCTGAAGCACAGCCCAGTGGCTCTCGCCTCACTTTTTCTGCTTATGTATTGTTCAATGCCATCAACCCACCTGCCTTGCATTTTGAAGTGTCATCTGCTCTCCATTATCCAGAGCCAAGCTGTGCCCCTACAACAGGAACCCCCAGCTTCTTCTCACTCTAATGGACTCTTCTGAAGCTGCCTTTCATATCGCTCTCCACACCTTCAGCTGCTGCTTCCAGACTCAGCCTCTGCCTCCAGGTGCGTTCGTGCCACATCCATCTGTTCCCACTGCATGCCCCTTCCAGGCCTTAGGAATTCAAGGACCAAGTGATAAATGAACATTCCATCTGACTGTAATTCACTTCCAAAAATGAGAAAGGAGTTCATATGCAAATGAAAGCCATCTTCAGATATAAAATAAAACTTTTTAATCAATTGTTGGGGGCGCTGTTAATGAGCTAACCATTTTTAATTCAATATTTGACAGTAATTGCAACAGAACTACATTTAACAAGAAGGGAAACTCTAGGTTTTTAGTAGGCAAATGAGATAACAGAGCAGTGCCTGTTAAAGAATTGAAAGATCATCAAAGGAGGCTTCATGCCTGTGGCTCCTTCTGAGTGACAAGACTGCCAATAGTAACGCCTAAAGATGGGTGACTCTGCTTGTCTTCAATAAGAACTAAAATATGGAATCCCTCATGCTTAGACTGGGACAGTCCAAATGCCAGGCCTGATGGGACACATGGGTGGCTGACGATGATTCGAGATCTTGCCTAGCTGTAGCTGTTAAAGAAGCTAAGAGACCATGGAAAAGGGGTACGGTTTAATGAGTGCTAACAGAAGCTAACAGGGAGCATATGCAGTGGAGCTACAATGAGATACAATCCCTCTCCATTAAGTGGTTATGGTAACAACATTTTTTTTCTCATTCTAAGTTGTTCTCTGGATGGAGCAGCAGTTCCACTGCTTCTCAGCAGCCAGTCAGAACAGCATCATAAAACTCAGACCTCATATTAGCAGGTTGAACCGGGCCCCTGAAATGAGGGCAGTACAAAAGAGACGTGTTTGTCTGCGGGATGGAGGAGGGTCGGCAGGAGCATTGTAACAAGGTAATTGGGTCACAACACATTTCACCCTTGGGCTGCTGTAGGAGGTCTAGGGGAGCTGGGAGTCCCACAGAGGCATGACTCCAAAATGGTCCTCATTATACACTTTCTTAAAACTCTCTGAAGAAGCTCACCTTTCTCCCCTCCAGTGGCTATGTCATCACCTTTATTTCTGCTCTTACTCTGGCTTTAATGGATTTTCTGAGCTTCCAGCTTTGAAACCACACAGAAAGAGCAACCTCAACTGTTACTCAGATCAAATGTCATCAGTGCTCAGGGACAGCTTTAACTTCAGAACGATGCTCAAATTTGGATGACTTAAAGCCAAGCAAATAGATAATATATATATATATATATGTGTGTGTGTGTATATATATATTTTTTTTCTCTATCTACTATATATCTATATATATAGAGAGAGATATGCTTGGTTGTATCTAAAATGGAATTCAGCAAGAAGACTAATTTTCTCTCACTTTTACACAATATCCACAAATAAAACAAAAGTCCAAATGTCCTCTTTTACAATTTTGGGAGAGATAAATGTGAGAAGAAAGAAAAATAGCTAACAAAATATTCACATTGTTTTATAAGGGAAAAGAACCTTTGGATACAAAGTTCATATTTGACAGGTAATGTGACAATAAATGGGAAAAACATGAATTTAAATGCAATGAAAAGTTCATAGTTTCCGTGCACAGAGAAACAAGTACATGTCCTTAAATTGATCAGCTCTCCAGCTGGGAGAAGGTCTTCCAAAGATTGATGGATGCACAACGCTTTTTCTCTTAGATAGACATATGTTGAAACACAGTGGGGAGATTAATTTGAGTCTGTTTTAAAAGAGATTATGTAAGTGAATTTACAATGTGCTGCATTGTGCACACACTAGGAAATTAAAAGGGCTTAAATTAATTCAAAAGCAAGGAATAGATTGATGTTAGAGAACTAAGTACCTACTTAGTAAGAAGAAAAGTACTTTAAATTGTGGAATTCACTTGAGAGTTTCAAAAGTTATTGTCAAGCTGAGGATGAGTGAAAAACAGTTCAGAAAAGACACAAACACCAGGAAAGCCCTCAACTTCTAATCAATAAGAACCCGAGATCTGTAAGTCATGAATACAAGTGATGTTTTGAAACTGTAGAAACAGAACCAGATACTGCAAAAATGTACTTATCCAAACTGATTATTTGTCCTCATTTGAGATTTATGTTACATAGATGTTAAGAGAAGAGACTCAGCAATGCACTCCTCACTCATTGCTTCATAGTCATGGTGCATCAAGGTGCTTCCTAGAGGTCAGGGCCCCTGCTGCTATGTCTGCCTGGATCAGCATGTTGTGTTGAACAAATATTATGCAGGAGGATAGCTTTCTAATAGCCCCAAATTTGGAAGACCACCACGTTTATACTCAAGACTTAATAAATACCTGCTACAGTTGCCAAGTGATTAACTTAGCATCCAAGTTCACAGGTTGAGACTCCAGGGTGGGAATCAATGGTGCAGAATACAAGCACCACAGAGACAGGAACCATTTTTGCCACCATTGCTGCACCACACCTTAGCAAGATGCCTGATATATATAATGTATGATCACAAAATACCCACTGAACTAATTAGGGAATTGGGAGATTTCTAATTATCTGCTTGAACTTTATCTACTAATAGGTAAATAGATTAACAAAATACCCTAAACTTGAAGAAATAGAAACTCAAATCCAGTGGTAGACCAAAGTAAAAAGTCTTTCCAAATTTCCAAACCCAGAACCTTACCACATTGATCCTTGAAACCTGGTACTAGCAGCACTGCATCATCCTCTGTACTTATACATCAGGTACAGACCCACAGCAGGTGCACAGTAAACAGCATGCATTGAACTGTTTAATTCCAGACTCGTTAGTCCTAAGGACACATTTTTTTGGTGGTCCCCTCTAGTTTTTTAAATGAATGGATACTAAAAAGAAGATATGAACTGTATCCAAGCTAGATGAAAGTCACATTAATTCTCATAGTTCATAGATAGAAACGTGTTTTAATTTTCTTAAAAGGCTCAACTTTTTCAAAAGTTATAATCCTTTATAGAGTCCATAGAAATGAGAGCATATAAAAAATTCAGAGTTTCTCCATAAATTCACCATGATTTATTCATTTATTTGTTAGAGGGAGAAACAGGAGCAGATTTTGGGTCTTCAGGCAGCCATCACTTCCAACACCTCCTCTCTACCCACAATACAGGGTTTGGACCAGTGGCACATGAGCCCAGGTGCTCTGGCCAACTTTGGCATTATCATTTTAAAAAGGAAACTACCTACTTTTGCCCCTTTCTCTTTTACCTTTCCACTACATATCATCTAAACTCAGCAGTGACCTGGCTTCCATTTAGAGGCTATGGGCAACACATTCTGGAAGATAAGAGCCACAAACTGAAGGAACACTTCAATGACTTCTTGGAACAGTGTTCTGCTCAACCCTGAACCACACACATCTGGACTTTTGCATGAGAAATAATCTTTGGCCATGATTTAATCTCCACATTTGTGGAGTTTTGGTTTCAATAGCTTATATCTAAATGTTAAACTCCCTATTCTAAGGTTCTATGTTTACTTTTAAAATCCAACAGGCCAAACACATTAGATTCCCTGTGCAGAGTATATACCAGTCTCCAATTTCCCCCATAGGGGACAGAACTGGTTAAAGTAAGCATTCTATTTTTTTTTTCTTACCCTACACTGTTGACAATAGAAAATGTTCTTGGGACAATTGTGCCAAACAGTGAATAATTTGAGACCAAGAAGCTAAAAATATTATGATACACTGTACTTTGTGACCTGGATATTTATTTGCTGTAGTGTAAACACATTCTTGGTGACAAGAAAGAGTATCCATGAGTCTATTTCTGGGCATGTGCATAGAGTTAATTAGCAAACTCCCAACTTACTGTGCATGCAAATTTCAAAGTTCAAAAAGTGGCAATTTGCCCACATAAACCTTGTACAGTTTTTATTGTTTTGTCAGATCTGCTAACTTAAATGCATAAATTAAGTATTATGTATTACACCTCCTAAAAAATATGGCAGAATTCCTTGGGAGAAGTGAGAATTAAAATGTCAGAAGGAAAAAGCTTTGCCATCTCACCCTTAAACCTGGGCCATGTGACAAAAGGCAGTTTGGGAGCTATGGTGACTGCCAGACCAAATGTGTCAACAAGATCTGCTGTTTTCGGCTCTAAGAACAAGACTTCCATGGACGCCATCAAGTCTAGGCTTCCTTTCTCCTTTCTCATTTGTTTGCATTAACACTTTAGGACCAAACACTGATCCAAGATTCTCTTGCACATGAAATAGACCTCTGTGCTGCTGGTTTTGTCTGAGTTTTGTATGCAATCATATTTGTCTTGCTTGGCCTCCTTTACTGTGCCCAACTCAAAAATGTAGATTCCTCCAAAGTGCTCTGTGAAACTGTACCATAATCATTCATTCACTATTTTTAAATGCTTAGCTTGGGATGACTTTGAAATATATGATTTGTTCCCATATGAAGATTGCTAATAGCTTCCAGGATGGGTTTTAAGTCTCTCAGACATCCTTGAAGAGCTGAAGGAGCTCCTTTGGTTTTATTTGGTATTACAAACATGCACATATACAAACACTTGGGCTTGATAAGGCTGCACAGGTTAGCAGGCATAAGTAATTTTGCTTTAGGCTGCAATCGTTTTCATTCAGCATGAAGACTTGGCTATCTTGTTGCAAGCTGGTCAAAAGCCTTGACCAGTAAGTGTGTGCACGTGTGTGTGTGTGTGTGTATATATATATATATATATATATAGATATATGAAAATGTGAAAGAATGCATTACCAATTATTTTTTTTTTATTTTTCAAAACAATAGATCTACTGGAGAGTGAAAACCAGAGTTTTATGATGCTTCATATTTAGGGTAATTTTATCTCTTTTTGGTGATTCTAAAAGTCTATCCCTAGGTGATTTAAACTATTTCTTCATAATACTGTCAAGCTATCAGATAGACTAATCATGGAAATTTTTACTTGTCTTCCACCCATCCCTACTTAATTTTTCTATTAAAAGAGGTGACACCACCTTATCATCAACCTCTGATGGGAAAAGAAAACCCTTCTATTTTCCAATCATTTACTACTCAGAAAAATATCAAAATAGATCTTGTGTTGCTTTCATTTTTTGACATTTCTCAATATTTAAAAAAAAATCTTTATTGCTTCCTATTCCATCCTCTGTTCTTCCCTGTTTTAATTTTAAAAATTCAAAATCATTTTGATGGCCTCTCCACATTTCCAGAGGCAATTTAAGAGAACATAAAAGAGAAAGGCTGTAGCATCATATTCCATTGTCACCGTGGCTCTCTGCACCAAGCCCAGCCATCAGAAAGATATCCACCTCTCTGGGTCTCATGTAGAGTGTTTACTTTTTATCATTTCAAAGTGTTCCTCTCTGATAGTACTCCTGTCAAATTTATGAATAAGTCTGAAAATTTTCAAGATAAGCTGAAATCAGTCTTATTTGGTGGTTTTTGACTTAAATTCCCTCTACTTCTTCAGGGAGGAAGCTTCTGATTTTAAAATCCACCTGCTGTATATTTCATTGCCCCAGCTCTAGCTGTAAATCACACTTGGTTTCACAGATTTGATAAAACCTGTGAGTTTATAATGTCCCTGCCAGAACTAGCCAAGAGTAACTTCCTGGGGAATGAAACCAGTCAACAGCCCTTCCAGCCACATAAATAAGTCCCTGTTAGGTAGCAGTCAGGGGGCCTGTTGAACAGTGGGATGGTGCCCAAATAGCTACACAAAGTAGTGTGATTAAAGTGATCAAAGACATTTCCTAAAATGACAAGAGGGTGGGTAAAAAATAGTCTGATTTTTTCACTTCATCCTCTGCCCTTCCACACTGCTTGGACTCCGCAGAAAGGAGGATTTCCTACCAGTACATGATTTGTCTCTATAAAAACACTAGCTTATACATGAACAGACTGTCTCTCACACCTCGGATGCACATCACATCCAAGGTACTGTTTCAAAAGGCAAGGCCGAGAGACTTGGATATGTCTTGGCATTGACAGGGGATGAGCTAGAAGCAATCCAAATGCAGATATCAAGCTCATATAATTCACAGTTCCCAATTCTGAAATACATTTCATGCCCTTTGATGATGCTATTGGAGACCAGTGGCAATGGCATGGAAGAATTACGCCGTCAAGCTGACATATATTTTATCTGTGAATAGAAAGGGTATCTTTGATAGAGTTGGTAATGCTTTATTATCACAAGAATGCATTACTCTCTTGGCTGCTATTTGACTATAAAGATCATCTGCTAACATGAAAATATTTTTGAATATTCCCTCAGCAGTTGTTCCATGCAGTACACACTGAGCATGTACTACGCACACACATTCAAGGCCCTTGTCACACAAATCATCTGCATGCACAGCTTGGGGGAGGTTAGGGAGAGCACAGAAAGGCAATCAAAGCTAAAAGGCAAAAAGGAAGTGTAGATTTTCCCCTCAGGACAGATAACACAGTTTACCCACACACTGAAATGTTTGTGTTTCATGTATGCATGAGTTAGGGTTTGCATTTCTACAATAATGGATTTTAAGAGCGAAAAATTCTAAGCTTTAAATATTAACTTAAGATATTAATGTCAGAAGAGCTAGACTAAATAAATGATAATGGTATCATTTTCATTGCCTAATATTGACTTTAATAAAATAAAATTCAAAAAACAACAGGAGGAATTTAAGAATCTGAAAGGAAGCTTCCACATCAAATGCACAATTATTATTTATACAGACAAGCAGACTGAGTCTCACAGAGTTTACGTTTCTTAATGTTGCACAAATAATTGTCTTAGGATACAGGGATTACTAACACTATTGAGGGATTGAGATTATATTCAGGATGGCTTAGTTTAAATTTGAAATAAGAACTGTTGTTGTTCAGACTTATATCTGTGTTATGGGTCTCTCTGTCCCATGTTTAGAGAAAAGTGATAATGTGATTAAGATAGATTTTTTTTCCCCCTCTGAGGTTTTAAAAGTGTTTTCTGGGCAGGGAGAACTTGCTTTCAAGTTTCTCTCTCAACATAGCCTTGACAAATTAATGGATGAAACTCAGATTAAAATATTTCAAATGAGACACTAAATTGTGTGAATTGTTTTTACTATGTAATTAGAATAACAACCACAATGGGGAAGCTGCCAGTTCCCAGAGTTTTCCAGGGCTTTAAATAGGGAGCAGCATTGCCAGACCTAGATGGACAGTAATGGGCTGAATTTCATCATGCACGGGACCTCTCCAAAGAGTCCCATCATCTGGACACTTCAAGAATGCACTTTATATATTAAGCAGGCATTAGTGGGCTGCAGGTCACTCGCCTCATGTTCAGCAAGCTGATGAATGCAATTGTGAAGGCAGCTTTGTGACAAGTTTCAGAACACAGAAAAGAACATTCTGAATCTGTCATTTAAGGTGCATCTGTTTGGGTAGAATCTCACAGAAGGCATCCCCTCTCTGAAACAACCCTTCTGGTAGGAAACATATACCTGCAGGCAATGAAAAATAGTCATATCAATCCAAAGAAGAAACGTAAAGGGTGAAAAAATGTATTCCAGTTTTGCTATAGCCCACGCCTGGCAAGCAGTACTACAATAGAACCAAGACGCTCAGTGAGGGACTTTCGTGGAGATCATTTTGGTATGCTCAGGCAATCAAACTAAGACAGGTATTGTGAGGAAGCTCCTGTGGAGAATCCCATTTTCCAGGAGCAGAAATGGAACTAGGTCAGCATGTCCCAAACGCCACTTCAAGTGTTTGTTCTTGTGGCTCCTTTGAAGAGTATGGTGACACTTCTCCAACTATTTCCCACTGAATAACTGCTAAAGGTAGAACATCATTTCCTTCACCATACAAAATAAATTTCTAAAACTCACAAACTAGTGAGATTTTCCCCACTATCTCATTTTCACAGATCTCAGAACATGCCATAAAATTCTGAATTGGGCAGTTTGGCAAGCTTCCATTTTCAGACTTGGCGATTAACTTTATGGTAACCTAAGATATTACGGAAATATTTCTCTGATTAATCACCATTTCCCCCTTTTTATACTTTCCAATATTCTGTTTTTACATGTCTTAATTTTCAAGCTTCATGAACTGCCAATGTTAAAGAAGAAAGCAAATGAGCTCAGAAAATCTACCTGGTTTCCACAGATCACACAAAATGGAGAGCAAGGAGCATATGTAAACCTTCGTGCAATGTCATTTTGTTTTATTTTGCTTTAAAAGATTTATTTTATCCATTTGAAAGGCAGAGTTACAGAGAAAAAGAGATAGAGAGAGATATCTTCCCTGTGCTCAGTCACTCTCCAAATACCTGCAACAGTTAGGGCTCGGCAGGAAGCTCATACTAGTTTCCCACAAGAGTGCCCAAGAGCTTGGGACATCCTCTGCTGCTTTCCTAAGTGCATTAGCATGGAGCTGGATCAGAAGTGGAACATTCGGATTTCCAATGAGCGCCAATATGTAATGCCAGCACTGCAGGCAGCAGCTTAACCTTTCCTACCATGGTACCAGCTCTTCTTTTCACACTTTGCTTCCCAGAAGTCAAAGGTCACCCTAAATGCTGGGAGTGCACTATTCCAGGTACCCTTAGGAAGAAAATCACTGATTTCCTACTTTGGTGCAGCCTAATGGAGAAAGTGGATACCTCATGTGTATTAATGTACCATAAATAAAAATTATCCTTACAAATTAGATAAGAATTCCAATCAGCCAATGCCTAAAAGTACTGCCATCTTCCTCCTACTTTCTGGTCAAAACCTGCCCATGGTTCTTTAAGTGAATGTCTATAGTCATAACACACACACACACACACACACACACACAAGCAGGGGCTTGGCATCTCTCTATCCCAGCATTATGGGAATTGATGTCAGCCCATGACAGAAACCTGTCTGCTGACCCATGGAACTTAAGTGGAAATATAAGGGATAACAGAAGCCTCAAACACCTTTCCATGCAGCAGCACAGCAAAAACATGCCCAACACATAGGCCACCAAAATTAACTGAGAACAGCTTCTTGGTAGCCCAAATTTCTTGAGTTACTATTTGCTGTCCAAGCCTGGTCTTAAGGATTTCCATCCATCTTTTGAACCCCAATGACTGCTTAGAAATTCCTTTTCTGCTAATTAGCCTGAGTCAGTTTCTGCTACATACAAGTTTTCAAACTTTAATATCAATATTTCCTTTAATAAGATCAGTCTCACAATAATTTAAAAAATGTTTAAGTATTTATTTTATTTATTCTATTATATGGAAGCAGATGAGGCAAAGAAGGAAGCAGACCTTCTGTCAGCTGGCTCATTCCCCAAATGGCCACATACTAGGTACTGGCCAGGAACCCAGAATTCCATCTAGGTCTCCTACATGGGTTACAGGGACCTAAGTATTTGGGCTTTCTTCTGTTGCCTCCCCAGGAACATTATCAGGAAGCTGGATCAAATGCAGAGCAGGTAAGACTGGAACCTATGCTTTGATCCGTGAGAACAGCAATGAATTGCTGCACCACAGTACTGGTCCCGTGATTTGTGAGATTCAGTCTGACATACCCTTTGTGAAGATCAGAAGAACTAAAATATCAAATTCAGAATGCTGACTTCAAGTACGTACATATTAATTTTCTTTTCTTTAGCTTTATATGATATGCTGCTGCTAAGTTAAGTTTAGCTTCAGACCAGTTGTTATTGTTTTACTGAACTATCTAAGGCTGTTTCAGTACTCAATAAATGTTTCCTTCTTGGACTTACAATATTTAACATATAGAACATCATGAAGAAATGATGCCTATAAGTGTTTGCTAAACATTGCTTTAAATCTTTAGCAAAAATATTAAAAATGATACATAACTTTAGTTTTCATGTGGTTATTCTAAAATGTATACTAGCAAAACAGACATCCTTATGGTTGACTGCTGTTCATAGACTTTACCTATTTTCCTGTTTAAAATAGTATCTTTCTACTTCTTATTTGTTGAACTCGTTATTTGGTGGAACATTATACCTCTGGCTACAACACAAATTAAAAATGTTAACTCAAAATTTTAAAAATTAAAAACACCTGCCTTAGTATTATATCGTAAATAATACTTAATTGTCCTATAAGATCTTTCATATGCTATTATCCAATTTTATCCAGTAGAAATATGATAACCTAGAAATCAAGGATTGTGCACTATCTTTCATTATATTTTCTGCAAACTACACCATAGACATCAAATTCCTGAACCTATAAAAGGCAACTACTCTCATAAATTCTAGACAAACTTTACTCTAACTTCAAACTAATCAGTTATTCTATCTTTATTTATGTGCCTTATGACTCTCCTTTCTACATTTCCAATCTACTAGTACAGTGACTCACAATTTTAAATGACTAATGAATATTTGAATATCAATAGTTGTTGGTTCAGAAAGATCCCTAACATCTTTGACTGCAGAATGTTATATAAGCAGTTGGTTTCATGAGATGATCAGAAAAATTAATATATAAAATGGTGGTGACGATTATATATTAGCTATGGACTTATAATTGATCTTTCCTAAATATAAATATATATCAGTATAGTTGTATATTTGAAATACTCAATATCTTCATATTCTACATGAAGAGCTCCCCTTCTTTCTTGCCTCCTTGCCCTTGCCTAAAAGAATGAATGTCATACAACAAAGGGTTGTTAATAATGGTAATTTTTTGCTATGGATTCAATCTTTGCTAGTCATAATCATACCTAACAATGCAAAACAAAAAACCTGGACAGTGAAAGGGAAAACTGCTAGTGGGAAATAGGTAACAGTGCATGTATATTTAAAGCGTGCTTCTTTCAACTGCCAGTCGCCTTGTCTAATCAGGGCACCTCTATTCTGAAGGAGCAAATATCAAAGTCAAGATGGGATGTAAATGCAGCATTATAATATATGGCATGTAGAATGAAGATATGGCAAAGGTTGACATTGATGATGATTAAACCGTTTGGGATTCGGCCTTAGAGACATGAGGATGGAATGCCTAATCACCAGCCCTCCTCTCATCTTTATACAGTACCTGCTAATATACACCAGTTTCATAATTACCTACTAAAAGATAGGTGGAGAGTTCATTAACCATGCTAATTATAAGAACAATTTATGCTAAATCATCAGCAGGAATGTTAAAAACACTCCTTGAAAGCCAAAACAATGTAAAATCGACCTTCGAGGGTGCAGAACATCTCTTCTTCAGGGCAGGATAAAAGAGAACGTCACAAAAAAATAGAGTGGATGAGAACAGAAAAATATTTTCTTTGTCATTCCCAGCTGAATGACAGGTGTAAGTTTATTATGTGAGGAAACTCGAGTGTAATAGAGATGATGACCTCACAGACAAAGGACATCATTGGCAGCCGCTAGCTCCTCCAGGCTTCACCACTTGTCACCCGGTTGTCCAATTTGTTGTTCCGAAGGATTCCGTTTTCTGCTCTCTCCTCTGTGCAAGATGAGTCAGACAGAGAAGAGCAATACTTCAAAAGTTTTTTGAGACGTGCTTTAAATGTCATGTCCATTTTTACATCACTCGGCAAGATGTTCAAAAGTCAAAGAACAAAAGATGATGGCTGACTAATGACTTGGTAGTGCATGATAGAGAAGCTTAGCTGGAATTAACAAAAAAATTATTGCAAAATATATCATTTAGTATGTACATAGATAATTTTTACTGAGTGGTTTCTTTGAACCTTAGCGTTTTATGAATATTATTATTGCATGATTATGAAATAATTCCTTGTGATTAGGCCTGACATGCTGTAATCCTTAGTTGACATAATAAGGATTTTTTTCATAAAAACTAACCATATCTAAATGCATATAATTACCTTTTTTCCTGCAGGAATAGAATTTTTAAAGGGGGAGCTGATTCAGGTAATGTTTCTAAAAATCTCTTTTAAATGGAAATGTTCCTTTGGAAATTTTCCACATATTTGGCATCAGAAGTCTTCTCCATTCGAGCGGCACTAATTAGAAGCATGCACATGGAGGTTGCCATGTAAGGTGAAAGGAGATGCATGTTAATGACCCAAGCTGTGATACCATTTGTGAGAACTCCTTCCCACTGATCTGACACCAATTGAAGTTCAGCTTTCAGTTTTGTCTTTGAAGCCCAGATCAAGCAGTGTCATGGACACACACATCTTTTGTAGTTCAGTCATGTTTTTTCCTAAACTGTTATGGACTGCCTCGGAGAGAGTTTTTAACCATGTCCTGGAAATGGACATTGTTTCAAGTTAATTTTTCACTTGACATACAGCCTGCTGTGGAAACTTCTGCAATTATTTAGTGGCACGGGACAGGGTCAGATTACAAGGAGAAAAGCTGAAATGGGTATTTGGTGTAGCAATTAAGCTAGGAGATGGAATGCTTACATCACATAGCTGAACACCTGAATTTGAATTCTGTCTCTGCTTCCAATTCCATCTTCCTGCCAGTGCACATCCTGGGAGGCAGCAAGTGATGGCTCAAATACTGAAATCCCAGCACACTACATGAGAGCCACAGAGCAGCCTTGATGCTGCCAAGGCCTGGATGTTACAAGCACATATGGAGTGGATTAACAGGTAAAGCATCTGTGAGTATATGTGTACATGTTTACCTTTCAACTCAAAATAAAGAAGTGAAATCCTTTAGAATAAAAGGAAAACACTTTGTTAAAGAAATAATATATAATGACTAGGAAATTTATCTATACCAAACTTATCTTTCTTTCCTCAGTTCATGATCTTCTTATGGAACTACCCACAGTTGGACCCAAAATTGATGTTCCCTGCTAAGCAGTCTGTATGATGTCAACGACAGCAGATCATCAGAAAACTGGGGAGGGGGAATCAAGTTGTCCTTTTGTCATTGTTGTTTCTACTTCAGATAAAAAATTCGTGAGTCTTAGAAAGCAAAATTGCCATTGGCAATACTCTGCCTTCTCAATTGGTACTTCTCTCCATATTAAAAACTCCCTGATGGCTAGTTCTTTCTACACCCCTCTCCACCTAGAACAGACCTTTGATAGAGAGCAGATGTTCCCAAATTTCTTCAATGGGAGTTACTGAAAAGTACAACTGACTTGACATGAATTTAAAAAAAAGATGCATTAAGAGGATTATAATACCTGAAGAAAATTTGAGACCCACACCCAAACCTTGCTAATCAAAGTATGGTATCTGGATCAAGCACAGCAGCACCATCTGTGAGGTGGTTAGAAGTGCAGAATCTCAGGCACCTCCCAGACCTACAGAATCTGAACTTTTACTTTAACAAGGACTACTGCAGAGCAAAATGCTTATTAACCTTAGTTACTTCAAAGAAACCTGTGATCAGAATATTATGTTTGTGTTCTAACATTTTTTCTGTACAAGTGTCCAGTAGTTTCATTATATTCTTCAAAGGTTTTATGACTTGAATATGGTGAAAAGCTAGTACAAGTGGCTAGACCAGGTCTATAAAGCTTAAAAATGTATAGGAGACAGTCAGATAATTTTGTAAAACATCATTCACAAATAATGCTATGCCTCATTGCTTAAAAACATATTGCCCTCTTTGTCCATCATTAATCTTACCTCTTTTGATAGAAGCGTGGATTCAAAACAACAACTACTGCAAGGAAAGAACTGCACCTATGCTATAGTGTGTGACAACTGACACAGCCTTGGAAGACAATAAAACAAGAACAGGAGGCGGTGGCTGTAGCCTGGCTCCAGTCCACGGATGGTATAGGAGAAAACAAAATCAGTGTTGTCAGATCATCTGATTTCTAAAGGTAGTCCAAAACTCCAGGTTTTTACATACAATAAAATCTTTGAATGTTGCACCATTATTTTTTGACACCCAGGCTACTGCTTGGTCAACCACCAGCTACACATTTGAGTGTATCAGAAATCAATATCCTGGTGGTACAGGCGCCTCTCTCTCTTTCTCTCTCTCTCTCTCTCCCTCCTCTTTTATTATTTCTAAGGTAAACATCCTTCTGGAGTGCTGAACCGGTGAACAAGCCAGCCTGTGAAAGTTGCTTCTGGTTATCAGGTGCTACCAACTTTCAGAGTAGGGAAATGGCAGGAAACTGTGAGAAGTTACCAGCAAGGATAACAGCTGCCTGAAGCATTAGGGTAAGTAATTCATAGGGAAATGACCAGATCCCTCTATTGAATCCTACCTGCTAACCATCTATTACTCGAACAGCAATAGCATATTTTCAGCCTCTGTCCCACTTTCTGAAATCCTGCCCTAATATCTCTTATTGGCAGAATCTAACCTAGAATCCTATCATCAAGGGATTCATAGAAAATATCTTACACACTTTCAACTCCTCCAGTACTTAGAAAAGGAGTAGAAAGTAATGAGCTGATAATTGATGATCTGACATAATTCACTAACTTAGCATTTAGTCTCAGCTAACATGTAATTTGGTCTAATATGTAGAAAACAGACCTTCTTGAGATAAAACATTCAGGTTCACATTTATGAGAGGACTAACAGAAATGGGCTGACAAGCATAAGCTTTATTCTGTGGGAATCATTCAGAAAAATAAAAAACTGGTTTACTGGAAGCTTATTCAGAGTAAATAGGAGCCCATACCTTAACTTAGCAAATAAGTGGCAACAATATTCACCTTGTGAAAAAACTAACCATGCACAGCAGTTTCTGCCTTAATTCTGACCTTTTCCCTAAATTGCACTTTATTGACAGCATGTATTTTATACCAAAGGAATAAAAACATATACATATTAATATCCATGAGATCCGAGGAAGAACACAGGTGTTTGAACCCATACTATGCACAAATCAAGCTCAAAACAGTCAAAACACAGAAGTAGAATTTGAACTTCTTAATGAGTTGTCTTATTTTTTCTTTAAAACTTACATCCGTAACACCATTTCCCTTATTGCATTCTCCACAAAAATGAAGACAGAGTTTAATACACGATAAGTCGACGGAATGATTTAAAAGACATATTAGTCATCTAAAAGATGTTCAACTTGATTGTGTTGCAAAGCACTGAAACAAGAGAGGAAGCAAAAAGATAGGCATTCCTTGAGGATCAACATGCTGAACTCCAGGTAAAAGTTTCATTCTCTGTTCTGGAACATACTCATTTCATATCTATGAATCTGAGTTTCCCACAGGTAAAATGAGGACATACCATGGAATACTTACAAAACATCAATGGGCAATGAAGAGTTCATTGAAATACAGACATTTATAAGAGTTCTGCTGGGCATGAAGTAGTAGTAAAACAACAGAAATCAATGCTATTGAGCGACTTGCATTTTGTCTTGTGCCAAATTGGAGCTTTGCTGGTTTGTACACATTTGGGTGAAGGTAAAAATAATTATGACTCCGGAAAGACAATGTGGTACATAAATGACTTTTCAATTTTTTTCTTTAGTTCAACACTTTTCTATTGAATCAGGGTCTAAAGAACGAGCAGATACAAAGGATATTTGGACCCAACATCGAGCAGATATAATATATTTGGACAACTGAGTAATAATACCTAGCATTTTCTTGGAATTACAATATTCCACATTTAATTCAAAATACATCAGTGTATGTATTAGCTCATTCAAGCCTCACAGTATCCTTGTGAAGGGGAGTCAATTAGGACCTCCATTTTATAAGGGTGCAAACTGAAGCAGCCAAAACAGAACAAGGCATAGACAGAATCAGATTTCGAACAAAGCCTAATCTGTCAACAGACATAGCTTATAATAAATCCAAACCAGCACAGCCATTTATGGACTTTTCTCTAAGTTTACACAAATATGAGCTTCAGTGACTAGGGGTTTCACCTTCTCAAAAGTCTGTGTAGCTATCTTAACGACAATTTTGGAGGTGCTACTAACCAGAAGCCATATTTGACGTTCATGTTACAGTTCAATCTTTTATACATCCTTTGACATCTACTTCCCTTCAATGTTATTTAGCTACTGATATCTTAGAAGAATACTAGTTACTGACTCAATCAGACATGGAAAGAAATATAGATTGAAACTATGCCTCAGGATTCTAATGGTTCCCCACTCCAAATGCAAGTCTTTCTTTGTTTTCAGAAACAAATAATTGGCATACAGATCCCAACTGATACACACAATGAGCAATTTGTGAATTTAGATTCCATTGTCAGTACAGAAGACAAAAGAATGCACAGAAACAAAAAATATGCATGGGACTGGGGACATTAGGAACATCAGTTCTAGCTGCTCAGATCAAATTACCCAGAGTACCTCCCAAGCAGGAACAGAGGCTGCTGTCTGTTTTTGAAGCTCAAACTAGACTAAAAGTCATCCTGATTTTCATACTATGTAAAAAACAGCACAACACTTTAAACTCCTTCTCATTCTAAGGTCATTTATAAAATAACAAGAACACATGTTGACATGGACATATTTTTCACATGTGTTCACCATGTATTTAAAAGGAAGTGCAATTATTCAAATGTATTAAGAAATCCCAATGCTTTCTCATTCCCTAAGTTCAGCAGGCTGTTGCTTTTAACCAGCACTTTCAAAGGCTGCACCTGTTTCTCTTAGCTTTTACTAAAGTTTTCAACATCTCTGGACACTCACTGAAAACTGCTCCTTTGGTCTACAAAGTGGGAATCTTATAAATCAGGAGTAAATCATGAGATAAGAGGTACATTTTTATCAATATGGCATGTATTTTCCAGAAAACATTTTACAGGGCCAACGTGTATCTGCATGATCACTTTCATCATCACTAAACACACATTCAGAGGAGAAAAGAAAGTAATTGCTGTTTGGAAGACTCCCCGCTCCAAACCACACAAGGAAAAGCCACTTCAATCTTTCTACTTGCTTTGAAAGCATTCTGCTAAAAAACCGTTAGGGAAGGCTGAGAGACAGCATATAGAACACCAACTTTTCCAGTCGAAAGAACTCCACTCTTATGGGCATTTTTCTCTCTCAGCATCCAAAATCAGTAATCCAGGGAAAAGGAAAAAATTGATTTTGAGTGAAAAAGATTGGATACAAATTAGGAAGTTCAAACTTTACTAGCCCCTGTAAATACTAGCCCTAAAATAATGAGAGCAAATTTAAGAACCAGGTATATGAAGACATATTTTGGTAATATTATTGCCAGAATCTCACTGTTTTTACCTTCATGGGTAAAGAAATGTATTTTTTTTATTTTATTAAATTTATTCATTAATTACATCGTGTTGTAATTACATAGAATCTGGGATTCTCCCCTCACCAAGAAATGTATTTTTGCTACCTCCATAAATAACAAAATAGATTTTTAAAAATCCAAAGCATAAAATTTTCTGAGTTCTCTGGTTGGGATGTAGTTTTGCACTCAGGGATTCCTATGCTGCCGGCTTGGGACTTTGGTGTAATGATGTCGAAGGTATTGTGGAAGCCTTTAAGAGGGGAGGCCCGGTAAAGACTATTAGGTCATGGGCCCGGCAGCGTGGCCTAGCAGCTAAAGTCCTCGCCTTGAACGCCCCGGGATTCCATATGGGCGCCGGTTCTAATCCTGGCAGCTCCACTTCCCATCCAGCTCTCTGCTTGTGGCCTGGGAAAGCAGTTGAGGAAGGCCCAAAGCCTTGGGACCCTGCACCCGCATTGGAGACCTGGAGGAGGTTCCAGGTTCCTGACTTCGGAACAGCACCGGCCGTTGCGGCTCACTTGGGGAGTGAAACATCGGACAGAAGATCTTTCTCTTTGTCTCTCCTTCTCTCTGTATATCTGACTTTGTAATAAAAATAAATAAAGCTTTAAAAAAAAAGAGTATTAGGTCATGAGGGGCACTGCCCTCAGAAGGAACTGATGGTGTTCTCTCAGGACCTTGGGTAGTTCTTGTAAGATCAAGGTTTTACCAACTTGTGAGATCAATGCCTCTCTGTTCTCTGGCTTCCTTTCTGGCCATCAGAGACACATGCCTAATTGCTACCATCACCATGGGGTCCTCACCAGAAACCAAGCAAATGTAGCAATCTGATCTCAGATTTTCATACTTCAAAACTATGATCTAAATAAATCTCTTTTCATTATACATTATCTAAAAGAAACCAATACATCAAGAGGAGCATTTTTAAAAACTAATAATCTTACATGAAAGAATCTTAAAATAAGCATAAATATTTTTAGAATTTAAGAGTCCCCTAGAGTCTTTACTTGGTAGATTCAGCACATGTTTCTTTTATATATACTTGCATTACTTTATTTATAAGGTGGACAAATTTCATGCATTTCAAAACACAGATTTTGGAGCATAGTGATACTTTAAACTGTACCCTGCCTCCTGCCTGTGTCCTTCACCCACCCTCCTCCTTTTTTATTGCTGTCTAAAAAATTTTTCTACGATAGCACACTTTTAGTTCATGTTCACAGGCTTAATGCTCTGTTAGGTAAAGAATGTAACAAATATCCAGTAGAAAAAATCCCCACTTCCAGAGTGTAGACAAAGGCTGTAAACAATAATCCAGTCTCAAAATGCCAATTATGCTCATAAAGATTACAACATTTTGTACTATATTAGGTACCACAGATCAGGGAAAACAGGATATTTGTTTGGCATTGGCTTTTTCAACTAAGCAAATCAATTCCCAGTTGTATCCATTATGCTGCAAAAACAAGATCTGATTCATTTTTATGGCTGTGTAGTATCCCATAGTATGTGTGTATATAAATATATATCTATACATAACATTTTCCTTATCTAATCATCTGGGTTGAATCTATATCTTAGCTATTATGAATTGAGCTACATGGGTATACAAATAATGCTCTAATACAGTGATTTTGATTCATCTGGGTAAATTCCAAGTAGTGGGATGGCTGGGTCACATTATAGTTCTATTTTCAGATTTCTGAGGAATCTGTTGGTTTGAAGGAAACCAGTACAACCATCATGGTAAACCGTATAGAGATTTAATACATATCTTGAGCCCTAATCCCTGGCACACTCTAGAAAGCTCTTTAATTTTTAATAATCAAATTTATAATTTCCGTGAAATTATCTGAAAAAAAAAAACAAAAGAAAAACAAGAAACATTATCACCATCATCATTGTTTTTGTTGGGTATATAGCATCCCTGCAGGGAAAAAAATAAAAGTCTTTGAGCTACCTGACTTGCTTAATTCCTGTCAACTACCAAACACATGTCAAGAACTATTTCATGTCCAATTACAAAATGTAAAAACTCCTAAAATTTATTTGGATACAAAAATTTAGGTTAACTGTTCTGGTACCTCAAAAAGTGACTAAACCACATCATCACATTCTATTTGCAAGCCAGTCTAGAGGAGATAATTTCATTGGGGAAAAAATACCTTTATTTTAACACAGAACAAATTTAGAACTCTACTTGTATGCATTGCATAAATGTGGAAATGCAGGTATTATGTTCCTCAAGAAAAACAAGAGCCTATCCATGAATTGAAACCTCAATCAGTCCCCTGTCTTAGGTCATGTCAACAGTATTATTTTCTTTTGTATATTAAATTTTAGAAATAAGTGGATTTTTTGTTCATTTTTTATCCCGAACAAATGTCTGAATTCTCCAATCTGGTTTGCCTTTTATAAATTTCAAATATTAGAGTAGGTGATTACTTTAAGGTATCTTAAAATAAATGTATACAGAACTGTTCTAATGAGAAGCATTATTTTTGAAGGCTGCCAAACGTATTAGCAGTGGGCTTTATTCTTCTGGAGAGTTAGAAAATGTTTGTTTTACTTCATTTTCATGTTGCAGCTCTAGTTTAAGAGATAGAAAAAATAGCTTATTGATCAGTTGTTAATGAATATTCATCATAGACTCCACACACCAAGCTGAATGATTAAAACCCTACTCTCCTCTATTGACTCAGATTCCTTTGTTTAGATGTAATGGATTTCTTCCTGAAAGCAGAGTTATTTTGAGAAAATTTTCCTAGATTTGTGAGTAGGAGGGGGGAATTTACATACTGGTCTTTTCCATTACTCACAGGATAATGCCTCCAATGCATTAATACTACCAAAGCATCCATTTATTTCCAAACTGTAGCCACTCATCAACACAATCCCAAGCCAGATTGCCTCTTAACATTATTTGAATGATTTCTATTTCTTGCAAGCAATACAAAATTAATTTTGTAGAAGAAAAGTTTTCATAAATAATCAATGAAATGTCTTCTCTCTCACTACCACAATATCAAAGGAAATGTCTAAGACCCAGGAAAGGCTCCTCAGCTCCTCCAAGACAGGTCAAGGAGATCTCCCTTACACCATTGACCTGGGAACACCTTGTCTACCTCCAGGTTTCCAGGGGTAAAAATGTTTCAGAAAAGCTCTTTCACTATTGGGAAACCTAATTGTTACATCTTTGAAAAAAATATAGTTTTGCTCAGCTTGGCTCCACCAATATTCTTCATTTTGGGAGCGTCATACTTAGAGAATACACTGTGATTGGGTACTGAGTTTGTCTAATTCTATGGTTAATTCATTTGGTTGATCAACCCAAAACCAAAGCCTCCAGTTTCTGCCAGTAAATACGTGATATTTTAGTGCCTACTTCTCAGTTTTACACTCACATCTTTGTTTATTCAGGGAAAGATAAAAATCTCATATTTCTAACAGATCTTTTAAAGTAACTTCCATAACTTTGCCTACAACCAGCAACTATTTCTTCAACTCCATTGTGGGTCTACCTGCATTCTGTACCATATCACAAGTAACATCTCTGAAACTACTATGTTTCCGAACTAAGGCTCTAATACTGGTCTGCTGTCCTTACTTGCTCCCTTGCAAATGCAGTCAGTGTTTTAATTTCTATCAATCTGTTTCCTTTTCTGTAAAATTAGAAATCTCTTTCTTGGGGTTATTAAATAGATTAAATAAGTTCTTCAATGTAAATCACTTAGCATCAGGCCCTGGTCAGAGGAGGCACTGATTAAGTATTTATTACTGTCACTATTTTGAACTGAATCATCACCCATACCACTCTCTCATATTGAATCCCTAAGCTAATATTAGGAAATAAAGCCCTTTAAAGTGGTAATCCAAGTTAACTGAAGTCATAAATACGGGGTGATACCCTAGCAGAGCTAGTGTTCTCCATAAAAGAAAGCAGTCACAAGTGATGTGGCAAAAGAAAACAAATCAAGAGAAGGCAGTGCAATACAGCTGTCCACAGCCCAGAGAGGTTTCAGCAGACACCAAATCTGATGAATTTTGATCTTGGACTTCCAGCTTTCAGAAGTCAGAAGCAAATTTCTTTGGTGTAACCCACCTAGTCTATAGTCTTTTTGCCCTGAAAGTTCTTGCAGATTTACATAAGCATTATTTCCATTCATGTCATCATAAATTTGCATCTATTATCAAAATAGGCAAAATGTAATTAAGCTAATTCTCTCAATCAGATCACCCATGATTACTAGTGAGGTCAACAGCAAGGTCAACATCTTAAACTGTGAGAAGATGCTCAGCCTTGCCAAAGGAACGTGACCCAATGGGTTCACAATACTTTACCTCAACAGTGTAATATGCTAACTCCCATGCTTTTTTGCCATTTATGCATTTATAATAAATCTGATTGATGAAGAACCCTTCCATACAAAAATGGGTAAGTGCCAATGCCTCATTCTGTTGTTCATTTTAACACAACCAACTTATTTAGTCAGATACGTACCCATTTGCAATTAAGATTTTTTTCTCAAAATGCCTTATTATGGAATATAGCCACGCAACTAAATTCCAGGTAGTATAATACAGATAGAATTATTCTGTTGCATTTCCAGAATATCTCCTTAATTGGGAAGGATCAATTTTCCTTTTTACTTCTTAAGTTCTACCACCTATGAATATCATTGTCAAAGTGGACGTCATCTTGAATTTAAGATAAATACAAAAACTAGAGATTGAAAAACAGTAGATTTAGAAGAATTTGGGCAACAAATGATTTTAAAGACTTCAAAATCATTTCTAAATTATTTACCTCTGAATTTCTTTTATGTAAAAAAATAACTGTCTCGTCTTTTTGAGCTTATTGCTTATAGAAGATATTTTTGATGCCCCTTCCCATATTCTTTCAGCTCACTTCTGAATTCACCTACAGCTCTGGTAGCTATTTTCTTAACCCAGGAGATTACGTTCATCTTTGCCTCTGCCGGAGGCCTTTCTCTAGTCCTGTGGAAACTTGCTTAGTAGACCACAGGTACAATTCCTTATTATGCAGCAGGTAGCTCTATTCAGGCCAATCTTCTACTAAAATAAAGAGTTCCTGTCTTCATAGTGAACAATAATTTTGGATACTCCTCTCATTCTCTTTTTACTGCTTTAAGGACTTTAGTCCCAGTTAGAGGTACATTTTATTTATTTATTTTTAAATTTTATTTGAAAAGCAGAGAGACAAACAGAAAGACAGGTAAACAAAATTCCATCAGCTGGTTTCACTCCCCAGATAAAATAGCCAGGGCTGGGATTAGGCTGAAGCCAGTAGCCTTGAGTTCAATTGTCTCCCTCATGAGTGGCAAGGACTCAAATTACTTGAGCCATCATTTGTTGCCTTCAAAGGACAGTATCAACAGGAAACTCTAATCAGAAGTAGTTGGACTCAAATTTAGGTACTCTGATGTGGGATGTTGGCATCCCAAGCAGTGAACATATTCTCAAGTGAATTTAATTAATTCTCACCTAGATCTCATAGGCAAGAATAGCATCTTAATTTGCCTGTCAAGCAAAATGCCTTAAAGCTACATGTTATCCAATGACAAGGTTCAGACAAAAGCTGTCCACTCTATCCTAATTTTCCAAATAAAATAAAATTTAGTTCAATTTTGTTTGGTTGCAGAACATTGTAATCGATTTCTATAATCAAACATTCTCACTCATAAATTTTCCTTAAGACTTACATTTTAATATCATAGCTTATAATTTTGATATAGCCAGAAGGTTTACAATAAAAAACACTTCAATGAATTTAATGATTTAATGAAACATCATTAAAGAATTAAGTTCTTTGAAAATTCGATCTTCAAGGAAATATGTTTTTCAAAATAATCACCGTTGGATCAGAGAATTTGGGTATATAACATACCCTCTGCCTCAATGCTGGGAATGTGCCAACATTTGGGAGGAATTGGTGACAGAAGGAAAGTTAATAGGGTCCTACTTAGGAAATAACTGGACATTTCACCTGTTTTATGAGGCAATAATTTTACTCCCTAGTGAATAAGGACTGGAAAGAAATGAATCAATGTCAAATACATAACCTATACTATATCAAATAGTACCATTACATTACTCTTAAATGCCTCCTGGAGGTCATATGGCTACTTATAAGGCAAGCTTTTCTGATAACTTTTTCTTGAAAAATCACTTTAAACAAATGCCAGCCTAACAATGCCAGGATCGGCAGCTTTGTCGCCATGGGTGACTTATGTAACTGACTTTCTAGTTTCAAAGATGCACTTCCCTTTTTATTACCACACTGCATCGTTGCCTGCTAAGTCAATATTACAGGAAACATAGAAGTCATGTGTATCATATTTTATAAATAGAAAGTCTTAGTAGAGTTCAGGATTCTTGGCCTGAGTAAAACAAAAGCTTTCCAGCAAAAAGAAAAGGAATATTGTACAAGATTCCACATGCCTCAAAATGAATAAACATCAAAAGGGAGATTTTTCTAGTAATCAAGTGTATTAGCAAAAACACTACCTACCCAAATGCCAATCCCAGAAGAATCCTTTCTGAAAATCATTTATTGGATGCAATATTGCTTCTCTTACTTAAAACGATTAAACAGACCACATAATTAACATGCTCATAAAGCACATGCATGTCTTATAAAAGTATACAGTGAAGTGAGAGATGATCTAGTAAAATGGGCAGCCAATTCTGTTCTCTGGAAAACATTTTTTTTTCAGTTCCCCATTAACAAACTGCACCCTGGAGACTTCCTCCAGTCACTGATGAAAACGGTGACAACTGAAAGTTGTTCATCATAATCTAAGAAAGACTCATATCAAATCTCTGAAATGTCAGAAAATTCCACTCCTATGTCTACCTAGATCTGGAGAGCTCTGGATAAACAGAGATAGGTATAGATATATACAATTAGAGACATGTAGATAGATAGTTAGTGAACTAACTCTCTAGACTCAGAATAAAAAAAATTAACTTATTTGAACCAAACTATATCTGAGATTAAAGTAAGTGCTAATTTTTTAATATGAATTAATTTTGCCCACAAGGATATTCTACAGGTAATCATGAGTTTCTAATTATAGTGCTGTGCTTTGAATTGGCTGATTGACATAGATTTAAATCTTATAACAGTTTTAACTCATTTGCCCTATTAAATAGGTTGGGGGTTGACATTATTCTCCTCCTACATGTCTAAATACTCAGTGTAACTGAAAGGTTAAGTAACTTCACTAACACATGATGAACTCTTTTTTCATTCAAGCTCATTCTGTTTCTGTTCCCGGAGACTCTTTATCCAAAGCTCATTCTCAATCTGGACTCAAAGAGAACACTGGTTCTCTGGTCTACTGAACAGCATTCAGAATTGCCCATTACTTCCTTTGATCATCTTCCGCCAATCTACCATTCTAATTACTACTGAGAAGTCAGTCGGCCAAATCAGTCCAAACCAGGAGTGTGGTGGCATCATTTTTATGGTGTTTTTGCTTCTCCTTCTGAAGCTTCTTCCTTTTTTTTTACTAAATGGATTCTCTAAATTACAAAAACTTACCAAGAAAATGATTCCTGGTTTCCTGAAAGAATCGTGTTTCTTTTAAATGATGGAAAGGAGTATAAAAGGAATGTGCAATAGCTAATCTTATGTGTTATAGTTAACTGGACTATGGCACTTGGTTGTTTGGGCCAACACTAGGCCAGTTGTTGCTGTGAACATACCGTGTTGTTGTTCATAACAAAACAATTCAGTGTCAACTTTCAGTTGACTATAAGTAAAGCACATTGCCCTTTACCTGGAGCATGGACTTCATCTAATTGGTTAAAGATCATGAGAGAAAAAGCAAACGTCCTAAAGTTAAAAGAATTCTGTCTCTAAACTAGAAATAGAAAGTTCACCTGAGTTCCCAGCTTGAGGCGAGCCCTACCAATTTCAGATTAAAGATCGAAACAAGAACTCTGCTGAATTTCTAGCCCACTGGCCACACTACAAATTTCAAATATATCCCCACAATCATGTAAGTAAATTCCCAAGTCCTTGAAACACATTTCTTGTGAGTACAGCTGTGAATAAAAATCCAATTGGTTCCACTTCTCCAGAGATCCTAATTAATACAGAAGCCATCATCTTGTTTACACATCAGCTTTGAGTTAACAATATTATACATGTATATTCACTCATCTGTGGAAGTTAAGCTTTTCATACACAACCATTCCAAACATTCTAACATGTATTTTGTCAGTTGTCACTCATGACAGACTATTTCAAAAATCACAATCATCTCCCATCCTTCCTCACTTAGAGCTACATTGTAACAGAGTAACCAATCATAAATGTTGCTTTCACCCAAGAGGAAGCATCAGACACAGTAGCAGTTGAATGAACACAGCCCATACGCATTGGAGACTTACTATAAAAATGAAAAAGAGAACTCATTGATAGTCTTCTATAGAACATAATATTCAAATATGAAATATAAAAAGTAAACACTGTGTACTGCTAAATATTTAAAAGGATAAAAAACTGCTACAGAGATTCCTTTTAAGATGTAATTTCATACTTTCTGGAGAGAAAAATAGATATAATGTAAAATCTCACATAAAAGGAGGCACTTTGCAATTTATTTATTCTCTGAGGTCAATTCCTACAATTTCTAAGGGGAAAAAAGAACCTCAATTCCTAGCTAGAGAGGAAACCAAGAAGGTGGAATGGCTGGTGTGCTCTTGTAACTTGCCTGAAGCATAACATTTACCTTATTCTGGAGAGAACAGAGTATATCTAAAGGATGCAGGTGACAGATTTTAAAATCAACAACATAATTGGAATATGCTTTGCTGCATTTTTCTAAAAGAAATACAGATGCATTTTATCTCATGATCAACTAACACAGCAATTGGACTCTAGGCTTCCTGAACTTTTATATTTCTTCCTAATTCTATGCCAGCATCTGGCAGCAGATACCAAACCAACAACCACAACAAACCAGGAGCAATAGCACTAATAATCAAAACAGATACAATTTATTTAGAGATAATCTTATGAAGTCAATACCTTTTAAAATTGCTGCAAATTGGGCTCAGTGCAGTGGCCGAGCGGCTAAAGTCCTCACATTGAAAGCACCAGGATCCCATATGGGTGTCTTTTCTAATCCCAGCAGCCACGGGATTAGCCACAATCTGACTTTATCTGACTTTATATGACTTTACAATGAAAATGAATAAATCTTTTACAAATTTGCTATAAATCAATAAAATGTAGCCTGCAATGAGAATGTAGGGAAAGACACTCAACTGCAAAGAAAAGGGAGTAGACCGTGAGTCTGGTAGTTATGACTCATTGCTCCAATTTTGGAGTACTGGAGTTCAGTTCCCAGTTCTAACTCCTGGTTCCAGTTTTCTGCTGAGGCAGACTTCTGGGAGGCATCAGAAAGGTTTAAAGAATTGGATTCCTGACACCCCCAGAAAGATCTGGATTAGATTCCTAGATTATGGCTTCATCCATGGCTCCAGTTCTTTGTCAGCATTTGGGAAGTAAAACAGCAGATGAGTACTTCTAAATAAATTAACAGAATTTCTCTTTTCTTCTTGGAAAGGCAGATTTACAGAGAGAAAGAGAGACAGAAAGATCTTCTATCTTCTGGTTCACTCTCCAAAAAGCTGCATGAGCCAGAGCTGAGTCAATTCGAAGTCAGGAGACAGGAGCTTCTTATTGGTCTCCCACATGGATACAAGGATGCCAAGGCTTTGGGCCATCCTCCACTGCCTTCCCAGGCCACAAGCGGGGAGCTGGACAGGAAGTGGAGAGCTAGGACATGAATCAGCACCCATATGGGATCCTGGCACTTGCATTTGCAACGGGAGGATCAGCCGATTGAGCCATTGTGTTGGGTCCAAAGAATAAAATTTTGAATGATTGAAGAACAAAACTGACAACAAAATTAGAAGTAAATTCAAATTTGTTAATAGAGGAATGCAAATTAAAACAATATCAACCCTGTCATGCTTCATTAATAAAAACATTTAGTAAAGGTTGTGGGTGGAGAGAAACAAGTGTGATAATTCATTACTAAGTGCTGAGAAGTGTGTTACTTTTGAAAATGTAAAGAAATGAAAAGGGAGGGTGCAGGTACTAACTGAAAGTAAAGAACATCATGTGAGAAGATGGAAACTGGAGGATGGAAAGTAGGACATTCTGATGGAATTATGTTCGATGGTTGGAATCCAGTCCCAACAATCCTAGGCCTTGGCTTGCCCATTGAGTTTCTTGTACCTGCCCGTCACTAAAGATTGACCCATACACGTGAAAATCCACAGTTGCTTTTAAAATAAATTTAACTAGTTTCAGAAAAAGTTTCATGCTATGATTTTAGCTCAGAAAAATAACCATTTTGTTTTGAATTCCAGGTACTGATTAGAATTGCACTGTTTTGCAAACTTCAAAATTAAATGACTTAGTATATCATTATACCATCAGCAAATTCATTCCCTCTTCTACAGTCAACAGACAGTAAAACTTTCATTCACCTAAGTAGTGTTTCAAAATCATTTTGATGAATGCCCCCTGTTTTCAATAAACAGTAGAAAGCCTTGAATCTTGGAGTCAATCCTGAATTTCCCTTCTTATCTATTCTACACCAACACATAATCAGATTTCCTATTAACAGCAAGGTAACTAGTTATTGATTACCATGTTTTTTTTCTTTTAAAACAGACTTCTGACCCTGTCCATTATAAACCCTTCTTTTTCCTGTACCCAGAAACTCTTCAAAGGAATTAGTTCAAATTCCACTGCTCTATTCATAAATCTTCTGCAATTCCTCCTTTTCTATAGAATAAAATGCACACTGCTTATCAAGGAACTCGACACTTCCTATGCAGACCTACTTCTCACTGATCCATTTAATGCACACTCCAACTTGAGCAGATGCTAAGACTTGCTACTTCAGTGCTTTGCTCAAGTAGTATCCTGCCAATCTTAGTCCAGTGATTTGTATTACAGGCACAAGTCAGTCTTTTTTCAATGCAAGGGGCCAACTCAACTAAAATCAACCTAAGCAAAAAGAAAAAAATGGCTTATATACTGGGCAATTCCAGGAGTACAAAACAGATTCAGACCTGGACACAGGTTCTCAAACTGTTCTAACAGTTCACTCTCCATATATCACTGCTGGTGTCTTCAAGTAAGCTTTACTTTCAGGGAATGAATGATCAGTAAATTTACTATATAAGGATACAGAGAATGAAAATCCATGTAGATATGTAAATGCACAAACCTATAATAGTGGACACACAAACCCGTGTAAGTTTTTTTCTTGTTTCTGTATCCATTTTCCGAATCTTCATGTCATTCCCGATTTCTAGTCCAACAATCCTCTTGTTCTAAATTTCTCAGCTTTTACTGGGCAAGCCAATGGATTTGCTCTGGCTTTTCCTCAATTTCCTAAATCCATCTCCCCTAGTATCTGAACCAACATGTTTATTTTAGGAAGTCATAATTTGAGAAGTATGAACCTAGTTAAAATGCAGATCAAAACAATGAGAATTGTCTGAATTCATTGAAACATGCCTTAACAAGACAATTGTCATCACTTATTTCTGTGGTACTATAATTCAAATGCTAGGAAGTTATTTAGCTTTCAAAAAGTGTGATATTGAAGTTTCGGCTATTTTGCTACTTAGTCAAAGTCACTTGTATCAATCATAATTATACTGCATAGACACAAAAGGTAAGCCCTAGCTATACTTCCTTGATACTATAAAAAATGTACTGTAAAATTTTGAAGTTAATCATTGAAGTCTTTCCTTGATGGTAGAGCATAGGAAAAATGTGTGTGTGTTTGTGTGTGTTTGTGTGATTGTGTTTGTGTATAAAGTAATCACTAAATAACCAATAAATTAGAACTAAAATCAGATCCTTCCTGATATTTCTCAACTGCTTTTGGATTCATGAATTGGCACCCAAGATCTACTATAGTAATTTATTCTCAATATCTGCCCTGGCTCAGCACCAGTGTGCTGCTCATCTCTTCTGGATTATGTCTCCCCAGACATATATAGCCTATGTCACCTGCCTGGTTAGTGCAAGATAGTCAAAGGAGAAGGATTTATTTTGCCTTCTCATAAAGCCATGCGATTTTTCATTTGGTAGGTCTACTAAACTTTCCCTAATCCAACTACTTATTTCATGGTTTGTAAAATTAGACCTGGAGAGGGCAGGGAATTCATCTGTCAACATTCAACAAGCTAGAGACAGGACCTAGACTAAGACAATTCATGACAGAGAGAGAAATTGAACACAGCTCATGCTCAGAATTAAGCAGCTGATGTGAAGGAAAACTACAAACAGTAAAGAGAAAATTGGCATTTCACTGATTAAAAAATTAACCTCAAAGCCATTATGACTGCCATTCAATGGCTAAAGCATATGCCTTTCCACTCTCTTGGCGAGCTCTGGCTTTTGTTTTCTTTGTGGTTGGGTAAGCACATAAAATTGATTCTCCTTACTGAGTTGGATTGGAAGTGGTAGGTATCTCATCATCCAGATCAATGAATGAACACTGAGGACTACAGTACTTGTTCTTCCTATTGTGTTCCCACTGAACGGAGAGGCTTATGTCATTCACCAGCCTGAGTCCTGAGAAAGATAAAGACATTGAATGAAGTCTCAGCTGGCCTGTGTCGAATTTATAGGGTGAAAGGAAATGAGTATTTCTCGTATAAAATGTTGATATGTGAGGAAGAGGAGATGGAGAGGAGAATCCTTATATCAACAAAATTGCATCAAAAAATAAAACAAAAGATTGATATGTGGAAAATGTCTTATCAGTTGAAATTTGGCTTAGTTCACCTGTAACAATACAATGATCACACTGAAGCATAGAGTTTCTATACCATTTCTCGTGTAACTTCAGCAAAGGAAAGAAGTAGGAGCAAAAAGACAGTTTGAGTCAATGAATCATTTTGAATCTGAATTAGCATTCTATCACTTGCTCTCTCCTTGATCTTCCCCTGGACAAATCTGTCACCAACCAGCAAACTAAATTCCAATTTTCTTTCCACTCAGCCAGTTAAATTTGCCAGCTGGAATATGTAATACCCATTACATATAAAGCTATTTAGGTCAGCAACTGTTAAACAATGTTATTACTGACTTGATGCAGGCCAGTGGGATAACAAAAATGTCTTCAGTGAGGGATATTTCTATAGAAAGAATATAATTTAGCTAAGGTTTTATGAAAAATTAATTTACAAAAAAATAAGCTTATAAAAAAACTACCAAAGAATTTTTTCTGAGTTAGGAAAGATGGACAGAAGATTCCTAATTAATAAATTTTGACACTCAAAAAAGGAGAATGGGTGATAAATCTGATGAAACAAAAATAATAAACTTGACAACCATAATGCTTTCAGATTATCAGAACTATTTCATGGGTGGGAATTGTGGCACAGAGAGTTATTTCACACCTGTGATATGGCATCCTATGCAAACACTGGTTAGTGTCCAGGCTGTTCCACTTCCAATGCAGCTCCCTGCTAATTTGCCTGGGAAACCAGCAGAAGATGACCCAAGAACATGGGTCCCTGACCACCCACGTGGGAAACCCAAATAAAGTTCTAAGGTTCTAGTTTAAGCCTGGATCTATCCCAGCTACTGTAGCCAATTGGCAGATGGGATATCTCTCACTATTCCCCTCCCTCTGTAACTCTGCTTTTCAAGTAAATGTTGAAAAGAAAACTATTTCAGCTCATTTACTTCTTTGGGCCACCAATTTTGCATTGACTAGACAAGCCTTGTTCAGATTAACTTTATAACAATATAAAGTATGTCATATCTACACACCAGCAGCATAGTACATTCTTGTAGGAACCAGTGGGTGTTTTCATCTGAAGCCTACCTCATGTTAAGTCCACTCTCAGTGACTTAGGTGCTGTATTTAAAGTTTATTTTCATAGACAGTTTTGGTTGTATCTTCACATGCTCGATTTTCCAAACCAGAGTGTGTTTAATTGGTTTTCCCTCTCTTCTGTCAAACTTCTGTTTATTTAAAGGGAAATGTTTGACATGATTTAAAGTGCACTGTGAGTTGGAATGACTAAATGGCTATGTGACCAATTAACAGGGTGTCACATAAAACACATCTTGCAGTGGGATAGAATTTTCCTAGAACAAAACTACTCCCTTTTCCTCCTAGGGATAAAGGCAAGAGAAGTGAGGCACCAAGAGACATATGAGACATTTCATTTATTCAGGATCTTTACATTGTCAGATGCACTTAAAAATACATCCAAGTGACCTCAGGACACGTGATTCCATATAATCTATGACCATAATCCTCTCTCCTACTTAAGTTTACTATCATAGAATCATTTCATATGAAAGCAGTTCAGAGTACTTAATTCAGCATTATTAAATAACATTGCATAAAGTAGACTCATTAGTGACCTATATGAAAATCTTTGTGGCACATTTTATTTGCTTGTACCATTCCTTATCCAAAGCACTTAAAATACCATAATCTGAAAAAGAGAATTCATTTTAAAATATAGGAAAAATGCTAAAATCAAATAAGAATGAAACAAAAAAAGTGAAGGGCATACAATCATATATTTAAAAAATCCAATCCTTGGAAAAACTCAGCAAAATTACCTATTACTAACAGTAACATAAAAAGAATAGAAAATAGATACAAGGTGCATAATGCCTACAATATTAAAATATACCATATATTGTAGAGCAATATATTTCCAGTCCTAGAGGCTGAGAAAAATTTTTTTTCTTTTAGATCTGTACAGATGTGAAGCATGATTTAGCAAACTGGCTTCCAAACACATAAACTAAAAATCACCTGTGGATGGGTGTAAAATTCATGACCTCCATCTTAATCACAAAGATACTACATAAACTGTTGCTTTTAGTACAGTCTTTGCATGATTCTTTCACCAGCCTGAAAGAATAGAAATCAGGAACCCCTATTCAGGTAGGCAGTACCAAAAAAGTATTCATTTTAAAGTTGTCTGAGCAATTATCTTAGCCCAATATTTCACCTTCACAAGGAAATATATTCTTGATCAAATAGCTGAAGATATTTCCTTAATAAATGTTCTGCTGTGCCATTAGTAACTGGCAGAGAAATTTCTTACAAATAAAAAATTACACTTGAGCCCTATTCCCATGAAAACTTGTGATTCCATTACCCATTACCCAGTTGAAATATTCAATAAAGTCAGTGAATATTTATTTGGAAAACAGTCAACCATAATAAAGCACAATTCACACAAAAATTTTCATTTATAAGCATACTCTTTTCTAACTCAAAACTATCAACATTAATTGGTGACAGAATTCTCCACTTCTGAAAGCTATATAAACAAACACAGATGTCAAACAAGAAACAAATTGATAGGGTACACAAAATTATCTCAGTTGCCTTACAAGGTGACACTGAATATATTAAACAAAAGTTGGAAAGAAATTTTAATTTGCAAATCTCACAGGAATATTGGTTTCATATTATAACTGTTCTTATAAGATGAATTTTCCCTCAAGGAGGGAACTCCAATGGAGTGTAATCTCTGGAAATTTTCACACTGTAGTACAAAACAACACACAGTTTTTAAATTATCTAACCAATGCAGGAAGAAATGTCAAAATAAAAGCACATATTTGCATCCATTCCACAATTGCTTACAATTGCTTCGTTTTGAAAGGAGAGAAACTGCATTTTTAAAAATGTACTTAACAGTCATTAATAACACTGGATGGCCACAAAACTGTTTACTGTCAAGAGGGTTTACCTTCCCAAATTGCTGCTATGGGTTGAAAAAGTACCAAGAATAATGGGACCAGTGTTGTGACATAGAAGGTAAAGATACCACTTGGGGCATAGTGGGTAAGCCACCACATGTGTCATAGTGGGTAAAGCCACCACTTGAGTATCAAATCCTGGCTATTCCATTTCCCATCCAGCTCCCTGCTAAGGGCCTAGGGAAAAAACTGAAGCTGGCCCAAGTACTTAGATCTTTCCACTCACATGGGAGACCCAGATGAAGCTCCCAGGTCTTGGGTTGATCATGATTCAGACCAGATCAGCAGAGCCATTTGGGAAGGGAAGAACAATGAAATATTTCCTCCTCCTATCTTTCTCTCTCTAACTTATTTTTAAAGAATTATTTATTTCATTTGAAGGAATTGATGAGACAGAGAGGGAAAGATGACGATGATGGTGATGACGATGATGGTGATGGTGATGATGATGATGATGATGATGATAGAGAGAGATCTTTCATCCACTGGTTTGCTCTCCAAATGGTTGCTATAGCTATAACTGGGCTAGTTCGAATCCAGGGGCCAGAAGTTTCTTGCAGGTCTTCCACATAGGTTCAAGAGCCTAAAGACCTCAGGAAACTTCAGTGCTTTCCTAGGCCGTTAGCAAAGAGCTGGATCAGAAGCGGAGCAGCCAGGATATGAACTGGTGCCCATAAAGGATGCCAGTGCCAGAGGGAGAGAATTAACTCGAGTAACTTTTAAATAAATAAGAAATTTTTTAAGAACTAAAAAGTGGGTGCAATTGAAAGATGGTGGAATAGGGCGAGGACAGATTAAAATGAATGGAAGAGGATTAGCACAGTAGAAGCAGAAAGGGCATAATCCCAGAAAATAGGAGAGGACAGGCCAATGGCAGTGCAACATCTGGAGAGCTCTGGAAATGGGGAATCAGGAGGGTCAGCGAGTGGTGCTACAGCAAACAGATACCCTAGTAGTGATGGGAGATCCCCGATGGTCAGGTGGGAAGGGGAGATCACTGGGAACTCAGAAAGTGAATCCAGCCATAGAATTCTGGGTTCCACTAATTTGTTAATCCAATCATGAACAGAGTGGTAGAATCCTAGCAGATGCATGTATATACATGATAGATATCATATCCCAGAACCCCAACAATGCCACGCCAGGCACCATTTTGAGCTCTGAAACAAGGGCTCTAGAGAACAGCACTTAGCTGTACATGTGCTAAACCAGGGGAGAATTAACTTTTCACTTAATGCATTGCAAAGGTCACACTGGGAAAATAATACCAACTCAGTGTCCAGGATGCCACCATATCTGACTGCCAGCAGGTTCGAGCAAGAAAAGGAAAGACAGGGCCCGGTGCAGTGGCCTAGCGGCTAAAGTCCTCGCCTTGAATGTGCCAGGATCCCATATGGGCACCGGTTCTAATCCCAGTAGCTCCACTTCCCATCCAGCTCCCTGCTTGTGGCCTGAATGCAGTCAAAGATGGCCCAACGCCTGGGGACCCTGCACCCTGTGGGAGACCTGGAGGAAGTTACTGGCTCCAAGCTCCTGGCTCCTGGTTATTGGCTTTGGATCAGCGCAGCACTGGCCATTGCAGTCATTTGGGGGGTGAACTCATTGGACAGAAGATCTTCCTCTCTTTATTTCCTCCTCTCTATGTATCTGATTTTGCAATAAAAACAAATGTCTTTAAAAAAAGGAAGAAGAGGAAAGACAAAAGAAATCCATGCAAAGGGCACCACTGACAAATGTAAAGTCACAGCTAGTGTCACCCTAACCCTAGGTACTACTGGAAACAGGAGCAGGAGGATGGCTGAGCAGAAATGGTGCAGCGACAGCATGGGATTAAAGGAGGTAGAAAGTGGATACCTGGGAGACCTGGTTGTGAAGGCAATGGCAAAAGGAAGGAAGGCCCGGACTGAAACTCACTGGGGGGAGTGGCACAAGTGACAGCAAAAAAAGAATTGGGCACTTAACAGAATCAGTAACATCCACATGTAAACCAACAGTGGATGGCACAGATTAAAAATTGTTCCCAAAAGCCGAACACGATCCCATATGGATGCCTTTTTGTGTTCCAGCGGCTTTGCTTCCCATCCAGCTCCCTGCTTGTGGCCTTGGAAAGCATTAGTAGACAGCCCAAAGCCTTGAGACCTTGCACCCACATGGGAGACCTAGAAGAAGCTCCTGGTTCCTGGCTTAGGATGGCTTAGCTCCACTCTTGCAGTCATTTGGGAAGCGAACCAGAGGACAGAATATCTTTCTCTATGTCTCCTTCTTGCTAATAAATAAATAAAATTCATCTTTTATTTTTTTAATTGGCCCTGAGTAGAAGAATCCACTAATACAAGTTTCAGTGGCCAATGGAAATAGAAGAGGCACAGACTAGACGAATGAGAACATTGACACCTCCTCCACAAAGGAGCAAAAGTCTATGTCAATTTTAGAGTTAACTGAGTATATTGAGGTACTGCTAGATAAATAATGTTAAAGTCATTATAAAGCTCCATAAAAATAATGAGAAGTACACACAGGAATTCAAATAACTTAAGAAATACATTACAAAGACTTAGCAACACTGAAACAAAATGAAATTAAACTATTAGAAATAAAGAGCAGGGCCCAGCACAATACTTAAGTGGTTAAATCCTTGACTTTCCTGTGCCAGGAACCCATACGGGTGCTGGTTCATGTCTCAGCTGTTACATTTCCCATCCAGCTCCCTGTTTGTGACCTGGGAAAGCAGTAGAGGATAGCCCAAAGCATTGGGACACTGCAACATGTGGGAGACCTGAAAGAGGCTACTAGCATCTCAATTCTTTTTCAGCCATGGTATTATTTGTGTATGCTATGCCTACTGGTTTATGTTCATTGATTTTTATACCCTGCTAAGTTGCCAAACTCTCTCATAGTTCCAATATCTCTTTACAAAATCTTTGTTTCTCCCACATATAGAATCGAGTCATCTGAGAATAGGGACAATTTTAATTCCTTGTTTCTGATTTTAATTCATTTACTATATTTCCTTATCTCTAGTGAGGACTTTCAATACTATGTTTAATAGCAGTGGTGAATGTGGACATTACGTCTACAGCCAGATATTAGTGGAAAAGCTTCCAGCCTTTCCTCATTAAATATGATGCTTGCAATTTTTTTGTATACTGCTTTGACTGTGTTATAGCATGTTCCTTCTGTGCCTAACTTGACACCAAATCGAACAACCTTCTGAAGAAATGGGTGAATAAAATGAGCAGACGCTTTTCAGAGCAAAATTTTAATTGGCTAATCACCATATGAAAAAATACTCATATTCCCTTGTTATTACATAAACACAAATAAAAACCACATTGAGGTTCCACCTAACACAAGCAAGAACTGCCTACATACAGAAAGCTACTAATAATACCTTCTAGCATGAATGTGGGAAGAAAGATACCCTCCTCCACTGTTGGTGGGAGTGCAGACCTAGCACAGCCACTGTGGACGTCAGCATGGAGAATAATAAGACAACTAAAATTATCTGCCGTATGTCCAAGCTATCACACTCCTGGAAATATATCCAAAATCATAAAATCTACATATGAAAAGTGACCTTCAACACTATATTTGTAGCAGTATAATCCACAACAGTGAAGACATGGAAACAATCCAGATGTTCACTGAAACAGGAATGGATACAGAACTGGTACATCTACTCCATGGAATACTACTCAGCCATTAAAATACTGAAATTCTACCTTTTACAACAAAATAATAGTCCCACCTAGAGATCATTATGCTCAGTGAAATAAGCCAATTCCAAAAGGACAAATATTTTATGTTCTCTTTGATATAAGGCAACCTTTATGCAAAATATAAAACAGATACATAGAAAAATATTTATATACATATATCCTCATAGATGAATTGTATAACTGATACAAGCATAGCAGGAAGTGAAGATATGCTGTGGTATGCATCTCCATGCCTGAATAAAAGAAGGACACCAAATAAAACTGCTAAAACTGATTAAAGAGATGAGACTTTTCCTATTATCTCTACTTTTCTAGGTTAAAACTCTGAGACACCAAGAGATTGAATGACATGAGTTTTTAAAAACCTATCACAGATAACTTGTACTATCCTTCCCTAGAAATAGACTTGTGTTTTTAGGGTTCTTCTCATCCAGGTCTAATTTACCTACATCTAAGAAATGTGAATTTGGTTGGGTTCCAGGGTGGCTGAAGTAAAGATAGGTTGGGCAACCACGATGCTAACCACTATCTATACATTCAAAACCAGGTGCTTATTTAAACCTCTTGTGAAAGTTACACAAAATTCAAATATCCAGATTCCACTCCTAAAGGACTCCAATTTTTAGGAGGTTGTAAGTCAAAAGAGGACAAATCTTTTCCACTTGTCATTGACGCATCAGAATACCACAAAACACTAAATTTTGATACAAAGTCTTTACCCAACTCTTACCTAGCTGATAAAAATTGTAACCAAAAACAGAAAAAAAATTCATTACAGGGACCTTCAAGGAAAAACCAATAATATGGTTCCAGTGGATGAAAATTTATTTTATTTTTTAAGACAGCCAGAAAAGAACATGATTCAATTCTTTTGATAAGATAGTCTAGGTTCAATAATTCTCAGTTCAGGAACTTTTATTAATTTTCTGGCTAAAGATTTAAGACACCATCTGTATCCATAGTCTCCGTGTTCTCAATTTGTAACTCATGGTACTGTCCTCTATCTAGACACCATGTAATTAATGCATGCCGTACTACAGCCCGGGATTTAGTGATTGATTAAGCTTCTTAAGTATGATTGTTTTAAAGGAAAGAAAGAAAATGGCCATATTTTACCAGTGGAAATATTAGGATACAAATAAAAGCCTTCCAAGTATATAGTTAAACACATCCTAGAAGTGCATGGGTCACTTGGTTATACAATATAAATATAAGCATCCATCTGTGTGAGTCTGTTGATAAGATATACCAATCTGACCTTTATTCTATCCTCCTCTAATTTTAAATTCCTGGAATATATATATTTGTTTGAGAGTGAGAGAGAGAGAGACAAAATTTCCACACCTTTCTTAATTCTCGTTTCACTACTTTTTACTAAATCCAATCTTCTCTGTTCTTTTGACTTTGGAACTGAAAAGTTCTTTGTGAAGCTGAATTGAACATTGTAGGGCATTTCTCTACCAACTGGATGGTAATAAAAACACCCCCTCCATCTAGTTGTGACAATCAAAGGTGTTTCAAGTTTTTACCAAACATCCTTTGGAGAAAGTGATGGAGAATTGTCCAAGAGGAAGGAAGCCACGATTGTAAATAAAGGGTTTGTGTGTATCACAGATTTAGCTTTTCCTTGCAGTTTTGACAACTAATCTGAAAAGAAATACGTGAGCACCATCAAATCTATATTTCAATCTTTGTTTTGGAGGCAAGTATGATGACTCAACTGCCTAATCCTTCACTTTCAAGTGCAAGCATCTCATAGCACCAGTTCATGTCCCAGCTGCTCTTCTTCCCACCTATCTCCCTGCTTCTGGCCTGGGAAAACAGCTGAGGATGACCTAAGGCCTGGGGCCCTACAACTGTGTGGGAGCCCCCAAGCAGTCTCCTGGATACTGACTTCAAATCAGCTCAACTCTGGCCACTGTGGTCAATTTGGAAGTTCAACCTTTAAAAGATGAAACATCCTTCTTTTTTTTCTCTCCTTCTCTATGTAAATCTATCTTTCCAGATAAATAAATAAATCTTTAAAAAAATAAAATTTAGTTTCAGAGAGTATAAAGTGGAATTGTCTAAATAACAGATAATCCCATCATTCAGGGGGTGTGCATTTGAGAAAAACCAAGACAGAAACAAAGAGCAGAGCAAGTATCTAATATGCGTCTATCTTCAAGCACTTTCCGATTAAAATCTCATTAAAAAGGTGATGTTACCCTACCCATTTCTACCCACCCCCATCCTTCCCAGTTCCTCCCAACACCAACCATACTTAGCCTCAATAAACTAGTTTGGCCTCAATAAAAAAGTGTAATAAAATAATACTAAAATACATAGTTTTTATCAACAGAATTTCTGAGGTATGGTATTGAGGAGGGAGTATCTTGAATAAACAGATTGTTGTTTTGAACTGTATTCATGGTACTATTAAGTTTGTAAGCACATAGTCTAGAGAGGAGCATTTCAAAGATAAACTATCTTGATATTTTCATTTCAAAGACAGGCAATAAGTGGAATACAACAATTTCCAGGGGACTCCCAACAAGTATAATCTACTTTATGCAACCAGTCATCATTCTGAGGCATCTCAAAGAGGTTTATGTAACAGTCCATCTGAGAAGCTGCAGGATTTGTGATGTTGGGACTGTCTATGCAGTAAAGATGGATGACTCGATTAATAAATTCAGAAAGAAGGAAAAACAAGGTGAAGTACAAAACTAAAATGAAAAAATAAAATAGTTTGAAAAACAAAAGTCAAATGAAAGAAGGAAAGCAAACACGATGTTCTTTTTATTGCATTAATTATATATATATATATATATACTCTAATTCTGAAGAAATATAATTTGATCATAGTCTCTTCCCTAAGATTTATCACTGCTCATATTCATACCTTATTGTATAGGTAGCAAATGTCCTCAAAGAACGCAACACTGATCTGACTACCCTGTTTTAGACACATGGTTTTTTGGTTTTTGTTTCTTTTTTCAGAGCCAGGGACAAGTTTGAGACCCTATGCCTGGGAATCCAGGGTAGCTGGTATAGAGAGAACTTCCCATCACTCCCATCTGAATAAGAAAATTGAAGATTAAACAGAACACTGTGTGTGCTCTGGCACTTGTACTTAATTTAATCAGACACTCTTGTGGTTCAAGGTCTTAATGAGAAAAAAGCATGTTCCCTTGATAGCTGAACTTTCTTTTTCTCTATGTTAAGGAACTTCAGGTTTGTAAAATGCAGAGGAAAATACACCTCATCAGAGAAGAAAATGTGGGAAAGAAATAACAACACTTCAGAAGTACTTAAGAGCACCATGCAAGTTTTCAAGATTGTCCAGTATTTTACAATAAACACACACACACACACACACACACGCAAGGATGCAATTGAAAGACTCTAGGACATGCACATGCAAAGCCCCTTATGCAGGTATCAGCAAGGACAGAATTCTCTTGCTTCTTGCCCCTGTCATTAGGAAGGAAAAGTTATCATACAAGTTAGTCCTGGTCAGAATTTCAGAAAGAGAGCAGTGAACAGGCAAGTGTGCTCATTCACATGCCCTAAGACATAACGCTTGAACGTGATTAGTGAAGTGAGCTAAGACAGCAAGCTCCCATGCCACGGCAGCTGCATCTGCCCAGGGCATCCATTTCTTCTTGAAGTGCCTGTCATGGTCCTTCTCTCCATCTTCTCTTCAGGCTTGGGGCTCTGTCCTGTCAATCCAACCCCTACCAATATTTGACCCCTCAACTCCTGTTATGGACATGAGTAACACATTTGAGTTTAAACAAAATAATTTGAGGTCCCAGCGCAATTGGCTAGCGGCTAAAGTCCTCACCTTGAACACAGTGGAGTCCCCTATCTGCTCCAGTTCCAATCCCAGCAGCTCCACTTCCCATCCAGCTCCCTGCCTGTGGCCTGGGAAAGCAATGGAGGATGGCCCAACGCCTGGGGACCCTGCACCCTATGGGAGACCTGGAAGAGGTTCCTGGCTCCTGGCTCCTGGCTCTTGGCTCCTGGCTCCTAGCTTTAGATTGGTGCAGCACTGGCTGTTGCAGTCACTTGGGGAGTGAATCATCGGACAGAAGATCTTCTCTGTATCTCCTCCTCTCTGTATAACTGACTTTGCAATAAAAATAAATAAATCTTACAAAAAAAGAAAATAATTTTAGATGCAAAGAGCAAATACTTCCATCTAACTATACCTCAAGACCCTGCAAAAATCCATCCTCTTCTTACCTGTTCCACTCAGAACTCTCACTGCTCTCTACCCTCAAATCAAGGCTTACAGAGTCATGTGTGGAAAAATATCATTAGCACCCACGTTTGTCAGTAGCATATCTTCGCTAATCCAAAAGACAACTGACGTAATATTCAAAATAAAGTAAGGATCCTGAAGTTAAGCACTGCGAGGCAATGCCCACTGTTCAGTATTTGATGTCTCAATTTCTTGGATAATAATAAAATGTGGATGCAGTCTGTCTTGATGCTATAAAGATGAGCTTGGATGGGCAGAACTGCCTTATATTGAAGCTACACAAACACGTATTTTCCTTAAGTCACTAGCTAAATTCGAGATGGCACTTAAAACACTTGCTAAGTTTTCAGTCATGAACTACGCTGTGAAACTACCCTTTTAAAAATCACGATTTCTCAAATTTCCTCTGAGGAATTTACCATTTCTATGTTTACTTAAAAGTGAAGGCATAGGGGACAAAACAAGAAATATAAAGAGAAAAGTGACAAAAGAGAAGCTGCCAAAGGTATTCACCAACCTACACAAGTGCTTCTTAAATAGCTCCGACTGTTCTTCTGATGGAGGGACTAAGAACTGCCACATGCAGTCATGAAACCACAATTCTCTACTGTCAAAGGCCTTCACCATAATCTGGGGTATCCCGAAACCTTTTCATTATAACATACAGGAGAAATCTGACACAGAGTAATTAAATACTGTGCCAAAGATCAGTCAAGGTAGGTTATCTGTTTTTATCACTGGCAAGAAAATTGAAACATCTAGTATTTCATACTGTTTGAAAGCTAACAAGTTAACCTACCACACTAGCATGAATACTTGGAAAATACTACGGAGTCAGAAGTAGAATTCTTTATCTGTCCCAGCAACAATAACAGTAGCTAAGAACAACATTATCTTGTGCTAATTCCCAAAGCCTGAGTTTCTGCATAATATTTTCAAAAATACAAGGGGTCTTTCATACAAACAGTATGTGGGATTTGTGGGAAAAGAACCCTGAGCATAAGTGATGAGTTTTATGATGCGGATTCACATTAGTAAATATATAACACAGATTGTGTCGAGTGAGTCTGTGCTCTATCATTGGCATGCTGGACATGCAGGAAAGCTGGTGACATAGTAGAAAGCCTAGGACCTTGACAACCAATGGTACAGATTGCAACCCAGTCTGAAGTACTGAGGATCCAAACCAATGAAAGTAGAAGCCTTTGGCACTAGCTCAACCAGTCATGCTGAGTATCAGGAAATGACCTTTCAACCAACTTTTACCATCTTATTTAAGTCCTCAATGTATTGAATCATGCTGGGGAAAGCAACCTGCTTTACTCAGTTGATTAACTCAATCCTTATTTTTCATCTTTGTTTTTCATGATACAGTTCCTTAAGTTTAGGGATTCTCCTCTCCCTTTCCATCCTCTCCACCTCCTTTCCCTACAGTTCTCCCCCATTTTGTCATAATACTGAATTTCTTCAGCAACGGTCACAAATCCATTATTCTTCTACTTAAATGTATACTGACATTGTAGGTATAGACAATAATGTAAAGTCCAACATTTTATTGACAAGATATATTTAACAGTTTCATTGAAGAGTACATCTTTTATTCATAAGTGGAGATGCGCACTGCAATGTATCTCAACTTCACAGTATACCTGCCACCATTTTACATTTCATCTAGATAAATATATTATATACATGCTCATTTGTATATCTGTTGATCTTGTATTTTGCATGAAGGCTGCATGAAGGAAGCATATTATATTTTGGTTTTTCTTGGGATTCACTTATTTCACTGAACAAAATGGTCTCTAGTTGGAACCATTTTGCTGCTAGTGGTTGAATTTCATTCTTTTTAATGGGTGAGTAGGAACTAAATTCTCTGTAAATCTCTTTGAGACACACCCAAACAGTTTAACCAGATATTTGGTAATCCCTTGAGCGAGTCAGGTGGACACAATTAACCATCATACATTCACATATACAAGCACCTGTTGTAGGTTGTTATGTGAACGAAACATCACAGATGTGCTTTCAGCTGTGGAAACACAAAATAATGATGCATCAATTCCATTTTGAAGAAATGTACAGGGGCTGACACTGTGGTATAATGTGCTAAACCACCATCCGCAATGCCAGCACTGCATATCAGAGGGCCTGCTTACGTGACTGGAAAAGCAGAGAAGAATGGCCTGAGTACTTGTGGGATACCCAGAGGTGTAGCTCCAGGCTCCTGCAACCACCTAGAGAATAAATCAGTGGGTGAAAGATATCTTTCTCTCTCATCTTTCCCTGTCTGTTGATTACCTTGCTTTCAAGCAAGTAAAATAAATCTGTTTAAGAAAACAAGCACATGCATGTACAAAACAAACATCAACTAAAGCAAATAAATAGAAAGAATATAAATAAAGCACTGTTGACTTAATGAAATACTATGGAACAGTTAAAGTGAATATGCTAGATTTACATGCATAAATATAGTTAGGTCCAAAAAGATCAATGCTAACCATAAAAGCCACAATACAGTGTACAGACACTTTGTCATTTATGAAACGTCATAAAACATAAAACAGTGCATGTTGTTTTCTGATCTCTACATACATTGAAAAATAATCATTTAAGTGTCCCTAGTAGTGACATAGATTAGCTAACTTCAAAACAACTATTTCTGGAGACAGCAAGAAACAAATGATTCACAATAAACCATTCACTATGTTGACAATTATTCTATTTCTTTAAAAGGAAATACAGAGATCTTTAGCAAAAAAAAAAATATATATATATGTGAAAAATATTAATGTCTGTATTATCTAGGTACGTGGTTGACAGCCTCATTGCATTATTTTCTGCATATGTGAAATATCTCATAATTAAAAAGGCTCTTTAAAGCAATATAGGGATATTTGTCTATTCCCAGAGGTCTGTCATGTGAACTTCTACAGTTCATCTATTCTACTTGTATGTGAAAATCTTTGGAGAGAAAGCAGAATAATTTGACTAAAAGCAGCATGTTATATAGAGTTCTTGCTCTCTAGGGAAATAACACTTAAGAGTTTCAGATGCATAGGCAGGAGGGAGTCATTCAGTTTTACTCATCTTTGAATCAAACGCAAATTTTAGCACTCTAGAGCCATGTTGCGAAGCCATCGCATTCCCTAGAGGTCTTCAGGTACATGAAATAATTAATGGATTAAGCTTAACCATAACTAATTTTCTTGTCTTTGAGAGAACATACAGGAAATAGTCTTTACTCAATAATTAGTCAGAGCATAACTCAATAGGAATTAGAAATATATTTTATATTTTTAACTATCTCAGTCCATTATTCAAATAGTAGATTAAATAGATTGAAATTGTTTGTGGCTACTTAGACATGGCTTTGAAGCACAAGACCAATTCTCATCAACTGTTTCATGGCGTATTTCTTGATCAATCAAGTCTATGGAGAGCTCACCCACTTCTGTCTGGTCAAATACTATACTATGTCAGTCCTGAGCTCTACTTATATGATCAGTAGATATGTAATGAGTTATTTAAAAATAAATTATATGGGCCCAGCAGCGTGGCCTACCGGCTAAAGTCCTCACCTAGAAAGCCCCGGGATCCCATATGGGCGCCGGTTCTAATCCCAGCAGCTCCACTTCTCATCCAGCTGCCTGCTTGTGGCCTGGGAAAGCAGGAGAGGATGGCCCAAAGCTTTGGGACACTGCACCCGCGTGGGAGACCCGGAAGAGGTTCCTGGTCCCGGCATCGGATTGGCGCATACTGGCCCGTTGCAGCTCACTTGGGGAGTGAATCATCAGATGGAAGATCTTCCTCTCTGTCTCTCCTCCTCTCTGTATATCTGGCTTTCCAATAATAATTACAAAATCTTTAAAAATAAATAAATAAATTCTATATCCCTCATATATCCCTCAAGTCAAACATTTTTGCCTTCTCCGTTGCACCTAGCACAAATTTTGCTCAGATGTGGACAAAATACTGAAAAAAAAAAAAACAGCTGAAACACAGTTTGAATTTGATTTCAGATTAAATGATGCATTCCTCAGATTGAATTCTAAACTTTTTTGCCTTACTTTCCAACCCAACATCCTGACTATAGAGTATGGCCAATGTTTTTTGATAATAATCAAGTACATTAATAAATGAGTTCATGTTTTACACAGATCAGATTAAGGTATAAATTGATCACTCTTGCACTTAATTTTTCAAAATGTTCTCTCTTCCCACTACAATGAAAATGGATTCTTTTCATTCATTTAAAAAAAAGGTTTTTTTGTTGGTTTTTTTGTTATTAATTTCCTCCCTGACTCATAGGACACACAATAGCATCATTTGCTTCAGGAAGGCCTTTGATTTCCTTTTTTGTTTCTTCAGTAGAATGTTATTAAACTTCATGTTATTGTAAGTTTTCCATTTTTCTCTGTTACTGATTTTGTTTTATGGCTTTCCATTTATGGGGATGTGTAGTAACTGTGTTAGAGACTATCACATAGAGATGTGAAGATACAAAGCAATGTGAATCTCTACTTATAAATCAAAGATAAACTCCCAATGAAACTTTTGAATGTATCCTGACAACAGGATGCTGGGCTCCCTGCCATTGTCCAAGCCTACAATGTCAGGATAAACTTAAATAGCAGAATGGTTTTCTCCCTGGTTTTCTCTCAGGGAGGAAGAGAAACCCCAGAGCCTATAGAACTATATCAAGGAATAATATAACAAAATTTAAAAAGAAATAAAGTAGATAGACCATTTACTAACTTTACTCTAGCACACATGTACACACAAATCATCCCTGAATTGTGTGCTGCCTATGGGAGAAGATTTTGAAAAGACTTGTCTCGAAGGGCAAATTAAACATTATCAGGATGTGTTTCATTCTTTATCAAGGATGTAGTCAAAGGACAAACCTTGGCAGCAATCTGCACAAGAAGATTGTACTGTATATCATCTCAAAAACTATGTCATCATGATCTATGTCAGATAGCCATTTCTCAGACAGTTGTGACATATTCACTCTGACACATCTATCATTATCCAATGACAAAATAACAAAACACATATAAAAGCTATTGAAGAACTAACACCTTTGGACTAATGAACATAACATCTACGCGGGCATTCAAACACAGCCAAAGTCAGTCTCTACTCCATCGCTAACTCACACCCACAAGTCTATGTTTGCCCATGTCAACTGAGAACAAGGATAATGTAGACAGCCGACTTTAAAATGCAAACAACCCTGATTGTAAATTTGAACAAAAGGTTTGCATTTTCTTTTCTCCCTACTAGATGGATGTCAAGATTATCAAATATGTTAATTATAGGTTAGTCATTGGAAAAAGTCAGCAATGGTTTCCTTTTAATAATGTTCTTACTCTCTGGGAAAACTGCTAACTTAAAGTTTATATCCTATTGTATCAATAATTTCAACATGCCAGTACATTTACCAAAAGGGGAAACCGAGTACATTCTTCTTTTGCGTGCTGTCTCTGCCTACATTGCACCTTCAGCCTGGAAGGCTCTTGGATACCTTTTTCTACCATATAGACTTCTGTGAATTCCCTAAGATCCAACATAGATAGTGCAGTTCTGTGAAATTTCCTTGATTTCCTCTAGGTCCTCTATTGAGCCACAACAAATTTTTTTGAACAGCTTTTCCCTTTCTGTGATCTATACCTCCATACTTCAGATCCATACCATGAAGTCACACAGCTGAGCACAGGGCTTCTCATTCAATGTCTAGTGAATACTTATTCTTAATTAGATGAAAAGTTGAAGCATAGTTATTTCATCTGAATTTTTAATTTGTGACTTCCTAATACATGAACTCCAAGAAGCTGCAAAATCATTGCAACAGAAGGGAGTGCAGAAAGACAAACAGCTACAAAGAAAATGTAAACAGGAAGGAAGAGAAGGTGATGTGAGAGCCACAGGAGTGCAAACTACATGCTGTAGTGTAACATAAAAGGAAGAACCCCCACTTGGGAGCCCTCTGAACTGAATTTAGTTTTGTACTCCTACCACTTATCTGGATCTATTTATTTCCATGTACAATGGAGTAAGGAATCTTCAACTGTCCGTTCTGTTAGACGAAGTAAATGAGATGGTGGTGTGGGGGGAAGGACGAGTAAAGGAAAAAAAAACTACTATGAGACTGTTGAGTCATGCATTTTCCATGTTTTACTGCAAATTTCATTCAATCAAGGCTCCATTAAGTAAAAAAAGGCATGAAACAATAGAAGAGTAAACAAGAGTTAGTCCTTGAGTTTGAGTCTCAGGAGCATAAATTTCATCTGGAAATGGAAAGTCTTTGTTCCTGTCTGGAAGCATGCATAATGAGTAGGAGAAAACTTTCATTTTCCCAACCCTAAGACCTTAGTATCTGCTTAGACAATAATCTACAGGCTGCACAATGCAGGCAAGTTGGAGGACAGCACAAATCAATGTTGGGTTGCAGTGTGAGGAGAGGGTAGTCTTCAACAAGGACTCAGCAACCTGAGCTCTGGGAAGAACTGCAGGAACACTGCACAGGGTTAGGAGAATTGAAACAAAGGACATCTGTGCCCCATTTCTCAGGAGGAACAAGACTCCTGTGAAAAAGAGACTTCAATGAGAAAGAGCCTTTTGAAAGGCTCACAATGTCCCTATGGCTCAGCATGACTAAGAAACAGTGGGGACAGTCCCCGGACATACAGGGAAATGGAAACAGAGGAGGGCTCCCAAAAACTTTGGAGTTGCTATAACCCCAGCTGGAGAGATTTCAAGGTTTTTGCACATCCCAAAATGTCAAAGCAGCTGCAAGGCACAGCACACGCAAAGGAGCACTACACCAATGTAACAAAACATGCAGGTTAGGGGCCAGGACTTGGAGGGAACAAGGATGATGATGGTGACCCAAGGCAGTATAATCCATCTAACATATTGTCACTGCACACTTTGCCTCATCCAGAGATAAAATCCCAAGGAAGGAAGGAAGTAGAAGTCTGGATTGACTGTCATAAAGTTTCTGACATACCACTGCATCATTTTACAATAAAGATAATACTAAGTTTCCAGGAAAATGAGAAAAAATCACAATGTTTACTCCCCTGAGTTAAAGAACTAGGTTTTTACTTATGCAAAGTTTCTGGCTTACGGCATGTTAAACTCTTTCTCTTCCTACCACATAAATGGACAAAACTATATTTTAAATTATTCTTCTCAGGGTTTGGAAAACATTTTCTATAAGACAGGTAATAAGCATTTTAATTTTTATAGGACAAGGAATCTGCTGCAGCCACTCTTGTAACACAAAGCAGCCACAACAGATAAACAAATGAATGTGGCCATATTCCAATAAAAATGCATTTACAAAAATAGGCAACAGTCTGAATTTGGCCTACAGGCCATAGTTTGCTAAGCTCTGGGCAAGAGGAGGTGAAAGTAGTTTAAATCAGTCATTAAAATAATTATAATTTAGACCAAAGCTAAAATGGCAGTTGTAGTAATGGAAAGGCATAAATAAATTAGGAATTATAAAAGCAAACAGCTAGACAAAGTGATGGAGAAACAATTCAAACCTGATTGCTACCACAGCAGATTGAAGGAATGAAGCATTATTCAATAAAAATGGAACAGCTAGAAAGCTTGGAAATCCCCAAAAAGAAGAAAATATAAATACCTTATTTGTCATAAAATCTCTTAATACCTCTATATACATGTAGAATTCAAAGGCAAAAGATCACAAGAAAAATGATGATGTGTGCAGGTTAAAGCTACAGTGCTTGAGCAGTCATAACAGTGAGATACAATATTTCACAGGTGCTATCTTAACTCAGTGTTAAAGTCATAGCTAAAACTCTCAATTCCCTTTGCAATCCACTTGCCTAACTTGAATCTTTCTTTCCTGGTCAGCTTTTCTTTTATCAGTCTTCCACCCTCTAAGGATTAACAGGCACATATTCCAACTACCTTAAAACTGGCTACTGAACAACTGGAGACAGAATTTATGCCTAAGATCCCTCAACCCAATCCTTACAAAACCCAAGAAACTTGACTAGCCTTACTGTGTTGCCAAGCATTATCCACTTCATGCATTTTCAACTTTTGGGCACCCTGTCCCCAGACCCAAACCAAGTATGCAGCACTGGGTAGTAGCCCTCCCTTCTTTGGAGCTGTAACATCATTTGTGCAAGAGCCATTTCACTGTGCCTCACCAAAAAAACTATTGCTGAATCTTATAAAGCAAACAGTTGGTAGGTAGACAAAACTTTTCAAAATCTGATGTTCTTCCACTTATTTTTCTAAAGATTTCTTTTTTTATTGGAAAGCTGTATATAGAGAGGAAGAGAGATAGGAAAATCTTCTATCTGATGATTCACTTCCGCAAGCAGCCGCAATGGCAGGAGCTGTGCCGATCCAAAGCCACAAGCCAGGAACTTTTTACAGGTCTCCCACATGGATCTCCCACATGGGTCTCAGACATGCAAAGCTTTGGGCTGTCTTTGACTGCTTTCCAAGCCACAAGCATGGAGCTTGATGGGAAGCAGGGCCTCCGGGATTAGAACCAGTGCTCGTATGAGATCATGGTGCTTACAAGGCGAGGACTTCAGCGGCTAGGCTATAGAGCCTCCTCCAATTTTTTTTCAATCAATAGGTATCAAACCTTGTATGCATAACATGGTGCTCCCTGGAAACTAACATTTGATGAAACTGAGGAGAGAGGTTCATCATTAGATTATCAGTGCATCTCCTTTTTTATAAGTCACTGCCACAACATTCCGATTGCACTGTTATTTGTGCTGCTAAAATTTAGTGAATCACACCTAACAAATTAATAGACTTTGCTGGGAACTGGGCAAACATTGTGAGTAGATGCTTTCTGCCCTTGACTGTGACGTGTACATCACTGATGAAAGCTGTGAAGTCGCCTGGAGGCAAGTGCTGACCCTGCAGGATATCCACTCCACAGGCATTTGTGATTTGTTGTCTGTAAAACTTGCACTGTGCCATCTGCTCGGAGTTTGTCACCCTTGGTATTTGTTATCTAAACTGTAAACTGGATTGATCTTAAGCATGCAATTTCAGATTTTACTTCTATCAATAAAGTCCCTCATAACCACAGTTTGAGTTTTATGTAGCTCTTCCTTGCTCTCTATCCTTGGCCTCCTTAATTAGCACTCTGGCTGCCCTTCACATCTTCTGTTCCATAAAAATGTCTTGAACTCCCCTTCACACTCCATCCCATCCCTCCTGCCAGCACGCGTCTGCGCTCTGTTTACACCACTCTGCCTGGGCTCATTCCCTGACCCTTTCTTTATGGCTGCCATCTTGGCATTTTTTCCATTTCTTATTTAACATCTCCGAGAAACTTTCCTTTCCTTGACCTCTTCATTACAGTAACTCCGCAAATGAAGTATCAGCTGCCGCTCTTTGTTCTTGAAAACTGAAATATTTTTGTCTTCAGAACGAATAGAAATAATATTCACTTTAGGATCTGAGCCCTGTTATTTGTCAATCTAATGGTCTGGGCTGCCACTTAAATGCTCTTCTGTGGTCTGGACCTTGGCGTCCCTCCAGGATTCACATATAATCAGACTAATTCCCAGTGCAATAGTATTAAGAGGTAGGACATTTAGGAGATGATAGAGCAAAAGGGGCTCTGCTGTCATGAGTAGGATTAATAGCTCTGAACAGCTGGAGGGGATCTGCCACGTAAGACTCCAGTGATACAGCACTTCACCTCATGCAGAGCGCAGCCCTGAACACCTACCAAAAATGCTAGCACCTTTGTTTTTCAGGTCCCAGCCTGCATAACTGTGGGGGAAAATGTATTGTTTATAAATTACCCAGTCTGGGGCATTTTGTTATATCAGCAAGAATGGACTAAGACACAATCTTTATCCTTCCTTTTCCTCATCTATGAAATAGCAATAAGAAAAATTATCTACCATATAGACTGAAAGGTTTAAATGAAAAATATCTACTATAATGCAAGGTATATAGTGCCCAGCAAATGTTACTGACTAGTTTCTGCAATGTTATGATCTAATCTACATTCTAACAAAATTTAAGTCATTGGTTTATTTGCCACCTGTAGATAGGCTTTATTTATTTATATGTATGTTATATAATGCTTTTTCAGTATTATTTTATCATTCAAGTCTATTATATTCATGTGTACAGTTTGAATATGTTGAAATATCAATAATCCCAGAGACAGAGGAAGAGGAAGAGTTTTCAAAACGGAGATTTAATCCACTAGGTTAACCAGAAACTGGAGTATATTTTAGTAACCAATAGCTGAAAGCTAATTTAAAGAATCTCAATAAATTATATTGCATTTTGACATTCCTCTGGAGACCTTAGATCTGAACTCAGACTCTCCCCATTCTGCTACATGAAGGTGTTAATGCACACTTGGTTTGGAGAAGAGACAACATTAGAGGAATTGTCTAAAACAGTTTGAAGATCAATTTGATTTGGACTGACATTTTCCTTTTCCTTGCCTAGCATCTGACCTCAGTGCTGCTGTAAATGAGGAGAGGCATTGCTGAGGACTCCCAGGCAGGAAGTCTACGGTCTGCAGACACATGAGGTTTCTTCCTGGAGCCCAACAGGATAAAATCTATTTTTACCCCAAGGTCTATTAGTGCCTAGGTTTACTCAAGACCAAAACTCTGGTTAAAACAAAGAAGCATCACAGTGATTTGTTTTTTGTTTTTGTTTGTTTGTTTTTTAATGTAAGGGTCTTCAAAAACTTCAGGAAAAAAATAACACTATCTTTTCATTCCAATTTCCATGAACTTTTTGAAGTACTTACACATAAAACAGAAAGGAGGATGCTGCAGTGATTCAATAGAATAATCCTCCACCTGCAAGCATCAGCGTCCATATGGGCGCCAGTTCATGACCTACCTTCTCCAATTCCAATCCAGCTCCCTGCTTGTGGCCTGGGAGGGCAGTACAGGATCCCTCAAGTCCCTGGGACCCTGCACCAACTTGGGAGACCTGGAAGAGGCTCATGGATCTTTGGCTTGTGGAGCATTTGGGAAGTGAATCAGCAGACAGCAGATGTCTTCCTTTCCTTCTGTTTTCTCTCTCAGTAAATCTGCCTTTCAAATAACAGTAAGAAAATCTTTGAAAAAATACCTTTTCAGCAAAAGGGCTGAGTCAATAAACAACTTCATAGGGAGATCTGTTTTAATATTACAAAATATTCAGATCATAAAATACTATTAAATAAATCAGATGCAAGTGATTCAAAGTATATTATCTAATGATAATTACTCAATAATTTTGATATTTGTCCTCACAGGATTTAGTGCAAACATGTACAGATACACAGACACACTCTAGCATATTACAAATGGAATTATTCATGCATTTAAGTACTTAACTTATGCATAGACTTTCTATCTTTTTATTGCCTTTCCCAAGATGAGTCTCCTTACTTCATTAAATTCTCACAACAGAAAACAGTTCCATTTAATTGAATTAATGTTTGGAGGCTTAATAATAAAAAGAAGGGAAAGGTGCTTGAAGATAAGCCAGAGCATGTCATAATTCTTGATACAGCCCTCTGCTGTGAATTTTCAGGTGTCTGATAGTTATTTTAAAGACAAAATGACTCAAAATGCAAAACATTTACAAACACACCTTTTCTTTAAATTTTTCTTCCACTTCAATGTTCCTAAAACTTCAGAATGAAAGAATTTCTAGTTGGTTTGTATATGCATGTGTGTATATGTACACATGAAAATTTACAAAATACACATTGCATAGAAACTTCATGGATTTAAAGAGATTTTGCATCAAAATAAATGTATCACTTAATTCCATTTTTCTCTGGGATCTACTGAATTATCATCATATACATAGGTTTTGTTTTTTTTTTTTTGACAAAAAGAAGTTACATTCTGGGGCCAGCATCACTGTTGTCTACAGTGCTGATATCCCATATGTGTGCCAGTTCAAGTCCTGGTAGCTCCACTTTTGATTTAGTGCCCTGATAAGGACCTAAGAAAACAGCAGAGGTTAGTATAAGTCCTTGACATCCTCTATCCTGTCTTTAGACCAGCCCACCTGCAGCCATTGCAGCCATTTAAGGGATGAACTAGGGGATGGAAGATCTCTCTTGCTCTCTCACTTGATCTCACTCTTCTTCTCTCTCCCTCTCTAAGTAATTTTGCTTCTCAAATAAATAATTTTAAAAAACAACTTCTAGGGCCCGGTGGCGTGGCCTAGCAACTAAAGTCCTCGCCTTGAACGCCCCGGGAACCCATATGGACTACGGTTCTAATCTCAGCAGCTCCACTTTCCATCCAGCTCCCTGCTTGTGGCCTGGGAAAGCAGTCGAGGACAGCCCAAAGCTTTGGGATCCTGCACCCACGTGGGAGACCTGGAAGAGGTTCCAGGTTCCTGGCTTTGGATCGGCACAGCACCGGCCGTTGCGGCTCACTTGGGGAGTGAAACATCGGATGGAAGCTCTTCCTCTCTGTCTCTCCTCTCTGTATATCTGACTTTGCAATAACAAAAATAAATAAATCTTAAAAAAAAACCTTCTATTTCGATTCTACCTTCCTATGGACATCCTAAAATACATTCATACTTGTTAAGACTAACCTCTCTCTTTCTTGGGGATATCAGAACAAATGGCATCATAAAGTCAGAGTCTTAATAGAGTAGCTGATTCAAGGTAAGGCAAACAACAACTACTGATCCAACTCAGATAAAAGTTTTTGAAAAAGAATATATTCACATAATCTCCAAATACCTCCCTACAAAAGTCTTAATATTTACAAAATATACATATCTAATTTTATACTGAAGAAATCTACCAGTCCTTGGCTGTATCAAATGATTAAATGTAGAACCACCAAATAGTGACAAAACTGATGCCATGGCATGTGACAAGATGTAAGAATAGAGGTATGACACTAGCAAGATAAAACAGTAAATAGTCCTGTACCTTCCTTCTCCTGATGAAAATATTGATCCAGCAATACGTGGACTACCTCCGTTTGCCAGGCATCAAGGCTCTTGCACTCCAGATACACATGAAACCAGCCATCCTGAGGCAAGCAGAAAATCTGGGGCACTCAGTCACTGTAAATGCCTCTCTCATGCATAATGATGCAAGACATGAGAATGATAACCAAACTCCAGCCTTCCCCAGAGGAGAGACAGAGAAGACTGAATCTAAGCCCAACATCCTTCACATCTAAGAACAGGAAAAGGAGTTCAGGTTTGGGGCAACTGTGACAGAAGCCCCTCCCAGCTCAATATGAGATGAGCAGGAGAAACCTTCCAACTCTCAGCTTCTCCCTAGGAATTGGAAGAGTTGATGAATGCCCTCCACATAGCTGCTAAATATACAGCACTATACAAATGATAGAAGGAATTGGAATAAATTAACAATTACATGTCAGTCCCAAAAGTTAGCAATATATTCAATAATGGAAAACAATTATACTATAAGACCTAACAAAAGCAATTAGGCAACATAAAAAATAAAACAACCAAATTGAAAATGAAGTAAAGTTTTCTTCACTCACTCATGACATGGTATATATAGGAAAGATTTCACACACACACACACACACACACACAAAATCTGCTGGAGCAAACAAATTCAGTAAAGTAGCAAGGTAAAATTTTAACATACAAAATTAGTTATACACCAGTTTTCTAACAACAAACTATCCAAAAGAAACAACTAAGAATAACTTTAAGATTTATTTATTTGAAAGGCAGAGTTAGAGTTGAGAGAGAAAGCGAGAGAGAGAGGGGTCTTCCAGCCCAAAATAGCCTCAACAGCCAGAGCCAGGATCCAGGAATTTCTAACAGGTCTCCCATTGGGTCATTTTCTACTGGTTTCCCAGGGGACTGGACTGGAAGTGTAACAGCAGGATTCGATCCAGTGTCCATAGGGATGCTGATGCCATAGGTGGAGATTTTACCTGCTATGCCTAAGTGCCAGCCCCTAGGAATAAATTTAACTAATGGAATTAAAAAGATTACACACTAAGAATTAGAGAACAAAGGCACAAATTAAGCAAAGTGTTCATGTACTTAAAGAATATTATCAAAACAGACACATTTCTCAAAACTATCTATAGATTCAATGAAATTCTTTTCACAATTCTAATTTTTTTCCAGAAATAAAAAAAGACTAAAATCACACAAAACTCTAAAGCAAGCTGAGTAAACAACCTTTAAAAACACTACTGCACTGGAAGGCGCACACTTCATGACTCCAAAACCTATTTCAAAGCTACAACAATAAAGGTATAGGATGGTATTGGCATGAAGATCAACATATAAGCCAATGAAACACAAGCAAATACTCAAAACTATCTCCATGCATGTGCAACAAACTGATCTTTAATAAGACCGTCAAAAACTTGCCCCTTAAGAAAAAAGCCTTTGTTTTCTTTTGTTTTCAAAAGGCTTTGCCATACTCTTATGGGGTTTACATTTTCGTTGGGTGTGGCTGGGAGGACCCTTGCCAGGCCAGGCTTCCTGTTGGGGATCCAGGCTCCCTGTCCACTGCTGCAAGGCGAAGGGAGGGCCATGGGCTTGTCCAAGCCCAAGGTCCAAGAATTTCTTCCGTCCAGAGTGACCATGCTGGGGACAGATCTCGGATGGCTCTGGGTATGGTAAGGACCATGGCTCCATCCACCACCAACCATGTTGGTGGGCAGGGTCAGGTAAGTGAGCAGCTGCATGGGTGTCTGGATCCCCCAGCTACATGACTGTGGCTGCAAAATCCCATGGGTATCATAACTTACCATCTACCGCTCTGGGCAGGGGGAAAGTCCTGGGATTGCAGGCAGCCAGAGTGCCAACTGGCACCAGGCTTCATTCGCTGACCACTTGGCAGCAAGCTCTGGGGTCTTGGGAATATGGAATTACTGCATAGGGACATCCATGGATAAGGCCAGTGTGGGAATAAATCCTGAGGGGCATCCAAAGAAAGGCCACTGCACGTGCAGGTAAGCAAGGGGACTGACACCTGGTGGTTTGGAGAGGAGAGACCTGAAGATCTTTATGGGTCAGACTAATGCACCAGCCCAATGGGAGTCCTGGGTTGGGTTTGTTAGCACGGAACATGGCTTACCACTACATGCCAGTGCACATGCAAGCTATGGCTGGGGGCCTGTCTGGCAAGGATAGATCACTGTACCTGGCAGTAAATGTCAGATCAGGGAATGGGTCACATTAGACTGGGCCATGACACCAACCAGCATGCAAGAGAACCAGGTCTGGGGATGGGTTCTGTGGGGGATATGTGGGCGCAACCCTATGAAACTACAAGTTCTGCTAGTTAGCTTGAGAGTTGGGATGGTGAGCTAGGCATGACCATGGAACTCACCAATGCTCACCAGTGCTGCAGATGGCAACATGTGGGGCAGGTCCAGGCTGTAGCACCCATTTGAGCATCCTGAAACAGGATGTGAGCCAGGCCAGGCCGCACCACCTCATAACATTTTGGGTAAAGGCCAAGCACTCACTGGCATGCATGAGATCTGGGTCTGGGAGTGGCTCAAGTGGGGGAAACTGGAAAAGTCTCCTACTAGGTCATAGCTCCCACTGATCAGCATGTGTTCTAGGCCTGGGTGTTGGGCAGGCTGGGCAGGGTAACTCCATCCATCAGCAAGTGTGTGAGTTGGTTTTGGAAAGTAGTGGAGTGGGTGGAGCCAAGCAAACCATAGCCTACTGGCAAGTGCAGAAACCGGGATGGAGTGCAGTCATGCTAGGCTTCCATACCTACTGGTTTGCATGAGCCAGGGATGCAGTCTGAGAAAGGCCATGTTCCAGCACCCACCAGCAAGAGTTAGGACTGGGGCAGGCTGGGCCAGGCCAGGCTGCAGTACTTAAAGGCAAAGACCAGGACAGGGAAGGGACAATGCCAAGTTAGGTCAGAGCAACCACTGGCACGCATGAGATCTGTGGCTGAGATCAGGCCTGGTTGGGGAGCAAAGTGTCACCCTGGCTGGGTTGTGGGTCCCACTGGTGAGCACAGGGGTTGAAGTAGCGGCTGTGGTCTGGTCTGGACATGGATGCAATCTCCCTCGGCATGGATGTGAACTGGGTCTGGAGTGTGCTAGACTGGGGTAGACTCCAGCACTCCCTGGTGTTAGTGAGAACCAGAGTGGGTGTAGGATGGGCTGGGCTAGGTCTTTGCCTCTGCTGAGCCATGTGTGAGCTGTGTCTGGGTGTGGACTAGGCCTGGCTGGGCTCTAGCACCCAACAGTAAGAACCAGAATGGGTGACGTCAGTCAGGAAAGGCTACCATTCCTGCTATGACAGGAGTTGGACTAAGTACGGTTAGCCCCACTGGTATACACGAGATCTGACGTTGGAAGAGGTTCAGATGGAAGAGCTTGGGGAACTCACGCGAAAGAATCAAGGGAGCAGCCAGACCAGGCCTGATTACAGTACCCTTTGGCTCAGGTCCGGCATGAGCCATTGGGCCAGTTCATATCACCCACTGTCAAATCCAAGAACCAGAATGGTATCTCAATCATGCCAGGTCAGGCTGTAAAACCATCCAGTTCACAATAGGGCAGGGACTTGGGGCTGGCTGGGCTGGCTGGGCTGGCTAGGCTTTAGAACTCATCAGTGTGAGCAGGAACTGGGGGTGGACTGAGCTGGCCCAGGCTACAACATCCACTGGCTGCAGCATCCACTGGGCTTCAGCATCCAACCATCATGCATAAGACAGAGGGAAGAGCTGGCGAACCCAGTAGGAAGGCTGCAGAGAGATGCCCTGTTTGACCACTATTCCCACTGGTAAGCATGAGAGTTGGGATTGGGGCAGACCAGGCAAAACAGGGCTACAACACCTGTTGGCCTGCATATAAGCTGTATCTGAGACAAGTCAGAGTGGGCAGACTGTACTTAGTAATACATGCATAAGCCAGAGTGGGTGTGAGTTTGGGTTTTGCCACAACATCAGCCAGCAGATACTGGCATGGAGAGAAAACTCTATCGAGCTAAACTGCAGTACCAACTGGAGAGTGCAAGATCCAGGAGTGGGAATGGGCACAGTAGGAAAACAATGGGCACCTCCCTCTTGGGTTGCCACTCCAACTAGTGAGCATGAAAACCAGGACTAGGACAGACATGGTTAGACAGAGAGTAGCACCTGTCAGCACAGATGTGTGTTGGACAGAGGGGCTGGTTGGGTTGAACTAGGTTTCAATGCTCATTGATATATTTGAGAGCTGAATGGGATGTGGGACAGAATTAGCAATTAGCTAAGAATCTCAGTAAGGGTTGAAAAATAGATTCTGACAAAGAAAGCAGGCATGCCAGAGGTAGGGTGTTCCCTGAACCTTCTGGTAATTCTGACACAGGTGTCTTATGAAGAATCTGTTTACATGAAAACACTACCACCATAAACCATATAGAAATGAAGTCTGTTCTGGTTTCTGTGAGTTACTTAACAAATGCATCCATGAGTCAAGTCAGAGATCTTCACCAAGTCCCCAAGAACCATAGCTCATGTTTCTTGTAAATAAGTTTGATAAGTCTCATTAAGAATGTGATCTTTTTCAAGCATCAGAATTCTCACAATGTATCTCATCCCATAAGGATTCCTCTAGTGGCCCCGGGTCCCTGTTCAGGGAAGAGCAGGTGCAAAACAAGAAAGAACAAGAGCAAACTCAAACTTGGCTGCTATTGTGCATATCCCTTGAGTGACAACTTCTTAATCTACATACAATAAATTCAGCCTGCGTTTTCTCTTCTGCATTCTCTTCTGGGAACTGCAGGCTGTCCTGATGAGGTGAGACTGCTCATTAGTTGGAAGGAAAGTTTAAAGATTTGTATTGTTAAATTGCCATTTTTCTCTAAAATGAAAAAAAAAAACCTTTACTAAATAAGGCCTGTATCTGGCAGAAAACACATTTTACTTTAAAGAGTCATCAGGTTTTCACTTACCTAATCTTTCATGGTAATAATACTGTATGGTCATTCTTTACCCCTTACTTAACATGATATTTGGTTTCAAACACACTTGAATGGTTTAATCTCTCAGAAACAGGGAGATGAGCAGTGGTCATTTTATATATAGGATGATGTTGGATAGGCTTTTGGATATTTCATTCTTATATTCTTTTATTTATCTATTCCTTTATTGCATTTTCCTCTGCCAAAAACACTTTTATTAGTCCCAAATTACTCTCAAGTGATTCTTAAAACTACAGATTACAAAATTAAATTGGGATGTCTCTTCTTTATATTAACTTTAAAATTTAACTTTTTAACAATGTGTCATATTTACTGCATAGGTGAGCCTTACCATACTATCTTTACCTTCAAAACAGAGATATTAATATGATAAAGTGAGGGGTTCAAATAATAGTTGAACATTAGGGAAGGTAGAGTATATTATCTTTTACAGGGTATGACTCACTGAAATAATACTTATTACAATATACCCAATAATGACACCCACATAAATTTTATACTGTATATAACTTCAACAAGTAAGAGAAAAATATGTGATAAATAAAAGCCACAATGAGGTATCACCTCTAGTTAAAATGGCTATTACCTAAAATTCAAAAAATAACAAATGCTGCTGAGGTGGAAGAAGAAAGGTTACCTAACACACTGTTGGTGAGAATGCAAACTGGTATAATCATTATGAAAAACAGTGTGGAGATTCCTCAAAAAAATTAAATTATATCTACCACAGGTTCTAAATACCCCATTCCAGGGACAAATCAATTCACAATAGCAAAACTACAGAATCAATCTAGGGTCTCTTAAATGGGACTAGAATCAACACAATCACCCCAACAATACAAACACTCTCTAAGGGATTTGGTAGGCCAACAGGTCATTCACTTAGTTATCCTATGGCAAACATGTTTTAAGAGCCCAACAACAATCTGACCCCAAACTGCAAAATTTCAGCATCATGGCCCACTCTTTGTGGTTCAATGAAAACCAGGCAATTCCATCTAGTGTAGTAGACACTTAACCTGGCAGTGCTTAACTCCCCCTGAGATATCTAAAATCTCCAAATCTCACTCTACACTTCTTAAAATAAATTTGTAGCAATTTATTACTTTGGGGACAAAATCAGCCTTTTTCCCCAAGACCAGGAATAAACATACCAAGCTTTTGTGGATGTAGAGAGGCATGAACATAGAAATAATCTTAACTGTGCTATGACAACTTTGAGTGACCCCTGGTGTTCCATCAACAAGTCATCAACACCTAAAAGGACTCTGGATATGGGAGTTGTACACAGAAGAATCTACAGAAAACTGGCTATGTTTTTTTTTTATTAGATACAAAAGAGAAAGAAGTATGGAGTGCAATTCACAAAATTATTGGATAAGCAAGGTGAAATTTTATAGCTCACATTCCTAGTCTATCATCTCACATGCCTACAACTTCTTTTCAACTGTATTTTAAAAATAGTTATGTGACACTTAATGATGGAGATATGTTTCCATAAATGCATCTTTGGACTATTTTTTCACTGTTTCATACTTAAATAAGCCCAGATGGTGTAGCATGTCACATTGGAACTACATTATACAGTGTACTTTTCATAGTTTACCTATAAAACCTGCTATAATAAATTCTTTGGATAACCATAATAGTATTTGCATATCAAAACACAGCTAAGCAGATTTGCTTATACCAATATCACCACAAACTTTGGAGGAAGGCTTTGTACTACACCATTGCAATGGTTACAAAATTTCCAAGTGATAGAAATTTTTAACTACAATATGATCTTATGAGATCACCATCAACTAGACAGTCCACTCTTGACTGAAACTTTGTCATACAGCACATGACTCTACTCCTGTGGCAAAACACAAAGGGAAATCTAGCTTCAATCAGTATGTGAGAGGTTGACTTTCTGCCCCATCACTTGCTTTTCATTCTTGGATCATCGTTCCTTGAAATCAACATTGTTTTAAGCATTTATGAATAAAAGTCTGATTTGGAATATTTTGATTTCCATAATACTCTGTCAATACTGTAATAGCTTATAAGCACATCTAAGTCCAATCTTGCCCAGCTGCTTTAGACCAAACACTGACCTTTTCACTGATCTTATCTGGTGCCGTCAATAATGTCAGTCCTACACAAAACTATTCTCCTTGTCTCTTCAGTACAGAGGGTTTGAGATTGCACATGCTTTCATTCCCTTGTTTTTAAAATATCATTGCTACTTCTCCTTAATAAACATATTATAATTCAGGGAACCACATATAACTATCTGTGTATGTGATTATACACACACACACAAATACACTCACTACAGATACATAAGCATATGCACATTTTATGAGACTGATGCACATAAAAAAACAGGTAGAATATTACACTCTTTTCCTGCAATTTTAAGCATGTAAGATACCACAAAAAATATTGAATTAAAATACTAAGAGTTTTAAATTCTACTACTTACAATATAATATCACATATTTCAGATACCTATATATATAAATACAAGACAAATCTGAATGTACCAAATTTCTGTGATTATGAAATCATGGTTTGCCGGGGGTCCGTGCAGTAGGTGTGAATAACACGAAGGTGTGAAGAGAACAGCTCCCTGCTTGGCAGGGCCCGGGGAGCTTCCAGCTGCTTGGCAGGGCCTAGCGGATTCATCTCTGACCACCTTGACGCAGTTTTCACCCCCTTTCGCATAGGCACTCAACCACCCCACTAAGAATTTTGTAATCTATTGAGGCACTGTCTGCCCCTGTGAGATGGCTTTTACAACCAACATGAGCTTAAGAGTTAATGTTACTGATAATGTCTTGGTGAGTGGGCCTTTGACTGCACACAGGATTACAATCAAGCCCATGCTGTTTCCAGACACCTTATTGTGTGCCTACCCATTGCCATAAAATCTGGCCCAGACATTTAGCATGCTTTCGGGGAAATGGCTTGATAAGAATTTTACAAATTAACAGAAATGATGGGAGTATGGGTTAAAACTGCCATGACAAAAAATATAGCTACTGGGACCCTAAAAGCTATCCTGTTACTGTGACCCTAAAGGCCATCCTGCTAGAACAAAAAATATAGCTACTGTGACCCTAAAAGCTATCCTGTTACTGGGACCCTAAAAGTTATCCTGTTACTGTGACCCTAAAGGCTATCCTGCTAAGGCAATATATATATATATATAGTTACTATGACCTTAAGGGTTAGTCTGTCCTTGCAACTCTTTAGAACATAGAAACTGTAACTAGAGGAAATATAGGCTGATTTCACTAACATCACAAAGATATACTTTTGATTATTGTTTGATCCCTTATGAGGTTGTAGAACCTGCAGTTGTAGAGGAACTTAATGTTTGAAACCTTTTGTCTTAGATCTTTGTTTTTTCTCTTTTGATGTATTTCTCCCATTAAGTGATGGATAAGTTGTAGAATAAGAATTGTAGCGGGCTCGGCAGCGTGGCCTAGTGGCTAAGGTCCTCGCCTTGATCCCGTATGGCCGCTGGTTCTAATCCCGGCCGCTCCACTTCCTCTCTGTCTCTCCTCCTCTCAGTATATCTGACTTTGTAATAAAAATAAAATAAATCTTTAAAAAAAAAGAATAAGAATTGTAGTAAGAGTGTATTACTGAATAAGGTGTGTTGTCTACTGAGAAATTCTTGGCTGCAACGTTGGAATGGATAATGCCCTGTCTTAAGGTGAAACAATTTGTAGAATTGTCTTTGGAAACACTCACTTGTCCGTTGTAGAATTGAAACTTATATGGAGTAAACTTGGCTGATTGCTAATTACAATTCTTTCCGCCGTTATAACTCTTGCTTTACTTGTTCAGTTAACAAACTGTGTGAGGTTGCAGACCTAATGGCCTTTAGTGCCAATGGCCCGTAATCCCCATAGACCAAGACCCCGGACTTACTAACCCATACATAATTCAAGGTAGGGGTCTGGTTGTCACAAGTGGCGCCAAGGTTAGAGCCCAGACCTGAGGAGAGCGGATGAAGACTGGCAAACCAAGATAAGCAAGGAATGTGGAATCCTTCCTCAGTCATCTCTCAGGAAGCTGTAAATTGTGCCCCCCTGAGGCTATGTCAAAATGTCTCTAAAAGAAAACCTTGTACTGCTTCTGTATAAATAAAGTGGACAGCTTTCTTGCAAGGCCCACAATCATCTTGGAATTGTAGTGGTCCGTCTTTCTTCTTCTTTCTACGCCTATTTCATGCACCCTTCTCGAGCTCCGAACTGAACTGGAGCTGGTCTCCGGCAATGGTAAAAACTCAGACCACCAAAAAAATATTATTTGCGACTCTAAGCTTTCTGCTGAAAACCTGTAGATATTTAAAGCCATACCTGTCTTGAGAGTCCTTCAAAATACCTTCACATATAAAACAAAAAAAGCGTATTTCTCACACAAAAGAAACTTTCTGAAAATACTCTAACAGTGTTAAAAGGAAAGTTCATTTCACTTAATACCTATCTCAAGAAACCAGAAGCTCACCAGGTAAATGGGCTAAGCATACATCTGAAGGAGCTACAAAAACAATAGCAAAATAATTCCATGAATAACAGAAAAAAAAGGATAAGCAAAATAAGCAAAACAAAGCAAGAAAGCAACCAACAGAATAGGAGAAAATCTTTGCACATTACACAAAAGATAGAGGGCTAATATCCAGAATTTACAAAGAGCTTCAGAAACCCAAAGACAGCAAAACAAACAACACTGAAGAAATGGACAAAGGACATGAGCAGGCATTTTTCTAAGAACAAATTTAGTGGCTACTAGACACATAAAAATGCTCAGGCTCCCTGGCTATAGGGAAATACAAGCTAAAACCACATTGATGTTCCACCCAATGCCAGTGAGACTCACCTACATTCAGAAACCTACTACCTACGCCTCTGGCTTGGATCTGGGGAGAAACTTAATCCTCGTTTACTGTTAGTAAGAATGTATGCTAGTGTAGCCACAATAGAAGTCAGTATGAAGGCAACAAAAAATCGATCTACCATATGACCCAGCTATCCCACTACTGGGAATATATCCAAAAGAAACAAAATCTGCATATGAGTAAGTTACCTACAACCCTATATTAATTGCAGCACAATCCACAATAACAAAGAGATGGAAAAGCCATCAAATAAGAAACGGACAAACAAGCTGTGGGATATCTACCCCATCGAATACTATTCGGCCATTAAAAAGAATAGAGTTTTACCATTTGACACAATAGGGTCCAATCTAGAGACCATTATGCTCTGTAAAATAAGCCATTACCAGGAGGACAGATAACATGTGTTCTCCCTGATGTAAGGCAACATTCATGCAAAATACAAAACAAATAAATACATAGGGGAGCAAGTATATACATATATTCTCATAGATGAACTGTATAATGGAGACTAGAATATCAGGAAATGAAGATACATCACAGTGTGCATCTCTACTCCTGAGTTAAAGGAGATTTCACAATAAACTGTTCAATAGACCTTGACAATAGGATACCAAGACTTTCTACCATTGCCTATAGCTACAATGCATGACATATTCAAGTAGCCAAATGTTGGAGTGTGACTGTTGCAGAAGAGATATGATATTATAATAATACGAGAGGAAAACAGTGGGAGGGGAAAAATTTGGAGGGAAAAAGGAGAGATGAAGGGGGAATCCAAACACCTATAAAATTATCATGGAAAATAACATAAATTTTAAAAATGGATATATGAGAAGCATTCTAGCCTTACGCATGGACAAATGGATGCTGATTTTAAAAATACAAGTGTGAAAGCAAACAAAGACAGATTAAAACTCATTAAAATTAAATCAGCTCATTGTGCATCTTTAGCTAAAAGAAAAATCATTCTTTTGTAAAAATATGTATGCTTCCTTTTTCCTTTTATATGAAATAATGCAGCAAGACATGTCGAAGTATTTTAATGTCTATCCCTATTCTGACTGTGTTGCATTCTATATGGAAAAACTGCCAAGGCGCCCAGCCATCCAGGACATATGAGAAACTTTGTAGACAAAACTTTATTTGACCATCAGCCACTGGGCTGAAACCAAAAGCAGACAATGCTGTCATTACAGTCTCTAAGGGGGTTTTCTGTGGAATTCTAATTAACCAACCCTCATTTTCTTTTCAGCTACTGAAAAAAAATCTGACTACTGCTGCTAAGGAATTTGGAAGGAAAGTATGAATTTATATGTGGCATACATTAGAAGGGACTCCCTGCAGGTTCTTCTGGAGACTATCTGAGCATCTGTTTAGAACATTGCTTTAAGTCTTGAAATTGAAATGCCACTCATCAGATATCAAATCCCCTAGAAAATATGGACTTACAAAATAGAAAATTTAGCATGTCAATGTCTTGGGGTTGATGAGAACAAAGTCTCGATGAGACATTTTTGAAGTACAAATCCCCTATGTAGGTCTTTGTTTAATGGACCCACTCTCTCCAACTACACAGCTCCCTGAAGGACTTAACAGCGTTGGTTTGTTCGTTGTTGTATCCCAGGAGTTAATAGTGGGTAGACATCAGACATTATGGATAAGTACTTCTGATTTTTTTTCCCCTAGTAACTTCCACCCAGGCACAGGAAAAAGCAGAGGGAAAGAAAAAAACAGGAAACCTTAGCAGAGGCTTAGGGAGACGTTTTTTTAGAAGGAGGAGGACACACATATACAGATAGCTCTTTCATACATTGGTTTACTCCACAAATGGCTATAGCAGCTAGGATAGAGTAGGGTAAAACTGGAAACTTGGAACACCAACCAGGTCTTAACTAGGATGAACCCAAGCTGTTATGGGATCCCAGCATAGCAACCTGCAGCCTAACTGAACCACAATACCATCCCCAAGAGCAGAGAGATTAAACCACCACCACCACCACACACACACACACACACACACACACACACACACACACAGAAAGATGATGCAGAGTAGTAACTTATCTCTCTGGCCCAACTAATTTGACTTTTCTCCCTCCTTTTTGCAAGAAAAGCTGTTGATAATAATAATGGCAATAGTGGCATAAGATGAAATAACATACAAATAAATGTATTGGGTTCACTTTGCATGAAATGCAAAACCCAACATAGCCTATACAGTGTTTTTGCTTTAGGAACTTGTTTATTCGTTAAACATCTGTGACATGTTTGGCAACTGACTTCCTTCCAACACAGAATTCCCACACACTCTGGGAAAGGCTGGTGCCTGCTCCTGCCTGTGAATTATTCTGAAATCAGTGTCTTGATGTTAACATGCTTTCTCTGGCTTTGGTAATTATTCCACTAGGCTTCTTAAAGCCTGTTTTCACTGGAGACACAATTACCATAGGTAATTGCGTGTAGGCAAATAACTACCTTTCCATTGGGTAATCACACTATCACCCATGTTCCAAAACACCAAATTCTGTTTTCAGAGACATGCTTGACATGCCATGGTGGAAGTAATTAGCATGCTTAGGACTTTTAAAAAATGTATAAAAGCATAAAATTTTCACCAGAGACTTTGTGCTTGTGAAACTCTCTATCATAACAACCAGTGAATTACAATAGAAGGTAATTGGAGCACAATGTTCCATAGGAAGGTGTTGAAATAAAAAGCTATCTCTCTACAACATTAGCTAGGGAGACAGGTGCAAGTGTTTCCAGCTCTCTGCCATTTTCAAGAGCTTCTGTGCACACTGTAACTACAGAATTCCAATTGCATGAATCTTAACTAGTCATAATGACATGATGGCATAGATATATTAAAAGCATAATTCAGAAAAAGAAATTCAAACCATAATACACAATTCAGATATTTCAGTGTTCATTGTCTGCTCTGAAAGCAGTAATAGCAATTTTATTTATTTATTTACATTTCAATCTAAGAAACCTATATAAATTCATCCTGCAAATACTACAATAGGATATTTCAAAAGCAACTTCTAAATTTCAGGGAAAAAAGAAAATGAATTTAGGGATGAAATAAATACCCAACTGCATAGCACAAAGTTCAAACCTGGCACTGAGCTTGGCAATAACATGCACAGGAAAATATGACCAAATTCATATAAGACCAAATTCCTGGTAATTTCCAACTCAGCTCTTTCACTTTTAGAAAACTATCTTGTGATATATGTTCTCAAGTGTGTTTATTCCTAAATAGTCTTGAGGTTTAGTTCTTACAGAAATTATTTATAAATGAACATCTTCTAGACTAAAGTTATTCAAAATTTTAACTGGCCAGAACTGTTAAACAAAACCACTTTTGTTATGATCAATATTTTTTTAAAAATAGATATATGTAAAATGTATCACATAGGACACTACTTCATGAAATTAAAATGATATCTGTGCAGTATTGTAAAATTTAAAATATATTTCTTTTTTTAAAGATTTACTTATTTTTATTTGCAAGACAGAGTTTCCGAGAGAGATAACTTCCACCCATTGGTTCACTCCCCAAATAACTGCTGCGACCAGAACTGAGCTGGTCTAAAGTCAGAAACCAGGAGCCAGGAGCTTCTTCCAAATCTGTCACATAGGTGCAGGGGGCAAGCACTTGGACCTCTGCTGCTTTTTCGGAAGGAGCTGGCCAGGAAGCTGGGACACAAACCAGAGTACATATGGAAATCCAGCACAGCAGCTTTACATGCTACGTCATATGGCTGGTTTTGAAAATAAATTTCTTCCTATGAATTAGTCAAAACAAAACAAAACGAACAAAAACTAAAAGCAAGCCCCAGAGCTAGTCTGATGAAGCTTGTACCTGCTTTGTTTGCTTTTAAAATGTCTTTTTGTTTAATTATTTGTTTAAAAGTCAGAGAGGGGGCTCCCATTCACTTATCACTCCCCAAGTGCCTGCAATGCTCAGAGCTGGAGCAGAAGAAAGCCAAGTGTCAGAATTCTACCCCAGTCTCCTATGCAGATGGCAGAGGTCTAAGTCCCTGGGTCATTACCTGCTGCCTCTAACCATGTGTCAGTGGGAGACTAGAATGAGCAGTGTAGCCGGCACTCAAACCCAGGCACTAAGATTTGCAATGTTAGCATCTCAAGTGGCGGTTTAACCACTGCCAAGCCCAGCCTTCTTACATTCACTGAATATCCACAGGAAAGCTGATGTGAAAATAGCCACCAAACAAAGATGTGAGAGACATCTGTGTTTTTGTGGCTGACTGGCTGAAGAAGGCAGGGGTAGGGAGATGGGGCCAGTTCTCTGATACATCCTGAATGAGGCTATACAGCTGCAGGCGGACCCCCCTTCAACTACTCTCTTGCTGTTACTAATTAGTAGCATTAAGAAGATAAAATAATAGATATTAAGGTATCTTTGAATCACAATTCAAGTGATAATACTGACACCTGTTTCAAAGCAGGGGGTAACTGGGATCTATGTGACTCTATCTCAAGCCTCCCAATTTCATCATACACGCCTTAACTGGAGAATAAGCAGCATTCTCATAGACACAGCCATCCCCCTCATGGGACTGGGGGCCTTCAGAAATACACATTACATCTTCTCACCAGTGATCACACTGCTCTGCATTCTGTAGGTGCTCATAGTGTATTAGTAGAGACAAGAAACACAGGAAAGAAGTACCTGTTCAGCATTCTTTCTCTGTTTCTCTGATATAATCAAAATCTATGCCCATTATGACAAAGTGTTGACATTACAAGATTCTACAAGGTTTTAAAATTTAAGAGAGAAATGGAGTTTTAATGTTAACCTCATCCATTCTAATTTTTTCAGTCATTTACATTTATCAAAAACACAGTACAGTTTCAACTCACACTCTGACAAAGATGCAGCTCTGTAGGGTACAACCCGAGAAAGGATTTCAAAGGCTAGTTCCTTCTGGGCTAAGTTGACAGATATGAACAGCAGGGTTACTGAATAACCACCTGAGTTCTAACGCCAGCTTGTTTATCGTCCCCAAATACCTAATCAGAGGACCAGAATACTCCTCTGTAATGGGTACTGAAAACAGATTTTGTTTTTAGTATCTTCCCCAATTGTTCCAATTCCTTCTGGAAAAAAGCTGGCTGTAAAGATCTGCCAATGTGTGAGGCAACAGCCATGCGTGTTTCAGGCCAGCTTCCTTGCTGACTCTAACAGATAGTACAGACCTTAGCACTCAAGCGGGAAAGAAGACACTGAAGTCTGTGGATACTCTCTGCTCCCTGGGTCAGGGCAAAAAAAGCCACATGGAGGCTGCAGCTGCTACAACAGATATTCCATAATTGTCACCTAACAGTATTTTTTTAAGACATGAAGTAAGAAAGTGTGGTGATTACAGCCAACTTGTCAAAACTTTTCAGTGTTTGTTATTTCTTGATAGGTGGCTATTCCTCCAGTTCCTTCAGGATCTACAGCATTGAAATAGGCAAAGCAGCCCTCTTAAATGCTACCCAAGACATACATTTCAAAGAGGGTCTTTTGTTTTGCTTCATCTTTCTTAGATCCATGTTTATCACTGAGGTATCTGTGAAGAAGAAAGCAATACACTCTAGAGGAAATTGTTTGCAAACCAAAGACAGAATTCAAAATTACAGGTCAGAGCCATTTGCTTGCAGTTATAATGAAAATTCATGGCTAGATTTCAGAACAGTGCTTGATCATTAAAGCATTGTTTGTGGTGCCTTACCTGAGGAATTAGCTAATAGAGTCTGAATCTCAGTCACACCTCCAAGAACTTCTGAGGAAAGAGAAACCAGCCACTCGGAGAAAAGTTGAGAGAAAGCAGGCATCAGAAGATGTTGCTACATCATGCCAAAGGACGCTGTCACGTTGGGGGGGCGGATGCACTGTTCCAGACAGGTGTGCTGGGTAGCAGGAAGCAAGTGCAAGTTCATAGGATGGGATGTAACTTGCTTTAGATGGACAGGGGATTTTAATAAAATGGAATCTAAAAGAGCCATTCAGAGCTGCCTTTAGTCCCTAAGAATTCCCTGCCTTCCCTACCCCATGTTTTCAGATAGCAAGGAATGTGTAGCAGTCTCTGGCATCAAATATTAATGGAGAGAAAAGAGATAATTTTGGAAAAGAGACCATGGGCAAATTAAAGATCTCAGTAGAATCACTCAAGTTAAAAGCAAGAGAAATAGGAAGAAATGGCGTGGGAACTATGCAAACATGCTCCAAGCAAAAGAAAAGAAAAAGATCACAGCATGCACATGCTAAGTGAGAATCCAGACATAAAGGACTGAAGGAAAATAAAAAGCACAAGGTTAGGTTGCAACATTGTGGCACAATAGGTTAAGCCCTTTCCTACAATGCCAGCATTCCATATGAGCACCAGCTGGAGTCCCACCAGCTGGAGTTCACCTCCAACCCAGCTCCCTGTTATTGCAGCTGGGAAAGCACCAGAGGATGGCTCATGTCCTTGAGCTCCTATCACATGGGAGAGTCAAAGAAGCTCCTGGTCCCTGGCCTCAGTAGGCCCAACCCCCGAAGTTGTAACTATTGTGGAGTGAATCAGCAGAAACAGAACATTTTTCTCTCTCTGTCTCAAACTCTGCCTTTCAAGTTAACAAATCTTTAAAAGCAGAAGCAGTTAAAATATGCATTATCTTAAAATTAATAAGAATCAACCATCTATAACACAAGTGTTCAGGGGCCAGCACTATGATACAGCAGGCTGTTTCCACCTATAGTCCTGCATCCCATACGGATGTTACTTCGTATCCTGGTTGCTCCAATTTCAATCCAGTTCCCTGCTGATGGCCTGGGAAACCAATGGAGGATAGCCCAAGTGCTTGGGCCCTTTCACCCACATTAGAATGAAGCTCCTAAAAATTGGCTATTGTTAATAATATCAGGACACACAGATGTAGAGACATAGGGCAGTAAATATCTCTGCATTCAAACCAAAGAAGGACTCCCGGTGAAACAGTTGAAATATAACCTGACAGTAGGATGCTGGACTCTCAGACATTGTCCATGCCCACAATGTCAGGAAACAATTCAAGGACAGAACGATGGACTTATGACTAGAGTGGAAATCAGCAGGGTGGGGGAAGGGGAAATCCCAGAGCATATGGAAATATATCATGTAACAACAGCAGCAACAGCAGCAGCAGTAGCAGTAGCAGCAGGACATATCCAAGTTCATTGCAAAGCTTCAAAAGTAAAGGGGAATAATCATTCACACATAAATATAACCTCAGGGGGAAAAGAGCATCTCTCGTGCTTTTCCACAGCAGCCTTTCCAGAAATCAATGGGATAAAATCCACAACAACTAAGGAGCAGTACATGTAGCCAAGAACTGTCTACCAAGTCAAGAACTGTCAGAATAAAGACAATATATTTGCATTCTCACATATGAAATACCTCTGAAAATGAAGAATTTATAATCCCCTAGCTTAAAAAAAAAACTTTAAAAATTAAAGCTACATGACAATAATATCCAACCAACCAAGTGATAAATTAAAAAGTAAACTCAGTAATAGAAAAGTCATGGTAAAAGGACTAGCACAGAGAAATGCCTCCATTTAAATAGAGAACTCATAATGATCAACAGAGGGAATTATATTTGCAGAACACAATGTAATGCTACAATGCTGACAAAGAAAAATAATTTGAAACAGAAATTGGGAGGTACAGGAAAGGGAAAAAGTGAAAAGATGTAAGCAGCATTACTGCCTAGTCTTTACGAGGAGACTGACAAATTATTCAACTCAGTATGTTATCTAAAAAATGTTGGCTAAGATATCATTAGCGGGATGCTATTTAAGAATTGTTCTTTTGCATTTATGAGGAAACAATAAAACTTTGATGAGGAAAAACTTATTTTAAAGAATTTTTTACTGGAAAGGCAGATTTACAGAGAGAAGAAACAAAGGCTTTCCATCCACTGGGTCACTCCCCAAATAGCCACAATGGCCGGAGCTGAGCCAATTCGAACCTAGGACCCAGGAGCTCCTTCCAGATATCCCATGCTGGTGTAGGGTCCCAAGAAGTTAGTCCATCCTCTGCTTCTCTCCCAGAGCATAAGCAGGGAGCTAGAGGGGAAGTTAATCAGTTAGGACACAAATCGTCACCAATATGGGATGCCAACACTTGCAGAGTTTTATCCAATTGAGACTTCATGCCAGCCCAGAAAATAATTTTTGTTCAGTATTTTTCACTCATCCATTCAACAGCTTGTCCATTTTCAATGTATATGTCAAAAAAGGATGTACAGAATGATCTTCACTAATTTATTTTGAGGTGGTAGAATGTAGGATTTGTTACTTATTTGTTCTTAATTGCACTTGATAAACAATGGATGGGATTCCTAGATACCCACCATAACCCTGTTTTTCTGCCTGCCTGCATTTGTGGATACAGCATGTTTTCCAGTCCTCACTTTGGTTATGTGTGACCATGTGAGCCTAAGAACAAATCTGGCTGCCACCATCATGGCTGACATGCAGGTCGGCCTTCACGGGCTGGGGACCCTAGTGCAGACAGCCTTTACAGGCCCCACCGAATTCACTTTTCAAATATGATTTGTTTCCTTAAGTTTTAGAAAAAGTCTGGTTCATAATGCTTCAGATTATACAAGAGATTATGCTTTTTCTGAGTTCAGAAGGATACTGGTCTTTATATCATTACCTTTGCTACCCAATTAAGTCAGGTGGATCTAGTCCGCACTGTCTTCCCTATAGTTTTAAAATTAGTTTTGGCACAGAACCCTTGTTACCTGGATTAACTTAACTCCCTCATCCAGAATACAGTCTTAAAAGTATCACCAATATGCCATCTATTGCGTTTTTGACATGCAATAAAATATTTCTATATTGATGTGTAGGGTTATTGAAAGCCATTAAAATTATTTGGATCATTTTAACATCAATCCCAAAAGTTAAGTATGCATAGAAAACATTATCAAAAAACTGGAAGGAGTGAAAAGAGAACATTTGATCAGGCCCTTCTGAGTAAGATATCAGATATTTTTCTTAAACTTTTTAATTAAGCTTCAAGATGACAAGTTTTCAGATTTTATTTATCACCACTGACATAAGAGGTTTTCAGATACTCACTGAGGAGAGGTACGTGGGAGGTTAAAGTAAAAATTCCCATTTAGTTTCCTTTGCACATCTGCCCTTAGAAAATTCTTTTTGAACTTTTTTTTAATTGTAGGAGAGAACAAATTGGAAAATGACAAGCATGAATGTCCTATATATGTGGCTCACAGTCTCTCAAGAAGTAAAAATCTTTCAACAACATGTGTATGTTAAAAATCAGATACAAATACTATCGTTTCTGTCCAGAGATGCAATTTCCACCAAAATGCATTTAAATCTTTGTAAGCTAGAATGTTTTTAGAAACCGTGCCAGTCAAAGCTGTCTGAACAATGTTGCTGGATTATTTTTCCAAGTTAGCTTCATACCAATTAGCCATTATTTCTACAGAGCACTCAACTCCCTCAAAGATAACCATTCCACTCTCTTTATTCTTAACTATCTTATTAATTTTGACATTTTTCCTTTTATACATTAAGGAAGCAATAGCAGCACTATCAAATTCATCAAGTAGAGTTGGATACTTCCAACTTGAAATCTAATTAATTTTTCATGTTCATTATCTTTCAAGAGTGTTTCTTACAAAAGGACATTATTAGCTCCTCTTTTCATGATAATTGATGCAGTCTTTCTCCACCCTTTAATTTTTTTTCTAATAGGTGAGGAAAGACCTTTAATACTTACAATTCTTGCCAATGACTTTTTAAAAGATAAGCATAAAATATGCCATTCAAGATACATGATATATTACAAAAATTGGAGCCATTAGAATAAGAAACTCATTAAGGGGTAAATTTAAAAAGTTTACAGAGGTCCACCATTACTTAACGAAGCACAGAACTGTTAATATGAAACACAGTGACCGCCATTCCTTTTTAGTTTTAAAAGAAATCAGATAAATTAGAAAATTATTTTGGTGAAAATGTAGCGACTTATATGCTAAATATCTTTAAACATTGGCTCTCAAGTAAATATGAAGATACTTGAAAAAGTTTGTGGAAAAGTGAAACTGAAAACTAAGTTTGCTTTGGTGCAAAAAGTTTTGAAATCCATGCAGTTTTTTCATAATACACATTTTTTGAGTGTTTTAATGATCCTGCCCATGCCAAAGCATTGTTTTTAATCAACAAACTTTCTCTCATTTCATCTTCTGTGACTGTTTAGAAGTGCTCTCATAAAGAAATGGGAAAACAAATATTACGAGAAATAAGTCAATGTGTTGTGTGTGCTTGTGTGTGTGTGTCTATCTTCCTGTTTTTGTTTTAATATGAATAGAGAAATAATCTGGATAATCAAAATTATTTTATGAACCACCCCTTTCCCTCCCCCGCAAAAAACAATAATCGTGCATTGGAAAGAACAAAATATTTTCTGTAAAAGTCTGTTTTTTATTTCATATTAAAAATGAACAAGTGAAAGCTTGCCCCTTGGCACTGAAAAACAACTCTGTATATCATCTTTACTTACCAAGTCTCCTGAAGGAATGTCTGAAGCAACAAAAATAGTCCCCGCCTCCATGCTCAGCTGGTCTACCAAAGTGAACCAGAAGGCTACTACTCACTAACAATTGAGAGGGGACAAGGCAGACACACAAAGACATATGTCCCTTATACATGGGAGCTAAAATTAAAAAGAAAAAAAATTAAAGCAAAATAAGAAAGAAATAGCTGTATCAGAATCGCTGCAAAATAGTTTTACCAAGCTTTGTTTTATATTTTTATCAAACCAAGGATTAAGAATCATAAACTATTATAGTAATAATGATTTATATTACTTAAAATCTTACTATAAGTGACTGAAATGAACACTTTTGTTTCATTAGCGTTTATAGGTCTTACTTGTATTTCTAATATACCATGCTCTTTTTATTTGTTGAATGTTTTATTTAGTGGCGTGTTAAACCTTTGAGATAATGTGAACTAAGAATATATTCTCTCAAAACTAAAAAAAAAAATACATATATATACAAAGTGGAAGAGAAGAAAATAAAAAGAAAGAAAAATAAAAATGAAAAGAGGGAAGGAGAAAGTTAAGTATCATATTCTGGAGAATCTATTCTCATTCTATTAATATAACATAGATGAAAGAATTGATGGCAGAATATTCTAGAAAAATTTTTAGAAATATAGGATCATTGAGATCAGATAATACCCAGATATCATTTTTTTAAAAATTGAAAAATTGAAAAAAAAGGAATTTTCTACCACCATGGAATGGGAGAAATTCAGGAATAACCCAGCTGGAAATAATGGAATCCCAAATAACACCGTAGCAGGCCCCAAAAATATTTCCTGGGGGAAAAGCAGCAGAAGAGAAAAGAATTACACATCAGAAGATATTTTTTTTCCAAACATGAACTCCTCACAAAACATTTTCCTCTTCAGAAGCTACCTGTTTAAATCCATTCGTATTTGCTATCTAGTTAAATACGAATAAAGCAAATAGAAGCTACGAAAACAAAGAGTTATTAGACACATTACAGTGTTAATCATTTTTCTCACTCTTTGTTGTTTGTAAGTTTGTTTTTTTTTTAAACTGTGATGTTCTAGACGCTAATCCTCCCCTTGCTTCTGTGGAATGTATGGTCCTTAGTTGTCTTCTCAGAAATGCAAATTTTCTGTTTCACGTTGGGGAATCCACAAAACATATTAACCAATTGAAACCATAGCTTTTCTCTAATGAGAGACATTTTTCTCTGTGAAAATTTAGCTAGTTCATTAACTAGGATCGAAGCCATATACTCAGCTTCATTAGGCGCACGTCTATTCAATGCAGCTATCCAGACCAAGCAGACAATGAAATGCATGTAGTATGGACAGAATAATTCTGAGAACTTGCACAAGCATATCCCTTTGCTCTCTACTCAGGCAAAGATGTTTATTTTTTTCAGGTAAAGCTTTTTTTAGTATTAAAGAGAAATATTAAGAGAAACAAGAAAGCAGCTTACAAGAAAAAAGCAAAACATAGCAAAGGGGAATTAAAAAATGTGAAGTTTTAATTGAATTAATCCAAATCTCAAACTGGGAGAAGAATGGAGTATGGCAGTTTTCTGGAGAAACTGACATAGGACAGTCATATTACCTGCATAATCCATAACTGTTCACCTAGGGGTGCACACCAAAAGCAAAACCAGCTCCCAGCAAGCATAATTCCTTCTTAAAATATGACTGGCAACATGATTTTAGTACTTTCTAAAATTACAGCATTTTTTAACGCATTTGTCCTATCTCAACCTTCTTGCATCTCAATTCCTTCTGTCACAGAAAAAAAAAAAGTAACATTTCAATCAGAGGCTACCTGGGGAACTACATTCTAGGGATGAGTATGCTGACCTTCCTCATCATGACTTCCTGTGTCATACAACTGGAGAAGAGAATGATTCTCTCCTTCAATAAATGCTGAATAAACCCAATCCTGACACTGTCATCATCTGTATGTGGTCTCCAATTGGATACACAGGATTTCAGTGATCACCTTTGCCTTAGGAAAAGCATCCTCTCTCCTTGTCAGGAACACAATTTCCTGTCTATGTTGATGCCTTCTTCAGGTGAATTCACTTCTGTGTCCTAAAAGGTGGTTCTGCTTCCGTGATCATTTTCATTAAGCATTTATGAAGCATTTTAGACTTATTTACCAGGACTTATAATATTATTATAAGTTAGCACAATAATCTTTTAATAAATGGGAAAATGAAGGTTAAGTAATTTAGCCAAGGTCACGTCAATCACAAAGAATTCGAAGTCCTCAACTTCCCATTTAGTCCATAAATGGCATTGCTTAACAGGCATAAAATATCACATGCTTCAAAACTTTACTTAGCAAGTGTTACTAAGCGTAAGTATCAAGAGAGATGAGTTTTTGCTGTAACTCTGGGTGCAGAGGCAAATCAAGGGAGGATAAACTGCCTGAATGGCCCTCAGAAGGCAATAAATTAAATATTCAATAAATAAATAAAATAAATATTCAATAAATTAAATCAGGCCCTGAATACAGCCCTGCCTTTGGCCTCCCCACTGAAGACAGCCTTAATTTACACACTGGCAGGGAAAGGGCACGGCTTTGAAAGTCCTCACTCAAGACTGGGGAGGGATCTCTCAGCCTTCCAACATGTCTGAGTGAGACACGCAAAGAACCTCCTTCAGGCAGAGAACAGACCCTACACACAGCCCCTGTTTGTTATCTCTCTCTCTCTCCATATACATATATCAAAATACTTAACCTATAAACAATTAAGGAGACTATAGCTAAAACTGCAGGGGAAACTACTAAATAGGTAAATTAATAAGAAGAGAAAACATGATTTTTCTAACTATATGATGGTCATAGTTTTGTACCTTTTTAAAAATTATAACTTCTTGTCAGTTATTTCTTCATTGTGGGTAAACATTAATTTTGCAGAGATGATTTGTATTCCTTTCCTTAAAATGGCCCCAAACATTGTCCTAGCACTAGGAATCTTTATCATCCAATGTTTACACAATAAAAAAAAGATGACCATGTTGATAACCCAATGTGTACATATTTATAAAAGGCCACAGGTATAGACACTGAAAGGTGTCACCAAGGTAATGAAAAGAGTGCCCCTTCTACACAGTGATAACAAAGCAAGTTCTGTTTACAGCCTTTGATACGGAATAGTTTTCCAGAGCCTTTATGAGAAAGCTGAGTAAAAAAGAGTATTTATTAATGTAACTGCTTTTATGATTTTTCATCTTATTTGAAAGGAAGACAGAAAGAGATCTTCTACCTACAGTTTTACTCCTCAAGTGTACACAATACCCAGACCAGAGCCAGGCCAAAGCCAGGAGATAGGAATTCCATCTGGCAGGAACCCAACTACTAAAGCAATGATCTTTTCCCTCCAAGGGTGTACAACAGCAGGAAGCAAGACAAGAAGTTGAGCCAAACTTCCCATCAGGCACTCTGGTATAGGATGTGGGCATTTTAAGTGGTAATAGAACTTCTGAGCCAAACATTCACCTCAGTTAATTGAACTTTAAAGATACTCAATATTGGTTTATCTACACCTTTTAGTGTAGAATCAAGTGAAGTATAACAATTTGAGTAATGCAATGTCAACATACAGAATAAACAACAAAACTCAAGCCAGCTAATGCAGAGTTTAATGTCTTAAGCAGAATAAACAACAAAACTCAAGCCAGCTAATGCAGAGTTTAATGTCTTAAGAAGGGGTATTGGAAGCAATGTAAAATGCTCTGAGCTCCAATGACCAGAAGAGAACAATGTATAACAATTATAAACAAAAAGATAAATAACAACAAGGTCAGCCAAGAACATTGTGGATAATTATAGCAAAACAGGAGACCACCACCAGTATAGCACAGCTCAGTTAAGTATTACTTTCATCTACTCTTCTACAGATCAAGACTAAAGAATTTCATTGCAGGGCCATCAGTCCAGTTGAACTGATTGTTCATTGTTACACTGGCTGACTCGGCTACAACTAGAACATAAGTGAGGAAGAAAAACAACTAATACAAGGAAATGGGAAAGCCACTAGGAATGCAGAAAGAAACTGATGAAAAGAAAATGATCGTAAAGAAAGCTATCTGGAGAAGACAGCAAGCCCCCTGTAGAGCAGTAGGCATTGCTCATGTCCACAGGTAGTCCATTCTACAACTCTATCATTTACCAGTTACACACTTCTCTGCTTTTAGTAGAGAATGATGGCTGGGTAGATAGGAGTACTTGGAAGTAGGATACCTGGATAACCCAGAGGCAATCAGTTACTTTTCTAGTACAAGACAGGGCAAAAAGAACCATGATACCTTGAAATGTGATGCTGGTTGCATTTTATTAGGACACACTCAAATGGTAAGTATTACAACATCTGTGTTCAGTATATGTGAGGGACCAGGTAGAAGCATTTCTTGTACAGTACCACCTAAAAGTAGCTAAAAAATATTATTTCAATTTTATAAGCTGAAAATGTCCAAATCTAGAGACGTTTAGAAATATGTCAAGATCAGAGAGATAGTAAGTAATAGAATGTTAGGATAGTCCTTCTAAGTACAGAGTTCAGGCTCTTAAAAACTACATCATCACCGCCTGCACTGTGGAGTGGCAAATAAAACTACCACTGTGTTGCTGGCATTTCATACAGGTTCCCATTCATGTTCCAGCTGCTCCAGTTCTTATCCAGTTCCATTTCTTATCCAGAAGTTACTTTCCCAGTAACCTAGGAAAAGTAGCAGAAGATGGTCCAAGTGTTTGGGCTTTTGCCACCTGAATGGGAGACCCAAAAGGAGTTCCAAGCTCCTGGCTTCAGCCTGGCCTAGCCCTTGTCATTGGGCCATCAGTGAAGTGAATCATAAGGTAGAAGATTTCTGTGTCTGTCTCTGTGAAACTTTTATTTTAATATAAATAAATACATTTAAAAAAAAATCTACATCAGTATGCCTACCATTTAAAAATAAATAAACATTCAATTCTAACTTCAATTAGAAACAACCTTCGTTAGTGGTTTTGCTCACTTAAAGCTGCAGATAGGACAGCATTCCAACTCTTCATTTTTCTGCCTTTTACATTCACCCACGTACATCTGTGTCTACAAAGAAGGCATTTCACTGCCTTACTTTCTTAAGCAGGAAACAGTTTATTTTGGATCCCTCTTCTTTCACATTTCCTATTAAAAAAGTAATATCCAGTGTCTGTCACGGTGGCACAGAGGGTTAAGATACTACCTGAGGTGCCAGCATCCCACATGAACATTGGTTCAAGTTCCAGATGCTCCACTCACCATCCAGCTCCCCGATCATGTGCTAGGAAAGTAGAAGGAAATGCCCAAGAGCTTTGGACCCCTGGCAACCACGTGGGAGACTCAGAGTTCCAGAATCCTGGCTTTGACTTTGTCCAGCCCCAGCTATTGCAGCCATTTGAGGAATGAACCTGCAAATGGAAGATCTCTTTATCACTCTTCCTCTCCCTCTTCCTCTCCCTCTTCTCTCTTTCCCTCTTCCTCTCCCTCTTCTCTCTTTCCCTCTACCTCTCTCTCTCTCTCTCTGCACCCTTCCCGGTAAGTCTGCCTTTCAAATAAACACTTTTGAAATAAAGACACTAAATATCAGTATTTATCTCCAAAAATAGTGCTCTAGCCAAAATCTAAAGTTAGACTGTTTTCTTTGTTTTGATATTCTTTTCTCAAAGGGTAATAATAAGCTTCGGTTCCATCAACAAACACACTGGCTTTCAGCCTTCCGGTGGAATCCATGCATTGTCATTACAGACAGCTCCTCTGCATGCAGACCGGAGATAACTATGCTGTGTTTAAGTCTCAGTATCTTGCCAGTTTAGTGCATTTATACATTTATAAAAAAAATAGCTAAGGCACTAATTTCCATTAGGAACTAATGGCCCACAAAATTTCTTGTCTTTGCTTGAAACCATGTTTGAGTTAGAAGTCACTAGGTTTCTCTTTACTCTTTTATATCTTATACTATCCAAAGTTGGAATATGCCTTTGGCACAGCAGTTAAGACACTGCTTGTGACACCCAAATTCCATATCAGAGTGCCAGAGTTTGAGTGCCAGCTCTGTTCCCAACTACAGTTTCCATTTCATGTGTACCTCTGGAGACAGGAGGTGGGTAGTCAGCTCTCTGCCACCCGTATAGCACACTTGAACTGAGTTTCCAGCTCCTGGCTTTGACCTGGCCCAGCCCTAACTGCTGGGGGTATTTGGAGCAAGAACCATCAAGTTCTTTGTCTATTTCCCCTCTCCATGCCATCCAAATGTTTACACATAGTTAGTATTACATTGTTTTCACCACATGATATGTAGATTATCTCAATGGCATTGTGTTTGAGAAGTGCCTAGATTTCTCCTTACCCTTAAACAATTTAAATGCTCAAGTATTACTTTTGGCATGGAAATGCATATATTAATCTATTTATAAGCAGAAGATATTAACAAGTTTTAACTTTAAATGAAATTTATGCAGCATGATCAAATTATAAACTCTTAAAGCAGAAAGTCCTCCAAGATTATTATGACTTATAACCTAGATACTAAAGTTATTTAAAATGTATTTACAGTTATTCTGAAGGGTGAATCTGTTTTCTAACATTTGAACTGAAAAATTAGTCTAGGCTCCAGTGTTATCGCAAATATTAACACTGTGGAGCCAAAGCAGAACATAAGTGTCCCATGGAAACAGCAGTGGTCCCTATCCTACTTTACACTTGAGTGTGTGAGAAGGGGACTGAATCCATTATAGGTCTTCAGATTGGGAATCACATAGCTCTAATGTTGATCATGAACTTGGATGAACTACTTCACATTTATGGATTTTACTACCTCATTTCTAAACTGAGGATCATAATTTCTTCTTCCATTTTCATTTGAGCACTAAACAGAGTATGTGAAGCAAAAGGCATGGGTTATCCTATAGGCTTTTCTTCTTCAATGTTCTTCAGGCATTTCAACCTGGACACATTCCAAAAGTGAGCTTATCCAGTCCTCTGAATCCTCTATCACCTAGGCCCCATCCTAGTGATTCAAATCAGAAGCATAGGAGCCATTTCCAATTCTCCCTTCTCTTTAAGCTGTCATATCTGATCAAACTTGTCAAAACTATCTCCCTAGTATTTCTGTCTCTGTACCTTTCTCTCATAATTTGAGCCTTCATCCTTTCTTTTTTCATCCTTTCTTACACCCTTTCTTGACTTATTAAATTTACTTGCAAATCTATTGTCCTCTCTGCTGCTAGAGTATTATTTCCCAGCTGAAAATCTGACCTTTTTGCTCTCCCAGCTATTCTCTCACAGAGATCTAGGACCAAATCAGAGATCCTAATACAGCGTAAGGTGCTCTGTGTGTTCATGTTCACAGCCATGGTCATATTCCTTCATCTTTAATATACTTCACTCCACACTCACTGCACACATTAGCAGCACTGGTTCACTTGAAACTCCTGATCCTGATCCTTTTTCTTCTGCACTTCTAGTGCCATTTCTTTAAGATCTACTGTAGTCCACAGCAACAGCTCTTAGGAAGTGCAAAACACAGGCCTTTATGACACAAATAAGTATCTCAGGTAGAGGGCCCACATTGTCATGAAGCAAGTTAAGCCATCACTTGCAATGCTGACAATCCATATGCGTTCCAGTTAAAGCACAGGTTGCTCTGCTTTGGATCCAGTCCCTGCTAATGCACCTGGGAGGGCAGCACATGATACAAGTACTTGGGCCCCTGCCATCCACTTGGGGAAGCTGAAAAGAGCTTCAAGCCCCTGGTTTAGGCTGGATCAGCCCTGATTCTTATAGCCATTTGAGGAGCGAACCAGTGGATGGCAGATTTTTCTCTCTGTATCTCTGTCTATATTTCCAAATTGTGAGTTTCTTCAGAATAGGGTGTACATCTTAGTCACCTCTGAGTCCCCAGCACCCAGTATCTCATATTTTCAAAAGCAATGTGAAAAAAATACAACAAAAACAAAACAGCAATGTGTATGATACAGACTACCATAACTGTGGTTAATATACATATACCACTGTTCATGACTCCATATTGAACAACAGAAAACTGAAATAAGGAAAAGTCTTTCAAATTCTCCAGATTAGTCCTGTGAATATGTGTCAGAACTAGGAGTCAAAGCCAGACAGGAATGGCTCCAGAGTTCATGGCCTAAGTCATGGTAGGGTTTTTTTTTTTTTTCCTATAGAATGGTAAATGACCACTTGCATTGTCTGGCAAAAGACTGCTCAGTGACTGGAGTAACCATTCTCATAACAGCCGGGCTCCCACATACCAAATTACCTAAACTCCCTAAACTCTGCAATCAACTCTACTCACTCCTACTTCAGTTCTGTAAAATACTCTTTCTTCAAGGCCATTTCAAGATTGAGTCACGATCCATATGATGCCAAGGGCTGACTACAGAAAATTCACATCAGGTATAACATCCTTTCTCATTTTAAAAGTCATGTAAATGAATAATGGACAGGGTCTTCCCCATCAACAACCCAGTTCAGAACTTCACCTAGAGGATTTCCTTAATGACAGAGTAAGAAAATGATAAGACAACTCCTACTTCAATTAAAAGTCATCAAAGGCAACAATACACAGAATACCGACAGAATTCTCATTCAATCCCAGTATATCTATATAATATGGCAGAATATCAAGAATATTTTAAGATTCCTACCAACATTATTTCCCCTTCTTGGTAATTGTTTAGTATTTAATTGTGCTTTTCTCTAAGAAAAAGTCATACACTAACCTTCTAGCCTTCAGTACCTCAAAATGTGACCTTATTTGAAGAAAGGGTCATGAAAAACATGGTCAAATTAAAACAAGGTTATTAACATGAGATCTAATTCAATACAACCAGGATCCTCACAAGATAAGGTGACTGGCACATACATGAGGAGAAGGAAGATATGAACTCATGAGGAGAGGACAGCTACCAACAAGCCACCAAGACAGGTCTAGGACAGATGCTGCTGCACAGCCCTCTGAAGGAAACCACCCTGCTGGCATTTTGATTTCAGACCAGCACCAGGAGACAACCACACTGCTTAAACACTCAGGGGGAAGTAAAGAGATGTGAGCTAAGAAGCTTTTAGCAGCTGAAGAAGATAGGAAAGAGGAGAGTTAGAGGAGAGTTAAAGGAGACAAAGACAAAAAACCTGAGAAAGTAAAAATAAGAAAGGAAAACAGAATCAGAGATGTGTTAATTTTCTAGATGTGTTAATTTTCTAGCATTCTTAACTCCAGAGTAGAACTTTTTTTTTGAGATTCTTTTATTTTTATTGTTATTATTATTTTACATGTTACAGTCTAGTAGGTATAAGTATTTTCCCCCTCCATCCTCCCATCCTTCTTCCACATTGTTCCTCCCTAACCATTTTTCTCTTATTATTGCAATAGTATAGTCCTTCAACAATAGTTAGCAGTCCAACATTATGCTGTTTAAATCGTGGCATTATAGATATTGGCAATGGTGGAAAAATCTAATCATATTTTCATGTTATATTTAACAGTTCCATAGGGAGTCATTCTTTTTTTATTATTTATTATTTTTAATTCATTAATTACATTGTATTATGTGACACAGTTTCATAGGTACTTGGGTTCTCCCCACCCATCCCCAAACCCTCCCACTATGGTGGATTCCTCCACCTTGTTGCATAACCACAGCTCAAGTTCAGTTGAGATTCCCCCATTGCGAGCGTATACCAAACATAGAGTCCAGCATCTTATTCCAGAATATACAAAGAGCTACAAAACAACCAAAATGTCAAAACAAACAAGCCACTCAAGAAATGGGCACGGAAATGGGCAAACACTTCACAAAGGAACAAACCCAAATGGCAAATAAACATATGAAAAAATGCTCAAGTTCCCTGGCAATAAGGGAAATCCAAATTAAAACATCATTGAGGTACCACCTAAAGCCAGTAAGACTGGCCCACATGAATAAAAGCACCAACAACACTTGTTGGCGAGGTTGCAGGGAAAAGGGAACCCTACTCCACTGCTGGTGGGGCTGCAGGTTGGTACAGCCTCTATGGAAATCAGTATGGAGAATATTCAAACAACTCAAAATCAACATACCGTATGATCCAGCAATAGCACTCCTAGGAATATATCCAGAACACTTGTTTTATGAGAAACCAACATGCACTCCTATGCTCATAGCAGCACAATCAGTAATTGCAAAAACATGGAAGCAGCCAAAATGCCCATCAACAGAGGATTGGATAAGAAAGCTATGGTTCATCTACTCCACGGAATACTACTCAGCTATTAAAAAAAAACAAAATGCAGTTCTTTGTGGCCAAATGGGCCAAACTGGAAACCATAATGCTAAGGGAAATGAGCCAACCCCAAAAGGTTAAAATACCACATGTTTGCCTCAATTTAAGATGATATGATGTTATGTATAACATGTTATGTTATGAATGTTATATGTTGTGTATAAACTAAAATTGAAATGTAAGTGAGGTGGTCACAGAAGGTGGCTAGGAACTCGCATTTACTTTTAACATATTAGTTACTCATTACTATGTCAATTAATTCCATAATGATGTAAATTTTTGCTGATGGTATATTGGAGCTTTCAATTGACTGGGATGATACTCTGCTGGCTCTGTCTTCAGACCAGAAAGGGTATACCTAAGAAGCCGTTGAACTCGACTGGACAATAAGATGCTGGACTCTATGTTTGGTATACGCTTGCAGAGTAGAACTTTTAAGGATGGATACAGCAGAAACCTTTTTTACAGGGTCATCTGGAAGTCTCTTAGAGAAACTTTCAGCTGTTCAAGGTGACACTGTACTATGATTACAATGGGGTAAAAGTGACTGTGGCTGGTAGGGCAAATGGTGAAACTAGCTCTGATTCTCTGTGGTAAAGAAGCACATAAATCTCATGTGATCTAAAGTGAAATATGTGAGTGCTGAGGGAAGTTGTCAATGAAGAGAGCCCTGAGCAAGGACGGAAGCCACAATGCAAAGTCGGGCATCATGAGTAGATATTATCACAACTCAGACAGTGGCTGCCTGCGTAGTGCATAAAGCATGGGACAAAACCAGCCTGATGGCTTGCTTTTTGACCAAGTGGTATGAAATGTCTCAGATACTGCAGTAAAAATCTCAGAGGACAGTCAGTGAAGAAACAGCCTCTTCGTTAGTCCCATGGGATACACAAATACCTGCTTACACTCATTTGGCAACTTGCGAAGAACAGAAACAGCAGACATTCTCTGTGATTGGAGAAATAGACTAAGAAGTTTGAAATCCAGATGGATTGTTTGCCACAAAATAAAACCCATTGTGTACTAGATGTTGAACTACAGGTAACTGAGAAATGGAAAGTTTAGCAGCCCTTACTATGGATAAGGTTCTCAAGTATGGCAAAACTCACTCTAAGATAGGTACTATTTTTGATCTTGTACGTCTGAATCTGACAAATTTCATTAAAGAGGCAAGTCTGGGTGATAGCAAGCTTAAATTAAAGACAAATAAACAAAAACCACTGTTAAAAAGTAGAAGAGTTGAATTTCCACTTGTTTATTCAATTTAGTGCTATGATTGGCAAGGAGGTTTAATTTTAGTCTCTATAAAAGTCCTAGGAAGCCAGCTAATCTGCAATCATCAGTTTGGTGGAGACACAAACCACACAGTATGAGTTCTCTTCATCCTCTAACCTTTCCTTCTGGGTATAGTGCTATCTTACAAACTGCCAAATTTTTCTTTAAAACTTCAAAATAGGTCTGGGAGAGAAATATTACATATAGGAAGTAAGGGAGAGTAGGGGTGGATCAGTGATTCACACATGGAATAATCTCTAGTTTCAGAACCAGTAAAGTTCATGATTTACTCCACTATTTTAGTTTCCTGTTCAGCAAGCCCACATCTCCTAATCTATATTCATGTAACGATTTTGAGTATTATGTAGCTTGAACACTTGAAGTGAATTTTCTGGGTGTGTAATAAGCTACCTGTACAAGTATTAATGAACAGTGACCTTGCGCGGAAATAAATGCTCCCGAAGTATTTGCCTCTTCATTACTTCTCTAATATCATAGAGTTTTGCTTTCTTACTTTCCTAGCTGATTACGGAGAGCCAGTGTTTCTACCTTACAAAATCAAACATGCTAAGTGGGAACCCTGGATACATACCTGCATTTCCTTCAGAAACGACAGCTGAAAGATATAACTAAACCTCCCAAATATTCTCCTTAGCCTCATTGTTAACTGAAGTATACTCACCATCTGAAATACATACATAAATATGAATATTTTGAATACATCAATCTGATGCCTTACACTGGTCAAAGTGTCAACAAAATGGAAAGTGACAAAGAATTTATAGACTCTAAAGAACTATTTATAGAAAATTCTGAATAGTTTATATTGGTAAGAGGTCTATATTTAGCAACATTTAGAATTTGAAAACATAGATACATGAATTTAGAGGCAGGCATTTGGCACACTGGTTAAGATATCACTTGGGTTGCTCATTTCCTAAATCGGAGCACTCATGTTTGGGTCTTATCTCCTCTACATGCAATATCTCTTCATGCTTCTATGAATCCCAAGAGGCATCTGATAGTGGTCTTTGTCATCCATGCAGGAGGGAATATTGAATCACTGGCTCCTGGCTTCAGCTTGCCAAGCCCCAGCTGTTCTGGTCAAAATGGGAGTGAACTGGAAGATTAAAGATATGTCTCTGTTTCTGGTTTTTACTTTTCTGTTTCTCTGCTTTTCAAATACAATGCAAGTAAAACATTTTAAATGATATTCAAAGTTACGTAAAACTACAGATCCAGATATAGATTATCATGCATGCATCTTAGTGTTAGTCCCCCATGGCAGTTCTATTTATTCAGCACTAGCAACAATTGCAGTTCACAGATGCAATAAATTACCCAAAGTCATACTATTTTTGAAGTACGGTGAATCTACTACTGAAATTCAGGAATATCTAACCAACATCCAAGGAACATTTTTATCACGTGAACATTTCTATTTTCAAATATACTTACTGTTAAACTTTTAGTGCTTCATAATACAGTATAATATTGACTCCAATCATCAATCTTACACTAAGAGCTTTTTAAAAGCATGTATAGTTATATATCCAGACTTTACTCTTAGAGATTTCAACTGAATAATCCTAAATTTATTTGTAAATATGTATTTTTACAAAGCTACTAATGCAATTTTAGTGAAAATTAAGATGCAGAAGTTGAAGTTATAAAAACTCTAGAGGTAGGGTCTACATAGACCAAAAGAAAGAAGCATTAGAAAATACCCAAATTATCTGGATTCTTTTTACCCACCTACTCAGAAAAAAAGCCAGAAAATAAATCACCCATTGATTATAAAATATCTTGACCAACCATATTTATTAGATCAAAAAGCCATCTAGATGATACTCTACATAACTACCAGAGTGTTACATATGATTTACAGGATATGAAAATACCTCCTGATCATTAAAAGGCATACATACACTCTGGGCTACTTCCCCACATTGGTTTCCCCTGAGATTTACCTGCTGAGTCTGGGGACACATTGGCTGAAATTAACTTTCAAGGCAGTCAATAACATTAATGTCTTGCCTTATAGTGGCCGAACAAGTCTTCAAGGAGAACAGGAATTTCCATTTGTGCACGTTTGCTTCCCTCCCAGGATCTTAAGGCACACCTTTCACATGCTAGATACTAAAATATATATTCATGATTTAGGGTCTCATCCACTTTTGTTTCTTGTTGGAATTCATTCCACTGAATCTATAATGTTTCCTAACTAAAATGTCATGAAAAATGATAACTCAGTCAAGAAGATGAAGACAACATGATTTTTCACTTAGACTTGGAGGCTGAGACTCTGGGTGATTAATTTTGTCCAGTCTCCACCCACAGTCTTGCCCTTCAATCCTGGAATAACTTGTTATGGGTTTGTGTCATTTCAAGAGTGGGAGGAAGTCTTCAGTTGCTTAATTATGCATGTGGAAAAATATCAAAAGTTCCTCAGTGTTGTCTATCATCTGCATAAAAGTTAGAAAATGAAATGAGCTTGTTGTCAAAACACTGCCACTGAGAAAAGATTTCTCTTTGTCCCTGGAAAGACAAGATAAAAACAAAAAGGTATAAAAGTATTCTAAGTCTTTAGTTGAACTTAACTTGAACACTATTGCTTTTCCTCTCAAATACCTCATTAACTAAAGCACCATAAACTTCAAATGTCAACTTTGAAAACTGTTATACAAGCACCAGTCATCATTGTTTTAACTTTCTTCTGTCTTGTCAAACTCAAGCAATTCTCCCACATTTTCAGTCTGTTTCATTTGTAATTTTTTAGCTAAGGTAGATGAGCAACTACAAGGAAGTAAACTCCCAAGTGTCACAGGGAAACTAGAAAGCAAGCTATCATGCACATACAAATCACTTCTATTCAGTGCAACTTGTCACAGTAAAGGATCGCTCTCCTCTATGCCTTCCACTTACCTAGAAGTTATGTTCCACCTGCTTCCTCTTCCCAGAATGACAGCAGAGGTCAGAGAGAAAGAATGAAATATATTATAATGGTAACTGAATGTATTCATGCCAGGTCCCTCAGCAGATGGACAAGCAACTGTATCAGCAGATACTTCTGGGTCACCAAGTTGATTCAGACAATAGCAAAGTCTATACATCTGTTCCTAATTTGAAGTCAGGAGTTAAGTAATTTCAGATAGATAGATAGAGATATAGATATAAAGGCTCAGTTACAAAGACAGAGACAGAAAATTCCACTTATTTGTTTATTTCCCAAATGGCTACAATAGCTGGACCTGCGCCAAGTGGAAGTCAGAAACCAACAGTGTTCTTCAGGTCCCCTATATTGGTGTCAGAATTTAAGTACTTAGACCATCTTCTGCTTTTTCAGGTGCATTAGCAGGAATATTGGTCAGAAGTGGGATAGCCAAGACACAAGCTGGTGTTACAAGGGATGCTGGGATCGGAGATGGCAGCTTAAATTGTTATGCCACAATTCAGGTTCCAATTTTCTGGATAATATAATTGTTCTTCAAATGAAAACATAAATATTTTGTGCTATAGAAAAATGTTAAGTGGATTACTGGCCCAATTTTTTTGGTTCATAAAGTAAAAATAACTACTTTTTGTGACCCTATGTCACCTGCTATTGCACAGACATGCTATGCCCAGATATATCAGTGAAGTGATGACTTTGCTTCATGTAATATGATAGAAAATAATCACAGGATGAATAGCTATAATTCCTTTGGAAAGGTGAGGAGCTATAGTCATTATCACTTCCTCTATGAGCATTTAAGATTTGCAAAACTTTATTCAACAAACATTCATTGATTGCCTAATATACCCAATACATGCAGTAGGTTCTAGAGCTACAGCAATGAAAATTGAAGATTCCCCTCATTTGAGTAGCATTAATGATCTAGCAATGGAGATCAGTAGCATTTTTAAAAAAAAAAAAAAAGGCATGGGGATTGACTAGCTCTGGGGTCTGAAATCCAACAAGTTTACAATAAAGCCTTGAGATTTCTGCTGCTTATCCCACAAAGTAGAACATGAAATAGGAACTCACAGAATAAACAAAAAAAAAGTACCTAAAAGTGAACCAGGTTGTTTGGTTGGTATATTCCAGTACTGTGAAACACTGACAGAAGAGAATTAGGTCAAGGAATCACCTAAAGCAAAGCAGCAAAACACACACACCAAACTGAAGGAAAGCATCAGTAGAAATCGTACTGATTGTGAGTCTTATAACTGACTGATAAGATAATTCAAATTACTTATTTGAATCAAAAGTTACTACCAAGAGTCAGGATCTCTCCATCCTTCAGTTCAGTACTCCATGTAGCTTCATATACAGGTTCTTACTAGTGGGAACATGCTCTTAAGTAGCTCCAAGATTACAGTATCTTGGCTGTGAATTTAACTGAAAACAGAACTGTTCTTTCTTCCCAAGATGACAATAACCTACATAGTCTTAGAATTTTCCCTGTGCTAACTCATCTGGCTTCCACTGTATTACACTATGACACAGACACCTTGCCAAGGCATTCAAGGCGTTCATAACAGAGGGAGCACTCAGAGTGTGGACTCCTAACAATTATATTACACTACCTTCAGTCTGTTGTCTGTGGATCAGGAATGTAACCCTGCATCAATACCCCTGAGCTCAATGCTTTGACTAGGTAGATCCAAACCACATGTCACACAAAGCTGGGAGAAGATTCAACACCACAGAACCAAGGTCTCATGAGATCAGCATAGTTATTCAGAGGAAACCCGAAGTGCTATCAGCAGAAAAAGGAAAAAAATTGTGTGTGTGTGTGTGTGTGTGTGTGTGTGTATATATATATATATATATATATATATATATATATATATATATATATATATTCACTACAAAGTAGGAGAAACTAGATGTCCACTATGGAGTAGACACCACAGAATAGAAGCTTACTCGCCAATGCCACTAAAACCATTGCCACTCATTCTCTTCTCTCCCTTTCTCCCCCACTGCTAAAAAAGACACAGCAGTACTGTGGATACTATTTATCAGATATGAGAGTAAAGCAGGAACTTACAAAGTCCTTGTGCACACAGATCTTATATTCAAGAGGGGTTGGTGACAAACAAAATATAATTATAGAATATTTGTAGCTGTTATGTAGAAACATGAGTCAGACTAACAGGAATAAGAACGACAAAATGGAAGGAGGAACACAATCATACAGAGTGGTCAGTGGAAGCCTGTTGAATTGGGAAACATTTCAGCAGAGAACCGAATAGCATGAAACAGGAAGTAAGCAATGTAGATTCTGGAGACAGAAAGATCCACATAGTAGGAAGATCAAGGGTCCTTGAAGAGACAGCATGTTCAAGACATAGAATGCATAAAAACAAGAAGGTTGAAATGATATTAGGAGAGCATTCTCCCATCTGTTCATGACCAACTGTGCCACTACTTAACCTCCTTCTCCAAGCAGATAAATGGTCCCTGGTCTTTTTTCCAACAGGAAAGCCTCCATGTTCCAACCACCTTGATAAAAGAAGTCCCAACAGCAACTCAAACTCATCACCTCTTTGACTCAGTCTCATTTCTCCTCCTAGCAACTTCATTTTCTAGTCACTATGAGATCCCATTGTCCATAAGCACCTCAAACCATTGGCAATCTCTTTCACTCACTCCCTTCCCTTTTCCTTCTCTCCATCCCCCACCAAGACCAATTCCAATGATTTTTAATTTTTTTCTTTTCTTGAATGTCTCTCACATCTTTTCTGGGTTCAATTTGAGGAGGTACTCATCATTTCTGAGCACAGACAATTGCAATCTATTTTCACAACTTCCCCAAATGCCTTCCAAGCTGGACATTGCACAGCTAAAACATTAATCTTCTGAACACACAACCTGGTCCCTTACAGTAAAACACATTTTAATGACTTTCTGATACATTTAGAACATTCAATGATAAACTAGTTAGTATTTAATATTTTTATTAAAAAGATTCTAGAATATTATTAGAGCCTTGTCTTCTATTTTCTATCACCCAAGCCAAATCGTTTGTATCTGGGCTTCTCCATTTGCTGTTTCTGGTACCACTTTTTTTCTATTTGGATGCATCTTTCCAACACTAACTATGAAATCTTTCAAATCTCCAGGCTCAGTTCAAATGTTTTTCTTCACATTAGCCTGTCATTTTTTCCCTCCGACAGCAAGTGATTTCTTTTTTATTTAAAGATTTATTTATTTTTATTACAAGTCAGATACACAGAGAAGAGGAAAGACAGAGAGGAAGGCAACGGCTGGTGCTGTGCCGATCTGAAGCCAGGAGCCAGGAACTTTCCTCCAGGTCTCCCACACAGGTGCAGGGTCCCAAGGCTTTGGGCCATCCTTGAATGCTTTCCCAGGCCACAAGCAGGGAGCTGGATGGCAAGTGGAGCTGCCGGGATTAGAACCAATCGGCACCCATATGGGATCCAGGCACATTCAAGATGAGGACTTTAGCTGCTAGGGCACCACGCTGGGCCCTAGCAAGTGATTTCTTAATCATTTCTTAAAGCCGTTTATCTCATTTCATCTTATTTCACAATACTGGTTTCACCTCTTTAAGTCCTCTTCTTAATTTCTTTACCTCCAAATTGTGCCTCCTCTACCTCTCCCCATCTTGATAAGTGACAAATATTCTAGACCCTCCTCCCTAGCTCACCTCCTTGCCATTGGCCAATGCTGTAGCTGCTGTACTAGTAGTCTCCTATTAACCAGAAGAATAAAGAATAGAAACCTATCCTCAAATAGCATAGTGATAGCCAAACTAACAAAACCCAACAGTGGACAGCTAGGATGTATAGCAGCTTATTAGTCACACATCATCAGGGCCCCTGGAAGAAGGATACTACACGACTATGTAGAGCTGTACAGGAGTTACCATCAGAAAAGAATAAGCAAGGAGTGACTACAAAGCTTTGTCATAGCAAGAATGTCAGATGATACCTGCTTCCAGTGGAAAAGTGCAAATGGGTTAGTTGAATAATTTTGCAGATTAATAGAGAAAAGATATCCATTGAGTTGAGGACTCAATAGGAACCATGTATACTGAAAACAGAAGACTTCATGGATAAGAATTGTGACCCTGTAAATCCAAAAGGTATCAAATAAATGCTTCCTGCATCTTAACTTCAATGCTTACTCCAGAATCAACAATTTGACATTGACTTAAAACTTACTGATAATGAAACTTATATCAAGTAGAAGTGCCTATCTTGCAAGGACCACCAACTCTTGACCAGAAGTCAGTCACACAATGGAGTGATTGTCTTAAAAAGTGAACTTTGGAGGAATGCACATTTATGGACGAAAAAGGTGAGGGCAAATGAGGGAACAGTGGGCCAAGAGTAAAGGAAGTATATGTCTCCCAGGTTGTGAATTTAGATCAGTGCTTATGGCAATAATGACACTCAGTGGGATTCTATTGACCACTTGATAAACAGGAGTTCTTAAGGAGCTCTTTGGAGTTCTCAATAAAACTAACTGCCTGGCATTAGAGGGAAAGTAAAATTCCCCAGACTGCCTCCTCCTTGAGATCACCATAGTGCACTGTGGAAAGTGAAATAGAGTTCCCCTATTCATTATCAATAATATCTGGAATTATTTCACAAACGATAAGAAGTTTGCTAATAAAGCCTTTCATTGTAGCATTAGTAAATATACAGACATCTCTTACATTGATTTGTCTTTTGAAAGTTTTTGAGGCAGGAGATTTCCAGAGGATATTTTCTGTTTGGTTTGGCTTTGACGCTGTTCTTTATCCTAAACCGGGTTACTCTTACACGATGGCCCAAGAACTTGTGAAAAATTATGGATTACACCAGGGTACCCACAGCCAAGATGACTATTTGAAAAGTGACAAACTATGCTTACCCTTGGATCCCATCCTTTGTCAAGGTCATCCGGACTGGAATATGGAAAGCAGCAACAATCCACTAGACCCCATCACACATGATGATGACCAGTGTACCTGTAAAGTCTATAAAATTTCATTGCTAATAACTCCCCTAATCCCAAGCACACTCTGCCCCCATCCCAGATAAACAAGGTGTCTTTCTCCAACATAAGTGTAGATAGTGAAGAACTGGGTATAGGAAAAGCCACCCTCCACTACAGGTAGAACATGCCAGGTCGTCCAGATTTGATCTCATTCTATAGCAAGGAGGCATTGTTGGTCAAGCTGAGCTGTGAGAGTTACTTCCATAATGAAAGGTTCGATGGGCAGCTGGGTATAGAGAGTTACAAACCCAGTCTATTAAATCCTCTGTTTCCAAAAGAGCCCAGTAATTGGCCAGCAATTACCACTCAATGGTATATAGTGCAGGTCTGAGGAAGCGCAATTTATTGCTTCAGAAACCCATAGACAGCTTACGGTCATCATAAGCAATCCAAAGACTCTAGGAGGCATAAGCAAAGCTTGCTAAAGCCTCTGTAATGAGGGACACCTTAAGGGCACTAACAGAAATGCCAGATTATTTCAATTTGTACAGAATTTCAAGTCTTTTGTTGGAAGGAGCCCCATTCAAGAAAGGTTGATTTGCAAGTAACAGCTCAACTATTTAAGTAAAAATTTTAAATGTGAAGCATGTTGCCTTTAAAGCCCCAAATGATGGAGAAAAAAAAGTTGGACAAGTATTAACCTTTGGAGGCTGAAAAGGTCAAAAACTGTATCTTGATAATGTCAGGATCAAAATACCTCTTGATTTACCAAACTATTTTCAAAAAAATGTAATTACTTTGAATGAGATTTATACTACATGTGGTACAACTGCCCATTTTTTCTGTGAGTCATTTACTATTTTTATGTACCCCTTTAATGACAGATATTTGAGGAAGATGTCAATAGCATGATGATACCAGTACTTCTGGAAAGGTGACTGCTGCAGTGAGGGTCTTCTGTACAGAGACTACGGGCTTAGCCAGGCTGCTCCCATACTCCATGTAAAGCAGCATGGCACCCCTCTGGAATGACAGCTGAGTAACAGCTGAGATGTTCTTGAGGTAGGCATTGGACAGAATATAATAACCAAATCTATAATAGCAAATAGTCATGGACTGCTGATGGGAGGAAGACAGTAACCTCAATAACACTGAGTATTGAGTAAGGGGACGTCAATAAGTGGAACCACAACATTAACTCTGGAAAGAGAGATATTCCATCTGCTGGTCATGGCTGCAATGACAGGGCTGGATCAGGCCAAAAGTCGGAAGCCAGGAGCTTCTTCAGAGTCTCCTACATAGGGGCAGAAACCCAAGCACTTGAGCTGTTCTCTGGTGCTTTCCCAAGCATATTACCAGGAAGCTGGATCAGAACTGGAGCACTCAGATCATGAACCTGTTCCTATACAGGATGCCAGCTCTGAAGGCAACAGCTTAACTTGCAAAGCCACGACATCATCCTCAAAGCATAAACAGTTTATGAGGACCCAATTTACAAACCAGATTTTAGGTGTCAATGACTTAATTTAATATTTGATATCGTTGCTAAGGCAGAGTGTCCATATTCATTATGAAACATTTTAGTGAAATGATTGCTATGACCAAAGAATTTAAACAAAGTGATAGTGATAATTCTGATGATTAAGGTAAAGTGTGTGTGTGTGTGTGTGTGTGTGTGTGTGTGTTCTTTGCTTTATATTCACTCACTCCCCCAGGATTATAGAGGACTTGTTTAAATTTAGTGGAAACATCCACTATAACTGTAATTTGAACCCTTAGTATAAATGAAGTCTACGAAGATGCTAATGTTAACTCAGAATTTGTATTCTAGAAACACAAAAGTCAAGTAGTAACTTTATCCTTTTTTGTATCAATTATGTCAAGTTTTGGATTTTAAATTTGGTTAAGTTGTGGATATGGTTTCAATTTAATTATATATCTATAAATTGCACAATTTAAATATGTAGCTCAGTATTCCCTCCCTGTCCCAGTATTCTCTGCGTGCCTGTATCTCTCTATCTCTATCTCTATATCTCTCACTTATTTGTTTGTCACTGGATGGTCTTCAGCAGAAAAGGATCCACTTTTTCCTGGTGACATTTTGAAAATTCTTCTCCCACACAGTCTTAAATCAGTACTGGCAAGGTTAGAGGCCTCCCTGATGGCAGTGGTTTTGTGGTTTGAGGACCATGATTTAAGTCAGATTGAATTACCCCGTTTGCAGTGCCACAGGGTGCTCCAGGTTTTGTTGCTTAGTTTCTTTGCTAACAGAGGATTGGGCTCTTTGTTGTGACCCAGCCATAGGCAACAGATTGGTGCAGCAGAGGAGCAGCTGGCCCCCAGCCCAGAGGCTGTTAACAAAAGCCACGCTCTGCTGCAGCCCTGCTTTCCTAGTAGTCCCAGCTCCTCCCACTCAGTTTTTTTCTCTCTGTAGAAATTCCCTCTGCATATTTCAGTTTCTCACTGCAGTACATCTCAGCTTTCACTCACTCATAGCACAGATCTTCTGGCCGCATGAAGAACCAGTTAGTTAGCAAACAGCAGTTAACTTACACAAAGTGGAAGTCTTTGGTTGTGGTTTGGCACACTGTTTTTCGTATCCGTTGCTCTGATTACCTCTGATTCATCCCACAAGTGAACGAGGGATCCCTTGCTTTAAAAATGAGATGGCCAACACATTACTCACCACTGGAAATGAAATTGGCAGCAGTTTATTAATCACATGTACTCATGTCCCAAAATCAGGCAGTGCATGCCCTGCAGAGCCATATAGGACTGCATTCCAGAACAGATCATAAGCAAGGGTTATGGTGGACAGCCTGAGGACAAAGGTTTGGGTGCCGGGAGTATGGGATGGTTAGTAACAAACAGTTCTCAGAAAGACTGTGATTGACTTGTTTTAATAATTTCACGGATTTGCAGAGCAGTAAACCTGTTGGCTGAGGACATGTGGAGTGAACCTGATCCAACTAAACCTACAAGTAACTAGATGGTGAGCCTTTGCCACTGGCTGGGACATAGAGGCAGCAATAGCAGGACTCAGAATTGGTCCTTTAAGCTCTGGGAAGCTTAAAAGTACCCACACAGCATCTGCATCTTAATTCCAGACTCTACCCTAAAGGTCTATCCCACAAGTTCACGTTGAATTTTTCTACTTTTCCTTTCCCTTCCTACCACCTAACTGACAGCACTGTCCCCTCCCTCAGGACCCTGTGAGATTTGGGCTGTTTTCTTCCCATTCCAACTTCCCGTTTTTCACTCTGCTACAGCCAAAAATGCCTTTCTCCTTTCCCTCTGATTTATAGGGTTATTCTAATCGAAGGGTCTCCATACTTCATGTTTCTTCCATCTGAGGTCATCTTTCTGAGACATTTGCAAGCTGCAACTTCCCATGATTAAAATCCCAGGGTGAGTATCACCAGCTTTCTTGATCATGCTTTGTCTTCTTAAAACCTACCTCTGCAGGATGGTACCGTCCACATAATGTGTTTGTGCCCTTTGTGGTCCCCATCAGAAATGATATTTTCAGGTGGCAGTGACCTCCTCTAATTTTCTACTTGATCCCCAGCATCTAAAAATGTGCCTAAATTAAAGCAGGGACCCAGTGACTCACTAACTGAAATAACAAATTAATGAAGAATATAAAAAATTAAATTACATAGTGCTTAGCATAGAGAAATCATATCTATCCTTTTTAGTAGTATTATTTGCATTATAAACTGACCTTTCCCTAATTATGAGCACTGGGAACGATATCACATTCTGATTAAATTTAGTTGTGATTAATCCTTGGAACTCTCTGAGGAGTAGCATCTTTCTTATGTCAGGTATCTCATCTTCTTTATTCTTATTTCTCCTCAGTAACTATAATAAGCAAACAATAGGTACTTAATAATTAAGAAGAACATTTAATTATGTGCCAGTCCTTAGTCTAGGGATCTTCGTTAATCCATTTACTCCTTATCATAAGCTTGTGAGATGAATACAGATCCATACTACCAAAGAGTCATAAAGAAAATGAGACATGGAGAGAATAAGGACTCTTTCCAAGGTCAGTTTAGTGAATAGACTCATCATCCTAGGCTCTACCAGGGAGACTAACAAAAAACGGAAGAAGGAACAGACAGAGACCAAGAAAAGGCTTGTGTGAGGATTGAATTTGGCTGGTCAAGTGCAAGACAAAACCAGCTGCAGGCTGGGAACACCGGAAAGTCTGCAAGTGGATATTTTTTTTTCCCTTCAAGAAAATCCTCAGTTTCACTCTTAATGCTCTTCTACTAATGCTATGAAACCCATCCAGATTTTAAAAGCTCGCATCAAAAGCCAACTGACGGTAGATGCCAACCACATCTAGAAAATGCCTTCACAAAAACCAGGTTGAATTGAATAATTTGACTTAGATAAATTTACCCATAAACCTATCAGAATCAGTAACTCAAGCAAGGATTTGAACCAATTTTTCTGATTCCATGGCCAAATTCTCCAGCCCTGGAAACCTTGCTTTGCAGCTAATATTTGTTGCCTGGGTGAAAATGAAAGAATGACTGCACTATGCAAGTGGACCACTGTTGTTTCTCCTGAAGTAAGGGCATGCTCTCCTCTCACCTGGCCCCAGCCTTGTTGAACTTCTCAATTCCTACCTGTTTCCAAAGCTTCTTTGAGCAGAGCTGTTTAAACCATATTTGAAGAGATTTGATGTGTGAAGTTTACTTGTTTTCCAGCCAGAGGTCTCTATATGTTAGGGATTTGTAGCTGGGAAACCCACAAATGGAATTTCAGCACATCTGAATTCAAATGTCCTGGTTGCCTGACAGGAGGATTGGCAGCCTAACAACTTCCAAGCTGACACTGTCTTGCTTTCCTGTGGAGAGTAAGTAAAAGCAATTTGCACATTACAGAGGGTTGAGAGTGTCTTTTCTTTATCTGCTATGGAAAGCTCGGTCACTGATACTGCTACAGAATTCAGAAAGTTTCCTCTCAATTCTCCTAAGACTGACTCAGAAGTTGAGTTCTGAACATCAACCTCCTTTCATCACTCCTCTCCTACAGTTGCTTAATGACTCTCGCTCTTCCTTCCTGGCACCTCCAATCCATGCCCTTTCTGTGAATTGTCAGTAATTCCTGTCACACAGTAAGTACTAATTAAACCTTTAAGGACCTGAGATTTTTCTTTTGCTCATCTATTTGCCAGTTCTACTCCATTTCTTTTGTATCATTCCACTGTTAATAGACTCTGTGGATTCAGAGCTTGCATAGGAAAGTATGGAACCAAAGAATATCTGAGAATAACACCTGGAAATGAATACACTATATAGTCACTGCATGAGGCTGTTGCTAACTGTCTTCAATTCTCTCAGATACTATGCCGTGCCACATAAACTTGTTATCCAGTTTTCCTTCACAAAAGGAGTATGAATAAGCCAAGAAAATATTTATTCAATGTTCACCTCACAAAAAGTATTTTGGAGGACCAAATGTTGAGCAGAGCAAAAGTCTTTGAGAAATTTCAAATTTAGACAAACAAAAATAAGTACTCAAATCTAGAGGAGGTAATAAGAGAGGGGTTAAATAGATGACTATTCATGAAGGAATCAGTGTCCAAATTCCTTCTGGTCAGTCAATATTTACCAGTTGGCTTTGAACTGGTTGGTCCCTTGAACAGGGGACCTAGTTCCTACTAAACAAAAAGAGTAACAGTAATAAGGGTGGAAATTCCGCACAGTAGCTAAGATGCTGCTCTGGATGCCACATCTCATATCAGAATGCCTGGGTTCCTTCCTGTTCCACCTTGGCTTTTGCTCCAGCTTACTGCTAATAGACACTCTAGAAGGCAGCAGGTGATGGCTAGTTCTTGGAAACCCATCGCTTTTGTGGAAAACCCAAATTAAGTTTGTCTCCTGACTTCAGCCCAACCCAACACAGGCTATTGTGGGTATCTGAGGAATGAATCTGCAGATGAAAGATCTCCATCTGCCTCTATCTCTCTGTCTCTCTGCCTTTCAAATGAATGTAAATAAACATTTAAACAATAATAATAATCTCCCTCTTTCTTTAAGGAATGTCATATACTAAGTAAATGATGAGTGAACAGGATTTCCACAAAATCAAGAGAGATTAATGGGCACAGGATGCTGTGGTGGTGAATTACATGCATGGTAACAGGGAGGTCCTCTCTGCAGAGACACATTTGAGCTTAGTTCTGAATCTTAAGTAGCAGAGGTTTGTGTCTAAATACGTTGCAAATAGCTGGAAAACAAATAAATTCCTTGCATGTCTATCCTTCAAATGTTCAAGGAACCATTGAAGGAAGCCCTAAGGAGCTGAACAAAACAGGTAAGGAAAGGGGATATGAAGGTGAAGTTGTGCAAGGCACAGACCAGATTCCCTAAAACCATTGATAACTATTGCAGGATTTTGAAATCAAGGGACAATCAGATCTCATTCTTAACTTTAAAATTCACTGACTGCTAAATAAAGAAAGTTTTGCATGCATCATTACTGGACATAGGACAAGAAGCTAGCAGTCTACTTGCCTCAATCATCCCAGCCATGTGGTAGTTTGGGGTGAGACTCATCCTGTAAGACAGTATAAAGGATTTAGAAAAGTGGGGAATATATTTGGTAATAGAACTGATGTGAGCCACTTGCAGGCAAAGATGGAAAAGAGGCAAAGAGACCAAGTGACACCATTCACCGAATTGAGAAATCTCCCAAAGATCACACTGACTCAGCGGAAGCTAGAAGCAAATTTCACAATAAGAAAGGGACATCAATAAAGTCAGGAAAGGAGCAAGCAGTGAGTGAAAATTTGAATGGACCCAACACCTCTATATTGGTAAGAAGGCCATGAGTGTCTTTGGACAGGGTAGAAATGAGACAAGAGAGTCATAAATAAGAATTAAGAAAAAAACTAGGAAATTCTCATTCATTGACACTACTACCTTATGTAAATCCAGGACCTAAGTCAGTAACTCAGAAACCACGCAGGCCAGGTGCAGAGAGTGCCTGTTACCTATCTGAAACTTCAAGACCTTGTCAGCACTCTGGAATGTGCCTTTTCTGTGCCCCTTTTTCTGTTGGTTTTTGTAGCAGATAGATAAGGACCCTCTTACTGAAGATTGACAAAATAGAGAGGCGCTTCACAATTTTATTGCAATCCAGAATCTTGATTCCCATCCTTGACAACAAAAATGACCATGAAGGATAAGCTGTTTCAAACTCCCCATAACTTTGCAAAACACACCTAAAATGGTCATAATGAAAGTGAATTAGAGGGTTATTGAATTCCATCCACAGTATGCATGAGAGAAACATTTTCTCCCACCAAGGTCAATGATATTTCATAAGCTAAAAGGGTATGCTCACCCTATCCTCACCAGGAGGTTGTTTCATAATTATGTGAGGATGGCAGCTTATGGCAAAGCTTGAGATGCCTGTGTTCCATACTGGAGTGCCTGAATCAAGTCCTAGCTCCTCCATTTCTGATGCATTTGCCTGATAACATACACCTTAGGAGCACTAGATGATGGTCCGAATACCTGACCTGCCACTAATGTGAGAGACCCGGCTGAGTTCTGAGCTCCAGGATTACGTACATTTGAAGAGTGAGTAGAAGAAAGATTCTCTCACTCTATCTCTCAAATAAAATGAATGTAGATAATAATGACAAAACAATGGAGGATGTGTTCAGACCACACATCCACTTTCCAGAAATACTGAAATGTTAACCTTCTCAGCTCAGCATTAATGAAGTATCGCTCCCCATCCTTAGAAGCATCCACACAGAAGCCTAGAATACCAAGAACCTCTGAATTAAGGGATCCTATAGCTGATTTCATTTTGTCTCTTTAAACCACCAATATGCAATTTCACAGCCGCAGGTAGAGTCTGAGGAAAGAAAGGAGATCAGACAGTTTTTTTGAAACCATTTCCTCTGTGACAGATACCACTGCATTGCTTACAAGGGTTTTTCCCATTAAATTTCAGCGAGTGCAAAGGCTATAGCAAATAACCTTTCATCTGCTGAAGCTTTTCAAGGCACAAATAAGGAGCAATGCAAAGTAATCCTTGGAAAGATTCAAGAGCGATTGTATCATTTGATTTCAAAATAACAGAATGGACGGGAGGGTAGGAAAAGACACACAATTGTTTTCTGAGATTCTTTTTCTAATGCATTATTTCTATATAAGTTTTCATTATTTTTAAAAAAATCAAGTTCATATGGACTGGAAAAATATTTATAAGGGTACATTTAAGATATAAAAATATCTGAGATTAATAATAGATTGAGACATTTAGGAAGGTTTTAACATCAAACAGTGAACAGAGAAATCATGTTTGTTTTGTTTTTATTTTGAAGTTTTCTTTTTCTCTTCTGAACCCAGAGGAGAAAACTAGATTATTTCTTTGGCATACAGTGCAAGATTTGTTGTGAAGTGGTATTTTCATTTTTTTAAAGGCTCAACTAAACTTTCTATGCAATAATAACCACATTTTCAGCAGAAGTTAGAAATATCACAATATTGCACATGAAAAAGAAACAGAAGCAGGAGAATACTGGAATTTGTACTGATTTGAAACAAGCCGTGCATAACTAATCAGTCAGAAAACCCTGGATTACTACCAAACCATAACAGAAGAATATAAATGAACATAGGGCATGTGAATGATTCTTGCTGAAAAAAAATAACTTGAATTATCAAGCAGCTTTCTGAAAATTGAAAAATAGAAGACACTCAATTATTGGCAGCACACGTCCTCGATTAAGCAAATCTGTGTGTCAGTCCACCAGAATATTCAATAGCATAATTTAGGTTCATTCTCTCAATCTACAAACATAATCATTTTCACATGGTAACTTGGCAATGTCACAATCCATTTCTCAGCTGACTTAAGAACAGTGTGCAGTCTTGAGGTGTTTTGGATCACCTTTACAAAATTAATCCCAGGGCATTTCCACCCTCCTTTCAGATTGTTATCACGTACGATTAAAGCTGCATTGCACTTGTCAAAGCAAGATAACCAATCCCTCTCAGTGGTGCAATAGCCTCAGATTTCTTTTCAATCATCCTTTGTTGTTGCTCATGAAGTCTACCAGTTAAACCATTTGCAATGTCATTCCAGTACTTACTAGCAAGATACTCAGGGTTACAGTCGTAAGTCTAACTTCAAAATTTTATCCCAATAAATAATAGTACTTAGCTTTGCAGAATGTTTAATGAAGTAGTAATAATTTGCCAGAAGTAAAAACGTAGAACAGTGACTATTATCCCTCTCCCTCCTTCTTTCTTCCCTCCTTCTTTGTTTTTCTGCTTTGGAGATGTATTGTGCTAAATACAAAACCAACACATAAGGTAGAATTTAAGAGTTTGGCCACCAAAATATAGAGATTCACATATGAATCAACAGCCTGACTGACCTGCTCCTTTCTGGTACACTAGTTGGGGCAAGCTAGGTTACCAAGGTTCAATTGCTTTAATTCAACAAAATATTTTCCTTAGGCTAAATAAGGATTTTTCCCAATGTATTTAGTCACATGCTAAAGAGACCAAAGACAGCATCTTAATACCTGCTTCCAAAAAAGAAAAGGAAAGCCCTCACACCCTAGTTCTACTCGATATTCACAACCCCTTGACAAAATCAAGTCTAGGAAAAAGCCTATCTTCAAAAGCAGGGTGGAGAACCATAATCTTATTAGATGCCTACAAGGCGAAGAACCAACTAAGTCATGAACATTTCTTGCAACCCCAAATCCAGATATACAGAATGACAGCCAAGTGGCCACTGAAGTGCAAAGTCCTATCCCAGGAACACAGGCAAAATTACTGGAATTATGTATTGTTCTACATTCCATCTCTCATCAGAGGGCACCCTGATTCCTCTCTGGTTTTAGCTAATGCTCAGTATTTCATACAAATAATACCTGATGCCATCAATGACAAAGTAAGTATAAGAGCCAAAGGAGACAAGCTTTTATTTTAACAGGAATTATGAATATCCATTTTCTACTTGGGGTATCCTGATCAGTGAGCAACTACAACAATGTGGGACAGAGGTGGGTCCTTCTCCCTGTCAGCACTACTCTGTGGGAGATGCTGGTACCCAGGGCGTTAATCTGGGAGCCCAGAAAAGACATCTGCTACTCACCATTTGACTACAAGTAAAAAGCTTTGCCTCTGTTTATCAGATGCAGACATGCTGACGCCATTGTTTTATACAAGGGGACACACAGCTAAGCTGATACAGTTGGGTTAAAATTCAACGCAAAGATGTAATAATTTTTAGCTATTGATTATGTATGAGTATGTATCAGGCTCTCCTAATCTTTCTAAACCTTGCCACTTTACCAAGCTACACTTTAAAGAACTGTTAATCAAAATGACATTGTTGTGCATTATTTTTAGGATGTTATAATCTTAAAATCTCATCACTGACCTTTCCTAAACTTTTTTTTATTCTTTATATTTTTCATTTACTTAGTTGGGAGGCAGAGGCAAGCAGATGCAGAGACACAGAAAGAGATTCTAGTCACGGTTTGCCTCTGGAAATGCCCACAACAGCCAGGGTTAGACCTGAAATTATGGTTTCCTGCAGATGTAGCAGGGACTTAAAAAAGAAACCATCACCTAATACCCATCAGGATCCACAACAGCAAGCCTCTCTTTCTTATCAGCCTTCATCAACTACACTGTTTCCTAAGCTATCAGTGAACTGCCCATAGAACCCTATCTTGCTTCTTCAACCAGGATGTAAACAGCAACTTTCCTAAACAGCTGCCTCAACACACCTACTAATCACAGAACAATTTGTGCATTTTGTAAAGCAAATTACTTTTTCAACTGGTGGGACAAAACAGAGTGCTCACCTCTGCTGTGTAGGCACCTGGAAGTTAAACTGTTCAACTGCACTGCTAGGTACACTACTTTTTATTAGTCCTCTCTTGTCATTACCTGAAGTATTTACATAGTCAGTGTGTGCTACTTTAAGTTAAGGTTGAGTTGTGCAGAAGACTGTCAAAGAGTCCCATTAATAGGTCTTCTGCCTAGTTATAAAATTGAATCCCATGTTAAAGAAGATATAGCCATTTCTTCCAGGAACTTAGCATCATATTTAAATGTATCAAAGCCACTATTTGTATCATGGGACTATCTTTACAAATGTGCACCAAAAGTTGTCCTAATCATCCTAAATCTGGACAAATTTATAAGTTAAAATCATGTTTCATTATCAGTCTTACTTCCTTCCCTAAACTTTCCTTCTTCATTTTAATTTATGGTTTCTTGGATACCCACTCTGGACTAGTACCTCTTGAAGGCCCATCTTGACACACAGAAGATACCTCGGCAATTTGCACATCCCAGAAGCCATTTCTGAATGTCTCCTCTACCCTAAGTAATGGAAATGTGAAGGGATTTCACTCTCAATTTGCCTCTTGCCTGGTCAACACAATCTAAATGTTAAAGGCATCTGCTCACTGCAATTCTAATCCATAATAATCAAATTTAACTAGAAGGAAGCAGCAATTGTGATAAGAAGGACATGGAGTAAAATACACCCACACAGGTCATGAGTAACATGTTCTGGAATTGGTGACAATTAGGCAGAGTCTTAAAGGAGAACAGGTAATATCAAAACAAAGACACAAAATTTTAACTCCAAGTAGATCCAGTGAGAAAAGGCATGCCCATCAAGTGTAAAACTCATCAACATAAATGGGCTCACTCCAAACCAGGAGGAACCAGGAGGAGCCTAGCTTTATGCTGAACACTACATAGTGGCCAAAAGTCTAGACCTGACCTGGGTCACACGATTATCCCTGTTTGAATTGATCTTTCCGAAGAATTCAAAATATATCCAGAATCTGGATATACTCTGCGTACTTTGTCAGGAACTATGTGTAAAATTTAAATGTATTAACTGTTACTCCTTACAAACCTAACGGTGTGTTGATCATTCCCATTTGTAGGAAGCACAGGCAGATGGTGCTGGTAAGAGTTATCAACTATCATTTTAGGTCCTGAGTCTATCTTCCACACCTTGGAGTACTCAGTCTTTTCTCTTCTTTAGATGTTTCAATGGCAGCGAAGGGAGAATATGTGTACTTCAAGCAAATGTATTGGTTTATACCCACCTTGAAGGAAATAACTAACATAATACAATGTTCCCAAAGAGCTATCCATCATTATCTCATCTCAGAAATTAAAGAACTCAGTTTTAAGCACATTAAATATGAGAAACACAAAGCTAAGAAAATGAACAGCTGTGAGGCAGGATTACAGACTTTCTGGGTGAAGGGAAAAACAAGAGACTGAGTCAGAGAGAATCATGGCACTCACACTCAAGAAACAGGAAAACAGAATCTGATGACTGCAGTCCATGATCAGGAAGAGCTATGTTGGCTGAGACTGGTGAGTCAGGCAGGACCAGAGCCAGACCAGGCTTTAGTAAGGGTAGGATGTGGACTCTATCCCACAAGTAATGGGAAGCCGCTACAGGTTTCTCAGCAAAAATGAAACAGCATCAAGCTTGGATTGTGCAAAGATCACTGCAGCTGCAATGTGGAGATGCATTAGAATGAGCAAGAATGGATATAAAGAGATAGGTCAAAAGGCTTTTATACCAAGAGAGATGAGAGTTGACAGTGGCTAGGACCAGGTGGCTTTGAAATTGAAAACATTCAAAAGCTCATTCAGGGAGAAGCCCCAGGTTCTTTCATACAACAGCAAAATTTGGAAAGCAAATCAGATCATATTAGTTCTCAACTTGAATCTTTCAAAGGCTTGCCAGTGGCATTGGGTGAAATCTTTTCCAACAAAGCAGAATCCAGCATCTTCCTTTACTCTCCACAATTGATGTTTTTCCCATGTTTTCCCTTTGCCTAAAGCATGGTGCTAGCAGCCCCACATGGAGGACTCCTTCACATTTTTCACAAGTCAGCTTAAATGTCTGCTTCTCAGAAAAGACGACTCCCTGGACCACTCAATGCAGATGCTTGCATCATTATCTTCCTCAGCATCTCATTTGAACTTGCTATCTTTGTTACAAGAAATATAAAATCCATGAGAGCCAGAATCCTGTCAGTCATGTTTGCCTGTCACACAGTATGCCCTGAACCAAACACTGACCATATTCAGAAATATATGTATGTATATATATATATGTATGTGTATATATATATATATAACCAAACCCTAAGTAGGCTGCATGGTGGTGGACTTCTGCAAGGACCAGGCCTGCTGTAAAACAATCAAATTTTATATTCAGAATCTATGTGTCAACCTTATCACTACATCTTATTTATGTCTTCATTGCAGAGATCTTCTTGATATTTTCCTAAAATGGTAGTATGTTTGGAGCCATTGGTCTACAAACTCCCCAAGCATACTACTTGTTAAATGGTCTTTTTCCTCTATTGTTTGTCACATCCATATTTTATGTAGTCAAGTTTTTTCAAATAACTAGCACAATGAATAAAAGATCAATAAATTTAACCAGATGATCAAAATGGCAGAGTCAATTAGAGCTACATCTTTATTACTCAGGACATTTCTGATTACTAAGGGACAGAAGCTTTTCTACATATGGGGATTTTAATTAATATCATTTCCTTTCATATTCTGCAGTATTTTCTACTTGCAATTCCACATTCAGTGATTAATCTTTATCATACTCCATAGAAGCTGATGCTTAGAAAATTGTGTAATCCTTATATTCTAACTCAGGAAATTGAAGCAGAGAAAGATAACCTCTGCCAAAAAAGAAAGTGGTTTTATGGCTGAGTCGCTTTCAAATTCAGAGTGTATCCGAGGCTTTCAACACTCTACTAATGAACTGTGTACTATTTTCATTTCTGTTTGCTTATGTGAGTATTCACCAAGCCACCAGTACCATAGAAGATCAGTATTCAAGCTACAAAGGCTTTCAAATTGCTAACACTAGATATAGTTCAGACCTTAAGTACCAGGAAGCAACTGGGAACAGCTGCTTTTGAGTCAGACATAAATCTAAGCAATACTGCAATATAGCAAAAGGGGGAAAAAGACCTTGTCTCATTAAATAGCTAACAGGAGAGTATATCTGATAGTAAAATCTTGGCAGAACATAAAATACCTGTTTACTGCCACATTCTAGTCACACAACATTAAGGTTACCTGCTTAAGCACAGAGTATTGGCTTCTTATCATATATAATTCTATCAAAGCATTTCCCTTGTGAATCCCAGTTGCATTTAGAGTGAACAGAAACAACATTGCCAAGATAACCAGGACCCAACCTTACAAGGATTTGCAGATAAAAATTAATCCCTCAAGTTCTTTCCAGAAGCAAATCAATGACTAATGGAGACTAGCAAGCAAAGGCCTGACCAACCTCTTGGAACCTGTAGCAACCAAAGCTTTGGAATAATTTTCCATGGTAGTTCCCACTAGAGCATAAAGACAAAATCCCATCTGGGCATTAAAAACAGAAACTATACAAGCATGGTCTGTTTATTCTTCTTTATCCTCTGTCATGGCCTTCCTCCAATTACTGTATTTCAGTGTCTCCAATTTATTATGGGGTGACCAATTCATGCCCAGTAAAAAGGTAATATTTTTATTTCACATCTCCAAAAGGTAATTTCAAGAAAAAATCCTGAGCAAAAAATATCCCATGGGAAATTTTTAATCAAGTAGCACACATTTCCCATATAAATGTTGCATAGAGACTGCCATGAAAATAACCCATTAAGTAAAATATTCCAAAATCGAATCCAATAAAGCCAGATAGAAAAATCCATTCTACTTTGGAAGAGAATGTATAATAAAACTAAAAAAATGTTCACATGGCCTTAAACTCTACATGCCCAGTATAATCCAAACTAGTCACAGAAAAGCAGGGAGGAAGAAATGAGAAAATAGAAGGGTGACAGCATTCTCTAACGTGGCCACAATTAATAGTTCTACCTTCAAATAAAAGAAAAAGAAAATCAATTCAGTTAGAAAGATGTCAGGATGGAGCAATTATTCATGGCTAATTACTTTTTAAAAGATGGTGACAATGAGTTAGTTTTCCCTGATATTGATGAAGGAAAACCTTTGGGGAAATCATTTGCAAAGGTTAGCAAGGATATGAATTATTCTCTGGTATGTTGAAAGGCAACGAACGGGGAAGAATAAGTAAAATACTAGTACAGCCAGGGAAGGTCATCAAGACAACTGAGCTGATACTATAAATTATCCTTTGCTAAAATCCGAACCTGTCATCAGATGTCTGCCTGTGAATTATTTCCCAGAAAAAGATGATTTGTTATGAAATGTTCAGTAACTCACTCAACAAATGACTTTAAATTATTTTATTCAGTAGTACTTTTGTGAAAGACAAAAGTAGATGGAGTTGGTCTACCTATAAATTAAGGACCTTTTGGAAACAATTACTGAAGTACTCTTCCAATGTGTTCTCTTGACTCTGGCCTTAGAAAAGTTAGTGGTGTTTAACAAAAACCTGTTCATGGAGTTCATCTACCAAAAATACTACTAATAATAAAAAAAACCCTTGGTGGTTTTTACAGGCAACTTTGAATACACATTAATTATAGATTATAGCCCAAAGCTGTAATCCAAGACCCTGCATATTTGTAATTAAAATAAAATAAAATAAAAATAAAATAAAAAAGGAACAGACTGTGGCACGATTGGTCCTTTTGTTTTCATCATCAAAAGTGTCTGTAAATAACAGGAAGAGATGCATATCAAAGCAAACACTTCCCCTGAGTACGATGAAAACAGGGCTATTAAGCATACACTGGGACTTTCAGAAACTCCTATATAAATTCTCTGTTCAAAATACATACAGATACACACAGGGATCTGAATGTGCACCTGTGCATCTATGGGCTCACATAGAAGGCCATGTGCTCCCACATACTCAAAAGATCCCACTGAGCACTCTAACAGTGGCTCACATGTAGGCACACTTTGAACAAGAAAAAATATATTTTAGTTACTCTTTTCAAAAACATGGTGAACAAACTAAAGGCCTTTAGCTAGCATGGTTTCGTCATCCCGTCTTTGATACTGAAACTTGAACCAATTACTGAGACAACAGGGTTAACTCCCACCTGCATGGCAATGTATTTGTCCTGACTTGCTGAAAACAGTTGAAAATCCTAATGTGAATAACATTTAAATGGCTTCACCAGACATTTGACTACTCTGTCTTGTCTCCCCTGCTTTTCCCCTACCACTCCAGGTTGACCAATCTGTTCACTGCCCTTTCCATGCAAACCGACACACTTCATAGCATTTTGTTGATACAGTTTTGTGACAAGCCCTCAAACGGCAGTGCCCTAGTACTATGTATACCTCTGCCTCTTGGTTACCATAGCTTATGTATGCCTTGTTTATCAAACCCAACCTGGGAAGCCTGCTCTGACTACAGCAGCCTACAGCGAACTCATCATTCTCTGACAGTCCATACTGTCAGAACTGATATCCACTCACAAACTCATGTGATGATATGTCTTTAATAATTACATCAGTTATAAACTGTTTGGAAGCCAGGCAATGCGTAACACATCTTTGTGTTGTAATAAATGATAGTGTTGTATCTTCTTTATCATAGGTGATCAAATTACATATTTTGATTGGAAATGGATTTTAAATGTCCTTAGCGTTTCTCCAGATTTTATGTAGGCAAATTAACCTATAATCAGATGGCATTAATATGAGCAGCTTAATGAATGTGTATTAACCACAATGTACATGCCAGAATTCTACATCATGTCATCAAAGCAGAATAGAATAAATTTCAGGGAAAAGTCAACAATGTGAAAAACCAAGTACGAGAAGCAATTTTAATGCTATTAGCTAATATTTTTTATGGAGATAAGTATTTGGAGTTTAGAAATTCAATGATCAAGAAAATAGCAACAAAATGTTAATATTCTTTTCACTGTACTCATTTAAGCGTTTTTATTCATTTCTTTTTAGGAAAGCTAAGAAAGAGGAGAAGTTGAAGACAAAAGCTGAATGTAGAAGTCTCTCAATGGAAAATAACTGCAAAGAAACAATGCTTGCAATCGTTTGAAAACCACAGATGGAAATTAGAAGAGAATGAAAAAACAGATGTAGGTGGTATCAAATTCTAACACGGAATATAGAATATAATGAATCAACTAATTGTGCTTATTAAGTCTCAGCAAACATTTCTGGAAATACCCATTAGTCTCTTCTTTCTTTGGATAAGTAATTGTTCTATTAGAGGGATAATTCATAGAAGCACATTTTAATTCAGCTTAGAGAATGAAAATCTTTAATTTTCTAACTTACAGAATCAAGACATCATTGGGACCAAATTTATAATCCATGGGATCATAGAATGGACATTCTGCCTCCAACTGTGATGGAATTCACCATATTTGTTCATTATGACATATCATACACACTTTCAGCATCTCTTGTTAACATTTCAGTATAGATAAAGGCATTGTTTTTTAAAAATCTTTTGAAGTGTTAACAAGAGATGTTGTGGCATCTTTTCTGAATAACCAAATGATTACTCTGATTGTTTTTCCTAAAGAGTATTTTAAGATTATGAATGCATTATAACATGTGTATTTTAACTCAACTCATATATCTTTTATGGGCATCTGATGGGCTATTAAAAAAACAATAAAATTTGAACTAAAATTCTATAAAAACTAAGATAAAATTACCTACCAATGAATCCTCTTTGGAGAGTGTTTTAAAGATTTTGAAAAGGGACATTGATGGATTCCTGCAGGCGAAAGTTTAAGAAGTAATAATATCTGAACTGAGTGGGAAAGAAAAAAGATGCTAAAGTGTTCCCAGTGTATTTTGCTGATGCTGTAAGTTCTACACTATAGTAATTGGAATGGGATTTCATTATGAGGAGTTTTTACCCAGTCACATCTACTGCATCCTTGTAAGAATGATGGAGACTAAGTGTACCTGTTATGACCATTACCATTACATCTCCAGGGAAACAACTCAAGGAAGTCATCCACGCTGAGCAAGTGAGGAAACATAAGGTACTGCCAATAAGCTCAACACTCCAACATACTTGAAGCTTTAAAATTAAATAACTAAAGAGCAAACTCGCAATTCTTCTTAAGTAAACATGAGAAGCACAGATTTTTTTTTATTTCAAGATTTTTAAATACCAAACAGCCCATTTCCCTTTAAAAATATTATTTATATTCCTTACTTCTTCAAAGAATATAGAGACTAAGAGTGTTGACTGTATTGCAGCTTAAAGTTTAGATAAGGTTAAAATTAGCCACAAACACAGCTGTTCCCATCCCCATACCTACAAATACAATATGATTATTTATGCCTCTCTTTGTGCTTCTATTTTAGCTCGTAGAAGTATGTATCTAAATAATAGATAAAACATATCATAAATCCCATTTCCAAAACTTTCCATCTGGGATGTACGTTTTCTTTCCTGTCCAGTGTTATCTTCAAAATACGTGGGCTCTGTTGTAGTGTGGCAAGTTGTTAAAAGGTTAAAAGCTGATTTCACGCTGCAGGGATTTCACCACCACCCATCTACCCCTTACCCTTTTAGTCCTCAGTGTAACTTAGTCTGACAGAGTGCATCTCCTGCTTTGTGGTCTCCACCGAGCAAAACAGGAGGGAAAGAGTAGAAAAATACCACAATTGTCAGGAGGATGCTTGAGGAAGAAAAGCAGGCTGTGGACAACCTTCCCCAGAGCTGGACTTCCCTAACATCTGCTGCAGGGCCCATGGACTTCAGAGGATTTAGTAGCAATGGGTAATGATAAGCATTCCAGATTAAGTCACAGTTAACCAACGGAACCTGGTTCTCACTTCCCAATTTGAAGCGCACGGGAAGAGAGCCAGTCTAGACCATGACTAGCAAGAAGTAAGAAATAAGAAACCAGGTGAAACAGATTTTCAAAGCTCCAAATGTCAGTAGCTGCAGTGTTTCCTATCCTGTGTTACATACAACAGACTCCTCTGCCCATCTCCATTGAGGTAGCTGAAGCTACAATCTTCAACAGAGGCCTCTTCCCTCACAAAAGATAAGAAGACTCTGCTTCAGTGCATGGGAGGAGGAAAATGCCAACTCTATCTATTCCTGGGATTCTCAAACTCATGCCACCTTGGTTTTCAGAGTACGTTTCTCTTTCACACACATGTGATCTTGGATTCTATCCCCAATCAGTTCTGCTCTCACTCCACTAATGCTCTAAACCCTGTTTGGCTCCAACCACCAGAAATAATTCAAGCTTTGGAGGGTGGAAACTTGAGCAATTATAACATCATCAAATTGCAATCTCATAATTGGGTATAAAAAGGAATCGTTTTAAATAATAAGAAAAATAAGCACAATGCACTGGTGGCAAGGACATGGCTGGTGTTAGATGCTCCTCATTAGGCCCCGACCAAGGCCACCAAATATTGATCTGGACTGTCATTGCCAAGAGAATGGCAACTCCCACCCTTATTCCTTCTCTGTCAATTTCCATGTGTATGCAATTGTGCCTTAGAAAATAATCTCTCATAAATAAGCTGCCTTGTTAGTTGAGAGATTTTTGTGATACCTAAGAATCTTTTGTGCAGTATTTCATTAAGCTTTTGCATATTCTGATTGATAACCAAGAGAAAATGAATATAGTTATATCTGGCACAATCATAAAAAATTAAAATCTTTTAAAACAAAGCTTTAGTTTCTTTTTTCTAAGGGTTTGGTTTTGTTTTAAACACATTTCTTAATCACAAAAAATATACAAATTATATATAAAATTATGAATTTTGTTTTAATAGCCCTACCACTAGTTTTTTTTTAAATACACAGACTTACAAGATGGGCAAAATATATACAACACATTTTCTCAGCTAAAATCCTATCATATTGATGAGATTACAGCATAGGGTTCATTTTCTGGTGCCCTCTTTGAGTTCTTTGAAATCCTAGCTGCTGGCTTACTCACTAATTTGCTAATTTGCAATAGGTTTCCCAGTCATTACTGCAAATTAGCAAGGTTTAGTTATAATGTGAATATTAATATGTTCATTTACAACCATTCCATGATCCTCTTCTGGCTTCTGAGGACAAGCTGCTTTCTTAAATCTTGACGAAAGACTTATGAAACATATGAATATGCTAGCCAACACATTATTTTTCATCTTCAACAAACAAAATGCCAATGTCTTTGGTAATATTGTACTACAAAAGTCCCAAGAAAGACAGATTGTTCCATACTTGTTTTATACGACATTTAAAGGCTATAGGTCCATGGCTAGAAAGGATTTTTCTAGTCCAGCTTGCACAATAACCACTTGATCAAATAACCTGCCTTCACCCAAGCTCCTGATGGCAGAGTATTTACTTCTCATTTGTGGACTGCAAGCCTTTTTTCCTACTCAACATTCTGCACAAGCACCAGGGCTGCTGTCCTCAGATGTATGACTTCCAGGGCATGCTGAAGAAATGTTATCCTCCATTCATGACCCTTCTAAGAGCCTTTAGTGTCTACCAAAGTTGTCACCAGGGCAAAGTTGTCACTTGCCTTCATAATTCTCCCTGACAACCATTTCTCCTCAACATGCACTTTCAATATAAGATAATAATTTAAGTACAGCCCAGAGATTTCCACTACCAATATCTTTTTTCCCTAACAGACACTACACTGGAATTTTCCTTGTGAATACACCAAAACTATCAACTTTCTCATTCTTAGAGGCTAGACCTTCCAGCCCTGGTACTTACTTGGTTTCTTCAGCTTACTCAAACCTCATGGAACTCCGAAGATTTCTCACCATTTATTTTCTAAATGTCGCATTATTTTAATTGAATACTTGACATCCATCAGCTTAGAGACAAAAATGAACACATAAAACAGAATCCTGAGTGTTCCAACTGAGCCCTCCAAAGAAGACAGCAACAAGGATGGCATATAAAAAAGGTTTCTTGGTTTTTTTTTTAAATCCTATAATCTCTACTTGAATGGTTCTACTATTCCTAAAAAAAGTCTTGAGAATTAACTTGAATCCACACTCTGACATGTGTGGCTAGTAACATTACCTCAAATTCTATAGTAAGCATGAGATAGCAATATATATAAAATTCCTAGCACAGAATTTTATCTAAATAGTTGTAGAAAAATATGTTGATGTCATAATTGAAATTATTAAAAAGGCATAGCCCTGAATGTCCACTTGGATCCTTTCTGGGCTTCAAGTTAACTAGCAATAGAACAGTCATCCAGAATATCTGGCTCCTAATCCAGGAGGGACTCTAACCAAAAGCAGCATTGCCTATGACAGGAAGAGTGACAGGTTGACAATGAAACGTTTTAGAAATTCCAAGATTCACAAACCAAGATGATTTTCCATACTGAATCCAAAGAGCCAGGATTTCAGAGCTGTGATGGATAACATCAGAACAAGCATATGGATTTAGGACCTCAACCAGAATTCCCAGTTGCCAGGACTTTCCTGCAAGTCAATGGATATCTGATGAGGTAGCTACAGCAGGTACAAAGGACTTGAAAGCAAGACCAAAGAAAACAAAAATGCTTTCAGTCCTTTTCAGTTATTTTTTAAATGCTGCATAAATATCATTCCAATAGTATCATATTTGGAAAACACCTGTCTTTAAAGCTGGTCTACCTGGAAAACCATATTTTCTGAGCAGCAGGTCTATTTCCTAAACACCAGGCACCTACTACCTGACATCAGACTCCCTGGTGTGCAGAGGAAGCCATCAGATTTAACAGCTGTGAATACTTGAACTATGCAGCCAAATGACCCTCTAGGGGCGATGGACCTCTGATGGAGTGTCCTTTGGAATCACCTCTATGCACCCTCTCCAGCTGCAGTCAATCTGTCAGCAGCATTTCCTGGGCACTTGTCCACTGCTAAGCTTGTGCTCATGGCTATGTGAAGTTCTGGGAACTGATGTGGGGCTCTTGACTGGAGAGACCAAGATGTTATCCCCTCGTCACAACTGTGTGTGGGCCTTTCTCCCAACCCAATCTCCTCCTACATTTTGTAACTTCCCTGTACCCAGACTTGCCTATAGATGTTTAATACTTTAATATAACATGCCTCCTCCTTAAACTCTTCAAACCTGTTCTTGGAATTCATTGAATTATTTCCCCCCAAGTTATGTTTTCTGCTGGTCAATGTGTACCCACTTCAAAGCTTCATTTCTAGTGTAGAGTTGAAGAACTTGCTGTAGGAAAAAAAAAATAGAGAAGTGAAGTGTGAGCCTCATGAAAAGGGAAAATCAGAACAGATTGCAATGAAGCTAAACTGTCTATTCATTTGAATCGAATGCTATAAATTTCTAAGCATAATGTTTGTCAGTAAACTGTCATCAAAGCAACAGACTCATTATAAAAATGCTAAGGGTACATAAATCTCATTGACTGCTTATCATTAACTGCATGGGGTGCTGATAGGAAGTGCCTGGTTATAATTTATATTTCACTAATAAGGTCCATTTTTGAGGATAGCTGTCAAATCCATTACTCACCTTTCCTCGGTTATATAGTTGCTCTGGACAGCATTGAAATTGAATGTTAACAGTGTGGTTTCAAGCATTATCTTTTCCTCTAATATCTCATCCATGTGTACTGAAGCTTGCCTCACCGTTAATCAGAACTTATCAGCTAGACTGTTTGGAAATCAAGCCAAGGATTGGGGAGGCGGGTGCAGGCGGGAACAGGCAGGAGGAAAGTAACCAAGAGACTTCAGAAAAAGGCAAGATCCAACCAAACACTGTTTGCTCATTTTCAAAATGTACAAGTCTGACAATAATGATTTTTTTTCTTTTTAAAGATTTATTCATTTTATTACATCCAGATATACACAGAGGAGGAGAGACAGAGAGGAAGATCCTCCATCTGGATGATTCACTCCCCAAGTGAGCTGCAACGGGCCAGTGCGCACCGATCCGAAGCCGGAAACCCGGAACCTCTTCCAGGTCTCCCACGCGGGTGCAGGGTCCCAATGCATTGGGCCATCCTCAACTGCTTTCCCAGGCCACAAGCAGGGAGCTGAATGGGAAGTGGAGCTGCCGGGACCAGAACCGGCGCCCATATGGGATCCTGGGGCCTTCAAGGTGAGGACCCTAGCCGCTAGGCCATGCCGCCGGGCCCGACAATAATGATTTGAGATTCAGGGTTTGGAGGTCAGGGGATGTTTCTAGTAACAATGAAAAAACACAGTAACAACTTAGCAGCCCATGGCTGGTACCAAGGCAAAGCATTTCAACTCTGGTTATGTTATTTATCCCTAAACCTGTACAAGGAACTCCAGGCGTTTTAATCAAGCATTATATCATGTATCCATAATCTCCTCACATATCAGGGAAAAAGAAGTTACCCTTCCAATTATGTCTAGGGCAGAGAATACATCCAAGAAAAACATTAATACAAGCACAAAAGCAAAGCAAGACAATCTTGAATTACCAACACACTTAAGGGCCCACACCTGTGATATGCAAAAGAAAGTAAACTTTGTGAAATGTTTCTCATATTTCTGTAATAAAAAAATACATCATATCTCCAAAGCACCAGCTCATGTCCACTGAAGGCTTCCATGGACCCAAAAAAGAGAAAGAAGAAAACTTCTAGGATCCATTGGATAGATAGAGATCTTAAGGAAGGGTTAAAATTATACACCATAGACAGGTGGACACTTCAAAAACATTAATGCAATAAAGAATAGCTTTAGAGCAATTACAGAACTACTAAGTCAGTATCAGGTTGCAGTAAGAGTTGAAGTATGACAGGTCTACAGTGAATCCCACTGGGTAACGTACTGTTGTCCCCAGTCAGTTTAGTATTGACTATTGCTCCGGTTTGTCCCACTCCCACCCCAGATTCAGTATTTAGTCTCCAAAGTCTTATATCAGTAATATTAACAAGGCGGCAATTTAATCCAATTCTAGTATCTGGAGGTATAGCCTATAGGAAGTCCTTAGATCAATAGGGCGGAGCCTATGGTTGAATTATGGTGGTTTTGCAAGTACCCAGAAATGAGTGTGCTTGTCCCCTGCCAAGAGATGCTCTTCACTCCTCAGAACCCTGCTTTGGAACTCTGCTCACACAAGAGGCTGAACCAGTGCAGCCTATCTGATCTCAGTATGTGCATCGCCAGTGTTGTGACCTGAATAACTACTGTAAATTCAGTTGCCTCAAGTGTTTCATTATAGTAACAGAAAACAGACCAATGCAACAATGAAAGTCTTCCTCTTTGAAGGCCAAATCCCCAGGTATTTTAAAAAGAGTGGTATGTGTGAGCCATCTCTAACTCAAAGGATTATGCATTATAAGGACAGAATAGCTGGATTTATTTTTTAACATTGCTAATTAATTTTTAACAGATTTGGTATAGTTCATATGTATAATTCTTCAAGATTTATTTGTTTTTTTATTACAAAGTCAGATATACAGAGAGGAGGAAAGACAGAGAGGAAGATCTTCCATCTGATGATTCACTCCCCAAGTGCAAGTGAACCCAACGCAACGGCCGGTGCTGTGCCAATCTGAAGCCGGGAACCAGGAACCTCTTCCAGATCTCCCATGCGGGTGCAGGGTCCCAAAGCCTTGGGCCATCCTCGACTGCCTTCCCAGGCCACAAGCAGGGAGTTGGATGGGAAGTGGAACTGCCAGGATTAGAACCGGCACCCATATGGGATCCCGGGGTCTTCAAGGCGAGGACTTTAGCCGCTAGGCCACCACGCTGGGCCCCATACATATAATTCTAAGAACACAATGATAGTTCCTTTTCTCCTCCCCGCCTCTTCCCTCTCCCTCACTTTCATTTTTATCTTTGAAGAAAAGTACTGAGTTTTACACTACTATGCAGTAAAGATAGTCTCAGAGACAGACCACTTGAAATTTCTTTAGTGTTTTTCTACAAAACAATGTTACCTTTTAGAAAAAAAAATGTGAAAATGGTTTCCTGCGAAGTTCTGCTACAATAGATCTGGGCCTCCAACTCCCAACTAGATGCTTCGGATCAAAATCCACAATACAGAAGATTTTGTTGTTAGAGTCCTTGAGTTTCCACATTAGTAATTTGCCACAGTTTTCTTTATATTCTGCTATAACTCTCTAAAAATTTCCCATTAGGTCAAAATTCTTCACCCAGAATCTTCGAATCCCCATGAGATGCCCACATCAGCATTCTCTAGAACATTTTCAGGATTCTTGATCTCTCCCTAGAATCTGCTCAGTTACTTTGTATCCATTCTCTACAACCACCCAATACTTGTTTTACCATTCCTATGTCTGTGCCATAAATCCTTACCTACCCTGCCCCATTTAATCTCACTGTCAACATTTTAACAGGATGAAAAGAGCACTAGTGCACTAGGCAATCTAAATGAAGTCCTGCCAGGAAAACCACTAGATATCTAACCTGGGGAAAGTCATTTAATCTCCCAGAGCCTTTTTTTCTCATTAGTCAAATGAACATGTAAATGTGATGCAGTCTGCCCCTTTTCAAAAGTGGTGTAGAGTTCACAACTGCCAAAGCAGTGGCCTCAGTTCTGTTCCACTGAGATCTGACATCTTACGGGCACACATGGGTTTTATAGTCACTCATGGAGTGAACAGCTAAGCCGCTGGAAATGTGTAATGCTACCCTCCAACTACCATTTGTCACACCTCTACTTTGGTTTAAAAAAAAAAGACTGTGATAACACATAAAAGCTAAGTTTCCTTGCTTGGCTCCCAAGGCCTTTCATGATCTGATTGACCCTGCTTGCCTGTGTGTAGTCCTACCCAGCCCACAGCATCTCCCACCACACACACAGACTTTAATCCCCAGGCATATTGAATAACCATGCTCTCTTTATTCTCTAGCACTTGCTATATTTTACCCTTTTGAAGGGCTTCTTTCCTCCCCCCCCCCTTTTTTTCTTTTTATTATTATTTGTTTTGGCTTTAAACTATGGGTCAACTTTGAAGCTTCAACTCTAACTCTACTCCCCTCCAGAAGACTTGACTATCCCCAACTCTTCTCCCAAACTAGAATTCTCCTCCAACCATGTTTTCCCTTAAATTATGCACTCAATAGCAGCAGTTATCATTAGCAAGTACTGGCTGCAAGTCTAGCATCGTCTTAAAAATGGTCAACTCCTTAAGGGACTGTGCTTCTTGACTGGCTCGTCTCCAGGGTGTGCACAGCACCTTGTTGATTCCCGATAAGTGAATGTTGATAACCTCTTCAGATAGATTTATTATTGTTTAATTTCATGGCTACATAAAAAAGACATCAGTCTAATATGTATTCTTGTGAGACTTAGTCTGTATTGAGAGCCGAATAACAATTTCTTCGAATCATCCCATGCCAAACGTAGCTTCATTTAGAAACTTAAGAGAATTGACCACATCTGTGAAGTCACATAAGCCCTCAGACTCACAGAGGATCAAACTATGCAACCATCTAATTCACATTCACTGGAGTCACCGGTGTAGGGAATGGAGGAAAAAAGAAGCAATCCAATGGCCTCGGGGATCAATGAGCATTACACAAGCAGAATGTTGGTTTTTAATGTCTGGCCACATTCCTGATCCAAGCCAGATATTTCACTAAACTGAGAAGGGGCATATCAGAAAACCATCTCCATGGGTAGAAAATAAATTAATGCATATAGACCATGAAGGGAGGAATAAAAAAATTCTTCAATTGGAGAAAATACATATACAAAATATAACACTAAATGCTTTTAGATAGTCTGATCAAAAGTATAGTAGAATCTAACCCAGATATGACAAGTGATACAAATAGAGTAAGACAATCTCCTAATTTTAGCTCACCTCCATTTCATCATAAACCAGCAGTACATAGTTCAATTGCAAATGCTGAGATAACAGCTCCACAAAGTACTCCTGAATCTCCAGACATGCTAAGCAAAGAAAACCAATTTTTATTTTTTGCTGATAAATGGTTTAATCAAACCTAACAGATGAGGCAATATATTTTGAGAACATTTTGTTATTTGGATCATAGGGTCAGTAATTTTCTTTGGTGCAAACACATTACAGTGTAACTGAGTATGTGTTACAGAGAGGGAGGAGTGAGCTGGTAAGGAGCAACAACGTAGATTTTCTGCAATCAGCAGTATATTTTGTTCTATCTAGAAAATAGTTTATATTCTTATATTTCAAAAGTACTGCATGCAAGAGGAGAAAGGCATCAGAATTGATAGGCTTCCTATGACTTTTTGTGAAAGGAAATCAAATAGCAATATACACACACACACCATTAAAGTAATAAAGGAGTAGAAATTAAATTTCAATACAATCTTCAAAATGTTAGGCCAGTGCCATGGCAAGCAGGTTAAGCCTCTGCCTGCAGTGCAATCATCCCTTATGGGTACACCAGTATGAGTCCCAGATGCACGTAACAAAGCACTATTACATTTTACAAATGATAACTTAAGACTCAGAGAGGTTTAACAGTTTATCAAAAGTCAACTACTTTGGCCCGGCGTGGTGGCCTAGTGACTTAAGTCCTACCTTGAATGCACCAGGATCCCATATGGGCACCAGTTCTAATCTCTGCAGCTCCACTTGCCATCCAGCTCCCTGCTTGTGGCCTGGGAAGGCAGTCAAGTATGGCCCAAAGCCTTGGGACCCTGCACCCGCATGGGAGACCTGGAGGAGGCTCCTGGCTCCTGGCTTCAGATCGGCACAGCACCAGCAGAAGCGGTCACTTGGGGTGTGAATCATCAGATGGAAGATTTTCCTCTCTGTCTCTCCTCCTCCCTGTATATCTGACTTTGTAATAAAAATAAATAAGTCTTAAAAATAAAGTCAACTACTTTGGGGCAATCTTGACTTACATTCCTCAACACCCTCAACTCACAGTCCAAGACTCCTGTGACCTTCATTACTGTCAAATAGGAGTAGGATTTGTGAGGCCCAATTATAGATCAACATTTCAGCTCTACTAATTACCTCAGAGGACCATTGTGAGACAGTCTAAGTTCCGTGCCTTGCCAGGTAGCTGAGAGCTGACATGATCTTCGAGAGGCATACTTTGCACTACCATCTGAATATTTCTCATTTAGCACTCTCCCCTGAAGGTGCTGGAGGTTCTATAGCTAAGCAGGGCAAAGTAGGAAACCCTAGGACAAACAACTACCCATGTTTACACACATAATCTGGGACTAAGGGACTTCTTAGTATGTGATACTTTCATGGCTAAAGTAAAAACTGAGGGCTTTTCATTTAAATAGGATTTTAAGTACAAAAGTGCATACAGTCCAAAGCAAACAGGGATGGTTGATCCACCTATCCACCCTAGTTTTCAGTATTTTAATATAATGTCTGCTGAAACAAAGTTTGAAAGTGCCAAAGACATTTGGAATATCCTGCCATTCTATTCCAATTTATTCATCAATAAAAACGTTACCAAGGATTTACATAAATCCACTCACAAAAGACCCAGTTTGGGGAACGCTGAAACCAAACTGACTCTTCATTAAGCTTTTATCTTACTTTAAGTCATGTGTTTATCTCGTTAAGAGTTTAGTACTTCAAAATAGCTAAGCACTAGAGAATATGTTATTAAGTAATTCAGACATAGAATTTTCCCATTAAACAATGTCAGTGTAGACAGACCAACACTGAGGCATCTATTTTTAGGGTGAAAAGGACACAGTATGCTATGAATGACAGGGAAATGTACTGGAACCCAAATGTTTTGCAGAAGGGAAGAAAGAGTAGACATTCAAGAAAGGAATTTTGAATGAGAGATGTTGTGGTCAATAGAACTTAGTTGCATTTAAGAAAGGAAGGGAAAGAGGCTTGGGCTGGGCTTCAACAGTACACTCCCACAAAAGACCAAAACACGCAAAGGCTTGGAGGCAAGAAAAATATTAGTCTTACACAGAGAATTCAATAGAGAAGCATCAGGAGAAGATGCTGCAGATGTGAAAATGATAAACTTTGTACTCCATGCTAGTGACTAACCTGTGTAACTAGGCACTCTTGAATGGTATTAAACAGAGCTAAATACAAGTAAGAAGCACTTACTTGTACACAATTTGGAGAATGCATTTGAGAGAGGAAGGAACATGGCTGGAATACAGCAACAAAGGAGCAGTTACTGTAAACTAAGTGAGGGAGAATGATGGCTTATATTTAGGTAGTGGCCATAAGGATGGATACAAGTGAACAGACTTAAATATATGAAGTTCTAGAGTAAAGAGAACAGAGATTGATTTGTTACAGTTTTTAAGACAAAAGATATATGTGTGCACATATACACAGGGTAATATATGTATGTACACATATCTATGTGCATATGTATCTCCTTAATGAATTCATATATGTTATTGTAAGAGCAGCTGTGTATCAAACACACAATTTAAAATTTTGCCCAACTCATAAATACAACAGCTTCAGATTCCAGAGCCATCCCAGTTATTATCACCTAAAATAAAGAAGCAACATGAGTTTACAAGTACAAATCAGAACCATGCCTTGCACAGCTGTGTACATAGCTAAAATAATGTATTTCCAATGATCTGCCTATCAGTAAAAATGTATCATTAATTTCATTTGTCAATGCCAGTGGATGGTCTAGACACTGGGGTCTAAAGATTGAATTAAACAGAATCCCTTCCATCAGGTAGTCCACATAAACAAGGTGAAAAGGAAAAGAATAACACAGTATTACAGGAGAATACAATGTCATGGGAGAGCAAAGAAGGAGCGGCCTACCCAGTCTGGTGAACAGATGGAGAGATGTTGGTCCACGAGGCTCCTGGAGGATGTTTTCTACAAGTCTTTCATAAAGTTGGCTATCTATTTCCATTTCATTCCATCTCTCTCTGGAATGAATTCTTTATAGAAAAAAAAAACTATTTTATCACAGAATCTTATATAGAAGATGTTCAGTGGGATTGACGCATGAGATGAATGAAGTTTGTAATTGTATACTGACTTGACCTCAAAGAATTGAAAGAAGATTGGCTTTCAATGCATGGGCATTACAGGCAAATATTATTTATGGCAAAATGGGATATGTAGAGAAAGTATTGGATGAAATTATCCATTGGTTAGATTTTGTTTTTTGGTGTTTGACCCTTATCAGTGGATTCTTGTTGCTTTAGTATTTATTGAGCCACATTTTCTCTGTACTTAGCTACTCCAAGGAGAAAGTTAGACACTTCTGGAAACTGCATTAACTCTTTCAAGTCACTAGGGTGCTTTTCAGTGAATTACTTTTCAGTAATTAAAGATGCTGCAACACAAAAAACACAATGTGCTGGGAAATAGTGAACTAATCTCTCTGTCTGCCTTCCCCAGCTGCCTATTTCTGATCACTGAAGAGATAGGGTGTAAACATGTGGGGATTATACAATGACAGTCAGTCCTGCTTTCATATAAGAGCCTACAGTAGTCTCTTCCTAAAGCCTACGAATTTCTCACATTAGAGAACAAAGATTAGAAGGATCAAGTGACTAAGGCACTTAACAGCTTTAATCCTCATTCCTGCACAAATTCATTCTGTGGTTTTGTACTTATCTCCTTTAGATTCTTTACTTTGTTCGCCCCTCTCTCTGCATCTGAAGGAATGATAAGGGCAGTTATGGGCTCTGGGAAACCAAGATCTTTAAATATGTTTCATTAAATAAATAAATAAATATATATATATATATATATACACACACACACACACACACACACACACACACACACACATACATATGTAATTTTTTTAAATACTCGAGTTTGAATGACTGTCTCCCCTTTTGGTGCCCCTATGTATGTCTGAAATCAACTCACAACACAGAAACGATCTGCCTACTTCCCCAACCAGCCACATATTATGTCAGTGCTGCTAGATGGCATCTTTAATTATCCAGGCACTGGTCTTGTTTTATATGACTTACAATGAGCAGTTTAGCCCTTAGTTCATTTAAGCATAATCATCCCAGGTTTAAGCCAAGACATATTCAATATTACAATTACCTGGTGGATCAGGGCTCTGCCGTTTTGTCATTTTTACTGGCATTTTCTCCATTATTGTTAAGTACTGAGCAGTCAAAGCTGTCAGAGCCACATGGCTACCCTGAAACTTAATTTTCCTAAATTGCACAATTCTTCAGAAACAGCTTACCCCCCAGCACAGTCTCCTTGACAAGTGGCAAACAGGGTTAAACTTCAAACTGAGTTATATAGACCTTACCAAGACCAATGGTAGGAAGGAAGCAATTAAGCAGAATCTGAGTTTGCCGTGTGAATTAGATTCCCAGAGACAACGCGGGATTCTGCGTTAAAGTGGTTGCTCAAAAGCCTTTGAGCAGCAAGAGGTTTTAGGTCATGGAACACTAACAGGAAAGAGCATAGGCAAGCCAAAAGAAGAAATGTTTCCTGAATGCCCTTTCCACCAGACAGTGGACTAGATCTTTTCTATGGACTACTTCATTTCTGTTTTTGACTATAGCCTTGCAAATAAGTCAGGCATCTTCTTTAAATGCAGCTCTTCTGAATCTACAAAGTGCTTTGCCTGGAACAACCCTAGAGATGGTTTGAATGGAGTTCCATATACAAATAACTAGTAACCTAATATAGTCATGCATAACAGAATGACAAATACTGAGAAATACAACATTTGATTGCACTGTAATTTTCCAAATATCACAGGGTATATTTACACAAACCCGGAGAGTATAGTCTAACTACACACCAGAGCTGTGTGGCACACGCCATTATATATAAAACCTGTAGGTGCCACATGATTGTGTTTAGTCTCGCTGTTTCAACGTCTCAAGAAGTCAAAAAATACAAAACATCAGAGGGAATCAAGATGGTGGAATAGGGTAAGGACACACTTAAATGGATGGGAAAACTTTTAATCAGGATGAAGCAGAGAGGACACATTCCAGGAAATAGGAGAGGACAGAACAATAGCAGAGGGGTACCTGGAGACTGACTGAAACAGGAAACGAAAACAACGGTCTGGTGTTGTAGTGACTGATACTCCAGTGGCATTCAGCTAACTGTGATCTGAACTCCACCAGCAGCCACAACACCACCAGCAACCAGGTGGGAAGAGACTTTCACTTGGAGCTTGGGAGGTGAACCCAAAGACCTGTCCATCCTGATGGTCTGTTAAATTTGAACAGGAGCAGAGACTAGCGGCAAATCCCAGCTGGGTAGTGCAGGAACAGGGTGGATGTCACAGCCCAGTCTGCCCCCTAGAGCTGAATCAGGCACCATTTTGCGCAAAGAGGCAAAGGCAAGGGAAAGGACTGAGCATACACTGAGCTGGGAGTGAACTCATAAAGCAGCCTGCCTTTCCCTGCAGCTGGAAAACTTTCTGGAAAACTCACTTATCTGCCCTCCAAGGAGTGGAAGCACTGAGGCGTCTCAGCATTAAGTTACGTTTTTCAAAAAGGGTTTCTAAACTACTGAATGTGCTTTAAAAAGGCCTCTTATGTTTTTTCAAAGTTCAGAAAACAAGTTTCAAATCCAATTACCTAAATATATCAAAATTCAACATGTACTTTTGAACAAATAGCTATCAAAATCTAGATCTGAACAGCTACGATTTTGGTCATAGTTGAGATAATTCAGTGTTACACCCTGTTTGTGTGTGTGTGTGTGTGTGTGTGTGTGTGTGTGGACAATTCTTAGGCGTAGTGTAATGTCATTTGTGAACTGCAGCAATGTGGCATTCTACAGGTTTGACCCAAGACAGGTCTGGGTAGCAATCAGATCTGATGACCAGTAGGTCAAGAACTTTAGCAGTGGCACATCAAGTGCCATTTTGTACACTGTGGAAAAAGTTTTAGGGCCACAGGGACAACAGTGAACTGCACATGTGCTAAGCTCACGAGAACTCACTGAGTTCAGTGGATTGCACTGGTCCCACAGGAAAATAATACGGACTGTGGCATCGTATGGGTTAAAATAGGTCCATGTGGCACCCAGACATAACGTCCAACAGGTTCCAACAAGATCAGTGCCACCAACAACCTACTATATAGGACACCTGGTGTCTCCCTAATCCTGGGACCTGCTCCAACCAGAAGTGGGAGAAAGGTTGTAGAGACAACAGTGCAGCCTCAGCACAGTATCACAGGAGGTGGAGAGTGGTGAGCCAGGAGTGTGGCTATGGAGACCACGGTGAAAATCTAACATAAGAACCTAGACCTGGAACTTGCTGGAGGTTGTGGCACAATTACGTGCAAGCAAAGAGCTGTGTACCAACTGCAATAAGTAAAATCGCATTGTAGACCTGTGGGTGACACAGTTTAGAAACCTGCCCCAAGAAGAATCTGATAACAAGAGCAAAAGAAGAGACCAAGGCACAATGAATATTACTGAAAGCTCCCCTGCAAAGGAGCAAAACCCTATGCCAACCTCAGAGTTCACTGAGGAAGACATCGAGAAAATGCGGGACATGGAATTCAGAAAACTCATTATAGCTTCTGGTCAACAAGAAGCACATACAGAATTCAAAGAATTTAAGGAATTTGTTACATAAGAAATAGCAGCAAAAAAGCAAATCAAAGCTGATATATCAGACACTAAGAACACAGTAGAGCAAATTAAAAGTACAGTGGAAAGTCTCCAAAATAGAATGAAGCAAGCAGAAGAAAGAATCTCAGAATTGGAAGATATTTCCTGTCATCAGGGGAAAGCAAACAAAAAGCTGGAAGCAGAGCTGGATCAGGCCAAAAAAAGTATTCAAGAATTGAAAGACACTATTAAGAGGCCAAATCTAAGAGTTACGGGAGTCCCAGAAGGTGCAGAAAGAGAAACTGGTTTTACAACTATATTTAATGAAATAATAAGGGAAAATTTCCCTAATCTGGAGAAAGAATTGAGAAACAATATCCAGGAGGGGCACAGAACTCCCAACAGACTTGATCAAAAGCCATCTTCACCAAGACATATGATCATCAAGCTTTCCTCAATTGAACATCAGGAAAAGATCCTTAAATGTGCACGTGAAAAAAATCAATTGACATATAAAGGAATGCCAATTAAACTCACAGGAGATCTCTCACAGGAAACTCTACAGGCAAGAAGAGAATGGAGTGACATATTCCAAATTCTAAAAGAAAAAATTGTCGGCCTAGGATAACATATCCAGTAAAGCTTTTCTTCGTCTTTGAAAATGAAATAAAATTCGTCCACAGTAAAGAAAAGTTAAAATTATTTGCCTCTTCCAAACCTGCCCTACAAATGATACTTCAAGATGTTCTCTTGACAGAGAAGAGGAATAGTACCCAACAAAACCAAAGGCAAATGGGAAGAACATCCCAGTAAAATGACAACAGAAGACTAAACCAATGAATAACCATTCCTAAAATGACAGGACCAAAGTACCATCCATACATATTAACCCTTAATGTAAATGGCTTAACCTCATCAATCAAACATCATAGATTAGTAGACTGGATTAAAAAACAAAACCCATCTATTTATTGCCTACAGGAGACATGTTTCACCAACAAAGGTCAGTGAAAACTCTCTCATGGATTTTGATTTTATTTTTTGTTAGTTTCATCTCTTCAAAACACTTTCTTCTGCTTAAATGCTTCAGTGACTCATAGATCGTACAATATTTTCTTCAAGAAGGTTCTTTTCTTTTACATTTCTTCAGCAACACATTAGTCATTCAGTAGCACGTTATTTAACTTCATGGTGTTGTTAATTTCTTTTTTCTCCCTGATGTTGATTCTGTTTTGTGGCTTTTCATTTAAGGGGATGTATAGTAACTGTGTAATTGGGACTATCATATCTAGTACCATGTTATTTAACTTCATGGTGCTGCAAATTTCTGTTTTTCTTCCTAATGTTTATTTTGTATTGTGGCTTTTCATTTGAAGAAATGTACAGTAACTGTAATTCAGACTAACATATCCAGATGTGAGGATACAATGCAGTATGCATCTCTACTTCCAGAGTAAAGATGGACTACCAGTTAAACTGTTTACTATATCTTGACAGTAAGATGCTGGACTCTGCCATTGTCCATGACCACAATAATGGACATATGACTGTGAATGAAGAACTATACTTTAGTAATGATATAGGGGAACTCACTGGGTGGGGGGAGGGAATTGGGGTGGGGATAGGGAAATTCCAGGGCCTATGTAACTGTATCATAAAATGATAATAATAAGAAAAAGAATCTTTAAAAATTACGAAAAAGAAAAAACAAAGACTTAAAGGTTTTGCTGTTTTAAAATGTCACACAGACTCTTGGAGGGTTCAACAACCATTACCCTTAGCCAAATGTATCCTCAGCAGAGGTTAAAATACCAGGCCAAGCCCAACCTTCGCCTCACCCTGCATATATTATTGTGAGCAGGTAAGGTGATTACTAGGTTACAAGACCTCAAGTGGGCCACACGGCTTCTCCAGACCTCAGCACCTTCATCTGTGAAACCTGCAGGCAGACATCCCCCTCAACTTCAAGTTTCTCAATAAACAAAACAAGCAGAGGAACACGTGCTTTTTCAAGGAGGGGAGTGAGGACTAGAAGCGACACACTGGAGAAGGAGCAACAGGCATGTGGCCATTTATGAGTGTCTGGCACCCAGCCAGAATAAGATCCCCATTTGTTCAGAAGGGACTGCCTTTCCCAGAATGATCCTGAACACCCTTGGCTCCAAGAAATATACTCAGCATTTGAGAACTGCTATTACCCTAAGCAATAAAATAACCACTGAGGCTAGAGTGGAGGTTAAAGTGAGACCAACTTGCCTGGCCATGTTGCCGATGAGGTATGCTGTTAAACAGCTGCCAAAGTAGACACACAGACCCAGGTGAAGAAGAGATGAATGAATTAACAATGAAATAAACCATTCTCAACCTAGAGAGGTCATTTTAATAGTGGGAGGGAAGGTAATTTGAGATGATTCTATTAAAATTAATTATCCTTCTTCATTTGCATTTTAAAGTGTTGTCATGCGATATTAAATTTACATGAAATACATAATTTGATTTGCCAGGTGCAAATATCACTCAGGCATTGGAAAACCCCAAATGAAGTGTGGAAGTTTTCTTTGCAGTTTCCTGGTTGCAGTTAAGATCTGTTAAGTGTCACGGCTCATAAAACCCTTCTAGATGTGGTATATTTTTGTGCACTCTGAAAAGCAGTGAGAACATGATGTCCTTGAAAATTCCAAAAAGCAAAATGAAAGCAATTAATACTCTATGCCAAAGATGTTGAAAACCATTAAGCTAGAAAGGAGCCCTGAGACCTACCCAACCCCGCCTGTACAGATGGGACACCAGCATTTCCTTCTTCCTCAGGTTAGCAGCTCGATTTGGCCACACCTTCCTCAGAACATCAATACCACTTGAGAATTCCTTCTTACCTGTCATAGAGACCCAGTTCTAAGTCTTCTGTTCACATTAACAAATATATGCTTGAGACTGCATCAGTTTTACCAGATATTGGTCTTTGGCCCCTGGGTAGGGTTGCAGTTACTTAACAAACAAAACCACCTACTGTGTGTTTAAAAAGTATGCAACACACCAGGAGGGAAACAAAGACAGTAGGGCATCCTGCCCTGGCCAAGGAGACACACAAACAAATAACAGCAAGATGCAAAGACCAGCAGGCATACTGAAACAGAAAGTAGTAAGTCTAATTAAAAGAATTTGATAAGGCTTTTTCTACAGAATTCTGTATCTTTATGCACACAGCACACTGCATAAATTCAATTTTAACTGTAGCAGTTGCATAGCTGCAAAAGTTTCTCTCAAAAGGCTTGTTACCTGGATGTGCTGCCCAGTGCCCTGGTGACCTCTTAGACCGGGTAAGCTGGAAATTTAGGAGAAACTCCCATTGTGAGATGGGATCCACAGATGCAGGGTCACAGGGGCACCTGATGCAGAGGACAGTGTATTTCATATCTACTAGTCTTTCTGCCAATTAATATCGCACACAAAAGCAAAACACACCAAGAAGCTCATCTTCCTACCTCCCAGTACTGCAGTTCTGCCAGCCATCAAAGGTCCTGTCTGTCTTCGTGGGCTGTCCTGCCATTAACAGAGGCACAGCAGACTAAAAGGAAGAAAACAAAGAGCGAGAATAAAACATGATGTTTCAGTCAGCCAGGCAATGCTGCTTTCCCCAGCATCTACATGATTGCTGAAATTTCCCTGAGAACTTGAAAAATCAGGTTGACACTTGCTATTTAGGATTGCAATTGAAAGTCCATTATATTAGTTGTTAACATTCTGAATAATACTTAAAAACAGTAATCTGTGTATAATTTATCTTCTAATATAGCACTGTTATTTCTAGAAAGCTTGCAGTCAGACTCAAAATGGCCTTATTCCAACCACCAAAATCAATTCTTTTGTACAAATTTGATATAGGCAGCCTGTGTACCATTTGAAAAAGCTCAGTGACCTGTGAAGTCTGGCATTTGCATTTGCACCATAAAATTTAGGGCTGATTTGATGAAGTTATTGAACACCATACTTACCTCATCTAAGGCTAGAAAGCAACCCTACACACTTATACTTTTTCTCTTTCGGGGGAAGTTTTGGATAGACAGCAAATAAATTGCGTGCAATTTGGATTTGGGTAAAGACACACACAGTCTAGACTGCACTTAATGAAAACTATAAGTTAATTTTGAGTATGATGCTGGAGGTTCATTACCAAGCTGAAATGACAGAGATTTTTTTTAAAAAGGTTTCAGAAGCAGTTAGAAAAGACATAATGAAATATCTGAATGTGAATCTATTTTCTTCACTAGATTGCTAATTAAACATTTATTTTCATATGTTCTAATCTTAAAAATCAAGGGAAATGAATAATATGCAAAATCTGTCTTGTGTGTTAGATGTATATAATAAAAATAGGAATATCCAAGCTTAGTTTTTTTAAGATATTTTATTTTTATAGGAAGTCAGATATACAGAGAGATAGAAAGGAAGACCTCCAACCCACTGATTCACTCCCCAAGTGGCCACATGGTCAGAGCTGTGCAGATCCAAAGTCAGGAACCAGGAGCCTCCTCCAGGTCTCCCACACGGATGCAGGGTCCAAAGGTTTTTGGCTGTCCTCTACTGCTTTCCCAGGCCACAAGCAGAGAGCTGAATGGGAAGCAGTACCACCAGGATTAGAACCGGCACCCAAATGGGATCCCTGTGTGTGCTAGGCTACTGCACCGGGCCTTCAAACTTCTTAATAATTCATACCGATCCTATGATATTTTTTACTGTTGATTTACAGCCAATCAGGAGCATCGACTTTTTAGCAGTAAGATGAAAAACAGTAAAATTTTTTTCTTCCTAAAAACATCAAACTTTGTTGAAGCTGTCCAACATTGTCTTACAAAATAGTGAAAATACTGATACATAACAGAAAGAGATGGGCTAAAAAACAACTCACAGTTCACATCACAGCATCTATTTTTTTAAGATTTATTTTTTTATTTATTGGAAAGTCAGATATACAGAAAGGAGGAGAGACAGAGAGGAAGATGTTCCATCTGATGATTCACTCCCCAAGCAGCCGCAACGGCCAAAGCTGAGCCAATCTGAAGCCAGGAGCCTGGAACTTCTTCCGGGTCTCCCATGCTGGTGCAGGGTCCCAAGGCTTTGGCCCGTCCTCGACTGCTTTCCTAGGCCACAAGCAGGGAGCTGCATGAGAAGTGGAGCTGCCGGGATTAGAACCGGCGCTCATATGGGATCCTGGGCATGCAAGACGAGGACTTTAACCACTGTGCTATTGCGCTGGGCCCCACAGCATCTATTTCAAAAAGCTTCTTATAAGACACAATCACAGATCTAGAATGGCCTGGGTATTGACCACAGTGTGGCAAATCAACTAATTAATTGATTAATTAAAATGTTAAGGTTATTCTGATATTCCTTATGTGGCTTGGCATGAGTTTTTGAAGCTCAATCCATTTCTTTTGATACCTGACTAATGAAGCAGATAACTAACAATTTGAATAAAATCTCAGATATCAATTTAACAAGCAAATGCAGAAACAAAACTGTCCTCTACAAAACCCATGCCATTTCAGAAACTGTGACTTTCTCTTTAATCATCTTCACATTGAGTCACCGATTCTTTTAAGTGTAGTTTGTCAGTAGAATCACTAGTTTTCATAGTTCAGTTCACCAGCACACTTTGAGCCACACTTTTCACAGATTTATATATTTTAAGGGAAACATTAAGATGAACTGTTAGAAAAAAAAAACACTGCCCTCTAAAATCTACACCTAACATCAGTACATCCCCCCTTAAGCACATTGCCATGTAAAGTCTCCATAAACAGACTATCTCTAAGGACACCAATCTGGTGCCTAATCCACTGCAAGCTGTTAGGCAGTTGTATCCATGAATCTGATAGGGTATCTCACATGGTCCCAGCCTAGTGCCTCAAAAGCCTGATGATAGAAATAACTCCTTCTAATACCATGATCACCAGGCAGCTACTAATAATTGGCTTCCAATGCAGCTTTCCACAAGGTGAAATGTACTAATCAAGCCAATTTGAATCTATAGTAACTTGACACCATATTTATCAACATAAATTTACTTGTAACAGCTAGCCATTATTTGTTGCTTATTCTATATGACAATATTCTAAGCCCTTGGCATCTATGACTGTTTTCAGTTCCCACAAGAGAGTTAAGTCTCTTATTCAATTTCATGCAGGTAGTTAGTGAAGCCAGGATTTGAACCTATGAAATCTGCATGTAGAAGATGCACCCTTCCTTGTAGATTTCAGGTTATATAAACATAGAATGTATTTCTTCTATTTTAATTTATTATTCCATGCTACAGCTCCATAGGCTCTGGGTTTTCCCCTCCCCTCCCAAATCCCCTTCCCCACTGATTTACTTTCAAATGCAACACTTGAGGAAATCAGTGTACCTTTGTATTTATTGCTGTTGTTTCATTTGTTTTCCAATGAATCTGTGACCTGGCCTCCTGTTTGAATAAACCATAACTGTACACTCTGCTTTGAGGTTTTTCAATCCTCGCCCAAATTATGATCAGTTAAAGACTCAGTTGTGAGCATAATGGGAATTCACTACATAATCAGCAGCTCCAATAGACCATGCAGTCTACACTGCAATACACCATGCAGCTCCAATATACCATGCAGAATACACTGGATCCAGTGTATTCTCTTTTTGCCATGAATAAACAGTCAAAATCTTCCTTGTTTTCACTTTTGCTTCAGATAAGGAAACAGAAATAAAACTAGGTCTGCCTTACATAGATCAACTCATTAAAATACCTTGAGGGTATGTAAGTAGATGGTACCACTTTTTATGTTCTAGTTAAATATTAAAGCACGCACTTCTAAATTTGTAATATGGCATGGTGTTAGGCATACAACATTTACCAATGACTCCATTTTGAGTACATTTTTGATAATACATTCCTTTGCTTTATAAAATGTAAAGTACCTACAAACACTGCTCATCATAACTTAATGTTTCCCAAAATATGTGGATAAAGTGCTAATTATGTAGAATAATAACAGAGATAACCCCTTCAAAGGAAGGGAAAAGTACAGATTCCTGAGATCCCATAAGTACTGCAAACACTGAATTAAAAGTGTCTCTTTCCAGTGTGATTTCTCAAAGCCTTTAACTTGTTACATATAAGGGTTGGTGCTATGGTGTAGTGAGTAAAACTGCTGTCCACAGTGCCTGTACCCCCTCTGGGTACAAGTTCAAGTCTATGTGCTCTACTTCCAAATCAGCTCCTTGCTAACATGCATGACAAGGCAGCAGAACATAATCCAATGGCTTGGGTCCCTGTATCCATGTAGAAGACCCTAAAGAAGCCCCTGCTTCCTGACTTCAGCCTGGCTCTGACTCCGCCTAAGCCGTGACAGCCATGTGGAATGTGAACCAGCAGATATAAGATCTCTATCTCATTCTGTAAAAATCATTCAAACAAATAGAATAAATTTGTAAAAAAAAAAATTGCCATGTACCATATCTTATGCAACTTCAGAGATGGGACAGTCAGTATCACTATCTGTAGATGATGATACATCATGTTTTTAAACTCAATTCTTTTTTTTTTTCACATTATAAACCATCCAGTTTATTTTGTTGTAGACACAGAATTTCCACCATGCAGACTGAAATGTCTATATCAAGATGAACACCACACTTTCTCCCCAGAGGCAGCTACACAGAAAACCAGCTGCTACCAGGCTACTTGGTGAACATGGAATGCAAAGGGGAGACTAGTCTTAAGACTTACATCTTGGGCCCGGCAGCGTGGTCTAGCGGCTAAAGTCCTCGCCTTGAAAGCCCCGGGATCCCATATGGGCGCCGGTTCTGATCCCGGCAGCTCCACTTCCCATCCAGCTCCCTGCTTGTGGCCTGGGAAAGCAGTTGAGGACGGCCCAATGCTTTGGGACACTGCACCCGCGTGGGAGACCCGGAAGAGGTTCCAGGTTCCTGGCTTCGGATCGGTGAGCATCGGCCCGTTGCGGCTCACTTGGGGAGTGAATCATCGGACGGAAGATCTTCCTCTCTGTCTCTCCTCCTCTGTGTATATCTGGCTGTAATAAAATGAATAAATCTTTAAAAAAAAAAAAAAAAAGACTTACATCTTGTCCACAAAAGCTTGGGAAGTCTGGCCCACCACAGGGCTAGCCCAGCCTCCAGGAAGTCCACTGACTTTTCTCTATGTCTCTGGCTCTGGCTGAGCACCAACACTGGCTACTCCTAGAACTTGACCAACCACCAGTACAGCCAGGAGCTATTCTGTTTAATTAAACTCAATTCTTTTTAAGATCATTATTTTACTAAAATATAAAAGTGATGCACAGGAAAACTGAAAATTAAAAATAAGTATGCATAAAATACAATTCTCAAGTTTTTATTAGAGTTAGCATATTGAAATTCTTGCATCAGATTTCTGTTTAAGCCTTTAGATGCTTAGTCAGTTTTTGCATCACATCAGACATGAAAGACCATTCCTGATGTGAATCAGTTCATGGACCACACTAGGTTGGTACTGGATACAGCATGCATCACACATATTTAATCATAAGTCCTTCCCTTTGAAACAATAAAGCTATGTTCAAGGAAACATGTTGGAAAGTGCCATTTTATTTTCGAAATCTGTTCCATTGGTTTTCCAAGTTTAATGGCTATAAGCAAAAATTAGTGTGAATTAATTGTCAAAGAAGAAAGTTGAATTCACTCATTTTAAGACAAAAGGGTGAACATGGTTCAAGTGAAAGCACACAAACTTAATGCTTGAGCTTGGCATGTGAGGTGCACAAGACAGGGTGAGTTAGGGAGGATTGAAAAGATTTTCTTTGATATTTGCAAAACCCAAATAAAGCAAAAACTAGTTAGGAAGAGAAGAGAAAAACTGTGCAACATTTGCTTATATTAGAGTTTATTTAAATAAATTACCATAGTAAGGAGATGGATTCTTACATCCTAGATATAGTAGCATTCTGTATAAACCCACAGGGTTCAATTGAAATTCTATCACTGTGATTAGTTTCACTTCTAATCATTTTGGATCAATAATGTCACTTCTAGTTGACTACTCTCTACCTAGTACTGTGCCAGATTCTATATCTTTTCAAGTCTAACAGTATTTCACAACATGAAAGAGAAATAAAAGATTTCTTAATAGCTGTTGGTATTTGCCTAAGGTTTTGTTTCTTGTCAGAAATGTTAAATTTTAAAATCACAAAACAGAGTTTAAAGAAACGTGCTCTTAAAAAAAAAAAAAAGAAAAAAGAAGGAAACAAAAGAAATGTGCCCTTGTCTAGTAAGAAAGATAAACGGCGAAATCCAATTCAAAGGATGAGCCAGTGGAAAAGTTTTAAGACACAAAGGGAGATATATTCGGTTGGTTTTGTACTTTTACATTGTTGCTGAAACCCAAACCAAATTACCTGAATACAGTTTCAGAAATGAGTGCTTCATATAGCAAAATATTTTCAACAGAATTTTAAAAGACAGAATGGTGTTTCTGATTGTCTCTCACTCTTCACAATGGTGTTAAAGAAAGGTAGAAACTCATGCTGCACATGCATATAAAAAGCACTTGATTGATGACACCCACAATTGCAATGTGCATTATAAGAGACAGAATGGATTGTTCAGTTTCTGGATCTTTTTTAAAAGAGAAATCATTATTGCACACAACATGAATGAATCTGAGACAGGGATATCACTGCCAATATTTGAGGTTAGAATTATCATTCATTATCCTTTCAACAAAACTGCCTTAGTAGGCTGCAAACTCAGAGCCAATAGTGGAGTCAGAAAAAAAAAACCAAAACAGATAACTTTTATTGAGACCATGTCCACTTACCCAGGAATCTTAAAAGTAAAATGTTGTTGGTTCCAGCTGACCTTTTCTCTCCTGTACTCTTCTTACTTTTACTAATATCCCATTTTAACACTTGAAAAGGTCATTGTCTTACTGCAGTGGGACACACAAGAATTGATAATGACTACAGAAATTTTACCTTCATGGAGCTGTGCTACAGGTTGCTGGCATTGTGATGTAGGCAGGAGAGCCCTTCAGAAATGTGTTATAAGTGGTCACCAGAGAGGTACCAAAATATCGATCTTGTCCTCCCAATTTACCTTCCACTGAATGCTGTCCTACCCAAAACCTCAGCCTTGGAATTCCAGTTTCTGTTAAGAAATGATCTCCTCATAATATCAGTCTATCAGTCTCTTTCTTCATTTCTTAATAGATACAACAATTTTAGATAGGCAAGTCTACAGCTCAGCAAGTGGGAAGTTCTGGCAAGTGGGAGGATGGGGAGGAGGGAGGTAAGAAATATCGTATCCATTGAATACGTACGGAGAGAACAATGAATGGTGAGGAAGCAAAAAGAGGAAAAGGACAAAGAGGCTTAAAACGTATCACAAGGGGAGGTAGGAACCAAAACCCAAGATGTAGGCATGTACAGCTTTGTCTGTGAAGTACCTAGCCCATACTACTCTATACCAGATGATGAACTCTTTCCTTTCCCTTGGTTTAGGAAATTCATTTACAACATAATAAACCTGAACTGCACTTTCTACTTCATAGTTTCCAATTAATATGCACTTCTTAAATATTACCCTCAACATCTCAAAATTAGAGGGACAATATTACATTCTGCAATACAAGCCAGTGGCTTTTGTATCTCACCTGTTCATTCACATTTTCAAACACTGGGTTGACAGTGCTACCTTGAGTCTGCTTAATAGGTAACCTGTGTAGCTATTACCTCTGTCCTCCTAACATGGAATAAAAGTAAGGTGGTGTTATTTCCACTCAAGATTTGAGGAAATCCAGATACAACGTGAAATGCCAGGGTCTACATCAAGAAAAAGAACCCCTGGGCTCCATCATCACTAACTAATGTTCTATGAAATCACAAATCCAACTCTTAAATGTAATACAAAATACTGTGAACGCCATTTACATAGCACTGAACTATGTAGCATTCTATGAAGGGAAGGGATGGGATGTTATCACTGCTGCATCACAGTATCCATTCATAAAATGAGATACGTGTTAGGTGTTCAGTATTTATTAAATCTTTGAGTATGCAGAAGACAAGTTAAGAGAAACTTAAGAATACACAAAACATGAAATATAAACAGATATTTATTTAAATTTTCATAAAAATCAGGGTTCCTGGCATCAGCATATCATCTAATAGGTACCTCTGTTCCATGTTCAATTTTCTCCTACCAGATTGTGGCTGCATCTCCAGTGAACAGTGAGTGATATGCTAAAGGAGATTCACTCTGAACTGAGGTACCCACTTGATGCATGCCCTAAGACTTTGATAATGATGCCAAGTTTCCTCTGGCCACATACACATACAATCCTGAACTATAAGGCAATTAACGCTTCCAGAGGAATTTTTGATGCTGGCAAGTAAGACCCTGGGGAGAAACGCCCCCATCCTCTCTTCCCAAAGGAGACAATCTGAGAAAGTAGTCTGCTTATGCCCAGGAGGATGATTTAGAGGGTAGACCTTGTCCCCTACAGAAGTAGAGCACATCCCTACCTGAGACTCTTTGTTCTTTCACTTTTCAGCACCTACACTCCTGTGTCTCAGGATTATTTTCTAAAGAACTATTTACACTGAGTTCTTGACTTGGACCCACTAAAATCATCTCTAAAGACATATGTGGATAAGAAAATATCCCATCACAATGAGTGTGGTAAAGGTATTAGTGGATGAAGTATGGTGCTCAACTGATTAGAGCTAGCATGAAGCCCACTTATTCAGGTTATGCCGGGTTATACTACCTGTTACATAGTAGCTGCTCCAAGCTCTCAGGGACTGCAACAGTCTGGGTCCATCAGCCTATCAAAACCTGGAAGATGCCTCACAGCCCAGCAACTAAAAGAATAATGCCAGTGCCTCCCAAGAATTCATGTCAGTGCTACAACTTCTGTTAGAGCTTACTGATAGCATCCACATTACAATGATTGTAAAACAATGTTAATATCATCCCTTGCTATAAGAATTTATAAGAATGATATATAATTTTAAACATATAGGAAGTGAGCATCAGGGAAGATATGCCTGAAGAAATGATACTGAACTTGCATAAACCTTGCACAAAGAAGAGCTTGTATGACTGTCTAACAAGAAACCATAGCGCTTCAGAATAGCTTAAAGAAATCCAATGCAACTGGCCAGAAATATAAACAGGAGCCAGATCATGAATGTCTCTTTGGCCATTTTAAGAGCTGACATTTGGGGGATGGTGGTGAGAATGGTGTTGTGGTTGATCAAGTAAGGCCATGCCAAGAAACATCCACATTGAACATGGCACTGGTTCATATCCAGGCTGTTTCACTTCTGATCAAGCTCCTTGCAAACTTGTGTAGGAAAGCAATGAAAATGACCCAAGAGTTTGGGCCCCTGCAACACATGTGGGAAACCTGGATGAATCTCCAAGCTTCTGCGTGTCCCAAAGCTAGCTGTTAAAGACACCTGGGTAATGAGCCAGTGAATGGAGTGTGTGTGTGTGTGTGTGTGTGTATGTGTGTCCCTCTCTCTGTAAGTCTGACTTTCAAATAAATTTTTTAAAACAATCTGAACTTTTTTCCAAAGCCACTGAACTAAGAAAGGCTCCAGTCACAGAGATCATGGTGATTCCTGCCACCTGTACCTTAGGGGAGTGAAGTGTTTGCTGAGGACTGAACGAGTCCTTTAAAAACCTTTCTTTTCAGTGACTTTCCCTAAATAACAGCAGCAAACACCTACTGGCTGCTTGCCTCTGGCATGGGGAACTACTCTAATTAATTTATTTATATGAAGTCATTGAATCCTCACAACAAACCTGTCAATTAGGTCCTATTATTATCCCTACCTCATAGGTGAAGAATCTGAGTCAGGGAAAGGTTAAGTGATTTGACTAAGGTGACAGTGCTAGCAAGTGGCAGAGCTGGCTCCTTAATTCCCATGTTCTACACATTAGGCAGGCTAATCGGATTCCAAATGAAGGACATGCAATTCAGAAGCTGTTCCACAGAGTGTTTGTCTCAGGGTTGAAGCTGAGTTTCAGTACAGTCCATCTAGCCTGATTAATAATGAGTGAACCGAAACTCAAGAGTCAATTATAGGACTTTGAGTCTAAAAACAAAACATATTTGGTCTGTGAATCCCAAGGCAAAGTGATGAGCTTCACTACATCATAAATACATAATGTACAGAAAATAAAAAAAAATTCAATGGTCAGTCAATGATTGACATTACAAAGAACATATCTGGGATTTGGAGAGTAAGCGCAGAAGAAAAGATTAAAATATTTATAGATCTCAACTTCTCATTTACTAGTGAATGCCAGTGTGAGTCATTCAAATATCCTTAGGAAATAACACAACTATGGAAGATAAATTGTAGAGACCTTGCTTTAACATATGGGAGACATGCTTTCCACACCCTGGAATTTAGCAATTACTGATAGAAAGGCAAGTTGAAATATAACTACTAAAATATAAGGAAAGATACCGTAAATGCTCAGTGAGATTCAAGAAGCCTCACAGGGCAGAGTAAGAGAAAGCAAGATGCAGAACACATACTTTGAGGTGCATCTTCAGAGAGAGGTGGGCAGATGGGACTGCTACAAAGATATAGAAGCGAAAATGAGGAGGAAGGAAATATTTTGTAATTAAAAAAGCAAATAGATCCAATTGATCTATGTAGAAGTAGGGAAACTAGTCAAGCATGCCTATTCATTCTATCTATAGATTGGTATCCATGTCTCCTCTACCACAAACATCATGTTACGAACTGCAAAGAGATACACCAGTTGCTGTAGAAGAACATGCCTCTGCCACAATGGGGTTTATTTCCACAGGTAATGAAAAACAAGAAAAGAAAAAAGGCAAACAAAATAGTTGTTGAAGTAAGTAGCTTTATGCCTGTTAAAGTACATATGATAAACACAGTGAAGGGCTGCAATACCAGACAAAGGCATTTGAACTTCCTGCTATAGGAAACAAGTGAGAATCCAAATGATTTTTTAGATACTTGGTCTCAGGATGGAATGCAGAAGCAAAGAGGGTAGTCAGGAGGCCACTTACTCATTCGAGCAAGAGAACTAACATGCACTAAAAAGTATATGAGGAGTCTTCAAAAAGTTCATGAGAAATGTGTACTACCAAAAAACATGCACCTTTGAATTCATTTCCCCACAAATCATTTGCAGTATCCCAAATATGAGAGAAAATGCACGGAATTAAATAGAGGACCTGAGGGCACAGTTAGATGCAGTAAATGAAGGACATGGAGGAAGATGAAGGACAGGGAGGTTTCACAGCTGTCACTTGCTCAACCCAGGAGAGCAGCAGAGCTGCTAGTAACAGTAGAACCAGAGAACATGGCTTGAAAAGGGAAACAAATTTTGGGCCTGGTGCAGTACCTAGCGGCTAAAGTCCTCAACTTGCACACATCAGGATCCCATATGGGTGCTGGTTCTAATTCTGGCAGCCCTGCTTCCCATCCAGCTCCTTGCTGATGGCCTGGGAAAGCAGTGGAGGACGGCCCAAAGCTTTGGGATCCTGTACTCACATGGAAAACCTGGAAGAGGCTCTGGGCTTCTAGCTTTGGATCAGCACGACTCTAGTCATTGTGGGATTGGGGACTGAATCAACAGATGGAAGATCTTTCTCTCTGTCTCTCCTCTCTGTACATCTGACTTTCCAATAAAAATTTTAAAAATAAAAATAACTTTCTTTAAAAATGGGGGAAACACATTTTAAATCCTGAGAATATATATTTGAAAGCATCTAATTATCTATTATGATCAATATCTGAGTGCCTCTCTTTTACTAGGTACTGTTGTCAGTGCTTTGTACAGGCAGATAAAAGGCCTATAATTTGGATGATAAATCTGAACTGAAAAAAGAGCTGTATGTGAACTACAGGTACAGATGCAGATTTGTGTATATATAGAGAGAGATACAGATACAGATATATTGAAGCTCTAACGAAAGAAGGACGCATATCTGACACTACACCTGTCACTGCGATCTCCTTCACTTTTAGATTTTTTTTTCCTTAAGCAGGACACAAAGAATGAGCTGGAGAGGGATACTAATTGCCTTCAAAAACATTTTCCATTAGGACTGCACCTAGATTTTCATAGGAATTCCTAACACACTTGTTCTAACAGCTTTCAGTAAAGAGCCTATATTGTGTTGCCTATTTCTTATTCCCTCTTCCTGCATGCAAGCCTGGAAGCCCAGAGGAAACACCAAGAGATGCCAACAGCATTGTGTAAGAAAGATGTTTAGATATCTTTATAAGATTACTCTATTTTCCTTAGCTAAATCTTGGTATTTGTTAACTGATTAACTCAGTCCTTCACGGAAAACATGAAGGGGAGGCAGGAAGATCCATTCTCATTTACCCACAGTGGCTTACCTAGGCCATTACAGCCTGGACTTCAGCATCCACATGAGTTCACTCACTTGACAGCAGTTACAGGAAGGGTCAAGAGTAGCCCCATCATCTGACTACAAACATCTCTTCCCATGTTTCTGCCTTTATTCCGCTGTGCTGTCTGGGCTTGTTTTAAATCACTGCAATGAAAGATCTACGGTGCGAACAGGTAGAGAGGAAACAAGACCACTGTTTAGATAGTTATTGAAATCACTCAGGAAATACACAGGAGCTCATCATGCTATTTTCTAGATTTCTTCATCTGCTCCTATTTCCTATCACCAAAGAAAACATTCCTCATTTTAAATGTATTCCTATAAGCAGACCTGGGCTTTGATGCAGCTGTCTTCCAAAAGAAGCAGAAAGAAACTGTCAAAAAGCCAGTGTTCCCAAGGGCTGTGTCTGGAGTTAGCCGTAGGTTGTATCCTCCTCACAGGGGACTTCAAGGAAAGACCAACTATGCACCTTTACTCCCATGTTCTCAAAAAGAATTGCAATAAAGTCACACAAACCCAGCACAAAAGGTGAAATAAATCCCTAAGTGCATTGTGAGCAGGAATCGATCAACATGAGTTCGGAGATGCTGCTGAATTTATGAAAGGCAAGAAAAAAAAAAACCAGAATCATACTGCAGTCTAACCTGAGCAAGGAGCCTCCAAGGAAATGTCAGGGAAGGTGGGAGTCACTCTTCCCATGGAGCACAGAGGTCTCCTCAACTCGTGAGCCCCATGTCCTAAGGAATGGAACACAATGTAGAGTAACTGAAGGCAGCATAGCACACCTGTCTACCCATAATCCTGTACAGAGAGTCCAGCAGCCCCGATGTGGGATTCTCAAGGGAAAGCAGCAGATCAATTCTAGCCCACGGGTACAGAATTCTCAGTCACCCACTGCAAGAACAAGGCAAGGACCACAGCTTAACAAGTATTGGGAAGAGCTATATCTTAATATCATAAGGATGTTTGCTTGTGATATTCAGATATTTGTTTCATAATAAATTTTTTAGATATATTAAATTCAATAAAAGCAAATTATACTTAGAAAATACAATACAAGCAAATATTACCACAGACTATAAATTCAAAATATTCAATGACAGCCTTAGAGTAAGCTCATAATCTGTATAGATAAATATGAAAACAGATTAATTCAAGTAAATTAAAGTACACTGACCCCCTATTATTGAAAATAAAAAATCCATACATTTACAAATAAGTATAGAAGAAAATTAAATTATATGCCATTTGCAGGAGATAACAATTAGCAGCTAATAAAATACAGACATGACATTAAGACATATCTAAAATAAGATTGCCAACCTTGAACAATAAAAGCTTTAGAGGCACAATCTAAAATGTTAGGGGAAGAAGAAAACATAGTAATATTAATGTCAAAATCTTTGATTTTCCAACACTAGAGCTATTGATTATTTCCTCCAGCACATTGCTTGGAAACAACCATTTGTATGATATAATTTTATTTCCGTTATTGTTCCCAACAGCTAGTTTTTCAAACAGCAAGTGCAAAACAAACCAGATTTGAAAAGTTTTGGATATTTTTTCTAGTGGGTACTAGTAGACAGAAACCTCAAAATAGAAACACATTAAAAAAAAAAAAGATCAATTTGATCAAGCAAGGTCTGATTCCAGAAAAACCATACTTCAAATTTGGTTCAGCATTTATCTAAACATCTTGGAATCCATCTCAAATTGGCAGCTCAGAGTCCACAAAAACAGCTCCTGGCAACCATAAAAGGGTTGCACACTGAGAATTATGACAAGCTCCCGAAAAGGCATTCCATTTGTCTGGGTCCACTAAGTTTCATTGGAGTTTGAACAATCTTTTGGAAGATAAATGCCTTATTTGAGATAGAGAGGCTGGCTGATAGAAGCTGATAGAGACGACAGATTTGGACCAGCCATCATCCCGGTGTTAGGAGAGCATCAAAGCCCCGCTAATCCCAATAGCTTTGAACTACCTGGCTTCTGTCTCTCCCTCCCTCAACCATGGGGCTTCTAAGAGCCTCCAGCCTGGCATGTAAATTCACATGATCAGTCTTCTCAGTGGCTAAGTCTTCACTTTAAACAAGTGTGGAACAAAACTTACTATTTGCATATTCTTGAGAATGTGTTATTTTAGAGCTTCCTGAAGGTTAATATTCTTTCACCTATTAAAAAGAATGCTGGTTTCAGTGATGCGGGCTTGCAGCCAGGCAGCCCACACTGCTTATTTGCTGCCGATTTTAATAATAGAATCACGCCATAATGAAACCTTTTAACGTATGGTAATTTAATTGCAGAAACCCTGTCTGTTTCAACAAAAGCCTTCCATAAGTAGCTTTAGAGATTAAGTTATGGGAGGTGACTCTCATGCCATCTCCCTGTGGATGTGTATCACAAGCACTCCATCCCTGCCATTCTACACTGATACAAAAGCAGGCTCAGATCTCCTTGACTCAGCTCAGAAATTAAAACTTAGGTTTATAAACCTGTGAATCATTCTGCACAGTTGAGGGAGTTAACTTTCAACCAACCTCAGAACTTAATAATCTTAACTGTGTCGAGAATCACAGAACAGGGAATAGGAGGAATCTTCAAACGGCCACACTAATAGATGTGATGATTATGCAGTCATAACAGCCAAAATGTATTGGGTGTAAAATATTGATTGCTAACTCTACCAAATACCTGGCTTTGCCCATCAAAACAACTCTGAAGTTGGAGGTCTTCATTATCCAAGTTTTATAGAAGGTTGGGCTAGGTGCCCATCTTAGATTTGTGGGGCTGCTGTAACAAAGTCTCACAAACTTGGTGCCTTACACAACAGAAACTTAGCGTCTCATGGTTCTGAAAGCCAGAAAACTGAGATCCAGGTGCTGGCAGAGCTGGCTCCCTCTGCAGGCTGTGAAGGAGGATCTGCCTATCCTTGAGATTTAGATTTGCAAATACCAGATAGAGGGACTCCTTGGGACTTTGAATGGTCCATTCTAACTCAATAGAAGATGATGATTTTTGTGAAAGCAGCTACAAGACATCTTTCCCCTTTCAAACTGCTGCAGAGGTATGTGGCTAGTCAATGATTCTGAGAATCAATTCCAGGAAATATCAACTTCCTCACGTATTATACCCAGCCATGGGTATGAACTGGCATTCAAGGTCATTCATGGAAAGTCCGGTAATGAACAGAGCGTGCCTTAGGTATCTCTCCTGATGACAGCAGACCCCACGAGTACCTTAAGAGCCAACATCAACTGCAAAGTGTAACACACAAGAGACCACAGATTATAGACTGAGCATCAAAAAGTCAATGTGCACAGCAGGGGGCATTTGCAAGAGAAAAACAGTATGTGGAGAATGAAGCAATCTACAAGCGGACACATAATGCATTTATTGCTTTTCCCCATATGCTTATCATTCTATAATTACAATCTCCTTAGAAATTGTGAAGCTCACTTTTACCTCTTTTGCAGAGATCTAAAACAGAGTTGAACTTCCTACAGCAAGATTATTTGGAAATGTGTCTTCCACTGTGAGTAATCTCTGGAGTAGATTCATCTCAACACAGAAAGATTACCATATGGGCAATAATCCTCACGCCTACCTTTCTGGACTAATAGGAGGGCAGTGGATGCTTTAGGAAAGCAGAAAACCATAACCTTGCTGCTACCCACAATGCACCACAAAGAAACATTCTTACACCAGAGTTGCATTGTACTATCTTTCAACATCAATAGCATTTGTTAGAGCAAAATGTTCTAAAGAAAGATCCTCATTTTCCGTAAGCATTGGCTAGGGTTCTGTTCAATGTATCATGCCATGTCATGAGTCTTTTCCAGCATCCCCAAAAGGTAAATTGTTAACACTTAACAGAACTGTTTCAATAAGGGTGAGGTTTGTACTTCCAGACTTCGCATGTCTACATGACTTGTCCAAAACATTACGATCTTTGGAAAGATGGAGTCATTCATTCCAAGGTCACTGCTGGAAACTGGAACCCTTGTCCTCCATCTTTTTTGTCAGGACTTGGTCTGCCTGCTTCTTTACTACAATATCCATCTCTACTACACTCCCTGAATTCAGTTCCAGCTGCAATTTTTTAATTTTTATTTTTATGCTACAGTTCCACAGGCTCAGGAATTTCCCTTCCACCCTCACCATTATCCTTCCCTACCATTGTTTTCCCCCATATTAGTACAAGTATAGTCCTTCAGCAACAGTCACAAGTCTATATTCTGCTATAAAGTGTATCATGGCATTGTAGGTATAGACAATGGTAGAAAGTGCAGCCAATTGTCAAGACATATTTAACAGTTTCATAAGGAATGGGTTGTTGAAACCATTGTTATCTCGCAACTCAGCAAGGCACTGTTACCTTATTAATCAGGTGAGCACTGTGTACTTCATTTAATACAGGAGTACTAAGTGTTTACTTTTAATTGCTCCAAGCATGCTCAAGAAATCTAAACTTTGGGAGGTTGGGGAATTATATCCTTGTCCAAGGGGAGAGAAAGCGATAATTCCTCTTGCTTGTTCATATCAATCCTCCAGGTTCATCAAATGATAGAAGGACAAAATCTTGCACAGCATCAGCCCAACTTGACTGCCTTCCCCCTCCTCCTGTCCTGACCCCATTACGCTCAAGGAACTCGAGAAACCTCTGCTGTTTAATTTCTTTTGCTAGCTCCAATTGACTCTGGAGCAGCCCTGAGAGGATGAATAAAATGAGGTTTTCTGCAATCTTCCAAATCTATCTCCAATCTACCTACAGGGAAGGGCACTATGTAGATTCCAATCTTAAGAATCAAGCAAGTCTTGGGCCCAGTGGCGTGGCCTAGCAGCTAAAGTCCTCGCCTTGAATGCCCCGGGATCCCATATGGGCGCCGGTTCTGGTACCGGCAGCTCCACTTCCCATCCAGCTCCCTGCTTGTGGCCTGGGAAAGCAGTTGAGGACAGCCCAATGCATTGGGACACCGCACCCGCGTGGGAGATCCGGAGGAGGTTCCAGGTTCCCGGCTTCGGATCGGCGTAGCACCGGCCCATTGCGGCTCACTTGGGGAGTGAATCATCCGATGGAAGAGCTTCCTCTCTGTCTTTCCTCTATGTATATCTGACTTTGTAATAAAAATAAAAATAAATCTTTAAAAAAAAGAATCAAGCAAGTCTTAAACTTGGACTATTTTTAGTGAAGATTGCTGATGTGAAAACTCTACCACAGGACCTGAGTGGGAGAGGGGGTGCTGGTCTTAGATCTGTTGTTTGTGAGAACATAAGATGACTAAGAAAGAATCAGGGAGGACAGAGCAGTCAGGGCTCAGGAGAAAATAAAGACTAGACCAAGAATCTTGGATGGCTTCAGCCCTAAATAGATTTTTTCTCCCTTGATTGGATTCAAGTGTATTTCCCATACTTCCAACTTAACCAATACCTTTAGTTCCAGGCTTACTGCCATGGGAAAATAGTTGTTTTAGTTCTGGTAAATGAATTCAGGCCACTCCAGAATCCAATTGATGTAACATGTTTTTCCTAACTTGTTTCTGGTTGTTCTCTCGCAGCCTGGTGAAAGTCTGCTTCTCAGGATGCAGGCCTGGGACCCATCTTACTTTGCATAATTAAAAAACAATCCTCTGAACATTTTTGAGTGCCTCCACGGGCTGAGCCTTGTACTAAATACTATCTGTTAATGCCACTCAAAGGATCTGTATAAAATAGAGGTCAAAAGTTTGGATTTGCAACTAGAGACCATTATGTCTAGTGAAATAAGTCAGTCCCACAAAAAGACAAATATCATGTTTTCCCTGATTTATGCTAATAAATAAAATTAACATTTTAAGATTTGATTATTTGTATAGTCCTTGTATATAGTCTTGAGAACAAGTGGTATTTTACTTATCATTTGTTGAATTCCCTAAAAAAGGAAGGTGGGAATGAGGAAGGGAAGATGGTAGGATGGGAAGTGCCACTGTATTCTTGTAACTATATGAAATACTTGAAATTTGTTCCCTTTTTATGATTACATCTTTTTAAAAGTCTGGATTTTATAATCAAGCCGACTATACAAGTTCACATCCAAGATCTGTATCTTCTGGGTGAACTTGGGTTAAAATTGGTATCATAATGATTCCTTCTTCCTGTAACCTGAGAGAGATTAAATAAATCAAAAAGCAGTTGGTACAAGGCTTGACAGTTACAAGTTTTTAAGTAATGCCTGAGATGCTAGGGATGGCCCCAGTGTCACAAATCAAAAGGCAGTGAACAAAATACAGGACAAACTGAAGGCAGAGACATGAGATTTGGGTACCTAGAACCTTGAACTTGTCTGTAAACCCCACTGCTTCTCTGTGTAACCCTCACCTCTCCAACACAAACCTGGAAATAAAAATAAACAACAGAAATAAAAATGAAGCAATAAATCTCCCCCGTCACCAATGCAGGACAAGAAAGCCTTCCTGTGACTGCAGGCAGGAGACAGATCCAGCTCCTCCTGCCAATCTGCCCCTGTCTCCGAGGGTTTCACCAGAGGGGCTGCTCACCTGTGTGGGCTCTGGAGCACCACAGTGTTCTCCACAGCTCCCGGCTTACAGCACTGACCGTTGCTCATGTTTCCAGAGTTGGCTTGTCCTAAATTGCTCTTCCAGCACTCAAGGACACCAAAGTGTAATACCTCATCACCTCCACACCACACTGTTACCTGCCTTACCCTCTATTATTAAACCTTAGCACAGAAGAGGTCTGTGTTCTTGGGCCACCCAAAAATTCCAGGTGAACCACATCTGATGATTGCCTCTCTCCTGAGATCACAGAACTGGAGACAATGGGATTGCAAACGCATTCATCAGCCATAGACCAATCTTAGGTTCTTGATTCTATCACCATTGAATGTTAACTCCTCCTGCCTCAGATACTGCCTCCACCTGTGAGGTTGGTTGGGTGAACTTGGGTTAAAATTGGCACTTATTTCCTGCCTCCTCCCCCACAAACTTGGAACTAAGTCACTAGAAGATAGCGTAACAGCCTGAATATGTTCTTACTATGAAACAGCAAAACAAAAAACAAAAAACAAAAAAACCAGCTGTTTTATCAACTAGCCCTCTAGATCTGTCAATTTTAAAAAAGATGGATGTCTCTTTTTCTTTAAAGATTTGGTTTTGTTTGTTTGCTTTTTGAAAATCAGAGTTACAGTGAGAGGGACAGAAAGAGATGTTCCATCTACTGGTTCAGTCCCCAGATGGCCACAACAGCTACAGCTGGGCCAGGCCAAAGCCAAGAGCTTTATCTAGGTCTCTCACAGGGGCAGCAGGGGCCCAAACACTTGGGGCATCATCTTCTGCTTTTCCAGGCCATTAGCAGTGATGTGGACTGGAGGTGGAGAAGCAGGAATATGAACTGGCATCCATATGAAATACAGGCATCACGGGCACAGGCTTTACCCACTGTGCTTACAATGCTTGCCCCTAAACTGTTTTAATTCATGTGTTTCTTTTCATTGCTTTATGATTATAATGGTGTTTTGTTTTCCTGAGTTTCTACTAAAGGATACTGTTGAAAAATCTTACTTTAAAAATTTTGAGATTTCAAGTCAGGCAGAACAACTTGGTCCCCAGGGCCAGAGTCTGAGCATGGAAAATATCTCTGCTTCAATTTCTGTAAGAGCAAAGGTGGGGGAAGCACAAGGAAAACCAGAACAATAGAGGCTGTGGATCTTTTCCCACTCAATCTTGTCTTGTTATATTTGTCAGAAATGGTTTAGAAGAGTTATCCAAGGGGAGTACCCTATCTCAAATTATGTACAAGTATTTTCTCATGTTTGTCAGAAACTCCATACTTCAAGGCCATTCCAGAATTCATGTAGTGTGCGCTTATTGAACAGTTTCTAAATTAACAATAGATGGCTGTGACTTTTTAGATCTTTAATCCATTGCTTAACTGTGCTACTGTCTTACACCTCCAGAACACCTCTGCTTGCTGATGCATCAATATCAATGGTGATAGTTACACAAAACTAAAGGGATTGCAGATTGAGATGAGACACAATGAGATTTCAGATGAGATTGGAAATTAAGTGGAAAGCTGATGAAATGAACCCAGAAGCTAATGAAGGGGATCCAGGTGATTGGTTGAGAAACCACTGCAAGGGCAAGAAAAAGAAGTCAAGTCTCTCAGTCTTATCACTTAAATTGCCTTACAACCTTGTGATTATTTTTTTACTCCCCAAGTGGCCACAATGGCCAGAGCTGCACCAATCCAAAGCCAGAAACCCGGAGCCTCTTCCAGGTCTCCCACGTGGGTGCAGGGTCCCAAGGATTTGAGCTATCCTCTACTGCTTTCCCAGGCCACAAGCAGGGAGCTGGATGGGAAGCAGGGCTGCTAGGATTAGAACCAGAGCCCCTATGGGATCCTGGCACTTACAAGGCAAGGACTTTAGCCTCTGGGCTACCTCGCTGAGCCCCCTTGTGATTTTTTTTAAAGCCAATTAACATGCAAATCCTTATGTATTTTTATTTATTCAAATAACTTATATTAAGTAACTTGCCCTATGTCAATCAGCTTTCAGTGCTAGGAATGCAACAAAATTCTCCTCTTTATGGTACTTAAATTCATAGGAGAAACAGGCAACAACAAGTAAAAGTTCAGCAATGACAGCACTGTTATGGAAAACAAAGTGGGGAAGAGGTTACAATACAATGGAACCTAAACAAGGGCTTAAATAAGATGCTCACAGGAATCCTGATAACAGAGGACCAAAAGAAGGAAGCATTCGAGAGAAGAGCCTTCCAAGCAGCAGTCACAAGTGCAAAAGCCCTGAGGTTGAAGTGCTATTCCAGCATAGAACAGAACCAAGGAGGTCCATGATGAGACGTGAGCAAGCAGGAGAACAGCCATGAGACTAGAGTGGGCTGGAAGCCTGTCAGCAGAAGTCCATTGGCTGAGTGAAGGGCTTTGAAAATATAGCCATTAGTGGATGCTGAGCATACTCCAAACAGATGGGCAGAGCTGATATATCCCTATTCCACAGCTGAGGGAACAAATTCAACTTGAACTCAGGGTTCCTTTATCCCAAATCTGGACAATTAACAGGCAAAGTACAGGTGATGATTGAAAAAATCTACCAGATGAATTTGAACAGACACATAAATTCTAGGAATCCATTGTAATTTCAAAAGGAAAAATAAGAACATTTATGTTGCCACTATAGTCTCCACTAAGCAAGAAATTCCACCATCAGTAATTTATCCCTTTAAATACTGCACATGTTTTTTTTTCCCATAAGCACAGTCTGGGATTTTTTTTTAGCAACATTACAATAGTCCATGCTAAAATGCTACAAAAATAATAAAATGTCAAGAAAGAGTAGAACAGTCATGAAAACAAATGAGTAGAAAGTGTCTGCTAACAGAATATTCTGAGCATTTGCTCTTGTAGGTAATAGGGTCGCTTATATGATAATTACCATGTTGATTTTTAGCCTCCTCAATAAAGGAAAGATCTAATCTACAGTAAAGATATACTACTATTAATAATCATAGATAATACACACATAATATCAACTATGTGTCAGTGTTCTGAGTATCTGAATTACTTATTCAAGTAATCCTCTTACGGACCCAACAATTTATCTATATTTTACAGATGAAGACACTAGAAACAGAGAGGTTACTAACAGGGTGATTTGTCATCCAACTAGTAAATGGTAAATCCAGGCTTCAAAGCCAACCAGTTGCTCATTCTATAGCCCATATCATTAGCTTCCATAATATGCTGCTTCTCTAAATGAATACTTCTTGAATTGTATAGATTTATAAATAAGCAAGTGTATTTTTCCCCTCAAAAAGCAAGCATTCTCTCAGGCACAGGCATTTGGGCAGTGTTTAAGACACTGCTTGGAGTGCCTGCATCGCATATTGTAGTGACCATGTTCAAGTCCCGGTTTTTCTTCCAAATCCAATTTTCTGTTAATATGGCTTCTGGGAGGCAACAGGTGATGGCTCAAGAACTTGGATACTTGTCTCCAGTGTGAAAAACACAGATTGAATTCCTGGCATAGCTCAGCCCTGAATAACGTATTTGCAGAGTGGACCAGCAAATACAATCAATCAATCAATCAATCAATCTCTCTCTCTGTGTCTGTCTGTCTCCCTCCATCTCTCTCTCCCTGCCTTTCACATATTGGAAAAAAAATCATTTTATTGATTTGGTTTAACTAATGATATAGAGCAAAACCAATGATATAAAGCACATTTTTCTCTAAAGGTACTTACTTTTTTTTTAGATTTTTGAGGACCATATCATCTCTGTTGAAACAACAGAACTCTGCCATAGTCACTTTACCTAGAGATACTCCATGACTGAATAAGCACACTGAGTGCCAAATAAAATTCTATTGACAAAAAAAGCAGGGGTAGATTTAGCCCACAAATCTTGGTTACCAGCCCGTCAAAATGAGCAACTTCAAAGTGAGATAAACATCTCACAAACACTTGACAGTTGTGATTGTGTTGTCCTTAAGTTGTAAAGTTCAGAAATGAAATGTCAGAGATACCTGTAGATGAAAGTTGCACATTATAATCCATGTCCTGCATCTCTGCTCTCGAGTTTCCATTCAGAATCTTGGAGAATCTTACCACATCTCTCACAGAAGAAATGAGTACACTGGTCCACAAATGTTGGAGAAAACCTATTTTTAAAATTTTTGGAGAGAATCAAGATGGTGGAATAGGGTAAGGACACATTTAAATGGATGGGAAAACATTTAATCAGGATGAAGCAGAGAGGACACATTCCAGGAAATAGGAGAGGACAGAACAACAGCACAGGGGTACCTGGAGACTGACAGAAACAGGAAACGAAAACAACGGTGTGGTGTTGCAGTGACTGATACTCCAGTGGCATTCAGCTAACTGCGACCTGAACTCCACCAGCAGCCACAACTCCACCAGCAACCAGGTGGGAAGGGACTTTCACTGGGAGCTTCGAAGGTGAACCCAGACAAAGAACTGTCCGTCCTGCTGGTCCGTTTGATTTGACCAGGAGCAGAGACAGAGCAGCAGATCCCAGATGGACAGTGTGAGAACAGGGTGCATTTCACAGCCCAGTCTGCCCCTAAGGCTGAATCAGGCGCCATTTTGCGTAAAGAGGCAAAGGCAAGGGAAAGGACTGAGCATATGCTGAGCTGGGAGTGAACTCATTTCTGACTCAGTGAACTGCAGCAACGCGGCATTCTACAGGTTTGACCCAAGACAGGTCTGGGTAGCAATCAGATCTGATGGCCAGTAGATCAAGAACTCTAGTAGTGGCACATCAGGCGCCATTATGTACACTGTGGCAATAGCTTTAGGACTGCAGGCGACAACAGTGAACTGCACATGTGCTGAGCTCACAAGAACTCACTGAGTTCAGTGGATTGCACTGGTCCCACAGGAAAATAATACGGACTGTGGCATCGTATGGGTTAAAATAGGTCCATGTGGCACACAGACATAACGTCCAACAGGTTCCAACAAGATCAGTGCCACCAACAACCTAACTATATAGGACACTTGGTGTCTCTCTAATCCTGGGACCTGCTCCAACCAGAAGTGGGAGAAAGGTTGTAGAGCAACAGTGCAGCCTCAGCACAGTATCACAGGAGGTGGAGAGTGGTGAGCCAGGAGTGTGGCTATGGAGACCACAGTGGAAATCTAACATAAGAACCTAGAGCTGGAACTTGCCGGAGGTTGTGGCACAATTACGTGCAAGCAAAGAGCTGTGTACCAACTGCAATAAGTAAAATCGCATTGTAGACCTGTGGGTGACACAGTTTAGAAACCTGCCCCAAGGAGAAGACTCTGCTAACCAGAAGTACAATGACCAAGAGCAAAAGAAGAGACAAAAGTACAATGAATATCACTGAAAGCTCCCCTGCAAAGGAGCAAAACCCTATGCCAACCTCAGAGTTCACTGAGGAAGACATCGAGAAAATGGGGGGCACAGAATTCGGAAAACTCATTATAAAGCTTCTGATCAACAATGAGAAGCACATACAGAGTTCAAAGAATTTAAGGAAGCAATAAAGCAAATCAAAGCTGATATATCAGACACTAAGAACACAGTAGAGCAAATTAAAAGTACAGTGGAAAGTCTCCAAAATAGAATGAAGCAAGCAGAAGAAAGAATCTCAGAATTGGAAGATATTTCCTGTCATCAGGGGAAAGCAAACAAAAAGCTGGAAGCAGAGCTGGATCAGGCCAAAAAAAGTATTCAAGAATTGAAAGACACTATTAAGAGGCCAAATCTAAGAGTTACGGGAGTCCCAGAAGGTGCAGAAAGAGAAACTGGTTTTACAACTATATTTAATGAAATAATAAGGGAAAATTTCCCTAATCTGGAGAAAGAATTGAGAAACAATATCCAGGAGGGGCACAGAATTCCCAACAGACTTGATCAAAAGCCATCTTCACCAAGACATATGATCATCAAGCTTTCCTCAATTGAACATCAGGAAAAGATCCTTAAATGTGCACGTGAAAAAAATCAATTGACATATAAAGGAATGCCAATTAAACTCACAGGAGATCTCTCACAGGAAACTCTACAGGCAAGAAGAGAATGGAGTGACATATTCCAAATTCTAAAAGAAAAAAACTGTAGGCCTAGCATAACATATCCGGAAAAGCTTTCTTTCGTTTCTGAAAATGAAATAAAATTCGTCCACAGTAAAGAAAAGTTAAAATTATTTGCCTCTTCCAAACCTGCCCCACAAATGATACTTCAAGATGTTCTCTTGACAGAGAAGAGGAATAGTACCCAACAAAACCAAAGGCAAGTGGGAAGAACATCCCAGTAAAATGACAACAGAAGACTAAACCAATGAACAACCATTCCTAAAATGACAGGACCAAAGTACCATCCATACATATTAACCCTGAATGTAAATGGCTTAACCTCAGCAAACATCATAGATTAGCAGACTGGATTAAAAAACAAAACCCATCTATTTATTGTCTAGAAGAGACACACTTCAACAAAAGTAAGCAGAAACTATATGACATGGGTTTTGTTGTTTTCTGTTAGTTTCATCTCTTCAAAACACTTTCTTCTGATTAAATCATTCAATGACTCATAGATCATACAGTAGCATCATTTTCTTCAAGAAGGTTCTTGATTTTCATTTCTTCAGCTACATGTTAGTCATTTAGTAGCATGTTATTTAACTTCTTGGTTTTGTTAATTTCTTTTTTCTCCCTGATGTTGATTTTGTTTTGTGGCTTTTCATTTAAAGGGATGTATAGTAGCTGTGTAATGGAGACTGTCATATCTAGTAACATGTCATTTAACTTCAAGGCATTGTAAATTTCTATTTTTCTTTCTATTATTGATTTTGTATTATGAGTTTTCATTTGAGGGGATGTACAGTAGCTGTGAAATGGAGACTGTCATATCCAGATGTGAGGATACAATGTAGTATGCATTTCTACTTCTAGACAAAGATGGACTTACAATGAAACTGTTTACTGTACCTTGACAACAAGATTCTGGACTCTCTGCCATTGTTCATGCCCACAATGATGGACGTATGACTGTGTATGAAGAACTATACTTTAGTAATGATATAGAGGAACTAGGTGGGGGGGGAGGAAATAAGGGAAATGCCAGGAGCCTATGGAATTGTATCATAAAATGATAATAATAAAATGTAAAAAAATCTCTTTAAAATTAAAAAAATTAAAATTTTTATTGATTTATTAAATTATCTAGCTTTTGAATAAAATGAAAATAAGCAGTTTTACAGAAAAGTATAAGAATCCAAGAATCAAAACATTTGGGAAGTACTACCATGGCCCCCTCAGACTCACCAGGAGCTCTGTCAGGAGGCCCACTGTGGTATAACTTGAAATAGCGGAAACTGGACAGGGCCAGTGCTGTGGCATAATGGATAAAGCTGCTGCCTGAAGTGCTGACATTCCAGTTTGAGTCCAGGCTGCTCCACTTCCTATACAACTGCCGGGGAAAGCAGCAGAAGATGGTTCAAGTCCTTGGACCCTTTCATCCACATGGAAGATGCATAATGAAGAGTGAGTGTCCCAAGTCTTCAAACACATGCCATCACAATGGAAGATGGAATTGGGTGGCAGTTATGGCTTGAGCGTGGGCAATCCACAGCTCCTCATCCCTTTGCCTCACCCACTCCAGTGTTATTAGAAACAGTCATGAGGCAGAGTTGTGATCAGCAAGGTGGAGCAGTGCAGTAAAGTCATATACCAGATAGGCTGCTTGGGCAATTCAACAAGGATCTGCGTGCCCAAGCTGTATGTAGCTTCATGTGGATAAATGTTCTGCTGCGTCTCACTGTTTCTCCTTCCCTCTTTGTTCTGGGACATCACTGGACAAAGGATTTTCAGGACATGGAATCCCACATGAGGCTTGATCACACAGTGTTGTCAGTCTGGGGTGCCTGATGGTAAAGGGGGAACTCCTCTGTGGGGTTACGGGATATGGCAGGACTTTTGACAGATTGCTACTAGGGTGCTTCCAAAGCATGTTTCTGGGCTGCTATGTTCCTTCCCATTTGCATGACTTGCCTTTTCTCTTCTGTCACATGCATGGGCTAACACCTACCTTCCTACATTACCTTGGTAGTGTTACAGGTGATGACAGCAACCTAAGTTCTTGTTTCACATCAAAGAACTTCCATGTGGATGTGGACATTGAGCAAATCAAGAATTTACTTAAGTGAGAAGCCTCCTGCTGAAGTAGTTGGAAAGGGAAGCCCCATGAGAGGAGTTACCCCCAGAGAAAACATATTTATAAAACCTTTATGTATTCTTACATATGATAGCAAAATTCATATAATCTCTTGGAATCTTAAATGAGTTTCCCTACATTTAAGAACAGCACTCTGAAAATAATCTGGACCTCTTAAGTCCTCACTGCAAATATTCACCGCCTCACTGATATGCTCTTAAAACCTCATTTAGGCTGTATCATTGATATAAAAGAAAAAGTTCACCAAATGCTTGATGTCAACTGCCAGAAAGACTTGACTAAGACTATCACAATCAGAACCACGGAAGGAAGACAGAACTCCACTGAAAGATAACAGGGAGATTTTTAAATACAAAGATACACTCATGGAAACCTGGTAGAGGCCCTGAGTTGGTTTCTGTGTTTTGTCCCCTGTACTTGATCACGGCAGAGAATAAGCTATTCTAAACTAGGAAAATTTATTAGAACTATAGGAGTAGAATATCTTGGAGAACCAGAATGTGAAACAGAGAGCTAATAAGGTACAATTATAAATGAAGTGGTAAACAAGGAAAGGGGGAGGAAAAGCAAACTATAAATCCATTACATGTCAGAAAAATCAATGTGAGAATTTCTTTAGCATTATTTAACCCAATATTGATTTTCTGTGTGTTTATGCCACCCCTTAGTCAGAGAAAAAGATTCTGGGTTTATTTCTTTTGGTGAGAGAGCCAAAAGAAGTCCTAGGTGAGCTAGAGAAAAGTTCCAAGGATAGCTCAAACAGTACCCAGGAATGTCCTCTCTTCACTCTGTCTCTTTAGTGTGCATGGCACATCTGGCAGGTTCCATGCTTTAATGGTGAGCACTTTGGACTCTGAATCCAGTATGGCACCTTTGTCCAATTGGTCAACCAACATTAATACATTATTATTATTAATTAGTTTTTTTTAACATTTTTCTCTAGAGAATTAGGGAGAGGTTTGCAAATATTACATCTACAACACTGCAAATACACCACATTACATAATTGCACGGTGTTTCTCTTAATTTTTCTTAATGGCTCAGTACATCTATGAGAACAATTTGAGCCAATGGAATGAGAAAATACAATATACCTCATGATTCCAAGAAACTTCTACTTTCTAGTTCCAGCCTGACAGGGGTCTAGGGGCTGGAATGGCAAACACTGAGAAACTGAAGCTGAGAGCATTAGAGAAGTTTCTGTATGAAACTTGATTCTGTAGAAAATTGAGACCTGCTGAAGACAGTTAGCAAAAGAACAATGCAAAGTGATACTTCACTGTAACGAACGTGGTAATGATAGGAAAAATGGCATGGATCATGAAAATTCAGGGGACATGTTGATTACCGCAGAGACCATGGGCATAATCTGTGTGCAGTCAATGTGATCTGATACTGGTAGCTGACCACAGAGACAGAAGGCAGAAATAAGGAAATCTGAAATACAAAATAGATAGGAATGTTCAGATAACCAGAAGCAAAAGAAAAAAGTGGAGATATTATACATTTCAACACTCAAAGGTAAAGAGGAAAGTCATATCAACAAAAATAGAGAAGTCAAGAATAATAATTAAATGTTAGGCAACAATAGCTGACATGTATTTGAAATGCTAATAGTAAAAAAAAAATAAAAAGAAATGCTAATAGTCCCAGCTGGTGAGATTAGAAAGCATTATTTCAGTTGCAAACTTTTATATAATGCAACTTTGCCATCTGAACTTTGGATTGATTGTCCTAGTGTAAAACTCTCTAAAAATTGCCACATCAAACAATCAGCTAAAGGAGAAATTTCTCTGTTATGGTAAAAATTGAAGAAATCTTCACTAACATGCCAGATTGTTCATTTTTTATCTCAGTATTGAACACTGGATGTTCACCCTTTTCATCAAGGGTTCGCGTCCAAAACAAAAGATAAAAAACACGTATGTCATTTTGGACTCTTTTAAATGTAACTGCAATATTGTAAATACTTTTTAGACTGATGCTAAAATAGTGTGCAATTCTCAATGTCAATCTATTCTTATTGTGAGAAAACAATCTACGTGAGAAGAAATCAACTTGTTTTTTTCTCCATGAATCAGAATTAGTTGTCCGGTCAGAAGCCCAAGGATACTAGAGATAAGTTGTCTATCAAATTATGATTTACACATAAGGGAAAACTCCAACTTTAAGGAGCATTAGCACCCATGAGGGTCTATGGCCATACGACCCTGAATGTGCCTGATCTCGTCCAATATCAGAAGCGAACAGGGTCAAGCCTAGTTAGTACTTGGAATAGGACACCAATGAGGCTAATGAACTTGGAAACTATGGGCTAAAGCTCCAGAGTTATGATTCATTTGTGATAGTCTACTGCAAACATGTGAAGCTTGATTTTTTTTTCTCTCAGGGACAGATTTAAGCATTCATTACAATATTTAAAGCAAAGTTTTCTGTTTTAAAATGCATTCTTCTTTTTTTAAAGATTTATTTTTATTACAAAGTCAGATATACAGAGAGGAGGAGAGACAGAGAGGAAGATCTTCCGTCCCATGATTCACTCCCCAAGTGAGCCGCAATGGGCCGGTGCTGTGCCGATCCAAAGCCAGGAACCAGGAACCTCTTCCAGGTCTCCAATGCGGGTGCAGGGTCCCAAATCCTTGGGCCGTCCTCGACTGCTTCCCAGACCACAAGCAGGGAGCTGGATGGGAAGTGGAGCTGCCGGGACCAGAACCGGCGCCCATATGGGATCCCGGGGCGTTCAAGGCGAGGACTTTAGCCGCTAGGCCACGCCGCCGGGCCCTAAAATGCATTCTTCTAAAGCCATCTCCTTCCTGAAAAATCTTTACCACATTCTTTGCCTGTGCTTTGTTTCCTCCATCATTGCAGATTGCCTAGACACAAGTGTGCAAAAACAGGAACATCCCTGCTTGTGATTCTGTTTCTTCAGACCACAGTTGGATGCATCAGAGCAAGTTCTGTGACACCACATTTTCACCAGAATGAAAAGAAAGTCAGCAGTATCTCCTCTCCATGGCAGCTCAAAGCCTCATGGAGACTCACTCAAGACAGTAGAAAGACTCAAGCCAGAGATTATATCATCACTGAATGAATCAGAAAGTAGGGAAGGAGCAATTTTAAAGGCATTTTTACTTACACCAAAAAATCCAAAGAAACAGAAAAGCCAGAAAAGGTTCAACCCACACTGAAAGGATTTTAAATAGGTATAAACTCAAACTATTTTTGTTGTTTGAGTATTATGTAAAGGCATACCCTTTTACAGGGAGCCATTTTGTACATAAAGTGTAAGAGTTACAAACATTTTTTTAAAAATAACTAAAATAGATCTTAGAAGTATGCAATGTAACTCTAAAAAACTATGCAGAAGAATGTGGAGACAGGGCCCAGAGTGGTAGCCTAGTGTCTAAAGTCTTCACCTTGCACGTACTGGATCTTATATGGGCGCCAGTTCTAATTCCAGCAGCCCCGCTTCCTATCCAGCTCCCTGCCTGTGGCCAGGGAAAACAATCAAGGATGGCCCAAAGCCTTGGGACCCTGTGCTTGTGCAGGAGACCTGGAAGGAGTTCCTGGTTTCTGGCTTCAGATCAGCTCAGCTCCAGCCATTGCAAAAGCTTGGGGAGTGATTCATCTGACAGAAGATCTTCGTCTCTGTCTCTCCTCCTTTCTGTATATCTGCCTTTCCAATAAAAATAAATCTTTTTTAAAAAAAAAAAAAAAGGATAAGGAGACAAAGACAGGAGAAGCAATTGTCCCAGAAGTCCACTGTGAACAGAGCTGGACCAAAACCCAGAATTCCATTCCAGGGGTATGTTCCAACTTAACACTTTGCCTGTGTGGGCACGTTCCTTGAGCCAACACTGCGCAGCCTTCTGTTCCAGGGATCGCAGGTCACCCGGTAGCTAAACAAAAGGCCAATAAATTGCATATTAAAGAGTAACTGTTGTTGCTGCATTTTTGAAAAAGATGTTTTCTCTACATACTCTATAATAAATTTTAGTAGTAACACACTCACATTTATGCATGATAGCACTTCCTTTAAAATGCTGTTATATTAGGGCCTGCACTGGGGCACAGCAGGCTAAGCCTCCTCACATATGGTGCTGGTAGAAGTCCCAGCTGCTTCACTTCTGATCTATCTCCGTGCTAATGGCCTGGGTTAAGTAGGTTCTAGCCCATCTCTGATTAGGTTATCTCCAAAAAGTCCTCCAGGCAAGCAAGGACACCTTGTACTAAAGAAGACAGACAGGAGGTTGGGTCCTGCTTTTACATATGTGACCTTAGTTTCATTCTCTAGAAATTTGCATGTATCAGCACCTTTGTTGAAGATCAAACCACAGATCAATCTTCAACACTTTGCTTTTGCACTGACTGAACTGGTAGTCAGAATTGGCTTTGTCCCAGTAAACTCCATGTAATTCCACACTCTCCTTCACTGATCCATGGAACAGGCAGCCTTTGCAGAATGTTCAGAATCTAAGATTCCAAGAGGGTCACTACAATTCCATTCATCTTCTTTCCACTATTGGACCACAACCTAATCGTGTCTACAGAGGTGGCTGCTCCAAGGGACCAAGAACATCTAAAGAGGGATGGACTTGTCCAGCCTTTAGCCATCACAGCACTTCCAATGTGAGGCATAAGCACGTACTGCCCCAACTTCTTTTTTTTTTAAAAGATTTATTTATTTTTATTACAAAGTCAGATATACAGAGAGGAGGAGAGACAGAGAGGAAGATCTTCCGTCCCATGATTCACTCCCCAAGTGAGTGCAACAGCCGGTGCTGTGCCAATCTGAAGCCAGGAACCAGGAACCTCTTCCAGGTCTCCCACATGGGTGCAGGGTCCCAATGCATTGGGCCATCCTCGACTGCTTTCCCAGGCCACAAGCAGGGAGCTGGATAGGAAGTGGAGCTGCTGGGATTAGAACCGGCACCCATATGGGATCCCGGGAAATTCAAGGCGAGGACTTTAGCTGCTAGGCCACGGCACTGGGCCCCAGCCCCAACTTCTTCTCCTAGCACAATTTCCCAAGTTTTCTCTTCCTCACACAGGTTTGAAAAGTCTCAAAAGTAAAGCTTTTAAAGCACCAAAGCATTTTTTCTAGGTTAATGCTCACATTCATCCTTGGTTTGAGCTTGACCTTCTCAATCCTTCCTCACCTTAGCTCTTCAACGCAATACTGCCAGTCTACCTTCTCTACACATGGTTAGTAAAACTTTGTACCCATTCTTACATATCCCTGGTGCATTTAATAGTCCAATGCCTTGTGTCTATGGTCTGCACAAGTGATTCGTGTTACCTGTCAGTTTGACAATGTAGCCTCTCAGAGCAGTTTAAACACTGAATCACAAAAGTCACCTGGAAGATATTTTTAAAAATGGCAATGTTGAGAGGTTTTTATAAATCTAAAGATACCTGAAAAAATAACCTTTGATTTGAAATAATTTGTTTCCTACATTCTCAAATTTTCAACATTTTACAATGTCTGAATTTTCTTTCATAGCATGGCAATGACAGAGAGCTGATGAAATAAATAATATCCAACCCTATGGGAAACCCAATTTTAAGAAAACAGTCTGTGAAGTATAAAAGTTTGGGAACCGTCATCTTGCAAGGCATAGAGGAAATTTACAATTCCCTTTCAGCTATGCTCAGAATGGAGCTACCTAAGCATTTAGAAATACAATCAGGGAACTTGAGAAAGTGTTGGTAGTCATTATTAATCCTCAACAAGGGTTGCCTCATCTCCCGGGAGCCACTATTTGCTCTTATTTTTGCTAACTTCATTCTTTCCTGTGGCCCCTCAGCTTTCCTTGGATAATAAAATGTTAATGGAAAAGATTGACATCACTATGGAGTAGAAGCTCTGAATGTGAAAACATTCATTTGCTACTTTGTTTCTCCTTTCCATAGCCACTGGCCACACCTTGAAGGGCACCCAAAATAAAGATGATAGACATCAGACAGCTTGAAAAAAACAAACCTTGGTTTAAGCCACTTATAATCTGACAGGTATAAATGTACTTTGAATGAGATGGGGAAAAAAAAAACATTTCAATGCAAGGTATTATTATTCTTTTCCTTAAAATTGAAGGCTAGAAAATAGACTCAAAAGAAAATTAAAAGGAAGTAAAAGGTTCATCTTAAGCGAAAGCCTTCATTTCACCTGGGTTCACAAGGAGGCGAGCTGACTGAGTATTGGCAGATCAATTAACACTGCATCAGGGGTAGACAGTGTGGAGGGATGGAACAAAATTACACCATACATATCAGGGCTGTTTGATCTATTCAAAACAAGACATTAGCAGGACCTCCCTCTTACCATGAGTCTAAGAAAAATAAATTGGAAGAAAAATAGCTCTGCTCACTAGAATGAAGCAGATGTAGGTGACATACAATACAAAAAGACTTACACTGCCCAAGGTTTCCACCTAGACAGAAAAATCCTGAAAGTATTTCTCTTATCTACTGGCTATGATGCCAAACCATATTCCTCTACATTGATCAAATGAAAGCATGCTCCTACTGTTCAAAGTCCTTCAATATTGAAGCTTCAGGTAGAGCTAGAAGCAGTAAGTGTGGGGGCAGGAAATGACAAGGAAGACCAAAAACAAATCTCTTCTTCCCTTGTCTGCCACTGGTACCACATTCCCTGGGCCTGCAAGGTCAGAAACACTGCCTTCATTCCACATCCCGTGAGAGTGGTTTGCTAAGTGAAGAATACTTATCTTTCACAGGCAATCAGTTCTCAAAAGCCAGCTCTCAACACACAGCCACTCAAGGTGTCCCTCAGAGAAATAAGTTAGTAAATGCAGGAGGCCACTGGCCAGTCCCACTGCTTTGATTTCTATTCTAATCGCAGATACTGCAGTGTTTTAAGTATTCATGAATACATAAGGCTAATTTAGTTGAAACTTTTAACAGTGACTTCCTCATTACAAACTGCTCAAAAATCATCATGTACTTTTCACCAGAATGAGCTTAGCACAATTATGAGATGAGTGGATTGCTAAAGCCCAACAACACCGAGTTAATGAAATTGTCATTGGTATGAGCAGTGAGTGGCAGTTCCATCTCTCACTCCGTGGTTAGCATTTGAAGAGCAAAAGCAAATGGAGCCTGTTGTGTTTTAAAGTGCTGAGCCATGGTCTGCCCGGCCTATGCAGGTACATCTACCCAAACTTCCAGGGAGAGAAATACACACACATATAAGTTATCACAAGAAAACAGCCTGGCAATGAGCGGCACGTGAAGTCTGAGTTCCAGGCACAGCTCTGTTACTGAGCAGCTGTGGGGACTTGGAGGGGTCAGATACTTTTTGTGGGCTGCTTCCTTTTCAGAAAAACAATAACTTTAGATGATCCCTGAAGCTCCTTCACTTTCTAATATTCTATGATTCTGTGAAATAGTTATTGAGGGAATCGCCTGGTCTGCATGAACTGGAAGTCCCATCTGAATGGTATCAGGTAATTCAAGCAGACACACCTCCTTCTTATACCCTGTAGAGATTAGATTGGGGTTGTAGAATGTGGAGCTAGAATCAAGCGCTGGAATGGAAACCCAAACGTTATTTGGCTTCCCTCCAGGCATTGCTCTAGGAGAATGGCCAACAATGTTCCCAGTTGCTTTCAGGGTTAAGATCACCCATCACAGACCTCCATTCAATATTACCAGCACCTATTCATGCCTGGCCTCAAGATGCCCTATAGACATCAATTTAGTCCTGAACAGTTCTTCCAGTTCTAATTTGCCTCCACCTTCTCGTCACCATAGGCAGTTCTACCTGTATCCCTTGTTTATCTTACTTTTGGGCCTCAAGTTCTGAATTATCCCTTAAAGAAGAAAAGCTTTTGATAGATCTTAAAGCCTATGTTTTTACCTCTTTCTGGTAGACAACAAAGTTTTCTTTCTGGTACTAACAAAGTGACAGATATCCAGATTTAGAGCTAGTTCTCAGGAGATATCCTAAATAACCAACAGGTATGGTCTGTGAGCTATTATTTCCCATCCACAGATCCTAGTTTTCACTGTGTCTTGAAAATGTAGATCCTCAGCCACCTACTGTATCAACTTTTTACTGACACTTCTTTCTTGACATTTTGAGAAAATCTTGTTCAAAAATTTGGGAGATTATTTTCCTTCCCTTCTTTGATGTAAAATACAAAATCCAGGGTCTGCCTTTCGATCTCACACAATTATAATTTTCAGTGGCCCCAGGTGACATCACAGAGTCCCTGGAATTGGTGGACCAATTACATGTTGCTAAAGCCTCCAAGTTAAAAACACAAACAGAGGGCCCAGCGCGGTAACCTGCTGGCTAAAGTCCTCACCCTGCATGTGCCAGAATTCCAGATGGGTGCTATTTCATGTCCTGGCTGTTTCACTTCCCATCCAGCTCCCTGCTTGTGGCCTGGGAAATCAGCAGAGGATGACCCAAAGCCTTAGGACCCTGCAGCCCATGGGAGACCAAGAAGAAGCTCCTGGCTTCAGATGGGCTAAGCTCCTGCTGTTGTGGCCACTTGAGAAGTGAATCCGTGGACGGACAATCTGTCTCTCCTTCTCTATAAATCTGAATTTCCAAGAAAAAGAAATCTTTTTTAAAAACAAAGAAAAAAAAACAGAAAGCTAGCACTGCAATTTGAGCAAAACAAAGAGACAGGTGCATGGCACAGACTATAGAAATTATTGCTTTTTATAAATAAAAGGAAACTTAAAAGCTAAAGTAGCCTGTGATATCTTCCCAACGTGTTCATTGAGTAGGAAGGAGGGAGGGGAAAATGTGCTTCTTGTGTTCCTGTTAAGAGCTGTGCTAGCTTTGATCCCATTTAATGCTTACAAGGAATCCCATGAGACAGGCATCATCACCATAATTTTATAGATGAATAAGTAAAAGTTGAGAAATGTAAATACCTTGCTATGAATCATGCAGCTGGTAAGTAGCAGAGTGAGTCATTAAAGAGCAGCACTTTTCACTAACTAAGAGGTTGAGTCTGCTCTACTTCTGTCTTTTAGACTGAGTCGGGGGCCACCTGAACCAGATTCACCTGGCTTACTTCTTAATATGTAGACTCAAGGACCTCCTCCTGCAGCTAAGACATCACAATCTCCAGGCATGGTTCCTGTTTGACAATCTCTGCAGGAGACTCAGAGTTTATTTAGCAGTCTTCTATAGGATGCTGGCTCCCTCTAAAGTCAAAGGCTGTGCCTCATAAATCTTCCATATCCCTGGCAGTACCAAGCACAGAATTGGGCACCTGGTAGGTGCCTAATTAAACCCATGTAGAAACAAATTTGTTCAGCCTTTTCCTTCAACTAAGCAACAGTGTCTGCACAGAAGTTAAGGTGACCTCCCTTACTCAAACACAGAGCTATAGAACCAAATATAAAATTAAGACACCTGGGGGAAAAAAAAAAACATTCGAGGAAGGTATTAGGACTTTCTCATTTTAATTCCTATTTGCTCCTTTCATCTAGCGCTTGGGGAAGGAAGTTGTCTCCTGAGCCCCAGGTTAGACCTCCTTGGCTCTGCTGCACTCCAGAAGCCCACTCAAAATTCTAAAACTAGGGTCTAGCATTGTGGCACAGTGGAAAAGCTGATGCCTGCAGTGTTGGCATCCCCTATATGAACCAGTTCACACCCCAGCTACCCCATTTCCAATCCAGCTCCCTGTTAATAGCCTGAGAAAAACAGCAGAGAATGCTATGTCAGAGGCCCTTGCCACCTACATGAGAAACCCAGAAGAACCTACTACCTCCGGCCTGGTTTAGGACTGCCCATTACAGACTTATGGGGAATGGATGAGTGGATGGAAGGCTCTCTTGCTCGCTCTCTATCTGTAGTAAATATACCTTAATTTTCTGTTTAATTCCAGAAGTAACTTGACCAAATGCTACATAAAAGGGTAAGGGAAATAGTTACAGAAAATATAGGAGAAACAAAAACAGATCCGTATCTAGGGTTCACACATTACGACCCTGGTGGCCTTGAGATTTCACAAAACATAGGGACAGTAAAGAACTTGCTAGGCTCACAACCCCTCTGAGAAAACGTGTTCATAGAACATCACAGCCTTCGTTTTCGCATCAACTTAAAGTTAAGCAATTTTCTCCGAATTAAACATTTAATCCTCTTTGTTGAAAAGATGAAGAAGTTGGTTTTCTGCTAGGCTCCTACTCAGATGAGAGAAGAGACTGTGAAAGCTGATGAGGCCTGAAGGCAAAACCCAGCCTCCATTCCAGTCCCTGAGACCAAAGTTCCCACCATGGAGAAAACACTGATTTTTCTCTAGTGAGAAGTTTTTAAATATACATGTCAGCATGACCTTAGTAATACATTCAATTAGAATTCAGCCTGATTATTTATTGATTTTACTTTTTTCTGCCTTGCTACTACCCAGGCAACTTTCTAACCATTCTCAAAACACCTCTCAGGCTTCCTGGGACAAGGCTGATACAAACTGAGAATTCCCAAACAAGACCTGAAATCTAAAACTAATTATTTCAGGCACATCTTGATGGGTTCAACAGAAGTCTTAGGTCTGCCACAGAAGTCGGACTTCAATTTGGGTAATTAGACTTTGCCCTCCCCTTGAGAATTGGCTGACATTTTTCTTGCTTTTCTTCCCAAGTCGCCACACATCTGTGTTTTGGTTTTGGGTTTTTTTTTTAATTATTTTTCATGATACGGTTTTATAAACACAAGGATTCCCTCTTTCACCCTCCCATGACCCCCACACACATTATTATTCCCCATATTGTTACAACCATATAGTCCTTCAGCGACCGTCACAAGTCCAACATTCTGCTACTTAAGTGTCTCATAGCATTGAGGTACAGACAATGGTAGGAAATCTGGTATCCTATTGTCAAGGTATATTTAATAATTTCATTGGGAGTCCTCCTTTTATTCTGGAGTAGAGATGCCTCCAGATTGGCTCTGACTATACACTACTGTGTGTTTCTTGTCAGCAGGATCAGAATCAACTGTCCCAAACCCTCAGGACCAGTGCCAATGCTGCCTGCCCCGAAAAACCTTCCCAGCAGAATTAATCACAACATTGCTCCTATTCCCTTTTACATCTCATTAACATGCATATTCAGCCCTCTATGGTAATTATCTACAAGCCAGTTTCTTGCCTGCATTGGTGTGTAAACACCTTCAAGATCCCAAACACATTTCAGTTCCTTCAACAGTCCTTATGGCACCTAAGCAAGGGAAAAAGAAAATACCTAACATTTATTAAAGCTTTTTCTGTATGAGGTAGCCAGATAACATAATCTCACTAAATCCTGAAAACAACAATGCAGCCTAGTTATACACATGAGAGAAGAAAGATGGACTCTAAACTAGAAGCACTATTTGTTTTCAAGTTTGCAGTGCTAGTAAGTGCAGGAGCAGGGCTGGATGTGAAAGATTTGTGAACCCCATGCCTCATTTCACAAGCCAGCACCACCTGGCTAACCTGGCCCACGGCCTTGCCTCCTCAAAACTGTTGATGAATAGACAGAAACCTTCTATACAACTGCTTTCTGCACTATCTCCATGTTATACCCTCATCCTGAAGTTATCTGTGGGGATAGAGAACACCCTGTTGCACCCTCCCCTCTATTAATGTTAAGGATTTCATTGTAAAAACCAAGAAAAGAAAAACAAAACAAACAAAAAAAAAAAAAAACCAAGGAGTAGGGTGGGTGGGGAACAGGGGCAGGAGGAATATAGGCTGGGAAGGACCATTATGCCCCTAAATCTGTATTATGAAATTTGTTCACTTTATATAAATAAAATTAGCTTTTAAAAAGACCAGCATCAAATCCTATCCCTCTTCACCTGTGGTCATTTGAGGAGGGTCTTTAAACAAATCAGTGCGTTCTTCTGCCTTTACTCTCTACTGCTCCTTGGTTAGTACTGACGTACACAGTAGACCAATTTTCCTTCATTACTGAATCGCATGGACTGATCATCCCCACTCCCTTTAAGGCTTTCTAAAGTCAAAGTCACAATTCTAAGTCAGAATAAAACATTTATGCAGTAATGAAAATTCCTACAACAAAAATACCATATGTATCTGCTAGCTACGACTATGAAACTGCTTATCAGACACACTGTCTTCCACACCTGGTGCACCTGAGCATCTAAAGATGCCCGAGGTGTGGCTCAGTGGCCAAGGTTGAACTGATTAAGAGATTCACTCTCAGAACTGGCAACTATCAAGACAGCCTTGGTTCCAGCAAAGCTCTGTTAGGGATCACTCTCCTTTTTAACCATCTACAAGTAAAGAGTTGGTGGACTGATCTAAACCACATTAAAGAGCATAAAACTAATATGTACTTGCCACTCACTTTGTCCATATCTATAACAAGAACAAAATAAAGCATAAACAAAAAGCAAGAGCAACTAGGAAACTTTAATACTCCACATAAGACTCTTCACTAAGGCCATTAGCTCAATTAGCAAATTACAAATTATCTGGAGATTTCCACATAACCATATTTTTTGCCATCCATGCTTCAGTGTTTCTGGTTCTAGAAACATAGCCTATACCAGGCTATGGGTCTTCGTTAATTTGAGGTATTTAAACCAATAACCCAAACACAGTGGTTATGAATTTTTTTTTCCACAATCCTTTTGTTTCTGTGAGATGTGAGATTTTTCTTTAAAATCCTTTGTTGAATATCTTCAGTTGTGCAGAGAGATGTGTTGGAGCAGTAAAATACAGGGAAGAGTTATAGAATGATCTTCCCACGGGCTGAAACAAAGGGCAGAAGGCAGAAGCAGCAACAAGAAACAAGATTACAGGTCAGAAAGCAGAAGCAAAGGTCCCAGAATGGAGCCTGCTCCCCTTCATCTTTGGCTTTGGTAGCTGGACAAAATTTCCTGGGAAAAGGACAGAGCGACTCCTAAATGTCTTTCATTTCATTGTAAATATTAAGAAAGCATACATAACTTTCACTTGATCAATTAGCTACATCTAGATAATTCAGATTTATGCTCCAGCCTAACAAGAAAAGATTCACAATGATGATTAATATATTAATAGCACAAATGCTATTATAAATAGAAGGCAGAGACTATTATCCCAAGAGTGAGGACTATGTTTCACACTGAATATATTGTTTTCTTCTTACCTAATCTCCTTAAATTCAGTTTCTCATCTTTAAAATGGGTATGATAAAACTCAACTTGTAGAGAAGGTAATAAAACTAATTGAACTAAGGCACCTCATGCACCTGCCACAGAATCCACATAAAGTAGATTCCACAGCGTAGGTAAGTCTCATTCCCTCACCCCAACTACCCACTTCATCACTAGAGTTGTTCAAGCAGATATTCAATCAACAACTGTGAGCAAAGTGATAATAAGCAAGCTCATCTCAGAAATGACCCTGAGATTCTACAAGACCAGGCACTGATCAATGAAACTTGAAGCATGTCGTTTCCAGGACACAAGCCCCAGACACATCCATTATCATTCAGGTCTGTTCTTGTGAACACATCTATTATGCTGTTGTGATAGATGAACAATCTGGAAGCAGAAGCTAATGACAAGTAATAACTGAATAAACTATTCAATAATGAAGTACATGGGTGTATAAAGATGTTTCCATCAACAATTTTAGGAACAGCTTTTTATACCAATGCCTTCCACTTGCACAGTCTTTTAAAACTCTGATGAGAGCATTAGTTCCATTATCTCATTTGAGTCTTAAGAGAGTCCTAGGAGAGAGGTTTATAATCCCCATTTATAAACAGTGAAGTTGTTCTGTGATTTGGCAAATGGTCCCATCCCACTGAGGCCCGAGAACAATCCCAGGACCTGGGCTGAGATCTCTTTCCTGTCTTTGCTGGCTCTTGGAACAAGTTATAAACTCTGAATAAATCTTTGGTAAGCACCCTTTGAGCAAGTCCTATCAAAGAAAAGAGTAAGACAAACAGAGATCTCAGAGCATGTGGAAACCATATTTGATTGTATTGATTCCAGCACTTTAATTCTATGGGTCAGGTCACTAAAACAGAGAGAACAGCAGAAACTTGTCTAAGATCATGGATTAGTTCTCACCTAAACACAGAAAGCATATTGAAAATTGCCCATTAGTGTTCAGTAGCTGGTTTTAAAATTCCACAGTCCTTGACACTGACACTCAGGATTATCGGTTTTGCTACTGATTCTTTCTGACGTGCTATAATAACCCATTCATTCACCCAGGTCTATCACGTATGTATTTTAGCAAATGTGTAAAATCTTGGGATTATGGTCAGAAGACAGAGCAACTTGCTCTCCTGATATCTTTACTGCCCTCAAATCACATATTCTTATATAATTCTCTGTTTACACAGATAATTAGGGTACATGACTAGCATTCTAAAACCAACAAGAGTTGGTGTAGAAAGGTTTCAGATCCAACCTGCTAACAGCCACATCCACCATCTTCCCAGTAATGAATTAGCCAAGCCCTGGGCATTCTCCATTCCACTCACTGCCACTTCTTTAATCAACGTGGGACAGAATGAATTGCAAATAAAAAGGGAAAAAAGAAAACACTAAATATGAAAAGCTAACTTGCTAGCCTATATTTTTACTTCAAGTGACAGTTTTAAAATTACAAAGGTAAAAACCCTTTGCTAAATCGAGTTTTAAATGTGCCATGCATCAAACCACTTACATTTTTACGATGCTTAAAACCACTGTTTTATCATGAAAGGTACAAAAATACAAAGTGGTGGCATTATTCCTCATTTCGACCACCACCACCCCACCACACCTCTGTTTGTACATGGGGGTAGCGAAGGCGAGATTCCACACAGGAAATGGGGTTGTTCTCAGCAAATTTCACGGACACATTTTCATTCCTTGTGCAACATCTCTGGATCATCTTCTAAACCCACAGCTGTTATCATTTCCCAGGAAGAGGGAAAATAATCCTTGCAGCAATCAATCACAACACTGTGTGGTGCAGAAGGAGCACAGAGGTCATGGCTAAGAGTGCCCTCTCCTCTCAGACGCAAGGTGAGTTGACTTGCCTGCGGTGCTCCAGCCCCTCAGGGGCAAAAGCTGACTTTCATTTTAATTCTCTCCAAGCCTGATGAGCAATTTGGCAGCCAGTGCTTCCTAGTTTCACCCCTTAGCACCCTTGTCCTCCACTAGCCAGTGTTAGCAACCTGACTGGCAGAAGGACCCTAACCTAAAGACTTATAGAATACTGGGAGAGACAGCCAAGAGAAAAACACGTCTCCTTCCAGGCTGGATAAGGAGCAACTCACTGATTCACTGTGTAAAAGGGAGGTGATGTCTGCAGACAGGAGCAAGAGAACCAGTGGTAACAGGGACAGAGAAGAAGAGTACCGGGAGGGTTCCACTGAGGGCACCATGGAACCTCCACAACAGAACATCTCTGCTCTTTACTTTGGAGACAATCAAGGAGAAAAGGCAAAGACAAACTGCTGCTTAGGAAAAAACAAAGAGGGAGTGGAGAAGAAACTTTGATTTCCACGTCACCACAAGGCACTGTGTGGAGTCTGTGTCTCTGGGTATAATAGCTTGGGCTCATGGAAAGCGGGCCAGTTCTGTTCTCAACTGGTGAAAACGGTATCCAAAAAAAATCTCAGGTCAAGGTCCATACTTTTTCCCAACCTTCTAGATTTCTGCAGTTAGTTCTCCAAGCTTATTTCTAAAATGCAAGCCCTAAAGAGTTTTTTACAAACTCATCCACGTTACCTCAAAGGGTTTTCCATTTCCACTTGTACTGATCCATGTTCCATTTCTATGACAAAATAGCTCAGACTGGGTAATCAAAAAAGAAGAAGAAGAAGAAAGAGGAGGAGGAGGAAGAAAGGGCTTATTTTAAACATTGTTTTTGAGTCAGAAAGTTCAAATAGCAATGCATTAGCTCCAGCAAGGGTGCCCCTGGCTCTGCCACATCTTGCTAGATGGCATCACAACAGGAATTGTTATGAAAGAGACAACATGATGAGACAAGAAGCTAGACCCATGCAGAAGGGTCACTCTTGGTCTTCCAAGCCAACATCTCCACAGACCTGACTGCACTACAATCAGACCCACTTGGTAAAGGTTCCACCGCCTCCCGTGTTGCCACACTAACGATCAAGCTCCCAACAGGTGAACTTCTGGGGGCCATAGACAAACCACATCCAGAACAAGGCATACCTTGTTCTTCAGTGACAGCCATTCTGAGAATGAGACCAGCCTTGGTGTGGGCCAGAGGAGACACCAACATATGAGCAATATATCAGCTAAATATAAACTGCCACATAATCAAATTGCAGCACTCAACCCAAAACTGAAATTTTTATTTTGCTAAAAATGTTCTATCACCATGTGATTCATAATTAATGAAAGAAAAGGCATATACTCATATTTTCTAATTATCTTTTACTCACTTATGGAAAAAAGCGAGAGCTAGCGAGCTTTAAATCCTATAATTTGGTCACCAATTAGTCTTTAATTTATCCTGATGTACTTGGAAGAGTCTTTTTTTTAAATATTAAAAAAAGGCTTGCAGCTGAAAATTTACATTTAAAAAGTAATTAATGCCAATTCAGTGAAGAAATCCTCAGTTTCCTACAGAATTTCATTGAACTTCGAGCCCTTCATCAAGCTAGCAATCATTGATCATCAGGACATGCTATTTTGGGGCTCACTTTAATTCAGGTAAGCTGACCCTCCTACTTGTCCACTCAACTTTATGAGCCTTCATTCTTCACAATTCTGTGTGTTATTACCCAGAAGTGAGAATTTGACTAACAGCTACCTGTCAAGTTCCATTCCTTCCTGTTCCAACTGAGTGCCTCTTAGGCATAGAGCAGTTCTATTGCCGAGAAACCCCAGGGCCAAGTTAACTGACTCAGGCAAAACCAATTATTTATCTCCTGGGTCAGCTGAATTCCCCACCCTGCCCCCCCATCTTCTTTCTCCTTACCTAGGCTTCCTAAGACCCCATAAATGTATTTATCCCTCCTTCTCATTTCTCATTTTCTTCCTATAACCACTCCAAACAAGATCCCCCTCTTTCGGGCAGAAGATTGGTGACTAGAGGCAGTTACTATCTATGTAGCAGCAGTTCAGCTTACAATAGTCCATCTACTGCTCTTAGACTCACAATTGTTAGAAAATTAACCTCTGTAAGGTTTTCTGAGCTAGATAAAAGGACACTTGGCAGTTCTTTTACTATCTGAACAAGGGGAAATTCCATCTCTCTTTTGAGCAGACTCCTTCTGGCTTTTGTGTTGGCATATACTTAAGCAAACTGCCATTTACTGAATTTCTTCCCTTAGAAAGAAAATAAATGGAGACCTAGCAGTTGCATCTCTTAGTGTTTCCAACATGTGCAGTGCACATCAATGGTTCCCAACCATCCATCCCATCAACTGCACCAAATTAGTTGTGAACACTTCTATAGCCGTTACTGCTCTCCTGCCAGTGACCCCAATGGGAGTGACGAGCGGGAAACACAATATGTAATATATTCAAAAACAAAGGCCAGACCTATAACTGTGTAGCTTTGGATCAACAGTAAAAAGCCAAAATGAGTAGTTACTTGATCATTTTTCTGATATTACCAGTTCACTACATATTCAGTCCAGTACTCAATTGGGATGCTTTTTCAGGTTTGCATGAATCTACCACTGCCACTCATTAAACTTCAATTCAGTGCCAGTTGTCATGCCCACAGTCTCCAATATGCTCCATAAGGACATTCTTAATGTGCTCATTCTAATGAGGAGGTGTCTGATATTCAGAGAAATCACTTGCCCTGTGCCATTAGGTAGTGAGTGACAAATTTCAAATTCAAACCAGTTCTATTAAACTCTAGGCTACACCAGAGGATAGAAAATAGAAGTTATTCAGGATTACAAATTTGCCTCTAGAAACAGACACATGACCAGTACCCAGTGTACAAATTCTACACTTTAATGTTCTTCCTAGGCTGCAACACACTCAAGATATCAGAGCTGTAAAGGATTCAGATTTTGCTCCTGGCCTTTTCATTCTGTTACTGTCTGCTTAGTGGCTTAGTGAATGTAAAAGCCCTGGCCATGGTGGAGGCAGGCTTTCTGGGACACAGAGGGATGGTTTCAGGTAACTAAGCAACCATCCTCCTTTCTGCCTGTCTCTGTCTTCCCCAGCTCAGAGGGGCATGAGTTTCAGGAGTCCACCTCCCCTCTCAAATCTTCCTGCTACTGTGCCTGTACCAGCCAGGCTGAGACACAGCAATGACCTCCATCCTTTCAGCTCTTAATGCCTTCAAATCACTTAATGTGCCCCCTAATCTGAGATCTGAAGAGTCTTCACAATCATACGGTGCTTTTGTTGCCACCTAACAAGTTTACTGGAAATTCAGCAGCCTCCACATGACAGAAGGGATGCCCACACTGAGCCCTGAGCGTCCACCTAACTCCACCTTCCAGTCCTGGTAGACCTTTCCTTGTTGGCTGCAAGCACAAGACAAACATTCCTCATGACCTTTCTCTGCCTAGTCCAAACCAGCTACCTGGGCTCTGGATGCACCTGTTCATACCTGTGGCACAGAGTTTTCAAATCCTTCCTCCTTAGAAGCCAGCACCTTTCCCTGGCACTTGGGGTAGCTGGGGCCTTGTCTGGCATGAAGAGATCTGCTGGCCCCACTTGGCTTTTATAAATTCTATGCCTCAAAACCTTGGCTCCAGGATTGGGTCAACTCATACCCACTAGTTGTCACAGCTCAACAGTAATTACCACTGGGTAACCCAGAATATCTTTTTGATTGGTCCTTGTTAACACTCATTCCCATACAAGTCTCCTTTCTAGAACCAGTTTGCTCCTATCTTGTAGGCCCTAAGTTACAGTGCAGATTGCCCCAAACTCTTGCCTTCAGAGTTTTTCCAGGTTATCACACTCCCCACCACGACAGCACAAAGAGCTGCTACTCCCATTTGAGCTGCCTTCCTTCTCACTGCCATTGTGATCAAGGAAATGACCCTTTCCCCTCTCTCATGAAGCAGCAGGTAGTAACCCAAACAGATCTTTACTAATTCGAGCTACTCCAAACGATCCTGTAACAAGGTCAGTTTAACAGGGTGACTAAGCTGGAATATTGGATGGGCCTCTACTGTCTGAGTTTTTAATGGCTTCATTTCAATGATCACAGCTGATACATAAAGCCAGTGAGAGGCCCAGACAAGCATATCTGGATGTAGAAGCCCCGCACTGGTCTCTCCATAAGGCACAGACCCTGTGCCTAAAGTGGCCATGGACCAGGACCCGGACTATAGCCTCCATCCTCCTTCAGGATGCACACATATGAAAAGCATGACTTTTGATGTTAAAGAAAACGTGAGCTATGGAAGAGACATTATTTTTCTAGCTGTTTAGTCCTCGTCTAGAATCAAAATCAGCACAGTGCCACACACAAACCCAAAGTAGATTTTTCAACCTCTGTATGTCTCAGAGACAGGAGCCTGATTGCCTGGGCTGACTTGCAGATATATGGTGTGCTTGATTCTAATAGCCCCTTCCCAAATCGGAGGCTCCCTCCCACACAGACAACCTAACGAGTGATTCAAACAGTACTGTTCACTATGTCACTCCGTTAATTGCTCAATCTAAATTAATCAGATATTCTAAAATTTCTCCTGTTTTTGCAAAAACTCTAGTTAGAGCAGACTTGAAAGAATCAGGGTCTCCCTTAACGATCAGCAATAACAATATTCTGTTTTTATGTTCTGCACTAATGCCTATGAGCTTCAAACTTACTGTGTCCACACAGGAAAAGCAATGCAGGACGAAGCAACTGCGTGTAAATGTAATCATTATAGATTTAACTGAGTTCAACCCGACCAGAAGGATATTTTTCACAAGCAGCAATTTAAAATCTGAATTATATTCATAATGACCTTGACTCCCAGAGCTTGCTTTGCTTCATTATACCTTACCCCAGAATAAAATTCCAACGAAATATGGTGTTGCTTTTTAGAAGTCCCTTTGTTACATTGGTGATACCCAAAATCAACATCTACTGGAAATTCTCTTCTCCCAATAGATTGCCAAAAGAAAAAGTTCCGATTAAGCCATGTCTGGTCTTAGATCTAAGAAAAGACAAAACAGGGAGCCTTTCATCCAGTGTGATGAGGAGCCTTTAAAAGTGCTTCCTTTTATTTAATTTGGTTCTGAAACTGTGTAATAACTGCCTTTAGATTTTGAAGACATTTTAGTCTCCTGGATAATAAACCACAAGAGGGATAAAAGCTTATGGTGAGAATCAAAAGGCCTTCCTTCAGGTCTCACCCCTACCTCGTACTGGCTGTGTGACATTGTCAGCTTGCTCTACTATGCTGAGCTTCGGCTTTTCATGTGAACAAAAAATATGGGAAATTACACAAATGTTTACTCCATGGCAAGTGTTAAATACAACTGAACTTATAAACCCCTTAGCAAAGTCCAGAGAGGATAATAAGCAGCTCATAAATGTTATTTCACTTGCCTTTTTAAATAATTATTATTATTTTTGATGTTTTTTACATAACTGATTAGGATTCAAAGGGTCAAGGCTACAGGAAGGTGGATGAAATCATTATCTTTACATTCTTTCTTTCCTACATCTGGGGGTCGTGGGGAAACAAGGGTGAGAAGCCGCACCCAGTCTCCCTACTGCCTGCATACCCTAGGACAGAGGACAGCCACCCAATGCCATCCCAGGGTCCCCGATGTGGGGCATGCTCTGAGCATCCTGCTCGAGTGGTTATGATAGTTCAAAATTTCTGACTTACTGCAATTCACTTGCTTTTAAGGTGTTGGCATTAACACCATTATTATGAATAAGTTCAAAGTAGAATAAGAAGTTAATCTTTGATTGTAAACTTACTGGTAAAGAGATTAAGCCATCAGGTGTCATGGATGTATACTTATCCCTGCACTCACTGGACCAATTAGAGCATATGTGTTGAGTTTTTTCTGTGTCAATCATATCAGCTATGTGAGGGGTTTCTTTTAATCACAGTGTTTTTACAGGCCTTATACCCTATGGGATCAGATGCAGAGAATGAAATGTGCAAACATCTTTCACTCCTAATGTGTAGTCTAAGGCCTTAAGTTTTAGTTGTATCACTCCTAGCCTGTATGTTTTCACTCTCTTCTGCCATCTATTCCAATTGCACTGTGGCTTACTTCAAAACAACACCACAGTCAGTAGGGGGAGACCACGGCAGGCACAAGATCAAAGTAGAGCTTGGAATCTGACAGGAAAGAGCTGGCGTGAATTGGCTCATGCCTCGCTGGGTAGGACACAAAGATTATTCACTCCTCACCATGGTGCTGAGGATTTTCCTGCACATCTCCCCCCGCAAAAAAAGTGTTCTGTACCTTAATTGTCAACAAATGTCTTGTTAGAGTTACAAGCCAGTCTAGATTATCCTAAAATCTGCCAAGATCAACTAAATTATACTTCAACACAACAAATGGCTAAATACTAAAATGAAATAGACACGAGACAACTGAATGGTACCTGATAGCCATTTTAAGGTATATAGCAGCCAGTCCTGTATATAAACTAAAATTGAAATGTCAATGAGCTAATCATAGGTTGTGGTTAAGAACTTGCTTTTTTTTTTTTAATATACTGGTTACTCAAAACCATGTCAATTCCATAATGTTGCAAATTGCTGTTGATGTTATATTGGGACTCTTAATTGACTGGGATGATATTCTACCAGCTCTAACTTCGGACCAGAAATGGTCTCCCCAAGAAACTGTTCAACCCATCTGGACAACAAGTAGCTGGACTCTATGCTTGGTATACGTTTGTAAGGAAAGAATCTTGATTGAATTTGAACTGTAATACTGCACCAAGGTGGAGGAATCCACCAGGGGGGAGGGGCGTGGGGAGGGGTGGGTGGATTCCCAGAGCCTATGAAACTGTCACATAATGCAAAATAATTAATAAAAAAATGCTGATTATAAATCATAAACAACATTAAGAATCTAAAAAGAAAAAAAAAAAGATCAAGAGACAGCAGGGGAAGCAGTTACCTGGAAAGGGAAGGGACCTGGGACAGAATTGGGAAGCCCTGTGGCTCCTGGGAGACTGTGATGCCCAAGGCATAGAGCAGCAGATGATAAATCAGGGGTGTGACCACTTTCCCATCCAGCTGTGGATCCCAGATGTGAATCTGGGCTGCTGACCTTCTCCAACACTGTCATATATGGGCCAATTTAAAGAAAAGAAACATGGCCCAACCTGGGTGACAAAACCCAGAACTCCAGATCCCTTTCACTTCATTTAGTACTCTATTCCAACAGTTGTGCTGTATCTTAAATATGCCATTCCATATTAACTATGCCAAATGGTAAAGAAACAGAAAGGTGGGCCTGGTGCAGTGGCCTAGCAGCTAAAGTCCTTGCCTTGCAGGTGCCGGGATCCCATATGGGTGCCGGTTCATGTCCTGGCTGTTCCACTTCCCTTTCAGCTCCCTGCCTGTAGCCTGGGAAAGCAGTGGAAGATGGCCCAAAGCCTTGGGACCCTGCACCCGCGTGGGAGATCCACAGGAGGCTCCTGGCTTCAGACTAGCTCAGCTTCAGGTTTGTGGCCACTTGGGAGTGAACTAATAGATGAAAGATCTTTTTCTCTGTCTCCTTCTCTCTGTAATTTTGACTTTACAATAAAAATAAATAAATCTTACAAAAAGAAAAGAAAAAGAAAAAGTAACAGAAAGGTGTTATCCAAAGAGACTCACTAGAGAAAGCAATTGCAGCGCACTGTATCAATAGCCTGATAGAAGTAGCATAAGGATGGGGCCTGGCGGCATGGCCTAGCGGCTAAAGTCCTAGCCTTGAACGCCCCGGGATCCCATATGGGTGCCGGTTTTAATCCCAGCAGCTCCACTTCTCATCCAGCTCCCTGCTTGTGGCCTGGGAGAGCAGTTGAGGACGGCCCAAAGCTTTGGAACCCTGCACCCGCGTGGGAGACCCAGAAGAGGTTCCTGGTTCCCAGCTTCGGATCGGCACAGCACCAGCCATTGTGGCTCACTTAGGGAGTGAATCATCGGATGGAAGATCTTCCTCTCCGTCTCTCCTCCTCTCTGTATATCCGGCTTTCCAATAATAATAAAACCTTAAAAAAAAAAAGTAGCATACGGAACTTGAAAGCATACAGAAGGGGCTATTAGAAAGCCAAAGAAACTCTCTGTAGGAGTAGTCACTTGGCCAGCATCTAAAGGAAAGACTGGAGATAGCCGAAGAGGATGGAGGGTACGAGCGTGCCAGGCACAGAGGCCAGGTGAGGGAGGGATCAGCAAGCCAAGCTCGTGTCAGAAGGACCAAGACAACTCCTTCATCAAAGGCAGAGAAGTAAACCCAAACCAACAAACAGACCAAAAAAAAAAAAAAAAAAAAAAAACCCAGGATGTAGAACTGTGAATAAACACAAGCATAGAGTTGCCTTTCGAATCAAGAGTGAGCGAGCAGGATTTCCCATTTGGTTAACAGAAAGAGTGACGAGAACCCAGAGGAGCCCCCACCATCTCCCTCGGAGGTAGGAAAGAACCAGACTTCTTGGTCTCTATCCAGTGATCTGTCCATTTCAATCCTGCCTCACCCAGAAGAAGAAATAAACAGAATTGAATACAGCAAATGCCTGCAGGGATGCCCTTTCTTCCTGCGTCCCTGGCAGTGACAGAGGCACGGTACAGGCAGCTTGCTGTGACCCGCACTCCGGCAGACATGAAGGAAGTCTCTGGTTCCGATCCATCCTCGGGAGATGGAGGTCCTACAGAACCAGTGGGAAAGCTCTGAGACTTCTGAGAATGGAAGCAGTCAGAAAAGGTGATTCTTTGTTAATTCACTGTGTCAGAAGTAAGTCACTAGAGTTTTCCGGTCTGCTTCCAATTGCAGTTTGAAATGGAAGCATTTGCAAGGACAACTAAACCATGCCAAAGTGATTCTCTAAGGCAGTAGTACGCTAAAGAACGCCACAAGCTAACAAACCAGCTTACTGGAAGATTGAAACATTTTCCAGACAATTCTAGGAAACTCAGTTTCAGGTGATTGGTTTGGCTAGATGGGGTTTAGATGAGTGCTAGGACTGATGCAGAAAACGGACATGTTAGAGGCTATCATGCCACTTTCTGAGTCTACTTCTTCTGCTTCATTCAATTCTCCCGATTATTAAGTATTTGGCAAGTATTTGTCCTTCAGATGCCTAAGACACCCACATCCTATTTTGGAGTATCTGTGTTTGATAGACAGCTCCAGTTCCTGACTCCAGCTTCTTGCTAATGGGAACCTCAGGAGGCAGCAGTTCATCTAACCAGTTCATCTAACAGGGTCCTTGCAACCACAGGAGAGATCTTAATTGAGTTCTCCCAACCATCACAGGTATTCAGTGAATTAACCAGTGGCTGGGAATGTCTCTTTCTTTCTCATAAATAAACAAGCAAATATTTAGTTAGTTAGGCATGTGGTACAGCAGTTGACATGCCACTTCAGATGGCCACACCCCACGGCAGATTGCCTGAGCTTGAGTTCTAGCTCTGTTCTCACTCACAGCTCCTGCTAACATGCACTGTGAGCAGCAAGGAGTGACTGATGTGGTAATTGGGTCCCTGTTGCCACATGGGAGATCCAGGTGGATTTTGGGGTTTGGCTCAGCCCCAGCTGTTGCTGGCATTTGGGGACTGAACCAGCAGTGGGAGCCATCCCTTTCTCTCTTTCTGTTCCCTTTCTGCTTCTTTCAAACAAATAAAACAAAAAAAAAAAATTAAACTATTGCAATGATAACTAACTTGCAGAATCAGGTAACCCAAAAAGGTCATGTGTTTGGTAGATAAATAAACACTCAGAGGCACAGTGAGGAGCATACATGAGCAGGCATTTGAAATATTAGAACAGAAAATGAAGGTTTCCAGAAACAAATTAGACCATGGCAAATGTCACAGCTCCCCACAGCATTTGATGTTCACAAAGCTTGCAGATAGTAATTCCAAGAAAAACCCAGCAACTCTTCCAAAACAAAACTGAAGTCCAGAAGTTTAGCCCAAATACTTTCACTATGGTTTCCATATACGAGGATTCTGAATTCAGGGTGTGGCTAAGAGGGGGGAAAAATAACAGGAAAACTGTCCTCAGGCAGTAGGCTGCACTCTGAAATCCCCTGGGTGACTTGGACCAGTCTTCATTTCCTGCTTGCTCCTATGGGTGATTTAGCCTCAGCTATTTCTAAAGGCTTGGGAGCAGAGATAAAGATTATCTCTCTTCCTGCCCATTTCTCCATCAATCCTAAGCTATATTTCTGAGGTTCAAGACATATGTGTCCTTGTCCTGGATATTGAATTCTATGTTCACCTTATATATCACTCACTCGCTGCATTTCCTCACTAGTTTTTTTTTTTCTTCTCTCTTTCTGCTCCCCCTCCATTTGAGACAAGACGCTTTCAAACATAAAGGTGGAAATGGGCATAACCTGAGCAGAGAAGCCACACACTTTGGAATATTTAAATGAGATAAATAATAAGCACCAGTTCCCTTCTGGATTAGAGTGCTAAGAGCCACATGGAGCTGTCACTCAGAAGGATGACTTCAGGGCTGCCATGCTGCTGTCCTGCTGTCCCTGCCACTGGGGTCTCCTTGAATAAATGCACACATCCTGCAGGAGGTGCAAAACCCATGCACACCACCTGGGGCCAAAACCCACTGAGAAACAGGCATTCCCTTACAGCAAGCTGACACCTGCTCCCCAAGACGAAGGGTGAAAAACGCAGCTGCAGAACCCTCTCCCACAGAATGAATGTTTTTGTATCCCTTGCAAACGCTCTCCCAAAGCCAACAGAGCTGCCCAGGCACACGACCCCTCTAAATCGGACTGCTGTATTCAGGCTGTCATTTTTCATTTTTAAAACTAGGATCCCTTCAGGTAAGCAGCAACCATGAAAAGCACCGAATTATCAAGCACAGGTCTGCCAAAAAGTCCTCAAAGGGATTGGAAAAGTTGGTGGCAAAAGGAAAAAAAAATGAAACAACCCTGCCCACACTGTACCCTCTGACCCCTCCACTGTCCCTTGCTAACTCCTGCTATCTTTGCCTTGGAATGTTTCACAAAGTTTAGACAGGTTTAGGGTATCACTCAAACCCTATGACTCAAACTCAGGGAAATTGTTTCTGTAATGGAGTTCTCAATTTACTGGTCAATTTCACCTTGATTTTGTGTCACTGTTAGCTCTGCTAACCCTTCAGCTTGTATGTCATGCTCTAAAATGTGAAACATTTTCAACTATCTTAAATATCACAGATAATTGTATTCAGCTCATAATCGCCTGAAAAGATAAATAAAAAATAATTAAGGGTGCGGGGGGGGGGGGGGAGACAAGGAGGCATTGTTCTTTGTATTCATCTTTTTCATAAATAGCTAAAATCTGCCCCCTTCTGGATTTTCTAGCACGGCTTCAACAAAGTAACTGGTTTCTCTTCATCACAAGTGCATATACATTTTAGCCATGCAGTGACACTGCCATCTTGTGGGCATTTTCTGTACTACTAATTCTGCAAAAAAACGTCTAAAAACTTTTTTCTTTACGGCAGAAGAAAATATTCATTTAGACCAGTTTAACTCCAATCCTAATTACCAAAAAACAGCAAACCTTATACAGCCCAGTAAGAGTTGAATCCGAAAATCGAAATCTATAAAATAAGTTGCAACAAGAAAATAACATGCTCATTCCTAGGGAAAAAAAGCATATTCACTTGCAACAGCAATAAAAAATTGAACAATAGCCACATTAGAACCACAGTAACCTCATAGTTCTCCACCGGAAAGACAATGAAGCAGCTGAGCTACTTTTCAGCCTTTTAACTGCCTCTGAGGACCAGAAGATATTATCTTGATTGTCTAATACTCGGCCCTGGTATTACAATGAAAATTAAGATCGATACTTTTGCACTCCAGGCTCTGCACTTTAAACTCATTCTAGATTTCTTCTGTGCCTGAGGAGAATCGTTTTTGAAGACCACAAATGACTGGTGACATCTAACTTTATGGTCATCACCCAACCCCCAGAAGAATCCGGTTGCTGTGAAGGCGGGATGTGCGGCCAGGTGGGCTCTAGGGCTTGAGATTGTCAAGGACGTAGTTTCCCTGCTTTTGCCTCTCCTGTGATTTGAAGCCTCTGCCGCATCCTCGCCCGCTAAGTCAAAGTGGTGGGGAACTGCTTTCCCCTCCGTCAGACACAGTCACTGCAGCTGTGCGCTCTGGTTTGCTGGCTTGTCAGGAATTTGACAAACTATCTCAGCTGCTGTAAATCTACTCTGTGCTGGAAGCATAGTATACACTGCATATTTGCAATCTGGTACCACGTTCAGAAAATCAAAAATCAGTTTATAGTTTTCACTGACCAAGGGAAATGTGGAGTGCACCATTCTCATCGCTGTTTTCCACCATCACGTTCATTCCAGACTCAGCTTTGTTCATCTTTGCATGTGCTCCAGCTCAAAACAGCTGCTGGGAGCTCTGATGTTCACCTTTCCCCCAGTGCCACTCATCCCAACTTATTTAATTTCTGTGTGTTTCGTTGATTATTTCAGGAGGTGGGGAGAGTATAACATAGAAAATTAGTTGGGTATGATCACTCCAGAAACAGAATTATCACTCTCAACCATACAGTCTTAAAAGTTAGAAACATAGGCAGGAGAGACTTGGTCTGGACCAACCCCCAAGCCATTGGGGATTCTGAGCAAAGGATTTCAGAAATGCTTCAGACCAGGATATTATTAGCAAAGACTTCCCCAGGCAGATATGATGAACTGCTATGGTGCGTGAATTCCTCTTCCTCCTTTCTCTTTCTACTTCCTCTTTCCTATGGGCAGTCCCAGGTCAGACTGGAAGGAAGATGGAATGTTCCAGATCGGGGTGTCAAGATGAGACCAGAAGTATTGTGGCTAGACAAGCAACCCCCGTGGCAACATTTCGATTGCATACAGTTAAGGTGTAGGTTTCTGACTTGACCTGCTAATGTCTGCCAAGAAGCTTCTAGCATTCCTATCCCTCAGAGCCATTCATAGTAACTGCATACTCCCCATATCTCACCATGTCCTTCAACAGGGAAAAACGAAACAGAGGCCAGGGCAACTACTTCAGCTTGCTGAATCTTGGGGGACATTTCAGCCATCAGCTCTTCAAATGAGTTACACATTGAAACAAAGCAAAAATTGAAATAAAAAGCAAATAAAACCCATGCAGCCAAATATGGAGGACCCAAGCCCAAGGCATGAGTATGGCAGAACAGCCACCAACAGAGGATAAAGCTGGTGCCAGAAGGGGAGCTAGCAGCTTAGAAGAAGCTTGTACTGGAGGGTTAGCATGACAGTGAGGTCTGTCCATCTCTCAGGCATCAGAAACATATCCTGATATTCTTTCATGCCCAACTCTTTGCTAAACATCAAGGGTTCAGAACAACTCCTAAACCCACAGAGCTCTAGGCTAGCAGAAACAAGCTTTAGAATACCTTCCAAAAACTGCACCCGCGTGGGAGACCTGGAAGAAGCTCCCGAATCCTGGCTTCGGATCGGCATAGCTCCAGCCATTACGCTCACTTGGGGAGTGAAGATCTTTCTGTCTCTCCTCCTCTCTGTATATCTGACTTTGTAATAAAAATAAAATAAAGCTTTAAAAAATGTAGATGGGAGATGATGATAATTCGGGCAAAAGGGACAAAGGGGATGTGATGGCTGAAGAAATCATGTGATCTGAATCTGCTGGAAATGAAATATCTTACCAAGAAGCGTGGCCCTAAGAAGTTGTCACAATAGTGGGAGCAAGGAGATTTCAGCAGAATAGATGGGAAAGGAATGGAATTGAAAGAGGAGGGAGGCAGAGAGAGCAAGTAGGAGTCTATTGTGATGTGAGTGAGGTGATGATCAGCTCCTAAGTGTATACACAGAATTGGAACTGGAAAGTGAGAGAGCAATATGGGAGGGGAAAAAACTGAAGCAGAATTTAAAGGCTTTGATCATAGATGAAGAATAAGGGCAAGGTGACTAATTCAGGTAAAACTATAGAATAATGGGGCTGGCTGTACTTGAACAAGAAGAGGGGTTAGTCGTGGGTTCATAGTGAATCTGGGTTCAGACAGGCTGAGTTGGCTGGACATCCACTGGACTACTGGGATTGCATTTGTTACAATCCAATGAGGATAAGAACACAGGTTTGGTCTAGTAAGAGCACATACTCCATGAGGACTAAGTCACTGACTGTCTTGTTCCTAAAACATCCCATACCCAGAATAGTACGCGGCATGTAGCAGAGGCTCAATAAATATCCATTACACAAATGACTACATTAGAAGATCGCTGCTCCGTGGGACACAGCTGAGTGCACTGCAGACAGGAGACCTTTCTCAAAGAGGCAAGACTACAGACTTTCATTATGAACGTAGGGAAGACACTTTCAAGAGCCTGGCGCAAGGTCTCAGTGGCTAAATCCTCATCTTGCATGAACTGGGATCCCATATGGGTGCCGGTTCAAGTCCTGGCTGCTCCGCCTCCCTCCCATCCAGCTTGTGGCCTGTAAATGAAGCAGAGGATGGCACAAAGCCTTGGGACTCCAAACTCACATGGGAGACCTGGAAGAAGTTCATGGCTGCTGGCTTTGGAAAGGTTCAGCTCCAGCCATTACAGTCACTTGAGGCGTGAGCCTGCAGACAGAAGATATTTCTGTATCTTTTCAGTACATCTGCCTTTCCAATACAAAAATAAATCTTTTTAAAAAGAAGACACTTTCAAGAGATAGTCATAAAGAGAAATAAAGGTAAAAAACTGCATAGTTGCCCCTTACATTCATGCATACAAAATTACGATTAAAAAAAATGGAAAAAGTAATTGCATCTGTGCTAAACACACACTTTTTTTCCTTTCATTTAAACAATACACTAACAAATATTCATGCAGCATTTATATTGCATTAGGTAGATCATCCAGAGATGTTCTAGAGTATATGGGATGAGGTACCTACGCTATGTGCAAATACTATGTCATTTTGTTTAAGGGACTTGTGCATCCATGAATCTGGGTACCCATGGGGATTCTGAACCTATTCCCCATAGACAGTGAGGGATAACTGCATAATGAGGTCTGTGATGGACACAGTTGCACAGTACTTCATGTCTAGCACACAACTGAATTCCACACAGAGAATTTAAATAAAGAGACTTCAGGGGAATGGTTCAAGCACATGTAGGGGAATTATGAACAGTGGTCTGGTATGGACGCCCTGACAGCATCAGGGACAAATGGCAACAGGAAGCCACTGACATCCCTAGGTGTGTAAGTGATGGAATGAGAAAAATCATGCTAGGAAAGCCCGCAGAGAGCTGCAGCCTACAGCAAAGGTTGTTCGGATGAAGCTATCGTTGCAGAACCAGAACGCCATTGCTAGATCAAGGTGTCAAGATGGGGAAATAATGAGAGAAAAGACAATTGTGCTTATTTCTTCTCTTCTGATTTCGTACCGACACTGTCCATTAGCAGAACACAACTGAGAACTGAAGTAGTAGAGGGCAAAGGGATGCAATGCCTGAGGACTAGTCTGCTTCAGGCAAAGCAAGACAGCTAACGGAAGAAAGGGGATGTGCAGTGTGGAGCAAAGGAGCATCGCCAATACAGAAATCGAAGCAAAATGTCCAGAGAATATACTGCCTAGGATTGCAGACAGGAGAGTGATGCGGGCCACTGCTGGATTACGAAACGGCAGGATACAGGCTTACAAGCATAGACACTCCAAGGCACAGCAGAGTTTGATGACAGCAAGCCCATGGCAGCTCTGAGTGCCCCTTCTCCAGATTTCAGAGCTGGGTGCTACATGAAAATTCCTCCCTGTCTTCCAGGATGCCACCAGAGCTGTGGAGTTCAGGGACTTGGTTCAGCTTTGTTCACGGCCACCCCCCAAGCACATCCTCTAGATTTCTTCCTCCTTTTCCCATGAAACCATTGCCTGCTAACCCTCAGGGGGCCACAGATGCTGAACACTGACAGCAAGGCAACAAGCAGAGAACTGCAAAAATGTGGCTTCCATTGCAGGTCTTGAAACTGAGTTTTTATTATCACATCCACCCCCATATATCTGTCTGCGACATTCAGACTGCCAGAAATTGAAATAAGCCAAGTTCCTTCAAACACCCTTAACAAACGTTTTGGAAAACCACTGTACTCACATCCTGACTTAGAAATAAAGAAACTGATTGCTGAGAAACCTACACAAGGGTATGAATCCATAGCCCATGCTTGGAACCTTTTCTTTCAGATGACACATATTCACTGAGCAACTGTGAAATGCCAGGGATAGTCTAGACACTGAGGATTGAGAAAATAAGACAGACAGATGTCCTACCCTCTTGGTGCTCTCATTCTAGGTGGACTGATAGCTAGCAGACACACGAGCAAGCAGGAAAAGACACAACTTTCTCCCAAAAGGAGAATGCGCTTGCCCCCAGTGCCTTGTGGTACAGCTTATGACTGTTCTCCAATGTCAGGCTCTAACAATCCATGATCACAACACAAAGCCTTGATTGTTAAGAAGGTGGTACACCCACACAGCAGGTCTGTCTGCAGTGTTTGTGCTGCACTTCCCACCAAACACTTGAAACGTGTTAAATAATCATTGCCATCCCATTGCAAGTGCATTTTTCTTTTATTTTAATCCTATTATAGAATTTTTTGATGGCAGCCTGCTGTTAGAGTACATCTAACTATGTTAAAGCTCCCCAGGCCTTGAGCATGAAAGAACCTCTTCAGAACGCATGCTAAGACAGGTCTACCTTGTTAGCATGGAAATGAAAATAAAAAGCACTGCTTTGGGGCGAGGAAGAGGAGGATGGGTGCTCTAATACCAGCACTTAGAGGTGACATCTCCTTGATCTCTCCTTCATGCTTTGGGTGATAGTGGCTTGACGGTGAGAAGGATTCTTTTCTGTGTTCCATCTGGTGCCTGTTGCTTAGACTTCAAACAGTGATACAACTTGGGACCCTTTATCCAAAGGCCATCTCTGTGACATTTAATGTAGCACCTGCTTTGTGGTGACAGGGAATCAGCAATGAGCATAACCTCCAGGATCACTACTCAGCTTTGGTGACGCCTTATTAACAAAGTGCAAGTATGTGGATATCATTTTAACAAATAGACCAGATTCTCCCTCCACCTGCAATGGTGCAGATGGAGAGCAGCCCTGGCATACAGAAGTAGGAGCTTCCTGGGAAATCTTGAGTTCACATCCCTTCCAACAAACTGTTTATGGGATGCCAAAGAAATTGTATTTTAAGAAATAATTTCGCTCTGGGAAAGAACAACACATGGGTAATATTTTATTGGCAGGAGGATTAGGAAATAATACAAGCACTCAGCCTTCTGAGCTTCAATCTATATGCCCAGAACACAAAAGGGGTACTATGTACCATTTAGTAGCTGAAGACCATGGCCAGCTTGTGGCACAGCAAGTAAAAGCAGCACTGACATCCATGTAAGTATCAGTTCTAGTCCCAGCCACTGCACTTCGGGCCTGGTTCTACTTACGCACCTTGGGAAAGCAGCAGGAGATGGCTCAGATCCTGAGGTCTCTGCATCCATGTGCAAGACCCAGATGTAATTCCTAGTTTCTGGGTTTGGCATGGCACAGCCCTACCCATTACAGTCATTTAAAGAGTGAACCCATGGTTGGAAAAAAATCTGTGTGTGTGTGTGTGTGTGTGTGTGTGTGTCTCCTTCTCTCCATGCAACTTTGCCTTTCAAATAAATCATTCTTGAAAAGGAAAAATTATTTTGGATGAAAGATATGCTTAATGTCATTAATGGTGATGATAGAGGTTATGATCATTAGATACCTCACATGTACTACAAAAAGCCGATTCCTGAGAAAGCAGTGTGTGATGAACAGGTCTTCTATTAGGAGAACAATTTTGGTTTGGGCCCAGGGTACAATATTATGTCTTAATATATGGCCAGGGGTCAATGTACTGGCTTAAAGTAATAGAGACCTTCTAAATGTTGCCTATAAGCATTTTTTCTTACTAATCGTAAAAAATGCAACAAGGAGATAAAACCAGATGATTTTCAAGAGAGTTTTAGCAAAACTCATTTCCAAGGGAGAGGAGATAGAGATCCGTCCCTGTTACAGAAGTGCCATATGCAATTCATCTCCCTAAACTACAGCCTAGAAAAACATTCTCATTGAATCCCTTAACTCAGAATGATATTGAAAATATCTGACAGACAGCCAAGCATGAGCCAATCTGAAAAAAATCCCTAAGTATACCAATGAATTTGTCACAGCCCTGACGCAACTATTGTGAAGTTCCTGCAGATGGGAGCATCCATTCATTTAGAGATACTCTCTTACCAAATTAAGTGCACGCTGTAGACACCAGAGACCTGGGTTAGATGGCAGTAAGGCGAGAACAAGACACTATGGCTACTGCCCTCTAGGAGCTCAGAGCCTGGGAAAGAATACAATTCATATGTGAAACATAACCCATAAGGGAAGGAGTACATGTACTCACACGGCTGTACACAGCACTGTATGAGTGAAGAGAAGCAGAAATTACATACAGCTGAAGGAAACAGGGAATTCTTCATAGGGATGGCTGTACCCAGAGAGAGTCCGAACAGTAAATGAGCTTTAGATGAGCAGTCAAGGAGAGAGGATTCAAGGGAAAGGAAGAATCAGGGATGATTCAAAGATGGGAAAGCATGGGGCAGGCCCACCCAGAGAACACTTCTCCTGGTCTGCATCACAGGACTCAGGGATAGTGGTACTCGGAGACAACGCTTGGAAAGGCAAATTGGAATCAGGTCATAAGCACCATGAATGCCAGAGTAAGGAACTTAGAATTGATTCTAGAATTCTTGGAGCACAGTCAAAAATGATTTCAGTACGAGGACAGCATGATCAGAGCTTTATCATCAATCAGCGTAATAACATTTGAACCTTAAGAAATGAGGGTGGCAGCAAGCCGGCCCCGTGTACAGCTGCAGAAGATCCGGCACTGGCTTCTACACACCTCCTGCACCTGAGCCTGGAAAAATAAATGCTTATTCAGGCTGTCAGGCACCAACTGGCTGGAAGCACCTTCCACGCAGGGACAATGATGAACACTTTCCCTACTTAGTACTTAGCGGCAGGATCTTGCTCTGTCCCACAGCTGTCATCGGGACCAGGGCAAAGAAAAGGCTCAAGGGCAGCAGAGAGGAGTCTGTGGACACTCCCATTTTTACGGTGCTTCCATGCTACTCGATGTTGATTTTTCTGCATGAAATAGAAAAGCAGAACTCTGTTGACTTTATGTTTTATGGCTGATCGACAGGGTCCAGAGTGAGGCCTTTGAGATAGGCTGAGTGGGAGGAACAGTGACGCTTTGATGGCCTCGCTCGTGTTGCGTCTCCCTCTGGGAAAAAGGCAGGTCAAGGCGACACTTTCAGACAAGCACGGCTAAAGCACTGTCGCCCCTGGACTGAAGAGGCAATGTTGGGGGCGTTTCTAGCCAGGCCAAGGCAGGAAAGGTAACATTTAAGGGCTTTTGAAGAAATGTTGCACTTTTGGCAAATGAACCCCAAACTGCACCTGTGTTTCTGCAGGCTCTCCGCTTGCTTTTTTATATCCTTACAGGCTGTAGCTAAAATTGCTGAAAGGTAGAAAATCTGCACACCCCTTGGGCGTAAAGAAAGATGGCAAAGGCAAGGGGAAATCTTGAGAACTCAAGAGACCTGGCTCTCCAGGAACGAGGCAGGTGTAATTCTAGCCCCAACCACAGTGCCTCCAGTCAAGCTCAAAATGTTTATTTCTGCAATACTACTGCTAATAATAGCTACCAACAATTAAATACTGCTGTACCAAATGCTTTACTTTTATGTCATCATGTTTAATCTTAACAATAACCCCTAAAGAAAGTGATTATTGTCTTTACTTTACAAAATAAATTGAAGTTCATGCGGGTTAAGTAGCTGGTCCAAGGTCACATAGAAACAAGCAACAGAACATGTTTGTGGTTAAAACTGCATTCTCTTAATACTTTGTCATGCTAGGGTGGGTGTGTAGCATAGCAGTTAAGTTGCCGTTTGCAGTAAACGTACCCCATCCAGGAGTACCAGGTTCAAGTCTTGGCTACTCCACTTTTGATCCAGATCTCTGCAAATGCACACCTGGGAGGCAACAGGTGCATAGATTCCTACCGTGTACAGGGAAAAGCGAGATTGCACTTCAGGGCTCCTGGCTCCTGTCTGGACCAGCCCTGACTAGCAGAGGCTCTTGTGGAGTGAACTAGCACATGGAAGAGCCCTCAGAATGTGTCTCTGACTGTCTCTCCATGTCTCTGACTTCGAAATAAAAGGGAAATTAAATACATTTTCAAAATTAAAAAGATGTTGCTAACAACTTGTCAGGCTGTCTCCTCTGCCTCACTTTGCTCACCTGTGTCATGGGGATAAGCATCAAAACAATAAAAAACAAACCACCCATGCAAGCTAGGTAGAGAAGCCTTATAGACCATAAGGTCTGGGTGAACTAAAGCCCACCTCTGAGATGAAGTCCACACTGCATTATCGGGGTCTCCCGTACCCGTGGAAGAAATCACCCGACACTTCAGGCTCTGTTTCAAGAGCCACTTTACTTCCAGTCTGTCGTCGTCGTCGTCGTCTGTCCATCCTCTGTAGCTCCCTGTAGCGCTCTCTGTAGCTTGCCTAAAACGGGCTGCTTATATATCCTTTTTTCCCGTGGGTCCACTGGGTGCTACCTGATTGGCCAGGCCCTTGAGAGGAGGCAAATTTGTCTCACCTGCAACCTCCAGGCCAGGCCCTGGAGAGGAGGCAAATCTGCCTCACCTGCTGGCAAGACCAGCTCTAGTCTCTCCACTTTGCAGAGCAGCTGCCGGTCCTGGGTTATTGGCCGCAGCTGCCACCGCAGGGCTTTCTTCAGCAACCCGCTCCCCACACTGCATCTCTTTTGCTGGGAGCACACAGAAGGTAGGTTGAAATGTACCTTCAAAACCCAAATGCAAACTGATGTAAACTGACAAGCTCATATCACCAGAAATGCTGTCACTGCATTACACAGCACAGACTGGGCAAGTAGAGGAATAGGAGAGGCTGCCCCCAGGATCCACAGGAAACATTTGACTAGGCAAAGAGGTTAAATGGGCTCTTAGGAAAAGCAAGAGGAAAGAGACTCATGCAGAGATACATCTGCTCAATTTGACATATCAGGCGATGTGGCCCCTGACACGTCATCCCATTCCTTGCAGCAGCTGATTGAAGTCTTTTCCCCCATTGTTCTGCTTCTACCAGACTCGCATATAAAAGCAGCACAGTGTGGACATCATTAAAAGTATCTTGACTAGAGGTTGAAAAGAGACGCTGATCGTCCTATTAAAGAACAGATTTCATAAACAAATGCAGATCATTCCGCCTGCAGCCTGACATTGCTGTCTGAGATGCCCTGCTGGAAATAATTTATCTGCTAGCATTCTGCTTCCAGTTTCAGATTCCATAAAACCCTACCAAGTCACCAAGGAACAGATCGGCAAATGATCTGCTGCAGTCACGCAGTGGTTAATGAGCTCCCAGCCTCCCTCCTTCCCTCCCCCTGCCATCCTCTCCCCACCTCCCCGTGTCCACCCCTGGAAAACCTCTGAGTGTCTCCGCGGCTGTTAAACTGCCATGGCTACAAAGCCACCTGTGCAGCCAACCGGAGCCACAGCCTCCCGAGAAATGACAGATTTAAAAGAAGAAATACTGCGCACTTGCTGGAGGCGAGTTATTTTAATATAATGCCGAGATGACAGCTCTCCACATTTAATCATCAGACTCCTGAATTTTTGCCACGACATTAGAATTTCTCACAATTGGGAAAAAGTGTTTCTTTTCCATCCATGCCTGACAGTTGCATGTTAGCAAGAAATGTCTGTAAACTTCTCCAATTATTTTTAATAAAATGTAAATGATTGTCTACCTAAGCCCTCTCTCTCCCAGCGACTCCTGCCACAGCACAGGGGAACAGTTGCCTGTGCCTTGGAGCTGGGCCTCCAAGGCTTTGTCACTTCCCTCCCAGTACTAATTTGCCACTCAGAAGGCTTACCTGTGTTGCACCTGCACTGTGACCATTTCTTTTGCAGTGGTATCTGTGATCAGCAGGTGTCTGAGGGGCTGTGCATTTGATTAGCTATGCCTAAGCAGGCTCAGGCAGCCTGGCTGGCTCCCAATCAGAAGTTCTCCCACATCTCAAGGTTGGGCCACCATTAACATGAACATTTGCATAATTCTCTATTTGCTAATTCATTCACGATCCCCTTAGGCAGGTTTGTACTGTTCTCACACACATTGCTCTTTAACAGATGAGAAGTTGAAATGGAAATATAGGATATCTTAATTAGAGCGACACCACACCCTGGACTACTACCAGGCACCACATCCAGTGCCCAAACCATGGTATTCATTTATTCTTCCAAGAAATATTCAATGTCAACCACCTCAAAATCCTGTAGATGCACAAATAAACGAGACATGGGTCCTTCCCTAAGGGAGTTAACGACATAATGGATGGGCAGGTAAATACATAATTTGCACGCAGTGTGAAAAGAAACACATTCCACGTAAGCTGGAAGTGCCACCAGAGCACTTCCATGACCAAGTAGGCCTGGAGACTTGGGGACAGACCCACAGGAATGACACCTCTTGGCTGGTTAGAGAGGGAAGGAAGAAGGGCCTCTGCCTGCTAACAGAACCATACCATAAATACATACCGTGCTTCAATATAGCAGGGCCTCCAAAGTGAGAAAAAGTGTAGGCTCCAAAATGCAGGGCTGGGTAGGAGGGTAGTGCTCGGGAGATGGACAGTCTCAGTGACTATCTAACTATCCCTACCCACAAGCACTCTGGAATAAATCCTTATACATCAGCAACTCTTCTCCCTACAGCCCCGAGCAAGAAAAATCAGAAGAGATGTCCTCTTGGGACAGCAGCAACCCACTGCGTGAAGTCTGCCATGCAAAGCCAATACGGGACCTTCCAAAGGACAAAGCAGCACCTGAAACTAAAGCAGCCACTTCTGCCACCTGAGTCCTGAAAACTTCACTTTCCCGAGAGGGACCCAGGAAAACTTGGTCTATTCCTAGGCTTCTGTTCAATCATTACTGGCCCACCTGTGAATGCTCAGCCCATCTTCATTCTCAGCCTTCACCACTGGACTTCCTCCTGCTGCCCCTCAAGAAGATGAGTGAGGGTCCCTCCAAGAGACTGAGATGGCCACCAATAGTCCTTACCTGTCCCTTGGAAAAGAAGTGCTTAGAGGCATTCCCCTGGAAACCCCGGGAGTTACAGCCAGCAGGTCCTGATGTGCGTGTCCAGGAGCTCCCAACTCCCACAGATCTCATTAGCACCTGTTTCTGAAGCACAAAGCTGGGACTTGAAAAATGGTGCTCTCAACAACCACAGGAGCCATTTAGCAGATCTGAGTTCACTTCACAATTGTGTTCGGAGTAAATCATCATTGCCTCCCTTCACTGGTCTATGCTTTAACACTCCATTCACCAAAGGTAAGTGGGAAATGTATGAATCCTACTGAGGATATCCCTGGAGACTAATAACACTCCCTGCATTATCACAAACTGTGCTTGGCACCGGGCAGCTGGGCCAGCCCCACAACCACAGCACTTAGTGAGCAATGGCCCTCCTACGATGCCTGGGCAGGCACCTCCTTTGCAAAGGCAAGGTATTGTTCCCAGCAAAGTGTGGGCCTTGTCCCTGGCAATGTGTAAGACCCAGGTCTACAGCCACTGGCACTTGCACTGGCTATGCGGCCTCACTTCCTTGTCTTGCAGTGTGTTAAACTGAGACCGAAATGAAGCTGAAAAAGAACCCAAATTCTTTTACAAGCTGCACACTTTAAAGGGAAAAGAAAAATAATCTCTTGAGGTGATTCTATTTATTTTACCTCCGCTGGCTCCATTCACCAGTATCCCACCTCACCACAGGCTCCAAATGAAAAATGTTGAGGGCCATTGAGCACACTGTAAGTTTTCAGAGCAGATCCCTGCAAAGTTACTTAGCACAGTCGTCTCCGTAATTGTGACACATTAGAAAAGTGTGTGGTGTTCGTGGCCTTCTGCTTTGCACTTGTCTGGGTGGTGGGCTAGCTGGAGGTTAGAATCCTGCACCACAGCCCATTAATACCAGCAGGGAGAAGGCTGTCTGACAAGCACATTCCAAGCCAGGCTTTACAGCTTAATCCCATTTGGTTTAATGGATTTGTTTCCTAAACCTGAGTGTCAGGGACAGAAATGGGATGAAAACAAAAGAGAAAACCAGTGCCATGTGATGCCTTTGAACTGGCTTGGTGTGCCTGTCAAGTGAATGCACTTCCTCTTTTGGATCCACACTTGCGGAGTGCTGGGCAGCAGCTGTAAGTACCCTCCAAGATATTCTCTGCCTAGAAGCAACTACAGTGTTTCCCCTCCTCCACTTCCTCCACCTCCTACCTCCATGCTCACCTGCAGACGTCCGCCATCACCACCTAACTCAGCAAAGCTGCTACCTGTCAAGATTTGAGGCATTCTAACAAACACATTCATAGCAACCCTATGTAATTGCTCTGATTGTCATTTTGCTGATAAGCAAAGTAAGGCAGGAAGAGGAAATGACTACAGACTATAGGACTATGTATGTTATTACAATTTAATAACGGTGATGGTAACAACCAGAATTCAATACTAGACATTTCCTCCTGGAGCAAGGGAAACAACTCAAATGTCAGAGTCAGACCCATCTGGGTTAAAATCCCAGTTCCACAATGTACTGGCGATAAAAGTTTATGCCATCTTCCAAATGTGTCTATACTTCAAATAAAACCAAAGATCGGTGTTGTAAGAATTAGGTAAGAAAAAAAATCTGATGGGTCTAACATACAGTAGCTCCTGCACACATACTCGGTTCTTTAATCCACTCACTGAAGCTCCGCATTTCATGTAACATAATCTTACCTGTTGAATTGCTTGTGACAACCCAGTGTTCCCTTGTAGTTGTTTTACCTGTCATTATTAAGGTGTATAAGTGAAAGGGGTGGGGTAATTTGTCTATCCTCATTCCTACCTAGAGAGGCCAAACAACAAGGGCACAAATCACTAAAATGCCCGGAATAATTAGCTGTGCATTAAAAAAAGGCAATATTTACAGCGGAAAGCTTTAATTAACTAGAAGACAACACTGGAATTAGCTAGCTGGAATTTCTGCTCTCAACATAAAGATCTATGAAACAAAAACCAAAAAAAAAAATCAAAATAGAATGGATGAACTCACAGCCTAATGAGATTCCTATCACAGGAAATATTCAAGCAAGGCCTGGGAAACCAACTTAGATACATGAGGATTAAGGCATGAACCAAAGATTCAATAAGACCAGTGATTTTCAAGCTATTTTAAGTAGCAGAACATAAAACAGATAATACAGTACAGTTACTCCAGGCACAGAGAACTGGGAAGCTCTTATCTCTTCAGAAAGACAGGATTCTATGCAAATATATAAATAACTGATCCAGATTATTTCTGAGATTCTATAACTCACTCATGATTTAATGAATTGAAAGCAGCAGTTACAGAGAAAGGGAAAAACAGAGAGAGAGAGAGAGAGAGAGAGAGAGAGAGAGAGATCTTCCAACCCACTGGTTCACTCCTCAAGTAGCCACAGGAGCCAGGGCTGAGCCAGCTAAAGCCAGGAGCCAGAGGCTTCCAAGACACTTAGACCATCTTCTGCTGGTTTTCCTAGCCTGTTAGCAGGGAGCTGAATCAGAAGAGAAGCCAGCGCATGAATGGGCATGCACATGGGAGGCCAGCACCACAGATGGCAGCTTCTTCCCCCCATGCCACAATGCCTACCCAGTTCTATAATTCTTTCATTCCATCAGGAACTAAGCCAATAAAAGATAACACTTGCATTATATCTTATAATTTGCAATCATTCTGTGGTTTCACATTATCTGACAGAGCAGGTTACAATGCAAGTTCAAAACTACAAACACTTAAAATTGCAGTGCCAGGCATTAGTAGTGTGACCAAGAAGAACATAAAATGACAGCATGGGGAGGAGGGAGGACACTAGCAAACGGGAGCAAGGAGTTGGGTATGAGACTCATGAAATAACATCTTCCAACTTGTATCAGGAGGAGGCATGTTTCCAGAAGGCACTCTGTTAGGCAAACTAAATACAGCCTTTAGATTCCATACCAGTTCCAAGGTCCACACTACAGAAACAGACCAGAAAAGCTGAGACCAAATGAGGAAGGCATTTTCTGGCAGGAAACATCTGCAATTAGAATTCTGTGGTATGTTCCCCATAAGTGAGTGATGTCCTAAGGCTAGCGTTATTCACAAAGCTGCACAATAGCAAAACCAAAGAGCAAAACAGTGAGAGCCACACAATGCAGTTTACAGGAGCTCAGCATGAGGTAGAGATTTGTACAATGGCTGACAAACTGAGGCTTTGCCATGATTTGTAACTTAGCCCATTACCTAGAAAAGGGCTTCATTTAATATGAACTGAATTGGTCAAAATTCTTAATTGAAACCACATAATCTAGTAAATTTAAAGAATAATTTGGTGCAGAAGAATGCCAGACATAGAAATATGTGTGTATATTTACAAACAGCTACTTAACAGAATCACTGGAGGGATGAATCAGCAGATGATTCTGAGATGAAATTTCAAGAATTAGTCTCAAAAGTCACAGTTCCAGGTCTGGCATGGTAGCCTAGTAGCTAACGCTCTCTCCTTGCCTGCACCAAGATCCCATATGGGTGCCAGTTCATGTCCTGGCTTCCCCACTTCCCATCCAGCTCCCTGCTTGTGGCCTAGGAAAGCAGTTGAGTATGGCCAAAGGTCTTGGGACCCTGTACCCATGTGGGAGACCTGGAAGAAGCTCTTGGCTTGGGCAGTAAATCAGCAGACTGGCAATCTGTCTGTCTCTCTCTCTCTCCATCTCTCCTCTCTTTCTCTCTCTAATTTTTTCCAATAAAAATAAATAAATCTTAAAAAAAAAAAAAAAGACAGTTCCACCAAGGGAGCTGCTGCAACAGCACCTCGCTCCTGAACAAACTATGCAGGTTATGACCTGTATCAGCAAAAAGATTTGTTCCAAATAGAAGCTTCAAGTGCATATATTGAGCAGAGGAATTTCTTCATGCACAAAACTCCAGCTACAAGTAAACCTGGGGCATGTGATTATTGGGGTTCCATTCTCCTTAAGACAAGAAGGCACTTCTAGAAAGGGATTGCAGAGGCCACCACTGTGGTAAAGTAGATAAACCACTGCCAGCAGTACCAGCTGCTTCGCTTTCTGATGACGCCTTTGGAAAAGCAGCAAAAGATGGCCCAAGTGCTTTAACCCCTGCATCCACATGGGAGACCAGGATGAAGTTCACGGCTGCTGGATTTGGACCGCCCCAGTATTGACTGTTGAGGTTACTTGAGATGTAAATCCAACACATGCAAAATCAATTAATACCTCTTTCTCTCTTTGCTTCTCCCAATCTCTCTGTAACTCTGGCTTTCAAATAAATATATTAAAAAGAAGAAAGAAAGAAATGGATTGTCATAGATAGACTAGGCCACCCCATAGCAGCTTCCCGTGAAGCAATGTAAAAACACATAAAACAGACGTGAGTTTGATGCAGCAGTTAAACTGCTACTTGTGATGCCTGCACTGTACATCAGAGTGTCGGACTGAAACTGACTCTGCTCTCCATTCTGGTTTTCTAGGAAACAGTAAATATGGCCTTTGTGGGAGACCAAGATTGAGTTCTGACCTCCTGACTTCAGTCTGGTCTAGCCTTGAATGTTATAGGCCTACAGGGCTAGAGGTAGCAGATCATTCTCTCTCTCTCTCGTTCTTAAATTTAACTAATAAATAAAAATTTCAAAATAAATCTTGAATATCTGGGCAAGACTAACAAATAACACTTTGACTGAGAGATTCACTTGTCACAGAGATAAAGGATTACATTTAGCACAAAACCATACTACATAGTCTATCTAATTTGTTGTAAGCTTGCTGAAATCTTTACATTAAATATTCCACTTAAGGGTGCAGTTTTAATAATTCTCATCTGGTCATTTTGCTGCTATAAGATCCTTAACTTAAAACAGTTCTTATTCATGGAGGTAACATGGCAAGTTTGAAAACATCAGGGCTCTGAGTCCTGTCCCAAATTCTGAGTCCTGTCTTCAACACATACAGTTTGCTCTTAAGTCTTTAGGAATTTCTATTTCTTTTCCAGTAATACTCTGTTATACTCTTGAGGAATACTGTTGTTGACGGTTGTTTTTTTTTTTCCTACTTGCAGTTTGTTGAATTCTTTACCTAATGGAATATTAAGCTTGATTGTGAAGTAAACTGAGAGTATTTCATGTAAGAATTTAAAAAAGAAAAAGGAGAATAAAAGAAGGAGGGAGGGTGAGGTGGAAAATATCACTATGCTCCTAAATCTTTATTGTGAAGTTCATGAAATTTGTTCTCTTTATGTTAACTAAAATTTAAATTAAAAAGAAAATAAAAATCCTATGGACCTAAGAAAATCACCCTAGTAAGCAGTACTCCTATGAAATGACACCAGAATCAAGCAACCAGACCTCTTCCTGTTTAAATGTGTTCCCTGAAATCCACAGTAAATGAGTGTTTGGCCTCTACTGCAGCACCATTGGAATGATGCTACCCTGTCTCAGAGTGCCCAGTTAAATCCCATCACCCTTCCAACTAACAATCTCCCTGGGAGGTAGCAGTGATGACTCAATTAGTTGGGTCTCTGGCACCCAGAAAGAAGACTCAGACTGGATTCTTGGCACTTGGTTTCTGCATGGTTGCGCCTCGGATTTGCAGGCACTTGGGGAATAAGCCAGAAGATAGCAGATGTGTATGTGTGAGTGTATTTGAATTTGCATTTCGAGTTAAATAAAGAATTAATTAAGTTGAAAAATGTTAAAGAACAATGATCCCTGTTATAGTGGGCATACATTCCAAGACCCTCAGGGGCTGCCTGGAACTAAGAATGGTACCCAATCCTATATACATGCTTTTTTCCCATATATACATACCTATGATAAAGTTTAATACATACATAAGCACAGTAAGAGATTAACAATAACAATGAAATTATTACAGCAACATATTATAGCAAAATTATATGGATATGGTCTCTCCCATGAAATATTTTATTGTGCTACTGTTCTTAACAACCTCAGCACACAATTTTTTCTTATTATTTCAAGAACTTCCACCTTCTCACTTAGACACATTATATATTCTAGTTGGAATATCCAAATTGGTATCAATATTCTTGTGCTTCAGTATTGAGTAAAATAGAGATTAACTGAACACAAACACAATAATGCTGTGGCACTGGAACCGATGGCTAGGATGGCAAAGTGACTAACAGGCCAGTAGGCATAGGCTGTGGATACACTGCACAAAGGAATGGCTCATATTTCTGGTGTGATGAAGCACAAAAATGTGAGATTTCATCACATGATTCAGAACAGCTCATAATTTAAAACACATGGGTTGTTTATTTCCAAAGTTCTCCAAACCTCAGCTTGTTTGTCACAAGTCACTGAAACTGTTGGAAGTAAAATCACACATAAGGAGAAAGACTACTGTGGTTTAAAGTCTTCAAGTAACAAAAAAATTTCAACTAACCTCCATATTCCATACTTAAACCTCCAAATCCAGGCTCAAATGGAAAAGTGGTTCATTAAAATGTAGTAAGAATTCCAACAATGGTTCCTTAGGGAAGCAGACAAAAGAATATGACTGGAGTGCATGAGGTTCATTGGAGAATTTACGTCATACAAGACAAAAGGGGGAGGAAAAGAAAATTAACACATTCAGTGAAAGAAGAATCAGGAATTCTATCTTGGAAATATAATAGGTCATACAAGATGTGGGAAGCTTAAGGGAGGAAGATTGGCAATAGGCAGAAACTTACTTTGACCTGGTTTCCCTTTTTTCTCTTCCCTTCCTCACTCTCTCCTTCCCTCTCTCCCTCCATCCATCCCACATTCCCTCTAATCTTGCTTTCTTCTCTCCTTTCTTCTTTCCTTCCTTCCTCCCTCTCCCCTCCGTCTAGTCCTTCATTCCTTCCTCCCTCCCTTTTTATTTCCTTCCTCCCTCCCTTCTATTTCCTTCCTCCCTGATTTCCTTCCTTTCTTTCTTCCTTCTTTCTTCCTCCCATTCTTTTACTTTTTTTAACCATGTTTATAGGAGAGGACTTGGGGCAGAAACTGAAACCTGGGAATCATACAGTATAGAATAAACTGGGGTGCTATAACAACAAATTATTCCTATTCATATAGTCACCAACAGGAGATGGGTTGGGTATTTAGCTGAAGACTTGAAACCTACTGAGTCTTGTAACAGCTCTTTCATTCTTCAGACATTCAGTTTCATGGAAATAATATCAATTCTACCTCCACATGCTGTGGCAGTACTCACTCATTCCATGATTCCATGAAAGTTAGCAGGTTCCAATCTCAGTAACCTGCTTCCTCACAGAGTAATAAATTCAGCCTACAAGACTCATCAATCATTTCCTTACCCATTGCTACCCATGTGCAATCAAGTGATGAGCTGCAAAATGAGATACCTAATCCTCAAGAGTAACATTCAGAGTTGTGTATGCAAATCATTCACAGAAAGCTGAATTCCACTTCAAGCATGAAAACCTGTCTGTGAACTGGTTAAGAGACATCTTTATTGATAACAAAAAAATGTATTTTATCTTAGCTATTTGAAGGAAGATGTATCTTTTCAGTTTTGTAGCATGTCCTGTCTCTTATTTTCATCTTCATGACTTTAGTTGATATGAATGAAGAGTTCATAATGGAAGCCTGGCGAATGAAAATGGTGCTTCCATTTGATTTTTGAGTGTTTTGTAATTTTCTTCATAAAGGTCTTCTACGCTTTTGGTTAAATTTATTCCCAGATATTTCATGCTTTTCTCTGTTATTTTGAATGGTAGCTTGTTGGTTAGATCTTCTTCCATCTTGCGGCCATTTGCATACACCATGGCTGTTGATTTTTGTTCATTTATCTTGTATCCTGCCACTCTGCCAAATTCTCGTATGAGTTCTAGGAGTCTTTGTATTGAGTTTTTTGGTTCTTCTATGTAGAGAATCATGTCGTCTGCGAATAGTGAAAGCTTGACTTCTTCATTTCCAATTTGGATTCCTTTGATTTCTTTGTCTTGTCTTATGGCTTCTGCAAGTACCTCTAGGACTATATTGAATAGCAGTGGTGATAGTGGGCAGCCTTGTCTTGTTCCAGATCTCAGTGGGAAGGGATCCAGTTTTTCTCCATTTAGTATGATGCTGGCATTGGGTTTTTCATATATTGCTTTGATTATGTTGTGGATTGTTCCTTCTATCCCCACCCTGGTTAGGGTTTTTAACATGAAGGGGTGTTGAATTTTGTCGAAGGCTTTTTCTGCATCTATTGATACTATTATATGGTTTTTGTTTTTCAGTTTTTGGATGTGATGTATCACATTTATGGATTTTCTTATGTTGAACCATCCCTGCATTCCCTGGATGAAACCTACTTGGTCTGGGTGGATGATCTGTCTGATGTTTTTTTGTATTCTATTGGCTAGGATTTTGTTGAGAATCTTAGCATCAACGTTCATCAGGGAGATCGGTCTGTAGTTTTCCTTCTCTGTTAATTCTCTATTCGGTTTGGGGATTAAGGTGATATTGGCTTCATAGAATGAGTTTGGAAGAGTTGCTTCCTTTTCTATTGTTTTGAAGAGCTTGTAAAGGATTGGGGTTAGCTCTGGTTGGAATGTTTTGTAGAATTCTGTGGTAAAACCATCTGGGCCTGGGCTTTTCTTTGTTGGGAGCTCTTTAATCACTGATTCTATCTCTGATTCAGTAATGGGTTTATTCAGGTCTTCTGTTGCTTCTGGGGTGAGTTTTGGTAAGTGGTGGGAGTCTAGGAATCTTTCCATTTCCAAGTGATTATCGAATTTGTTGGCATATAGTTCTTTGTAATAATTTCTAAAACCAATCTGGACAATAAGTAGCTGGACTCTATGCTTGGTATATGTTTGCAATGAAAGAATCTTGATTGAATTTGAACTGTAATACTGCATCAAGGTGGAGGAATCCACCGGGGGGAGGGGAGGGGGAGGGAGGGGGGGATTCCCAGAGCCTATGAAACTGTCACATAATGCAAAATAATTAACAATAAAAAAAAAAAAAAAAAAAAAAAAAAAAAAAAAAAGAAAATGGTGCTTCCAGAAGGCAGGTGTAGATTGCCACTGCTTGGGATGCCCCATTCCCTTTCTGAGTGTTTGTTCAAGCTCTGGCTCTTTTGTTTACAATCCAGCTTCCTCATATTATGCCTGGAAAAGCAGTGTGATGATGGTCAAAATGCCTTGGTCCCTGCCACCCACATGAGAGACCTATATGAAACTGCTGACTCCTGGCACCAGTTTGAGGAATGAATCCATGGATGGAAAACACATCTCTTACTGTCTCTACCTCTCTGTGTATCACTCTTTCAAATAAGTAAACTTTTAAATTTTCATCTATTTATTTGTGATGGTGCTTCAAAAATGTATCATTTTCAGGAGACTTGAAATTAAACAAACACATAGAGCCATTGGGGAATGGAAGAAAAACGGTGGATATATCCCACTATGAAAGATGGCTGGGAAGAAAACTTTTGCATTAATTCCAGTCAAAAAAATGGTTTCACCAGCCTGTTAAGATGCACAAGTCACAGTAACATTAAAGTTACACAAGTATCTCTTTATGGCTACCTCTTTTCAACTGCGAAATTCTTCATAAAATCAATTAGTGTAATGATGGCTAAATTTCTCTTTTTAACAATATTACAGATTGCTTTCCAACTCTTTTTGCAAGATGCGATTTTTTGAACCCCTGGATGCTCAGGTTCTGAATGACAGAGGATTATTAATTCTGATCATTTTACAATTTACACCTTCAATGAAGTCTTCTCACTTGTCACCTACTTAACCTAGCACAGATTTGACACCTCTCAGATTAATTTTGGTGACGAATTTGATTTCAAAGAACATTCATTAAAGTTAAACCCATGCACCTGCTAATGTATTTCTCTGCTTTTACTAATAGCTTTAGAGAGCTTTTTAATTTATATTTCATTGTATATTAAGATATCTTCCTTCAGTTCGCCTGCCTCTCCATAAGAACATTTTTCATATTTCAGATTAGGATACCAAGCACTAGAGCTAAATGGATGAGATCATTTTAAATATTACACAGATACCCACGCAAGTCAGGTATTTTAATATTTTCTCATCTCTAATTTATTTCTGTACTTGTTGAATGTGGCTTCTCCTATGTCCTTTTAAGTGCCTTCTTAATTTTAATGACATTTAGGAAAATTATTCAAGTTTTGTTCTCTGCATAGAAGTTTTGATATAATAAGAAAAGGCCATGGGAGTGATGAAGTACAAGAATAGTACAAACTATTCTTGCTTGGAGTTTCGAGCACAATAAGGACACATAACAACGTCCTTGGCATGTTCACTCACCTTTGGTCAATCATTCCACCTCTACAGAAAACGGATCAATCAATGCCAAATTCATGCCAAGCTCTCCAGTTTCCCCAAACCATCACCCATCCTGAGCTCTTCGGCACCCACAATATTTTATCTACCCATAACTCCTGTCCCATTATGTTAGTGTTCTCTTTCCTTCAGCCCATCCCTAACAGCTCTTCTTCCCTTCATCCAAGCCTCTGTCCTGCCTCATCGTAATCCCTGCCATAGCTTCCTACTCGGTTTTGCTGGCACAACTCTGTTTCTGAAATCCACAGGTTCCTCTAAAGACTCAGATCCAATCGTACAGTTCACCTGTTCATCCCAGTGGTCTCTTTTTTCTTCAGAAAACTTAAAGTCAATAATAATTCTTGAATATCTCTCAGATGCTAAGAACGCCTCAGTTCAGCAAATGAGAAGCCATGAAAAGCTACTAACTGAACCAAAATAGAGAATGAAACAAATATAAGGGGCAGAAAGTTTTCTAAGTAAATATCTATTCTCATCCCTTCCTATTCACAGGTGCTTGTTTTCTTTCTTTTTTTATTAATTTTTTTGTATTGCAAAGTCAGATATACAGAGAAGAAGAGAGACAGAAAGATTTTCCATCCATTGATTCACTCCCCAAGCAGCTGCAATGGCTGGAGCTGAGCCAATCCGAAGCCAGTAGCCAGGAGCTTCCTCCAGGTCTCCCACACAGGTGCAGGGTCCCAAGGCTTTGGGCCGTCCTCGGCTGCTTTCCCAGGCCACGAGCAGGGAGCTGGATGGGAAGTGGGACTGCTGAGATTAGAACTGGTGCCCATATGGGATCCCAGTGCTATCAAGGTGAGTACTTTAACCACTAGGCTACCACGCCAGGCCCAGGGGGTTGTTTTCTAATTGACAAGAGCAAGAAGGAAATAGTGCGTTAATAATGATGCATGTGCAATTCTAGAATAGATAAAGTAAGTGAACAGAAAGAGATGGCAAAATGGCAATGAGATTCCCTTTGGGTTTAGAGAAAGATTTTGAACCCTAGTGAAAAAAAGAGTTTGAGATACAAGCTAAAGGGAGTGGGATTTTGATTTTGAGAAATAGAACCTCAATCAATCAATCAATCAATCAATCAATCAATCTTTCTTACACATACACAAAAACACACGAACTTAATCCATTACCCCTTCCTCAACCAAGGCATGAATCACTGGACACATCTGACACTTTTGAGTGTTCGAGGAGGCAACCAGCAGTGTTGCACTGAACCAGGCAGAGAATGTTCAGGTTGAGGAAACAGTCAGCAGTAACAATGCCATGTGACCATGATGAGGACACCAAAGCAAAGAATGAGAGCAGCTCATCCTGAATCTAATTAAGACAGCCTTAGTAGTTTGGCAATAGTAAAATTACAAAGACATACAGGGGGAATCAAGAGCGATCCTGACAACCTCTTAACAGGAGGTCATATGCACAGAGCAGGGGGGTACCCCAGAGTGGAGCAGGTGGACAGGAGGAGGCTTGTATCCCAACCCTGGAGACTCCCGGATTCTCACCAAGGACTATCAGTATAGGCACCAAGGACTACATCCCAACTGCAAAGGGGACCACGGGGAATTGGAGTGCCTTCGGAGGCCAAGAACTCTGAGGCCATCCACCTCCGTTTGGATCTACCACACGGGATGCAAGAAGCCCAAATCCTTCCTTGCAGGATCCAAGATCATCAGAAAAACAACCGGCAGCCCTGAGCAGTCCACAGTAAGAACAGTAAGCTTCCTTTGGGACTAGGGAGAGGAGCTTTCTCTGGTCCTTACTTAGTTCCAACTTTGGATCCCCACCCTCTCTGGCAATGACCATCAGGGTCGCTCCAGAACCCCCTACCCCAAAACACACACACACACACACACACACACACACACACACACACACACGAATAGATAGAGAACAAGAAAAGTTTAGAAACAGTCAGCATGGACTCACATATACCTTACAGGGTAGGACACAAAGATTAGTTACTCCTCACTAAGGTGTTGAAGATTTCTCTGCACACCCCTCCTGAAACTGTTCTGTACTTCAACTGTTGACCTATGCCTTGTTAGAGTTATAAGCCAGCGTAGACTATTCTAAAATCTGCCAAGTTCAGCAAAAATATGCTTCAACACTATAAACTGCTGAATACTAAAATGAAAACAGACACAAGAAAGCTGAATAGTACCCTATAGCCATTTTAAGGTGTATAGCAGACGGTTCTGTGTATAAACTAAAATGTCAATGAAGTAGTCACAGGATGTGGTTAAGAACTTGCATTTTTTAACATATTCGTTACTCAATACCATGTCAATTAATTCCATAGTGTTGTAAATTGTTGTTGATGTTACGTTGTGGCTTTTAATTGATCGGGATGATATTCTGCCAGCTCTGCCTTCAGACCAGAGATGGTTTCTCCAAGAAACCATTGAATTTATCTGGACAATAAGATGCTGGACTCAATGCTTGCAATGAACGAATCTTGACTGAATTTGAACTATAATACTGCAACTAGGTGGAGGAATCCACCATGGGGGGGAAGGTATGAGGAAGGGTTGGGGGAATCCCAGAGCCTATGAAACAGTGTCACATAATGCAATATAATTCATAAAATTTTTTTTTAAAAGTCAGCCTTAGTAGTTCGGGAGGATGCGGCAATTCCAAAAATACCTGGGAGAGACTTTGTACATATGGCATACACTGAAAGATTAGGTAGTAGTAAAAAACCATCATATTTATGACATTAAATGCTCACCAGCATGTAAGGCCCAGAACATTCCCATGACAAGCTTATCTCCCTCTGATACTGTATTTCTAACCTCTATTTGATAGCCTATATTCCAGGTACCCGTGCTTGCATACTTCTGAGATCTTATTCTACAGTAATTTGTCCTTCCTTCTCTGGACATTGATCTCTTCCTGATTGGTCAAGCATTAGCACCCACACCATATGATTGTTAAATGCATTATTACTGCCCCTTCCTGTAACTGCACAATAGAATACAGTGGTTTCTGAATCGTGTATCTGATCTGAACGACAGAATGATATACCATGAGTGATAGAAGAAAAGGAAGGACAGACTCATGGCATTACTAGTGGCCATGCAGAGCGATTTTTCAATTATCACCTGGAGATTATGCAAGTTAGATTTTCAAATTAGCATGCTCAGTAATCTAATACAAATTAAGCAATACCTATTACTTTGTTTTCACTAGAGTTTATTGCATTTAAACTAGCACTGTCTGGTTGTCCAAAAAAAATCTCAACAGTAGGTGCTGGAGATAGCACAACCCTCCCTTTTATCAGTGAATTGCTTGTCCTGATATTTAAATGTTATTTTCTGGGACTATCCAAGGTTTTGGAAAAAGTCATTTTTTTATTTACCTGAAAAATTCAGGTTTATTTACCACTCTCAGATAAATGGTTTGTTTTAAGGAAGTAATGTAGATCATTCATCAGAGATTCAGATCAATGTTACCATTATTTTGCTTGAAAGATTTCTCATGGCTATATAAACATCAAATTGACATATAAGAGTCCTTTGTAACTGGTAAGCATCCACTGACCCCCTTCCCCAACTTCTTGATCTGTGTTAACTTATACATTACCTTATTTCAAAATATATTTTTAAAAGAACAGTATAATGAATAAATGAGAAAGATCATATATGAGGTTAGCTCCATCCACATGAAAAAAAATACTTTATCTAATAAAGCCTACTGACTTGTCACATATAAAATGGAACTGCAAAGAAGAAAACACAACCAACTACAAAGTTCATGGGCCTCTTTGATAAAAATGCACTAGCTGGTTTAGAAGAAGTACTCATCTTGGCACTGAGACTAGGGAGAAAATCATTAGATTCCTGAAAAATAGCACTGCCTAAGTGAACAGTTTTGAAGCAATCCCTCTCCCTGCGTCCCTCTCTCCTCATCCCTTTCTCCAGCAGAAACACATCTTCCAGGGCTGCTCCACATATCTACATTCTCTTAGAGCACAGTGGTCTCAACAGTTGTACTTCTTAGCGCTCAGCTTCCAAAACGAAGCATCCCAAGAGTGTGTGTTCTAAGAGGACATGCAGGCAGTGAGCCCCATGTCTGGGCGTTGGAAATCACGCAGTGTCAAAGCTGATGTATTTTATTGATCAAAAGTGAGTCACAGGACTGTCCTAGATTAAAGGAGGGGAACATCAAAAGGGCATTGACACTAACAGGCATAATTCATTAGGGAGACATCTTTGGACACTAACCAGTGCAGTAAAACCTTGGAAAAATAAAAGGCAAAAAGGAAATTATGAAAAACAGTCCAATACAATAAAACGCATTATCTTCAAAGGAACAACAATAGAATTGACACTAACTTTTCACAAATTAAATAATGGCATCTAAAAGACAATGGACCTGCATTTCTAGATGCTGAAATAAAATAACTCCCAAGCCACAAATCTATCCTCAAAATAATATTCCTTTAGAAACAAAAAATGTAAAAATATATTCTATAACTGCATCAAAAAACATTAAATTTCTAGAGTTAAATTTGAAGAAATACGTTCAAGACTTCCACACTCATAGGAGATGCCTGACACTTACCAAAAAGTATGGGCTTGGTACAATCAATTTCAAGCCAGTACTTTAACAAAAAATGTCAAAAATAAACAAAGCAGAAGAATAAGAATGGTCTTACTTTACTATCAATATGGTAATGAAGCAAGAATAGACAACTGACCTACAGAACACAGGAAACCTCAGAAACAGATCCACATATCCATGATGCCCTGACTAACAACGATGGTGAAACAGAAGCTCAGTAGGTTAAGGTCTAGCTTTAGAGTAAGCTATGCTACATATATTGAATAACTACTGGAGGATGAAACTCAAGCACTCTTATGAACTCAATCACATCTTCCAAAATTCATACGTTGAAGTCCTAACTCCCAAATTTTGAGACGTGTTGGTAGCAATGTGAGCACAAAAGGTGATTCCAGTTAGATTTCAAATAACTTGCTATGACATAGCAGAAGAGGGGCAATTCTTTTCATGATCTTAAAAAAAAGATTTAATTATTTTTGTTGGAAAGTCAGATTTACAGAGAGAAGGAGAGACAGAGAGAAAGATTTTCCATATGCTGGCCCACTCTATGAATGGCCGCAATGGCCCAAGCTGAGCTTATTCAAAGCTAGGAACCAGGAGCTTCTTCCAGGTCTCCCATATGGCTGCAGAGTCCCAATGCTTTGGGCTGTCCTCTACTACCTTCCCAGGTCACAAGCAGGGAGCTGGATGAGAAGTGGAGCAGCTGGGATATGAACCAGTGCCCATATGAGATCCCAGCACATGCAAAGCAAGGACTTTAGCCACTAGGCTACCGTGCTAGGTCAGGAAGGTAGGAAAGCACTGAAACTGGATATTTAGTTGAAGATGTATTTACAATGAAGGTCCAAGTTGTGACTAAATAGTAGCTTTGGATCAAAGATGCATCAAGAATATAACTACAGCCTGAATCCTTGGAGGTGACATTGCCACTTCAACGGGACTATAAGATAGAGCCTCCAATCAGAGGTCTGTAAAATCTAACAGAACTGGCCAGCTATGTTGTAAATTGTTTGGCTCATCATCCATTTCTCTTTTCTGATTATCAGTCCTATGCCTGCCAAATCATTGTATTCTGTTAGTACATATGTTTCAGGAATTTGGCCTTGGCATAAAATCGTACACTGACTCTCACCTACACCCCAGTTGAGTAATATTCAGATGAGATTCTAAACATGGAGTTTATGTTGTTACATGTTAAGAAACTGAAGACTATTGAGATTAGGCAGATATTCTGTATGTGAAAATAATATAAACTAAACATAAAGACACATAACAACCAATAATATAATCAACCAAAACTAGTAACTTTTTAATATTCAGAAGTAGTAGTATATGTAGTTAAATAAATATGTGCATGTCTTCACAATGAAATAACAGATTGGCATCAACAACTACATGCAACAATATCAATGAGTTTCAGATACAGCATAAAGATTCATTGAGCTATATATGTGTTATCTGTGTGTTCCTCTACATGTATATTATAGTTCAATGAAGTCTATTTATAAATTGAAAAGATTTAAAATTAAATAAAGAGAACTTTTAGCCAACAGATAACTCCAGAGTAAAAGAATTGTTAATATGAGTTCTTCAAGCAAATGATCCCAGATGGCAGCATGGGAACGCAGAAATCAGTAAGAGTGACAGAAGACAAACAGGTCACTCAAACCAAAATACACATTGAACATACTATAGACAAATATTATTTCAAAATAATGAAATATAATGAAAGGTCAGGAAAAGCAGACAAAAAACATTCTCATGATCATAAATATGAGCTCCATAAATTTAACTTTTATGATGGGGAACCACAAGACAATATGTATAAATCCAAAGCCAAGTTCAGCTAAAGCAAATTCTTAGGAGGATGAATCAATTAATTCCAGGTTTAAAGATGAAAAATGGTATGGTCTGATCCACAGATACTTTTACACTATCTAGAAAGATGCATAGCCTATACTTCCATCAGACAATCCCCCAAAAATACAAATGCATGTATTAAGATGAATGAATCCCATCTAGCTGGTTAGCCAGATAACTGATACATATATAGAAGTACTTTTTTTATGTTTCCTCTGACACCTAACCATTAAAAAAAAAAAAATAACCACTGGCCCTGATCCAATTAAAGTGACTTAATCAGTTGGGGCATATTGTTTTTAGCAATTCATGTGTGAAAAGCCATGCTTTGGTGACCAATTTACATGCAACTGTTTAGCAACACATGTGAAACATTTTATTCCATGGCTCATGATACATGTGCCACTGTGTTCACACTACCAGCATCAAAGGGAAAAAAATGTGCAAAGTATTTGTGATTTCAAATCACACACACATAATTAATAATCTCAGTTTGACAACTTCATAACTTGCTTCCTGAGGTAAGTAACTTAACTTTCTGGGCCTGTTTCTATTGTGATAACAAAGTCCACCTTTCAGCAATCTGCAAAGATTAGCATGCAGGGACATGAGGCACCATTCCTCCGCCTGATGCAAAAAAAAAAAAAAAAATGACAACCATAACCAAAATCCATTTCTCCCTATGGAATATCTCCAGGCTGCCAAGACACACGCATGCCATTAAATTCAAGAATATCTGATTAATTCCTTGCACGCACTCTATAGCCTCTTAGCCAAAGTCTACTGCATGTGGTCCATCTGGATCTGCGGTCCCTTATATGAGTGCACTGATTCCACTCCTGAAGACTCTGCCCTTGTGACTTAATTACTCCGAAGGTTTTCTCTACCCATACCAGCACATTGAGAGTTAAGACTTCAACAATCAAGTTTTAGTGAGACACAAACACTCAGTCCATAACAGCCTTGTGTAAAACACTGATCAAAACTCATGCTGCTTGCATTTTAGTTTGCACAAAGGTCAGACTTCTGATACTTCCTCATTTTATCAGCACTTAAGAGGGAACATGAGGGAAATAAGATAGTAGTAGTAGGAGTTATTCTCCATTTTTCCAAACTACCCAGTCCAAGCGCCTACAAAAGTAAGCAGGGAAGTTACTTCAACCTTCATCGACAGTGGGAACCCATCATCTGTCCAGTTCACTGTGGTCTCAGGCATTTGATGGGAGCTCACCAAACAAGGAGCAAGTGGCTATGGAAAAGATGCCTTTTGGGTCCCCAGTTGGCCCCGTGCTCAGTAGTCTCCTTCCCCTCCAGGCAGAGCAAGCACTTAAAAGGAAGGAAAATTCTGAGAAAGGATTCCCAAGTCTGCTTAGAGGTAGACAGGCTTTAGGGCTGATAGAATATGCATTTTAAAGCTTCTTTTTCTCATAAAGAAATCAGAATAAGTAAAATACTAGCCCTCAAGTCTGTGAAACATTTTTTAATTAAACCCCTTCTTTGGTATGCCTTAGAAAGCCTTGGTTCCAGCAAGGGAAACTGTTAAAAGAAAAATCTCCTGGCAAAAAAAAAAAAAAACCACACTGGATTCTGTGAGTTTATTGTTTATTTATGGTTAGATGACTTTTTTTAAAAAAGACTACTCTTATTTATATCTGATAAACTTGATGCTTTTAAAAAAACAAAAACATAAATAACTAGCTTCCCCAAAAGTGTTCTCCTAGTTTCTCTGAGCAACTGTAGACAACCTGCTGGATGGTACTAGACACATGGTGGTATAAGACCAGAGGAGGAGGAGTTAGAGTATTCTTACAGAAGTTTTAGTGCCAGAAAGATAATATTCATATTTACTCCATACCTCAACTTACCTCAGTTCTCTAGGAAAATACTGGTAGACACTGCAGCTGCAAACTTCTCCTGGTTTCTTTGATCACCTTTCTTAGACACTTTGTTGGCCAACTCAAAAAGTAAATTAAATTCATATGCCTGGCTCTGCTCACTTGCTTATCTTAGTTCCAACTTGAAAAAAACACTAATAGGGCGCCACCAACAGGGGTAGCTCAGGGCTGGGCCCGCCTGAACTCACCTGCAGCCCGCCCGCAGGCTCCTCAGGAACTGGGGGCGACTTCTGAGGCCTGCTTCGGGGGTTTTTAGCCCCCACCCAGCTGGCGCCCCCAGCAGGGGTGGCTCAGGGCTGGGCCCGCCTGAACTCACCTGGAGACCGCCGGAGGTTCCTCAGGAGCTGTGGACGGTTTGGGGGCGGGGCCTATTTGGGGTCTTTAGCTCCCACCCAGCTGGCGCTCCCGGCAGGGGTGGCTCAGGGCTGGACCTGACTGAAGTCACCCCTAGCCGCACGCTCAGTTGCACAGGCAACTTTGGGGGCCTGCTGGGGTCTTTTAGCCCCCGTCCAGTTGGCGCCCTCGGCACGGGTGGCTCAGGGCTAGGCCTGCCTGAACTCACCTTGAGTCCGCATTCTCCTCAGGATCGTAGAGGACTTTCCGGACCTGCTGAGATCTCTTAGCCCCAGCCCCCTACCCCACCCAGCTGGCCCCTCCGGCAGGGGTGGCACAGGGCTGGGCCTGCCTGAACTCACCTGGAGTCCCGCATTCTCCTCAGGATCCCAGAGGACTTTCCAGAGCTGCTGGGATCTTAGCCCCAGCTCCCGCCCCCTCCGGCCGCTGGCGCCGCCAACAGGGGTGGCTCAGGACCAGGCGGCGGGCTGCTAACCTTGCTGGGTGCAACCCTGGGACGGCCTGAGGGTCAGCTCTGAGAACATATGCTTCAGGATTTCCAGAGATTGTGTATCACACAGGTGAGGATGGGTAACGACCTGTGGGTTCATGCCCAGATGTGAATTACTGCTGAGGGACAATGGGGTGGGGGGATAAACTAAATTTCGTTAAGGAATGGCTGCAGAAGGACTCCAAAAGACAAGTGCACTGTATTGCAGGTAAGCGAGAAGCTCGAGACCTGTGGTTTGATGAGGAGAGACCAGAAGACCTTCATGGGTCAGACCGATGCTCCAGCCCACATGGGAGTTCTGAGCTGGGCCTGTTAGCATGGAACATTGCTGATCGCCACGCACCAGCCCACACAAACGCTAGGGCTGGTGGCCTGACAGGGCTATATCCCAGTACATGAAAGTGAGTGTCATCACAGTGACAGGTCACATTATGCTGCACCAGGACACCAACCAGAACGCAGGAGAACCAGGTCCCTGGGGTAGGTTCTGTGAGGAATATGTGGGCCTAACCCTGTGGAAATACAAGTTCCGCTGGTTAGCTTAAGAGTTGGAGAGGAAGGGGCTGAGCTAAGTGTGACCATGGAATCTGCCAACACTCACTGGTATCAGGCTGAGAAAAGGCTGGGCAGGTGCAGGCTGCTGCCCTGCATGTGCACCCTAGCAAGGTATGGGGCGGGTTAGGTTGGCCTTATCACCCACCACTCATACAAAGGCTGGGACAGAGGGGTCAGGCTATGCCGGGTGGGGGCTTGGCACTCACTGGCATATGTGAGATCTAGATCTGGTAGTGAGGGGTACCTGGGCAACTCCCCCATTGAGGCATAGCTCCTGCTGGTGAGCACATGGTCCAGGCCTGGGTGTTGGGCAGGCTGGGCAATGCCTATCTGTTGGTAAGTGCGCAGGCTGGTTTTGGAAGGAGGCAGACCGGGCAGGGCCAGGAAGACCATAGCCCACTGACAAATGCAGAAACCAGGTTGGAATACAGATCATTCTGGGCTAGGCTATCATACTTGCTGGTTTGCAACAGCCAGGGATGGGAGCAAACTGAGCAGGTCTGGATTGTAGCAGCCACCAGTGAAAGAGTTGGGACTGGGAGCTGGTTGGGTCAGGCCAGGCATTAGAATCCAAAGGCAAGGGCCAAGATGGGGAGGGGCTATGTCATGCTGGGTCAAAGCAATCACTGGCATGCACCAGATCTGTGACTGGGATCAGGCATGGTTGGGGAACTAAGGGGATGCCCTGACTGGGTTGTGGTTCCCACTGATGACTGCAAGGGCCAGAGTGGAGGCTGTGGTCTGGACTGGACATGGCTGCAGTTTCCCTCAGCATGAGAGTGGACTGGGTCTGGGTTGTGCCAGACTTGGCTGGACTCCAGCACCCACTGGAGCTCGTGAGAACCAGGATGGGTGTAGGATGGCCAGGCTAGGTCTCTATCACTACTGAGCCATGTAGGAGCTGTGTCTGGGTGTGGACTAAACTTGGCTGGGCTGTAGCACCCAACAGTTAAAACAGAAAAGGGTAGGGGCTGGTCAGGAAAGGTCATCATTCTTGCAAGGACAGAAGATGGACTAAGTAGGGCTGGCCCATGGACCCATCAGTGTGCACAAGATCTGGCAGGAGAGGTCCTAATGGAGGAGCTTGGGGAACTCCTCCCTTGGGGGCACAGTCCCTGCAGGTGAGCACAAGAACCAAGACAAGGAGCAGTCCAGGCCAGACCAGGGAATACCACCGGCTTACGATTGGCTCAGATCTGGGGTAAGCCAGGCTAGGCTAGTTCTAATCACCCACTGGCAAATCTGAGAACCAGAATGGTATGTGGGTCAGGCCGGTTGGGCTACAGTACCAGTCAGCTTACATTAGGGCCAGAACTGGGAGCTGCCTGGGCTGGGCTGGGTAGGCTGTAGCCCCCACCAGCATGAGCTGGAACTGGGGGTGGTGCCCAGCACACAGTACCCACTGGCAAATGCTGAGGTAAGGCAGGCCATGACAGAGTAGACCACAGTGCCCAACCAGCACACGCGAGATCAGGTGGTAGAGAACGAACATAGTAGGGAGGCTGCATGGGGCTCCCCTGTTGGACCACTACCCCCACTGGTGAGCAAGAGCTGGGATGGAGCAGACCAGGCTTGGCAGGGCTACAATACCTGTTGGCCTCATGTGAGCTGGATCAAGGGAAAGCCAGACTGGGTTGACTGTTCCTACTGGTGCATGCATAAGTCAAAGTGGGTGTGGATTGGTTGCGTTTTGCCACAGTATCAGTTGGCAGATGCTGGCACCAGGGGGAGGGAGCAAATTCTGTCAAGTTAAACTGCAGAACCACCTGGAGAGTGCAAAATCTGGGAGTGAGGGTGGGCCCAATAGGGAAATAGTGGGCACCTCCCTCTTGGATAGCCACTCTGACCAGTAAGCATGAGAACCAGGACTGGGGCAGGCATGGCTAGACAGAGTGGCACCCGCTGGCAGGTGTGTGGACTGGATAGTGGGGCTGGTTAGGTTGAACTAGACTTCAATGCCCATTGACATGTATGAGAACTGAATGGGATGTGGGACAGACTGGAGCAGTCTGCTGTACATTTTGGCAAGCATGGGAACCAGGGCAGGAGGCAGGCCTGTTGGGGGTTATTGGAAGTCGCCCCAACTAGGCTGCAGCTCCCACTGGTTTATGTGGCCAAGTGTGGTGGGTAGGACCGGGCTGGGCTGCAACACCCATTAGTTTGCACGGAGAACAGGGCTGGAGACAGAACTGACCCAGCAACCACTTACAGTGTGCATGTAAGCTGATTGGGGTGATAGACTGTACCAGTCCCTGTACTGGCAAGCATACACAAGCATCAGATCTGGGATCGCCTCAAATGAGGTTTCTCTGGGGATCCCCCAGCTGAACCGGTGAACTTCAACCATGGAGAAAATTACAGGATCCATGGTCTGACTGTGGAATGCATGTGTCAGAGCTGAGCCTCTTCAGTGGCTTAGATAAAACAATTGACAGCATGGCTAATTGCACATGGAAGATACAACAGTACATTAGAACCTGCAGGGCACACCTGGTAGCAGAACAGAGGACAGGGGACAGAACAAGTCAATCAACAAGGGTTGGCAATGAAAATTAGGTAATTGGAGACTTTAAAAAGGACTATGTCAGCCAGCGGATTCTGGAGAGATTTCATCGTGCCTGAAGTGGCAAGATCAGCAGCAATTCAGAACCACTTGAGCAGAGCCCTCAGAGCAGGCCCTACATCAGAGACCCTGGGATGGTTGAGAGGCTGGATGTGGCTTTTTGTCCTATCTCTCCCCATCCCCCAGATACAAAAAGGGGAAAAAAAAGAATGTGGGGGGAAAAAAAAAGACTAGACGGTAGTTGGCCCAATCGGATTTTTGGCTTAAGTATATTCACCCAGCCACTCCTGTTAGGCAGTATGGTCTTGATGATATGAGATAGTTAGGTTAGGATCCTAAAGTGGGAAGTACCTGCAAGCTAGGAGCCCTTCATCCCCATTTAATATTACCCACCTACCTATTAATCAGAACTGCCTCCTTCTGGGAATGTGTGGAAGACAACACATGAATAGTTACTCCTCTTCTGACCACATACAGGAGGTCATTCCACTCCTGACCTATGCTCCCACATACACATGTGTACATGTGTGTGCGTGCATTTGCTTTCTCACGTTTTCAATAAAGTTTATCACTTTGTATACAAAAAAAAGAGAAAACACTAATGACTAAGAAAATGAATAAAACTCAGGGAAGGAAATACAGAGCAGGAGGAAAATATTCAAAAAATTTACAAAGTTCTAGAATCAGTGAATGTAAATATTATACATAAGAGTACTTTGAAAAGTTCATGGAAATGCATTTCAAAATTATGCTGAGGTGAGTAATGGAGCACAGTGGTTAAGATATATATAACATATGACACCACTATCAGACTATCTGGGTTCAAGTCCCCATACTACTTCTAAGGCAGGTTTCCTGCTAATGCAATCCAGGGAGACAGAAGATGATGGCTCTGTACTTGGATCTCTGCCATCCATATGGGAGACAATCAGATTAAGTGCCAGCTTCCTAACTTCTACCAGACACAGCTCTGTGGGTATTTTGGGAGAAAACCAGTAAATACAAGATTCTCTCTCTCTCTCTCTCTCTCTCTCTCTCTCTCTCTGTCTGTCTCACTCCCTCACTTTAACTTTCAAATTAATGAAATACAAATAACAACTTCTTGTTTTTGGTGGAAAGCCACTTCAAACTCCATATAGTTTTTTTTTTTTCCACAATGCACACATTCTGTGAAGATCCATTGTACGTTGAACTAGGTAAAGAATGGGACACACACACAGTATCATTGGCGGCACTGAAGAACTAACCAGACATGTGAAGTGATGTTTTAACTATTAGTTATTGTGCATTGAGCATTTTCAAAACAGACCTTCATAGTTTCTTAACTTAGCAGAGGTTTTATTTTTCTTTCGGAAGCATTATAAAAATAAGTCAAATGGCATTACCACAGAAATAAGATGGAAAAATTAAGTTAAACAGTTCAGGCATCTTATATTACAAAAATCAGTTTTCTTTAAAGAGTTAGTGGTTTACAGGTTACAGAAAAAAAGGTTGCAAAAGGGTTAAAGGTACTTCAAAGAATCATTGAATTACAAGCATAACCAGGCCACTAACTGTTTTCTAGTGTTTTATGTAAAACTCAAAATTGAATTTGCCAACAGACATGGAAAATTAAATTCCCTTGAGAAAGTTGCAAGAGCCTACCTTTTGCTACAGGAGAAACAGAACATTAATGGAAGTTACACAATATCTGTCTTTTTTAATCAAAATCTCAACAGGGCCCTGAACAATAGGTTGCCTGAAAGGAAGTACCATGGAGAGAGGGAGAAAAGGCTCCCCTTTGTGCGAGACCCACCGTGTCCATCAGGAGCACGCATGACAGAGGAAGGACTCTCAGCCAGGGAACCCATCACAGCTTCCAGGGGTTACACACACATTTAGAGTGTTCACCTTCTCCTGGTGATTGGAGTAAAGAACCTGCCAAAATGGGGTTTTAAGTACTTTGACTTCTAGATTTATAGATCTAATAAAATGAAGATCTAGCAAGCTAAAGGAAAGGTAGTAAGGCAGAGTGGTACACATGCTGAACCCAGAAGACATGACCCAGCATTGAGGTTCCCCTGGACATTTCTCCTGTGACTTGGATTTGCAATTTCATATCCATTTCCCCATGTATAAAAGGACCACAATAGAGGGAGCTGCTTTTCAGGATGATAGTAGGTAGCACTGCACACCTGAAGAACCAGACTAATGCTGGCTATCATGCCATCAGCATGTCTGATGTGTACATTTATAAAGATAAAAAAAATCCTGGGGTTAGCATGATAATTCAAATGGCTGATCTTCCACCTTGCAGCACTGACATCCCATATAGGCTTCAGCTCATGTCCTGGCTGCTTCACTTCCCAGGCCTATAGCCTGGGAAAGCAGTGGAGGATGACCCAAAGCCTTGGGACCCTGCACCCACATGAGAGACTCACAAGAGGCTCCTGGCTCCTGGCTTCAGATTGGCTCAGGTCCAGCCATTGCAGCCATTTGGGAAGTGAATCAGCAGATGGAGGTTCTGTCTCTCCCTTCTCTGTAAGTCTGCCTTTCCTATAAAGATAAATCTTTAAAACAAAACTAAAAAAAATAAAAAATTCCCAAAGTCTGCATGGGCCAATTCCGGAAGTCAAGAGTGGAATATTATCTGGAGAAGAGCTAAAGGGTTTACTGAGGATCCCCTAAGTACTTGCATTTAAAACTCCATCACTGGGCCATTATATAGGGTGTAAACCTCAGAAATGCATATTTAGGAGTCTAGTTGTTCAGTAATATACTAAAGGTTCATCTATGACTAGCAGAATCAGAACAATTCAATCTCATGGTATTGATATGTAACATTACACTTGCATTACACTTGCATTACACTTGCAGTTAATTTAAGTAAAAAATAATAATTTTCATGGTAACAGAAGGCACCCTTCTATCTATTATCCAGACTGTTCTCTCTCCTTGAAGATAGAGCTACATGAAAAATCAAACTATAAGCAGGAGGATGAAGGATGTTTGGAGACATCGACTCAAGTGAACAAATGATCAACACACTCATTTCAGCTGTTCACTTCTTTAAAGATCCTTGGATGTATTCCAATCTCAGGGCTAAGCCTGCCTCCTGGGAGTAGAGCGTACAGAACAAAGAATCCATAGGACTGTCAATCTCTATATTAGAGCAGGTCAATCAGTGAGAAAGGGTTAAGAAATGCAAACAAGAAGGTGTCAGGATACAGAGCTGAAAAGGAAGCAGGGAGCAGAGAACATACATTTTAGGATAATGGCAACTAAGTTATCTATAACTGTCTGTGAATGTCTTCTGAGCCTTACATGAAAAAGTTCTATAGGTCTTCTTAGTTTTCATGTTGAGAAAATGAAGAAAAACAGCATTTCTAGAATGGCCCGATCTGGAAGCTGGTGATTTGCAGTCTTATTATATGCCTCCTATAGGATATGATGACACTAACCTGATGGGTGTACATGGTGACCTACACAATAGAAGAAATACACATGAACATGTGTCAAAGCAGTCAAAGGTAGGATTCCGAATTTCTGTGAAATTTTAAAAGATCCATACATTTATTACTAGACTTTGACCTTATTTCTTAAATATCCTTGTTAAGTCTTTTAAGGCCTCTGGTGACTTGAAATATAGCTATAAGTAAAATGATCAAGTGACTTAACTGTATGTGACTACTGTAAAAAAATATTTCTGTTCAAGAGTCTATTTTTTTTTCAATTTTTTTTATTATTCTTATAATTTTATGATACAGTTCCATAGGCCTTGGGATTTCCTTATCCCCACTCCAAATCCCCTCCCCCAAACTGAGTTCCCCTGTATTATTACTATAGAATTGTTCTTCATAAACAGTCATATGTCCATCATTGCGGGCATGGACAATAGCAGAGAGTTCATCATCCTATTGTCAAGATATAGTTAACAGTTTCATTGGTTGCCGGAGGTCAGCTCCAGCCAAGTTCAGAACTTGAGAAGGGTATGTGGAGTAGGCATAGAGAGAAAAGAAATGGATCACTATAATGTCAGGATCATAATGGACCATGCAAGAAAGCTGTCCTCTTAATTTATACAGAAGCCATCACAAAATCTTGCACAACTTTTCACACCATGGCCAAGTGGATATTTCTAAAGATAATTCTGCCAATTGTTTCACCTTGAGGTGGGATATTAGCCATCCTGATCCTGTGCTCAGAAAGTTCTCAATAGATGGTGCATATCAATCAGTAACACATTCCTACTACAATCCTCATTCTACATTTAATCTTGAATCAGGTAAGGGAGGAAATGCATTACAGAAGGAGGGACCTAAAGATCAAGGAAAGAAGGAAAAAAACCCTAAACATAGGTTCCCACTACACCCATGCACTTAACATCCTAGATTAGCATATGGTAATGGGGACAGCCAAAACAGCATGAATAGTAAAAGGCCCTTTTGTCAAGATGTTATTAGCAACATTAACTTTGAAGCTCACATAATAGTAAAAACCAACTCCATGACAGATAATGTCTCAACAGATTACAGAATTCTCAGTGGAATGGTCCAGTGTCCATGCAAAGGGGGGTAGAACTGCCTTGAGGTGGTTGCAGAGACATTCCCAGGGCCTTGCCTTGCAGTGGAAAATTTCTTGCAGCCTTGCCTACAGGGGGACAGTTCTCACACCTTCCTGTCCTCCACACCCACTGCATGGACCCCAGCAATTGGTAGTCCATCTTTGATCTGGAAGTAGAGATGTCTACTACATTGTATCCTCACATCTGGATATTATAGTCTCCATTACACAGTGACCATACATCCCCTTAAAAAAAAAACACAATACAAAATCAACAACAGAAAGAAAAATAGCAGATTACAGCATCATGAAGTTCTCAAGAGGTTTGATAGTTCAAAATTCCTGAATTGTTGTCGATCCCACCAATCCAATCACAATAAAATCTCTCCAGAATCCACTGACTGCTATGGTCCAGGTTAGAGTCTCCATCTGCCCAGATATTCACTGCAAACACATGGTTAGAGCAGTTGACCAATTTGTTCTGTCCTCCATCCTCTGCCATGGTACCAGGTGTCCTCTGTAGGCTCCAATGTACTGCTATATCCTCCATGTGCATTTGGATATGCTGTCCAGTGAGTGCTCCATCTGAGCCACTGAGGAGGCCCAGCTCTGACACATGACTCCATGGTCAGACCGTGGAATCTGCAATTCTCTCCATGGTTGGGGTTCTGAATCCAATGGTTCAGTTGGTAGGGAATCACCAAAGAAACCTCATCATCCCAGATCTGATTCTTGTGTGTGTTTGTCAATACAGGATCTGGCATGGTCTGTCACCCAAATCAGCCTAAGCACACACTGGTACTTGCAATTACTGGGTCAGTTCTGTCTCCAGCCCCATGTTTTATGCAAACCAATAGATGCTGGAGTCCAGCCCAATCCTGCCCATCACATACTTGGCCTTCATGCAAACCAGTGGGAGCCGTAGCCTACAGAGTGACCCGCAATAACCCCCACCAGGCCAGCTCCCTGCCCTGGTTCCCATGCTTGCCAAAATGTACAGCAGACTGCTCCAGTCTGTCCCACATCCCATTCAGCTCTCATACATGTCAATGGACATTGAAGTCCAGTTCATCCCAACCAGCCCCACTATCCAGTCCACACTTATGCCATTGGGTGCCACCATCTGTCTCGCCATGCCTGTGCCTGACATAATTTGCCCCCTGTGCCAGCATCTGTCAGCTAATCGTGCAGCAAAGCCCAAATCACCCACACCCACTCTGACTGTATCAGAAGGTACAGTCAGCTCAGCCTGGCCTTTCCCTTATCCAACTCACATGGAGGCCATCAGATGTTGTAGCCCAGCCCCCATCCCAGCTCTCAAGCTCACCAGTAGGAGTAGTGGCTGAACAGAGCGGATCCCGCAACCCCTCCACTGGGTCCATCCACACCACCCCCCAGGTTTTACATGTCCTGGTTGGGTGCTGCAGCCCAGTCTGGCACAGCCTGCCTCATCTCAGTATTTGCCAATGGGTGCTGTAGCCTGGCCAGACCCAGCCCACTCCCCAATTCCAGCTCACATTGGTGGGACTACAGCCTAGCCCAGCCCTGCCAGCCCCCAGTCCCGGCCCTCATGTGAACTGGCTTGTATTGCGTCCCAACCCAGCCTGACCCACACTCTATTCTGACACTCGGATTCACCAGTAGGTGATATGAACTGACCCAGCCTGGCCTGCCCCCGACCAGCATCAATTGTATGCCAGTGGGTACCATATTTTGGCCTGGTCTGCTCCCCATCTTAGTTCTTGCGTTCACTTGCAGGGAGTGTGTCCTGACAGAGGAATTACCCAAGCTCCTCTATCAGGATATCTTTCAATGCCAGATCCCATGCACCAGTGGGTCCATGGAACAGCCCTACTTAGTCTACCTCCTGTCCCACAGAAACAGACTGGCCCTCACCCATTCCAGTTCTTATTGTTGGGTGCTACAGCCCAGCCAAGCCTGGTGCACACCCAGACACAGCTAATGCATGGCTCAACAGGAGCAGAGACCTAGCCTAGCCCGTCTTATATCCATCCTGGTTCTCATGAGCACCAGTAGGTGCTGGAGTCTAGCCCAATCTTGTGTATTCCAGCTCCAGCCCACACCTATGGGACCCTGCAGCCATATCCAGACCAGAGCACAGCACCCACCCTGACCCTTGTGCTCACCAATGAGAATCACACCCCAGCCAGGACATCCCTTAGTTCCCCAACCAGGCCTGTTCCCATCTACAGATCTTGCACATGCTAGTGGTTGCTCTGACCTGGCCTGGCATATCCCCTCGTCCATCTTAGCATTTGCCTTTACATACATAGCTTTTACTGACCTAGCCAGCCCCCAATCCCAACTCTTGCTGGCAGGTGCTGCAACCTGGTCCTGCTCAGTCTGCTCCATCCCTGGCCCATGTAAACTAGTAGGTGTTACTCATCAGTGAGCTAAGGTTTGCTCAGCCCTGCCTAGTCCACCCCCTTCCAAAACCAACCCACATACTTGCCAACGGATGAGCTACCTTTCCCAGCTTGCCAAACCCCTAGGTCTGGACCATGGGTTCACCAGTGGGAGCTATGACCCCAAAGGGGAGCTTCCCAGGTTCCCTCACTCAGCCCACTCCCAGACTCAATCTCACATGTGCCAGCAGCTGCTAGGCCCTTGTCCAGCATAGCCAGCCCCTCCATCTTTGCCTTTGCATGAGCTAGAGGATGTTGAGACCCAGCCCACCCCACACCCTGTTTTAGGATGCACATGCAGCTGTTGCAGCTTGGACCTGCCCAGCCTATTCTCAACCCCAGTACCTGTGAGTGTTGGTAGGTTCCATGTTCACACCTACTTCAGCCCATCACCACCTCAACTCTTGAGCTAACCAGCAGGACTTATATTTCCAAAGGGTTGGGGCCACTTATTCCCCCATGGAATCTAACTCTGGACCTGGTTCTCTTGTGTGCTGGTTAGTGTCATGGCCCTGCCTACAGTGACCTGTCCCTGTTCAGTCAGGTACTGGGATCTAGTCTGATAGAAAGGTCCACAGTCATAGGTTTCGTGTGGAGTGGCGTGTGGTGGTCAGTGATGCTCTGCACTAACAAGCCCATCTTAGGACTCCCATGTGGGCTGATGAATCAGTCTGACCCGTATAGATCTTTCAGTCTCTCCTCTCCAAACCACCAGGTCTCAGTCCCCTCGCTTACCTGCAAGTACGGTAGCTTTGTCGTTGAGTGTTCCTCAGGATTCATTCCTCACCTACATGTACAGTAGCCTTATCCATGGATGTCCCTCTGCAGTAATTGATACCCCCAAGACCCCAGAGCTCATCCATGGCAGCCAGTGGGTGGAGCCCAGATGAAACCCCTACTTCCTAGCTGAAGCCAGGCCTAGACCCAGCTGTTGTGGCCATTTGGTGAGTGAACCAGTGGATAGAAACTCTCTCTCCCTTTCTGTCTCTTCCCTTTTCTCTCTCTCTGTAACCATGACTTTTAAAACAAATAAAATTTTAAAAAGTATTAATTGTTCCAAACAAAATAATAAAGAGTTCAGGAAGCTTTGAAATAAGAAACATCGGTTTAAACACAAGAACAGAAAAATGAAACTTTTTGATGTCAATAATTAAAATACTCATTCAAATGATTACCATGCACAAGGCAATCTTCTAAACATTTTACATGCCACCACATTTAGCTATTGTAAAATCTCCATGAAATGTGTAACTATTATACCTAATTTATGGGTGGAGAAATAAACATAGTATTGTAGTATTATTTTTAAGAAAAAATTTCCCTGGTTACTTTTATACAAATAGCAGTGTTCAGATACAATGTAGTATTATACGTGCTATGTTGTTCCAGGGCAGAAGGCATTGCAGCTTGTCAAATAGCATATAAATTCTGTGTGACAATGGCAACATGGGTTATTTTTTAAGAAAACCAGGCACAATGGAAACCTGTTCTGTAACACATAGGTCAAGTCGTCTCCCTAAAATGTAATGCTGTGTTGTCAGGAGCTCAAGAAACCTTGAGAGAATTCAGCCAGACTGTAAAGTGGGTTTCAGCTCAATCTTCAAACACCACATTACAAAAGGGTTTCTCTGTACAACATCCAACAATAAGAATCAATGAGCATTAAATTAAGATGAGTAGGAGTCAGAAAGAGGGTGATGAAACAAGCAGCTGGCTGAGGTTTTTCCTTCCACTACAGCTAAAATATTTCATCTTCCTCAACAAGTGAAATGACTGGCCCACACCTAATTAAACTGAACAGTGACTGTGCTGTGCTGCCTTTAGAGAGTGACAGACATATCACCTCACCAGAAGGAAGCTACAGAGATCAATAGCTGACATTTACTCGATGAAATACAAATGGAGATTAGCTAGCTTCACTTTTTATTCAGCAAATTCAACTCTGCAATCAATTCCTGTGCATGTGTAGACTATGGAAATTGGTTTCAAATTGATTTGTTTCTTCCTTAGCTAATTATAGTGCATAAGTAAATGAATAATCAACTTCTAACTCTAGTTCTACTGTATACATTTCAATGTGTAAAACAAGACTGTCAAAGATGGGTATTATTATGGTCTTTTCAAAGAGAAGCTACTAAGTGTTGTAATTCATCAACTATTTAATGATCACTTAAAAGACTCTTGTTTGTTGAAGAAATATAAAACTTCCCCTTGCTGTTATTAGTTAAGGTTATATAAAGTTCTCAATTGAATCAAGAGCCTGCTTAGAAAAACACAGCTGAGAGAGCTCACCGAGTGCTCCCAGCCCTTGTTGGCTGGTATTGACGCAATGAGCCTTACGCAATGGGTAACAGAGCAGTCAGGAAGAGCCAGCTTTAAATCCCAGCTCCATCACCCTGTGACTTAGCAACGTCATTCGTGGGTAGGTGGCCAGAAGAAACAAGTGTTTATATCCACACACAAAAAAATTGTAAGTTAATTTTATTCACAAAAGTCACAAGTTGGAAGTCATTCTAATGTCCAGCTACAGAAAGTGTAGATCAGTTGCAGCAAATTTATGCAATGAAGTATAAATTCGTGGCATACACAGCATGGGTAAAGCTCATAGGCATGATTCTGTGCCAGGCACAGAAAAATATAAATTATGAATCTAAATGGAATTTTAAGAAAATAAAAAATCCAGTCCTATGTTTACAAAATTAAGGGATACTTTTAGATTCTTGGTTTCAAAAATGTGTTACACATAGTTCATGTACATGAAAAATTAGTTTATCCAGCACATCCTTGGGTTCCTCAATTGTAGATTAAACACAATCACAGATCAAAATTATTCAGAAAAATAACTGCATCTGTAATGAACATGCAAACTTTAATCTTGTCATTATTACCCAAATAATATAGTAATTTTAAAATTTATTTGTTTTAAAGGTAGAGTGACAGAGAGGGAGCAACAGAGAGAGAGATCCTCTATCCATAGTCCCATGCCCAAAATTACCACAAGAGCTGGAGCAGAGCCAGTCTGAAGCCAGGAGCCAAAAGCTTCTGGGTCTCCTATGTCGATACAAAGAAGGGCCCAAGTACTTGGAACATTGTCCACTGCTCTCCCAAGCATGTTAGTAGGCAGCTGGGTCGCAGGTCCTGGATCGGCCAGAACTCAAACCAAAACCAATATATGATGTCAACATTACAGGTGATGGTTTCACCCACTGCACCACAACATCGGTCCCAACAATATAGTTTTACAACATACACATAGCAAGTACATTTCATTAAGTATTATAAGTAAACAGGCATTTGGTACAGTGGCTAAATCACTTGTAGAGATGCTCAGATTCCACATTAGAGTATCCAGGTTAAAGTCTTTGCTCTGCTGCATTCGTGCTAATATGCATTCGGAAAACATCTGATAATGGCTCAAGTAGTTGGGTCCCTGCCAGTTACTGGGACACCCAAACAAATTTCTGCCTAGCCGTGGCTACTATGAGCATTTGGGAGTAAATCAATGAACTATCCATCAATCTCTCCAACATGATTTTAATAAGAAAAAATGTAGAAAATCAAAAGATACGTTTAATTAGGTACAAAAATTTTGAGCCCATTCAAAGTATTTTCACAATATGCATTTTCCAAGAACTTTTTGAAAAACAATGTGTAACATAATTTAAAGTATATGTGAGGGTATGGAAATGATTTAAGGTATATGACAGAATTCTGTAGATTGGAGGCAAATACTATGTCATTTAATATAAGGGACTTGTGCGTCCACTGACTTTGCTGGGTCCTAGAACCAACTCCCATAGATATTAAGGAACAATGATAATGTGATGATTTTAGAATACCATTGGTTTAACCAAAACATATAGTTGTCCATTTTAATTTTAACATATAGCTTAAGTCAAGCAAAGTACACTGACATCTGCTATCACTTAGACTGCTTAATTTAGAAAACCAACTCTTGAGACAACACACAGGCTGGACCCCACAGGACACTGTGAAAGCTAGAAAGCAATTCCTACAGCAGTAGTTTATGGAAGACCAGTGGCCAAGAGAGTCAGAAGTACTTACCAGCTTCTTGCCTGAACATAGCCAAAGAACGACTTAATGGTCTCAAAAACTGCTGAATTATTTCTTAGAAGAGCTTAAGAGGAAAAGTAGGTAGGTGGTATTATGACAATGGCTACTAAGTATCGAAGATGGGAGTATGAAAAATGAGGACCTTAAATGTAAGGTTCTAGTTAGCACATCAAAAGGAGGCTTAGAAATTCTGCAACCTTTAGAAAAGCTTATACTGCTGGAAATTCTTGTCCTTAGATAGTTTTCAAGAATTTTGTAATAAATAATATGTCAGTACACACTGAAATACGTGAGTCGGTAAAAAGATAACTTCAGGAAGCTGGGAAGTATGAAGGCCAGACAAGAACACACAGACCCTCTGTGCATTTGCTGAGCAAGGACGGAGGGCCACAGGTTGCCCTCGGCCCCAGCTGCCAAAGGGGGTCCTCTGATCTGTCCCCTCATCTACATCTGAGTTATCCATTAGAACATTCCATAATGATGTAAATGTCTTACAATGGCACTGTCCAATAAGACAGCTACTAGCATAGGTGGCTATTGATATGTGGCCACTCTAAGGAACTGGATTTATTACCGTATTGAACCTTAATTCATTTAAACAGTCACATTGCTGGTGGTTATTACGTGGAGCAGCACAGTTCCTGCCTGTTAGGTCTTACTGATCTTGAGCTCTTTCAGTTGAAAGTACTGATGTCCTACACTTGAAGATTCAGTTCTTCCCACACTCTAAACCAATCTTGCAGAAAACAAGATACAATCCAGGTGCTTTCATCCTGCCCGCCAGATGAGTTAGACATAGATTACTTCCAGTTGCTAACATTAGATTTCAAGTAGCTGAATTTGCAGCCAACTCCCCCATTTGTCCCTGCTCCTTCATTTTGGTTTCCTCCTTGTCTAATACTAGGAACTCTCTCCAGCACTTGGCCCCCTCTGTCCACAGTAACCACAGCCCCTGAGGGAGCCACAGCTGCTGAGAATGAGCTGAGCGCCCAGACACATCACTAGCCATCTTCGCTGGATTTTCTCTTATTACCAGACTGTACCATTGGCTTTCCCGTTATTCACTCAGTACCCTCTCTGCCTCCAAGGTGGGAAGATGATTTGGAAATCCCAACACCTGGGCCAACCATCCAAATTTCCTTCTCCCAGAAAACCATGTGAGGGAGACTGGAGTTCAGGTTCTTAAGCCAACCCAGAGTTACTCTGAAGTTAAGTTATATTCCCAGTAGAATTACATATACATTCAAATGTAAATGAACAGCTAGATCAAATATTTTAAATATGTCCATAAATGCTACCAAGATTAAACATGTTCATTTATTATGTTAATGGCAATAAAGACCATTTTTAAGGCTCTTGGGTAAAATACCCTTTATGATGTAAAAGCATCATGTACTCTGTCATTGATTGTTAACAGAATTTAGGGAAATGCATTGTCATAACTATGAGGCTCCTGCATGTAACAGCATATAAACACTTGCCAGAAGCATAAATGTGTATATTCCCCAAGCATGACTTGATATATGAGTTGCAACAGTTCAGAATAAAGTGGCTGTTTCTGAGGTATGTGAAGGTGATCCTTCACTGAAGGATAATTGAATTCATCATTCTGTCCAAGAATGTGGAGAGGTGGCTCTACTGGCCTGTGGTTTTGAACTCTGTCATACGTGCTTTGCAGCCTTTCACTTTGGGACTCACACACTTGAAAATAACATTGTTTGAGTCCTGATTGTTCTGGTTGGAAATTCATATTTCTCAGCTGGAAAATGTGAGGGTAAAGGATATTGAAAAACGTGAAATCCTGTAGCTATTTTCATGATATGAAGAAGGATTCTTGGTTTTCAAGTTCCTGGTTTAATCTTTCTATCCCCTTAAATGTTTTTGATTGTGATCTTAAACAATCCGGAAATAGAAAAAATCAAAAACAAACTAATAATGCTATATGTAAATATACCTCAAATTAATACAAGCAATTTCCATTATTCAAGGACTAGGTTTCTAGTTGTTTGCTTTATTTTGCTGCCTCTGGATTTTCTGCCAGTAACTTGTACCTCCACCTGCTGGTTCACTGAGGAAGTGAAGTGGAAATAAAATCCCAACAGGTCAATTATTACCTGGAATCATTGATACAGCTTTAGTGGGAGGAACAGATGAAATTACTACCTAAGTGAAATTTCTGAAGATTAGAAGTCGATTTATTAGACAATTCATTCTTTTAATAACTATAAAGAATAAAATTCAAAAATCATAAAAATATCTTCATTACACTTATCTTCTCAGTATCAACTTCTAATTCAATTTTCCTGCTATTATCCATGAGTCATTCTTCCAATAATCCCACTAAAAATTTTACAAGGATATGCAGCAAAGAAATGAAGTATAAACCAAACCATAAATTGGAACTTCTCATTCAAATTCAAAGATAGAAATATCCTCAGGAACATAAATCAGCTCTGAATCTTTAAAAGACCCATAAAAGTCTAAAAGCCTGCTGAAAGTATGTTACAGTCCATAAGAGTATAGATTCTGGAACCTAATACCCAGATTGGAAATCAAGTTTTGTTCCTTAGCACTAGGAAGCCTCCTCGATTCAATTATTCCAATAGTACTACATCTCAGTTTCTCCCATATGGGAAATGGGATTAAAATGATAGTACCAGGGCCCAGTGCAGTGGATTAGTGGCTAAATCCTTGCCTTGCACACACCAGGATCCCAAATGAGTGCAAGTTCATGTCCCAGCTGCTCCGCTTCCCTTCCAGCTCCCTGCCTGTGGCCTGGGAAAGCAGTAGAGGATAGCCCAAAGCTTTGGGACCCTGCACACATGTGGGAGAACTGGAAGAAGTCCCTGGCTCATAGGATTAGATTAGCTCAGCTCAGGCCCTTTAAGGTGGCACTCAACTTTCTACAACGTAAAAGAGTATAATGGAACTTTTAAGAAAAATGTATGCAATTTTACAATAATCTAAAAATGCAATATGTTCAGAAGAAATAGTTCTGCAAGCTGCAGTGTATGTACTGTTAGACCACACCTTTTATTCTTCAGTATGGTACATGTGTTTCTTTTTTCTTTTCTTTAAGAATTTTAGTTTTATACTGGCAATTAATACATATTAGGAAATGATGATGAGGAAAAGCAAGATCTAAATGACTCTCTTCATGTGGATGGAAAGCTGGGCAGATGCCTGAACCAAAGCAGGCAGCAAACCATGTGGGTGTCTAAAGGAGAGTTACCAGAGTGAGAACACCAAGACCCAAGGCCTGAAATGAAGAAATGCTTGGTGCATTCAAGAAACAATGTCACTAAAATGATCTAAGTTATCCAGGGGGAAAAGTAATAATGGGTGAGAAGCAACCAGCAGCCACATAATGAGGACTTCAGGGCTCATATGAGACTGATTCAAAAGCACAGGCCACAAAACTCTTTGACGTTTTCCCCAAGGATCTTTGTCCACTCCCCTTTAATCTGTGTGAGCCTAAAACTACTTAGGTAGAGGCCAGTGCAATGCAGTATCAGGCTGATCCTCTGCCAGCAACCACAGGGGCACCAGTCTAAGTCCCAGCCTCAGCACTTCTGATTCAGCCCCCTGCTAACGGCCTAGGAAAGCAGTGGAGGATGATTCAAGCTCTTGAGTCCCTGCACCCACCAGAAAGACCTGGAAAAGGTTCCTGGCTCCTTGCTCTTGGCTCCTGGTCCAAGCTTTGGATCATCCCAGCTCCAGTCATTGTGGCCATCTGGAGAGTGAACCAGCCGATAGATGAAAGACATTTAGACATTTTCTCATATTCTCTCTCTCTCTCTCTCTTTCTCTCTCGTTTCCCCTTCCCTCCGTTCCTCCCTCCCTTCCTCCTTCTCCCTATAATTCTGCATTTCAAATAAAATTAAATAAAGCTTTTCAAAAAACTGCTTGGCCCAGTACATAATGAGGAAATAATTGTGTATGTTTTGGAAGCTGAGACATGAAGGAAGATACGATTTCCATCTTGTTTGATGAATCATGTACGCTTGCAGCTCTCAGTTGCTAAACGACTATCCTCAGGCTTCTTCGCCACGGGAAATTCAAGCCACCTACAAGGGGAACCTGAAACGTTCCTGCTCCCCTCCAGGTCAGCTGCTCTGGACTTGGATGAATCCCAATTCACAAGTCAGACATGTAACTGAATAAGCCTTCAAATGATTAGGTGATTTCAACACCCAGCCCCCAAAACATTCCAGCTAAGGTTTCAAACATGCCATACTGTGACTTGTCTAAAAAGATCCACAAAATACATGAGTATAATAAAATAGAGGGTATTTTAAGATTTATTTATTTATTTATCCATTTGAAAGATATACAGGGGCCCGGTGCCATGGTCTAGCAGCTAAGGTCCTTGTCTTGAACGCACCGGGATTCCATGTGGTTGCCAGTTCTAATCCCAGTGGTCCCACTTCCCATCCAGCTCCCTGCTTGTGGCCTGGGAAAGCAGTCGAGGACGGCCCAAAGCTTTGGGACCCTGCACCCACGTGGGAGACCTGGAAGAGCTCCTGGCTCCCAGCTTCAGATCGGCGCAGCACCAGCAGTTGAGATCACATGGGGAGTGAATCATCGGATGGAAGATCTTTCTCTCTGTCTCTCCTCCTCTCTGTATATCTGACTTTGCAATAAAAATAAATAAATATTTTTTTAAAAGAAAGACATACGGACAGAAGCAGAGAAAGAGAGAAAAATATTCTGCCTATTGGTTCACTCCCCAAGTGGTTGCAATAGCCAGAGCTGAGTCAATCTGAAGCCAGGAGCCAGGAGCTTCTTCTGGGTTTCCCACATGGGTGCAGGATCCCAAAGCTTTGGGCCATTCTACACTGCTTTTCCAGGCCACAGGCATGGAGCTGGAAGGGAAGCGGAGCAGCCAGGATGCAAACCGGCACTCACATGGGATCCTGGCAGATGCAAGGTGAGGATTTAGCCACTAGGCTATCACATTGTGCCCAAAATGCTTGTTTTCAGCTGTTGCATGGTAGGCAACAGCACAGCAGTAGTAACTGAAACAGTGTGATAATGATTTTTTATTTCATGTCAAGTGAAAACTCTTTGGAGGGTTGAATAATAGCATCTGATTTGTGAAGTATAAGGATTACACCAGTTATTTTACAGGAAGTTGTTTGCAAGACATTGTTCTTGAAAGTGAAAGCAAAGTGTCTAGTTTTGAGGCAATTACAGTTGCCAAGGAACAAACGGCAGAGACTTGGCCAGAGCAGTTGTAGTGGAGGTGGTGAGCAATGAGTCAAAAAGACTATGTCTTAAAAGTAACTTCAATAATATGTACAGACACATAGGCAGTTCTATGTGACAAGAAATAAGTCACAAGGAATTTCAGTCAGAACAAGTGAATCGAGGCGATACTTGGTGAGCATCAGATGCTACAAAAAGAATAAGCTTAGAAAATTTTTTTTAAAATCCAAAGTTCAGTTTCAAACATGGATCATGTCCCTGATGAATATCTGAATTTGAAACTCTGAAGAGAGGCTAGTTCTTTGGTACTGTGTTCCTTCATAAATGCCTCATCTTAGGAAATACGTAATTTGGCAAATATTCAGAAAGTAATCAGCTTATAGACACTACAAGAAGATACCTCGTTATTAAAAAGTAGAAAAAACTAAACGTGTAGTGCTGAAACATCTCTATTATTGTGAAGAGCACTTGAATCAGTAGGACACACTGTTAGCTACCAATCGAGATAACCATTATAGAGAATTTGACCATCATAGAGAATTTGTTTACAGAAAACAAAACCTCAACATAATGCAGCAGATGGATTGAATAGCATGAGATCGTGCCAGTGCAGTTTTCTCTAAACAAAGCAATACGAAACACACACTCACATATTCTCCATAAATGGAATCCTATCTTATATAAAATGTATCTAAGACATTCCCCTTGAGGACGGCATAATGGGGCCACCCATGTACAATCAGGCATGGATGTACTATGGCTTTGAGAAGGAAGCCTTCAAAGTCACAGGTTTGGACTTACTCTTGGCTTTGCTATCGTTTGAGATGTTTTTTTGAGGCCCTCTCTACTGATACCCAAACTGACATCATTGCATTCACTATCACCTTTCTACTGTTGCTCACAATAATAAGTTCACCCAGATTTGAATGTGTATGAAAATGAAAAGGAAAGAATTATTGTATTATCCGTTAAAAAGGCATGAAGTATCGCATTGGCTAGAGATAAGAATATATACTCTGAAATTTTATCAAACATGCAGCAGGCATATCCCCTGTGAATATAGATGTTAAAGAGAAAAATCTGAGACTGCATCCCATTTTTAAAACAATAGAGAGAGGAAACAGGTAATAATGTATCATTTGGGAACAGGATATGTGGAATAGCAGGTTAGGTCATTGCTTAGGAAGCCCACATTCCTTCCCACAAACAAGTGATTGGAATCCATTTCCACCTCCACTCCCATGAAAACTTCTAGCTAAAAATGCCTGGAAGGCAACAGGTGATGGCCCAAGCACCTGAGTTTCTGCCACCCACTTGGGAGCCCAGATGGAGCCTCCTGCTTTCAGCCTGGCCCAGCCCCAGCTGTTGCAAGCATTTAGAAAGTGAACCATCAGATGGAAGGCAGCATTCTCTCTCTCTCTCTCTCTCTCTCTCTCTCTCTCTATATATATATATATATATATATGTGTGTGTGTGTGTGTGTGTGTGTGTGTGTGACTGGGGAAGATAACAGAGGAAATATAGTCCCAGAGGAGAGCTAAAGAGAAGTTTGCAGTGGAAAAATCTGCAGGAAGAAGGCTCACCCCATGGAGTACTGTGGACAACTCACACATTCAGCAATGAATGGAAATGCGGCCTGCATCTCCTGCAGCCAAAGAAGGGAGGTGAGACCCATCTTCTAGCAGTGAGGTGAGAATAGACTGTGGCCACCATGTCACTGGTGATACTACCTGCAGGAGAACCCTGCAGACCACACTGAGTCCAGCCTGGAACACTAGTGAGGAACAGGATACCCATCTAACCCTTGAATGAAAAGCACATTTCTTTCCCCCATCTATCCACAAGGGTGGCCAGTGACCACCAGAGAGCACACAGCATCTTAATGCAAATAGACACTACAGTAGTGAGCAAAGATATTTTATCAGAGGGATCAATTCACATCCCCTACTGACTTCAGTCTGCTCTGGAGGATTGGCAGAAGGCTGGGTACACACTTAGGACTATGAGGTACACCTAGGACCCCACTCCAACACAGGCTCCAGGGCTCAAACTGTGAAGACAGAGTGCCTACAGGCAGCTGGCACTGGGAACATATGTCCCTTCCCCAGGGATGGGGCAGGTTTGCAGGGCTGAGTCAGTTGCCTGTACCTGACTGTGGAACCCTTGTGCACTGTGATTGTGGAAGTTGTGACTGTACAATGGGCCGAGGGGTACAGCTGGGTCTCTTGGAAATCACTGTGTCTGCATTCAGAGGCTCGGAGTTCCTTGACTGCCTGAGGTGGGTCATGACAGATGGCTCCATGCTCACCTTAGAGAATGCACAGACACTTTCTGTGGCTCATGTAAACACTGTGGGACAACCCCAGGCACTGACTAACATAGAAGAGAGGAGGTGGAACTGTAATTACACCAATTGCAATTACACCCTCAACTCATGCCTCTGGATACCCACTGCAGAGGCAGAAAGTCCATTCAGCCACAGAAGGATAGTTTAAAGACAAAAGCCATCAGAGAAAACTAACAAGTATTCCCACAAATTCCTACAAATAAATGCGGAAATACAAGAAATCAAAACAAGGAAGACAATGACTTCTCCAAAACGAGCATTTCAATATTAGAATGAAGACACAGAGACTAAAGAAGTGCCTGGAAAGGAATTAAAAAATGGTCACAAGATTACTGAAAATACAGACAACAAATACGTGAGATAAAGAAACTCAGACATGATAGGGATGAGAAATTTTGCTGAGGGACAGAGATATGGACGAGAAATCAAACTAGAATTTTAGAAATGATGCATTCAATGTCAAATAGAAAATACAGCAGAAAACTTTAACAACAGACTTGGTAAGACAAACAAACGAATATTTAAGCTAGAAGACAAATCCTTAGATCTATCTGTCAGACCAAAAACAAACAAAACAAAACAACAAGAATTTAACAAACATGTGTTGTAGGCATTCATGGAAGTGTAGAGAAAGAGTGCATAAGAAGGCCTAATCAGTGAAATAATAAAACTTCCCTAACACGGAGAAAGAAAGAAGCATTCAAGGACTTACAGTAAGCACATAGAACTCCTAATACACGATCAGAAAAAATCTTCACCATAACATATCATAATCAAACTTTCAAAAGTAAAATATAAAAAAATAATGCTAATACATAACATATTCACAAGATAAGTGTCAGATTACCTTCAGATGATTCCAAATTAGACTAACAGCTGATTTCTCCTCAGAAATCCTACAGGATAGAAGAGAATAAAGTATAGTCCAAGTCCTAAAGGAAACAAAGTGTCACATGCAGAATACTGTATTCAGTAAAGCTCTCATATATAAATGAAGAGGAAAAACACACCTCACCAACAAAGATACCCACAGAGTAAAAGTGAAAAGATGGGAACAGATATGCCATGCTAGCAAAAATCAATGAGTAGGAGTAGCCATTCTAATTTCTCAAAAAACAGACTTGAACACAAAAACTATTAAAGGAGAAGAAGAGCATTGTGTGATGATTTAGGAATCAAGTCAATAGAAGGATGCAGCTATAATAAATACAAATGTACCCAATGTCAAGGTGCCTAGCTATTCAGAACAAATGTTACTGGATGTAAGTGGAGATATAGACACTAATACAAATACAACGGGGGATTTCAATAGCCCATTACAATCATTGGATACATTAGACAGAAAATCAACAGAGAAATAACAGAGCTAACCTAAACTGTGGACCAAATGGAACAAATTAACATCCACAGAATATTTCAAGCCATGGTTGCAGAATACACATTTTTTTTCATCAGGACCTGAAACTTTCTCCAGGATATACCATATGCTAGGCCATGAAACAGGTCTCAGCAAAGAAAAAAAAAAAAACAAAACCCTGAAATCATACCATGTGTCTGTGACTTCTGGCCACAATGGAATGAAGCTGGAAGTAACAACTGGAAGCTTCTCTAGAAAAGATGCAAACACAGGCAAGCTAAACAACATGCTTCTGAATGAACAGTAGGTCATAGAAGAAATAAAAGGGGAAATCAGAAAATCGCTGAAAAAAATGAAGATGTCAGCACAAAACATCAAACTTATGAGATACAGCAAAAGCAGTGCTAAGATAGAATTTTACAACAATCAGCACCTATGTAAAGAAACTGGAAAGGCATCAAATAAATTATCTAGCCATTCATCTTAAGAGCCTAGAGAACCAGGAACAAACCAAACTCCAAATGAGTAGGAAAACATTATTAAATTTAGAGAAGAAATAAACAAAATTGAAATCAAAAGGATATAAAATAGTTTCTTCTTTTTTCAATAAACAAAACTGATACTGGTCCAACTCCCCCAAAGGTGGAGGGCAGGCTTGGAGAAGACCCAAATCAATACAGTTTGAAGAAAATGTTTGTTACAATGGATAGCACAGAAATAAAAAGAACCCATCAGGAATTTCTCAGCCTTCTTAAAAGAGATCTACCGCATGACTCAGGCATTCCACTCCTGGAAACTCACTCACAATATAACTAAATCAGTATATGAAAGAGATACTCACATGAAATAAGATATGAGGAAATTCCCCCACATTTATAGCTCAATTTGCAATAGCTAAGATATGGAATCAACCTAGATATCCATTAACAATGACGGGATAAAGTTCAGTGTGTGTGTATATATATACATATATATACGCACACACACACTCACACTATGGAATACTACTCAGCCATAAAATGAATGCAATCTTGTCTTTTGCAACAAAATTATGCAACTTCTGTTGCTTAGAAAAATAAGCCCATCTCAAAAAATACCATATACTTTCCGATTTGTGATAGTTAATATGCAATACAAAAATATATAGGAATCAAATGGACATTTTGTGATATTGTCACTTTCAGCCCTTGTTTGTATTCCAGTGGAACTGTGTCTTCTTACTTTCTATTTGTTGTATATTATGATTAGTGGTGAGTTAAGTCTGTGAATATAGCATTGATTAAAGGCGAATTAAAACACACAGGGGAATAACAGAAGTATTGATGTACCTAGGGCAGGGATGAAATTTGCTCTCTTTATATTAATAAACATTTTAATAAAGTAAAACTTTTACAAACTAAAATATCAAAACCGACAGAGCAGGCACCACATTCCCATTTTGAATTGTTTCAGGGATAATGCATTCAAACTGGACCCAAAAGCAGCTATCTCGGAGGAAGGGATGGCCCTGCGATGAGCATGGGATTCTCACGCCTTCTTCTGCCCCAATCCCTGGACAGGGACCAAAGAACAAAGAAGATCTAAACAATTAACCGTTTGAAGTCACAAACATGAGCATGAAAAAAACTTCAATGAGGACCCTAAAGAGGGGAAAGGAGATTAGACCCTACCCAGACCCCTGGCACCCTGCAGCTCTCTGAGGAGAGTTGGGGGGAGGAAGGACATGCAAACAACCCACTGTCTTTAGACCTGCAAATCTGCAAAGGTTGGACCTCATGGGCCTCTGCGAACATGGAAGCCTGCAGTGTCATTTCCTAAGACTGGGAATTGGCCTAGCCTGGTCTCTCCTCTTCCACATCCTAGGTTTACTTTGGCAGGAACAAGCCGCAAGCCGCAGTAATGGTGTCCATTTAGTACAAAGCGGTAGGCACTGACCTTCACACCGACCCAGACCATGACGAGGTCAGGCTCCTACCCTACCACCAGCCCTGCTTGTCCTATCGAAGGTCTCTCTCCTAATTCGTGCAAGCGGTGGCATCACTTCCCCACCAGGTGGCGCCAGGTCCCCAGACACCAGAACCAGTGTGGTCCTGAAAGACAAGGTAGAGGAGCCTCTGTCCCACACCATGATGACAGAGTTGGTTGGCAGGTGGAGGGGACAGGTGGCGCTGCAGGAACGACTCGCCTGTAACTAAGGACAGCTCTCCCACTAAAAAGCAGTAGTCACAGCAGAGAAGGATGTAAGTCAGCTCCCTGTTGGAGCCATGGTCCACATTTGCTGCCTGAACTGGGCCACGGGTAACCCAAGGGTGCATGCTGGGGCAGAAGCAGCTATCCTGAGGCACTGGAGAGCAGCAGCAGCAGCAAAATAGTTGAGGTGTGTGGTCTTGCCCCGTGCTCCTCCAGCAGTGGCCTTGTAGCAGCGGAGAGCTGCTACCTTCAAAGCACCGTGCAGCACGCAGCTCCTAGTAATTGCCTCCACTGAGGTGTGGGTGGACATGGTGCCTCCAGCACGGCTGACCTTGGCATCCAGAAGCCTGGAGAGAATCTGTACCCAGGGGAAGTCATGCTAGTTGATGTCCCCCACCTGCAGTTCCATGTGCAAGGAACTGTGAACAGAGGTTTCTTCCCCAAGAAGTCCGCTGCCCACTCCATGAGCACTTGGAGCAGGGATTTTTAAGTACTTCATCAAGCCATTCTCGCTCTGCTCCTCACCTCAGAATGAAGCAGGAAATACCCAGACGGAACACCTCTGAGAATTCCAAGGACTCTCTCTTGTTAGGTGAGGAAATATTTTTTTAAAGATTTATTTATTTTTACTTGAAAGACAGTTACAAAGAGGGCAACAGAAATATCTTCCATCTGCTAGTTCACTCTCTAAATGCTTACACTAGCTGGAGCTGGGCCAGTAGGAAGCCAGGTGCCAGGAGCTTCTCCCAGGTCTCCCACGTGAGTGCAAGCGCCCCAAGCACTTAGGCCTACCTTCACTGTTTTCCCAAGCCATTAGCAGAGAGCTGAACTGGAAGTAGAGCAGTTGGGATACACACTAGCTTAGGAGATGCCTGTGCCACAGACAGCAGCCCTACCCTGGAAGGCCACAGCACTGGCCCAGAAATTGGCACTTGGAATGTACTTGGATATAGGAGACCTTGACAGGAGCAGCAGCCAAAGCAGCAGCATGGATGCCAGTCAAATCCTGCTTAAAGTGTCAGCAGGATATCTGCCTGCAGCAGAACATCTTTGTTCCTCAAAAATGATAAGCCAATTGCAGGCTCCGTGCTCAGACTTCCAGCCCTTTTAAATACTCAGTCAGAAGATACTTGCCCTCTTAAATAGATCTTATCATTAAGCACTCTGCTGTGTGATTGCTGTTCTCTGTCCTAAGGGGTTCTGAATGCCTCTTTAGAGCTCCACCGGGGGAGAGTGACACAGAGAGCAACTTGCGAATCAGCATCCACTCCTGGGGACCAATCCCCAGAGTCCTGGGGCCCCTGCATCTCGTAGTTCCCCTGAGTGTTCCCAGAAATGCTCTGGGAGGTGAACAGCAGCCATAGTGGTGCAGGAGTCACCAACATCCCTACTGACGTTTGCTATGAAAATGCATCCCGTTGGCTTTTCCACTGCATTCACACCTCTGACAACCGAATGTGGAAATCCAAAGCCTGTGTATTCCTTCCCAAACAAACCTGATTGCTCTTTACCACTGTGAGATCAACCCATGAATGCTCAGTGCAAGGCATTCTTTGCCACCCAGTCATCCGTCTTCTTCCTTGAGTTGTCATTTCCTGTACTGAAAGATTCTGGGGGTGGACGGGTGGTTTCTCAGGAGTCAGGCAGCATCTAATCAGGGAAGTACTGTTTTCCCAAGTAATCATTTCTGAATGGCTCTTCAATAGCAAAGAAACCATTAATGATGAAATCTCAGCTCTTCATCTTCTTTTATGTCTGTAATTACTTACATGTAAGGAACCCACGCCAGACAGGGAGGTTTATCAACCGCAAACCACTGCAAGGGAGAGTTAAGAGTAAGGAAAAAAAAAGACTTAAGAAAATAGATTGCAGTCAGCCTTGTTAGAAAATTGCCATGGAGCAATCATTTTTTAAAAGCCCATGGCTGAAGAAAACCATGGGTGGCCTTGGTAGGCTGAAGGTTAAAGAAACATTAAGCCATCTGTCTGAAGCACACGAAGATAATTCTGTGCGAAGTTCCCTTTGTATGCGGAGTGTTCTAAATGCTGCACAGTCCCACGTTTTCATGATGACACTGTTCCTCCTGCCATGAAGCCCACATCAGCATTGAGTGCTCTTTAACTAGTCATCTGGAAGCAGGAGGACGCTGAGTTACTCACATGCCCAGGCTAGTCTCGACTCTGCCACAATCTGTAATGTGATCAATTCCTGCAGGGACATGTCCATAAATGACTGGGTTTTCTTTCTTCTTTCACTCTTAGAAAGGAACTGGCATTTATTTTAGCACCAGGAAGGCTTAGGAATCCGGTTCTGAAACCGAGCCACTTTTGATGAGATAATTAATTTTGGGGAGTTTAATTTAGTAGAGCATTTGGCACTGATTTGAATTCTAAGTACCAAGAGCTGGCACCAGAGTGGTATGGAGCAAGGCAATTGCTGATTTGGGGAGGGTACATTGCAATCCTAAAAAAAGAAAGTGTTTCATTTCCTACATTCTAGAGTTATAATTCTGCCTGATGAGGCACCAATCTGAGAGGGAAATGATTCTACTTCTGCATAGCAAGAGCAGATTGTATTTAAGCCCATATCCTCCGTGGCACCTTGGACAATCTTCTTTCTTAGAACTGAGCAAGCCATGGAAGCTCTTGGGTGTTTGGCCTCCAGAACCAGGAGGAAAAACAGAGGATCTGCCCCGCCTCCTAGTGAAACCTAAAACTGCTTCAGCAGGTGCCTTGAAAAATTGCATGCTTTCTAGTGCATTGTTAGCCAGGAGAGGGACCCATTGAACCACAGTCCAAGTCTTCTCCCTCATCTCACACAATTCCCACCAGGCCTGGTCTTGCTACTCTTCTGCCTTATTGTTGCCACGCACGATCAACAAAACTGTTCTGCAGACTGAAAATGAAGAGCAGCTGCCACTCCGTCAACCAGAACATCCAAAAGATCCAGATAAAATACGAAGAAGGCAGGCAATCAAACATATGACTTCCACAACACTAAACATCTGGATGCTCATGTTTGGAAACATCGACGATGCTGTCTAAATGCTGGATGGCTTTTCCCCCTGACTTTTGCTCCAGCTGTTCAGCATCAAGAAGATCATCCCTAAGAAGGAATATGCTAGATTGTATGGTGATTCATTATTAGCACTATCTTTGTTTCATAGTAAACAACCACCTTATTAAAACACTGCTTTGTGAATGGAAGACAGCTGGAGTTGCAAGGGGGTGGGGGAATACATTTTCTGAGGGGGAAAAAACAGTTCTGTGCCAGTAGAGTGACAAGCTGAATAATATAGAAACTGTAAGATCTGCCCCCCTAGGGATGTGTCATCAGGAAGCAGTGTTTACACCCCCGAGCTGCTGGTTCTCATGTTCCATTCTGTTGGCTCTGTTAGATAAAAATCTATCTCAATATTAAAAGCACTGTGGCAGAAATTTGCTTGATGTTGCTTGTTTTCCCATTTGCCAGCATATTGCCAAACTATAAGTCCATAAAATGTATTTTGATCTCTGTTGGAGTCAGACATAAAGCAAAACAAACAACAGGGTCAAGGGGGGGATATGACACCACAGGAAAAACCAACTTGGAAATCAGGAAGCAATTTGTTCCTCTTGCTCAGTTTGGTTTTCAAAAAGGGAGGATTTGGGCAACTCCCCCTGGAGTTCACTTTCATTCCTAAAACAAAAGCCCCAGACTTTCTAGCCTTCCCTGCAAATGTCAAGAAATCAGATCAGTACAGCGGGATTTGCATTCCAGTCATGTGAATGACAAATCCTCTGCTTTGCTGAACACACAAAACTGGGGTGTCCCCTGACATATTCAAGTTCATTTCATGGAACCAAAGCAAGTTTCAGCCAAAACATATGGAAAATGTTATCACCAAATTCAGAATAGTGAATGGGTCTTTGCATACATCTTCATTCTTGCTGCATAAAACTAATAATACGATTGAGGGGAATTTAATGATGTATTTGTCATGTCCTTGTGTTACAGGAAACATCAACCTTTCTTTTGCGGGGGGTGGTTTGGTTTGGTTTGTTTTTTTAAACACCTGTGCTAGAGACCAGGATGCAGTCAGCGACCACCAGCTTGGCTTGGTCCAGCTCTAACTGACATGGGTGTTTAGAGTGAGGCAACAGTTCTTTCTCTTCATCCCATATCTTCATCTCATTTAGCCTAGTGAACTAACAGATAGAAGATCTTTATTCCTCATCACTCTATCTGCATCTAGAACTTGCAAACCAACAGACTTCTTTCTCCTTACCATCCCCCCCATGCACATTTAGAGTGAACCAACAGTTCTTTATCCACATCACCCGTGGTTAGAGAACCAGGAGATTACTTTTTCCTCACCACCCCATCCACTTATTGGGAATGATCCAACAGATATATTTCTCTTTTTTCTTCATCATCCTACTTCCTTTACACAGAGTGAACAGATCTTTTTCTCCTCATGACTCCCACACCTATCCCATATTTAAACTGGGTGAACCAACAGACAGAAGTCATATTTCTCCTCATTGCCCCACCCCATTTAGAGAGAATAAGCCAACAGGTAAATCTTTTTCTTCACGCCTCCCTGACACTGCAGTTCAAGTTTTTTGCTCACCATGACCTCCTCACTGCGCTGGCCACTATAGATGACTTGCTATTAGATTTAGCTATATCTTTAAGTAAGACAATGTTAATAGAAGAAGGAATTCGAGGACAAAAACAAGAATATCTAAACAGAGAACTTTCACTTGAAGCAAAAACCATATACTCAAGAACGTATGAGGGCAAACTTGAGAGAAAGAAACACCAGAAACATCAACTTTTACATAACCCTAAAGTAATACTTTCTGTGCCACAGACGGACAGTGTCAGCCCCACTTACAACAAAGCACGTTATGGACTCTTACAAGACTCGTTTTCATTTCTTAACTGAACAAATGTTCTGCAAATGGATGGAAAAAATATTATCAAATATGATATTGTTGTTTTCAAGGAGTAATGTCCAGAAATGGAAGTGTAAAGTTGTTTGAAATAAAGCAAATTAACCTAACAGAATTACTTTTACATCATTTTATAAAAACCACATCTTGAAATATCCGAAGCTCAACTTAAGTAACGTAAGCCCTCCATAAGAAGTATCCTTGTCACATTCCTTTTACCTCATTGCGTAATCAACTTGTTACTAGGCTTTAACTACAGAGTCATCCATTAAACGCAGTTATCAACAAATTGCTGGTCCTTGTTGTGAAATCATTTCAGGAAAGAGAATTCAGCCCTGAGTCAGCCAAAACACCATCTACAAGCATAACACAGAAACAAATGATACTTTTTCAACGACTTAATTGCTTCAATCCAGGGAAAATCACTATTCGGTATAAACACAAATCATAAGTTTCCCATAACGTAAAAGAAGGGTTGGAATGATCTTCACTCAGGAACAATGTTTCCCATAGGGATCATCGCGTTAATAAAGACAGTGTCAAAACCATGTAATCTTCAAGTATTATACAAAACTACTCCTCAAACTACTGTTTGGATTAATATCTCTGCAGGAAGCAAATGAAATCAATGAATAATGAAAGATGTTTCACTGTTTGGGTTCAGAGATGCAACAAATCCTAAGTGAGCCAGTAAACTTGACTTTGTCTCAAGGGTTGTACTTTATATCCTCTACCTGGTAGGAAAGAGACTTTCCCTCAACAGAGATTCTACCAATGCAGGAGAAGAATAAAACAATAAAGACAGAAGCAATATTTCATCTGTGTCTTACTTTAATCCCTATAACTTTTCCTTTTATTTGAGTCTCTTTATTTCTCTTCTGCACAAAAGCTCAAAGCAACACTAATTACAGGACTTTCAAGCTCTTCATCAACACATATTTGATCACATATTGGTGATAGCATAAAGCACACAGCTTGCTAAAAAAAAAAAAAGACACACACAGAGTCCATCAGCATAAGCTGTAATTGCTAGCTGGCAGAGAGAATGTTATATCAGGTAACCTCAGAGTTCACAGATATGATCATAGGCAGATGGAGACGCTGGAGATGGAGGGCAGCTGGTGATGTGGAGAAGAGCATGCTCACCGCCTTCTTTCAGGACTGAGCATGCCAGTATGAGTGAGTGGCTCAAGGACGAAAATAGGCAGGGCCAGCTTGAATGGGTGGCAAAAAAAAAAAAAGAAGAAGAAGAAGAAGACTTTGATCCTAAGCTAACAAATGTCAATATTTTTTTCTAAAGATTAATTTGAAAAACAGAATGATATAGAGACGAGGGTGAGGACAGGAGGAATGGAGGGAGGGAGAGGAAGACAGGAAGAATCTTCGCTACACAAACTTCTTGGCACGTGCCTGCATCAGCCACGGTTAGGCCAGCCTGAAGCCAAGAGGCAAGAATTCCGTGTCTGTCTCCCAAGTGCAAGGAAGGAACCAAAAGGCATAGACCTCAATCTGCTGCCTCCTAGGAGCATTAGCAAGAAGTTGCATCAGGGGCCCAGTGCGGTAGTCCAGCGGCTAAAGTACTCACCTTGAACGTGACAGGATCCCATGTGGGTGGCGGTTCTAATTTCAGCAGCCCTGCTTCCCATCCAGCTCCCTACTTGTGGCCTGAGAAAGCAGTCAAGGATGGCCCAAAGCCTTGGGATCCAGCACTCGTGTGGGAGACCCAGAAGAGACTCCTGGCTCTTGGCTTTGGATCAGCACAGCTCCAGCTATTGTGGCCCCTTGGGGAGGGAACCATCAGATGGAAGATCATCCTCTCTGTATTTCCTCCTATCTATATATCTGCCTTTCCAACAAAATAAATAAATCTTTTTTTAAAAAAAAAAAGTTGCATCAGAAACATAACATAGCCGAGACTAGAACCAAGCACTCCAATTCAGGATATGAGTGTCCCAAGCAGAGCTCACCCTGTTGCACTACACGGCCCATCCTTAGAGTAGCAATGAGGGAGCACTGATGTTTGTGAAGCGGAGGGCTGTTAATACGTATATTGTTGTGATAAATAATGCATGTGATTGCTCTCTCAAAACATTCATGAAATCTTCAAAAAGATTACTTTATTTGAAGCTTTAAAGCAGAATCCAGCACAATAATTGACTTATAATATTATTTATCAAATGAATGACCAAGGCAGATTTGTGTAATGTATAATAGCCACCTACCTCAAACCCAGGTAGTAGCAAAATGAATTAATGAGATACTGGAAGCAAGAAGCCCAACCAAGATATCTCTGCAATCTCTATCAAGGGTGTTACAGGCTTGAAGAATAATAGAAAAAAAATACTGGGTGAAAATCCAAAAAACAGAGCATAGAAGGAATTGGTAGGACTTTGCAATAGCAAGTTCTATGGAATGCAGAAGATGAAACAAATAAATTCTCCTTAAGCTACTTAAAGAATGGCCAACATTTCTAATAAGATTTCCCAAGACTAAGAAATACAGTATTCTCAAACAGAATTCCCAAAGGCTGCAGATGCTGGATGGCCAAGAGATATTTCCCCTCTCTAAACCTTAATGTCTTCAGGGAATGCCTGCCTCCAATGGCTTTGAAGTTTATGTAACAAAATATGGGAAGAAAAAAAAAAGGAAAGACCAGTGCCTGGAACTTCTTGGGATCTTTAAAGAAAACTGTGCCCTTTGCAAATAGGTATCTGTACATCACAATGTGATTTACTTACTTGGAGATAAGTTTTCTAACCCCCAGTGAGTCTGTCCATGGGTATGAAACACATCGTCGCCAGATCTGTGTCACAACACCTAGTACAGTGAACATCACATGAAAAGGGCACATCAATATTTGTGAAATACTGTTGAGAGGTCTGTCACTGCATAAGTGAAATATTTGTCCCACGATATTATCTGAATTCCAAGCTAAAAAATTACCTATGAGATCATATCCTTAGTATGAGAATCTTGTTTAAGATTTCTGCAACAAGGGAAACTTGATGTTTGAGGCTTGTTCTAGCCGCATTAAAATAAAACTGGACTCTTTGGTCAGTTTCAACTCTGACCTAGCAGGACATTTTGGACTTTTGCTAGTTGTGCCTGCCTGGCATCTAGTTTTCTTTTGAGAAGCTATCTCTTTACCAAATCAAACCATGTATGCAAGATATCATAGGGCCCCACCCTTAGTGCTAGGATAGCCACGTGACCCAGGCTTAATCAAAATAGGACATTCCATTCTCTAATGTGATTGATTATAGTGACTGAAGGCCACTGAGGGCTGATGGGTACCAACTCAGACATTAGCACTGAAATTATTGAGATATTTGTTCCTCTGGCCGTTGTCTGGAAGATGTGAAGGGGCTGGAGCGTTTGAGAATGAAAGCAATGTTTAGCAAAGGAAAGCTGAGATGACACTGAGCACTTAGATCCAACCATTCTTGATCTCTTGCTGAGTTTTTTATTTAAGCAAAAATAGTAAGCTCCCCTACTATGTTGATACCAATTAATACTTGGTTTTCTTTGACTAACCCCTTAAAAATTGAGACAAATTCCATTCTGGGAAAGGAATTCTAACTAACAGACCCTAAAATGATTCATGATTTGAGGGGATTCAGGAACAAGGTCTTTAGGTATCTCTTGATACTAAATTGAAAGACTGACCTAAAGTCTTATTATGAGTTTGCATAACTGACGGTAAGCTGTTGCTCATATTTTGGGAATTTTATCATATATCTATTCATGTAAGAGACTGGGAGGACAAGCATCAGAAGGGCTCCACTACATTTCTAAGAAAAAAGTATTCTCCAACTGAATATAGTTCCTCTGAAAGCAGAAAAGAAACAGAGTATCACTAAAAGAGCTGCTTTCTGACTAAAGCCAACAACTCAAAGAGGCTGAGACTTGGCCAACTTGGCAAGTTCTAAGGGTAGAAAAAGCAAAATTCCACTCCACCCCCCCCCCCCAGAAAACTAAAGTTAGTGCAAGTATAAAAGCAAAAAGTAACCAAGAGGAGTGAGGCTACACAGAGCCTTGCTCTCCTGTCCCTCCCAGACTCACTTTTAGTCTGGCGTACCTAATTTGAAAGAAGTAACAATGATCCCATGGCAAATACATTCTCTGGAAGTATAATGGAACGTAAGAGCTATGACTTCCACCCCAGGAAATTGTTACAAATGTCCACCTGAAGAGACCCAGGTGCATATCATTTTAATTGAAGGTCCAGAGCATGAAGAAATCATCCGGTTCTACTCAGAAATGGAAATCTCTAGGCTAGTAGTAAATGCAAACACTTTCCCCAGCCTGATTGTGGACTTGATCACATGCAAGTTAACACTAAACTTTGACATGGCAAAATTTATTAAAATGTATAGAAATCCTTAATTTAAAAAATGCCGTGTTACTTTGGTAAAGACCCTGGAACATCAGTCCTAATGCCCAACTCAGATGTTGTCGCAAAGAACAAAAGGTCAAAGGCATGAAAGCTAAGGGAGATCATTCTTATGGCCAAACCTATGGATACGGGAAGACACAGCTCAGTCAGGTTGATGAGTGGCAGTCCTTGCTTTTCCTTGTGTGCTAAGGACAATGCCCAACTCCAGATGAGATTTTGCCCATTGCAGTTCTCTGCACTTAGGTATGTCAAGGAAGGGTGCACACAATGGTCCCTATCCCTGACTGAGGGTTGGGCAAACCTCCCCCAAGCTCCGACTTGTCACAGAAATTCTGTCAGAATGATTTTGCCCTCAAAGGGTTGGTCAGGTTGAGAACTGGTGACAACAAGTGAATTGTTCCAGTCAGCAAGCCCCAGGATTCTGGGGCAGTGTGGACTCTGCCTTTCCCCCTTCCCTCTAGCTCACTCCTCCAGACAAACAAAACCATCCTGAGAGGAAGCACTCAGTGTCTGGCTGTAATCCCCTCCTTGTCTTTGTCTCTCTCAGCCAGTCCTAGGATGTCTTTGTTGACTTGTTTTGTGTCTGTGGCACTGCTGTCAGCACTCTGGTGAAGATTGCATTCAGTGGACTCACCTGCCCTTTGGAAATCCTCCTCCTTTCTCCTTCTAATCCTAAACAGACAAGGCTCCCCCCTCATGCCTGAGCATGCACCTCTTATCTGTTTCTCTTGTTCCTGGCTGCTTTATTCTGGGTAGCTGACAGCTTTACAAAATAGCTTCTGTCTCTCACAGGTTCTTCATCAAAGGAGCATGGGGGAAGGGATTTCAGAGCACTCAGACCAAGAGCAAAGGAGAGTCTGACCCATGCAAAACACAGAAGCACAATTCTTCTCTGCCTGATCCATCTACTAGCAAAGGACAAGGCTGTGTGAGCTTTTAAATCTCCCTTATCAATTTAACTACCAAATCCCAGGCAGGTGAGGAGTGATAGGTGTAAAATTCTCAGTATTCCAATTTGCCTTCAGGATTTACTCTATTTTCCTTTAATAATCTTCATGAACTTAATACTTATTAATAATGGACTTGATTATTTGAAGCCTAAAGGAAATACATGGAGTTGCATCTTATTCAAAGTGTTAAGTTCTAAGCTCATTAACAAAGCTTCAAAACTTGATAAATTTCAAGAGGCTATTCAATAAATATTACATTATTTTCTGTTCAAAAACTTGTAGTTTTATCCCTTATCCCTAGAACATATATAGCCCCCAAGAACAAATCCATATCTATTTTCACACGACCCACCATCTGTAACTCCACAGTGTTTACTACCGTTGGCCAAATTCAAGATTGTCCTGAAACTGCTGTATTTGTCCCCACCACTGTGCCTGTGCTCAGGCTGCTCCCTGTGCCTTCCATCCATGCAACTGCAATGCTACAGGTACATTCTCCAAAGCAGTGCTTTTCAGACCTTAATGAAGGTTACTAAGATGTCATCCTCGAAGTATGAGCCATCACACCCGGTTTACCAACACACACCCAGCCAAATACAGCAGACGTGAGCTGAGTGAGTGGTCAAAAGATCCCAGCCTAAATGAGAACATCTGCTTCAGTACAGTAACGCCCCCCATCAATCCCTATGGCTTCTTAAAGATGCTGCTTTGCTTCACTGGAACTATCCAAGATCACTAAATATCTGTCTCAACTTTAGAACCACTCCCAGCATATGACTTTTAGGATCTCTCCCTGGAATCAGGACCCTCTGCTTGTAGTATTCAAAACAGTAATACAAAAGAAGAACTTTAGCAGAAAGGAGAATGAAACATTTAACACCCTCTATTAAGCTGAGGATGACTATAAAAATTTCTAAGTAAATCTTCTATGAATTATTTAAATACAATAAAACCTAATGTGCCTATGAACCATATGTGGCTCTTATTAAACCACAGATTCCAACCCAATAGATGTAGACTAGGGCTTAAGAGTGTGCATATCAAACAGTGTTGCCATTTATGCTCTCTGTGGCTGCTCTCTGACATCTTAGAGCTTATTCAAGGGCCAGCTCTTCATGGAGGCAGTCTTTCAGCATGTCTTCCACTGCACTCACTTTACATATCTCATGGAGCCTTTCTGTATTACTTTAGAGATATGCTTCAAATACAATCACCTCTGTAAGTTCAGTTGCATAGCTTATTCTCACAAGTAGGATGTATCTCCCTTTCAGAAATCACAGTGTCTACTTATAATGGTTGCTATTTCATGAGTGTGACTGATTAATGCTAGACTGGGTAAGCCAGCAGTGGTGGAAGGTGTTTCCCTTCAAGGGAAACATTTGAAATAGACCCAGACCAGGTGTAAGCGCAACACCTGACACTGGATAAAGCACTGGTTAGGAGTGTAAACAGATTACTTGGGTCTGACTCCTGGCATCCCTGACTCCAAACAAAGTGGCTTTGAACAACTCATCTAGATTCTCTGTTTTATTCTCCTTCAAAAATGGCAGTGGAAATACTTTGCAAGACTATTTATAAGACTTTAATCAGAGAAGAGATGTAAATGAGATGGCATTTATAAGACACTTAACATTGTCCTGGCTGCATAATAAATGCTCTGTAATAAATATGAATTTTAGTGATTAGCTCGAGTGATGGTTCTTTAAGGTTGCCATGAAAACTCTAATGCGCACTTTAGATTCTTTCAATCATTGTAGGGCTGTTCTTCAACACCTCCACTGTGACTCCATTCACCTCTTTAAAGCTGCATTATTATCACAAATACAATCTGAAAGGGTGAATAACTAGCAATGATTGCCTCCTTCCTGTGTGTTAAAGTGGAGAATATGCCAATTCCAGCCCTACAACGTAAAAGATTACTAAAGTGGAGTCTGAAGGTAACAACAGCAACCGCTAGATGTCATCTTTAGACTGTCCTTCTGCTTCACATCCTATTAGATAAGAGTTTAAAGTGTATACATTCACCTATATACAAAATAATTGGCTTGCATATGGTTTGAAGGAATAATCATAATGTCATGAATCAGTATAACAAGATATGCAACCACAGTACATGATAAAATGCACACTGTGAAGAGAGATGACTTCCTCAATATGTGAATTATTCTTTTTTTCTATCTGGTAGCATAAGCTTTTTCTTTAAAATTCATGAATCACAATCAATCTTACTTATTTTGGGAAAGGTTCTTTCATTTTCACAGCTTTTCTCCTTTTGTAACCAATGTATTGAAAGTGCAATAAGAAAGCAACAGTACAGGAGAATCAAGATTGCAGATTAGGGTAAGGACACATCTAAACAGATGGAGAATCATCAGCCAGTGTGAAGCAGAGTGCACATTCCAGGAAACAGGAGAGCACAGGCCAATGGCAGAGAGGCACCTGGAGACCAATGGGCACAGGAAAGCAGTGGAGACAACGGCACAGTGTTACAGTGACCAGATACCCCAGTGGCAGTCAGCAACCAGCAATATGAGCTGCACCAGTGGCCCGAGCTCCACAGGAGCCAGGTGGGAAGGGGAATTCACCAGAAGCTCAGGAGGTAAACCCAGACAAAGAATTACACATCCTGCTGATTTGTTTGATTTGATCAGGAGCAGAGACAGAGAAGCAGATCCCAAACAAGCAGTGAAGGAACAAGATAGATTTCACAGCCCAGACCCCCACCAGAGCGGCACTGGGTGCCATTTTGTGTAGTGAGCCAAAAGCTATGGGACAGGATTGTGCATGCACTAAGCTGGGAGTGAACTTATTTCTGGCTCAGTGCATTGTATCAACATGTCATCTTACAGGTACCACCCAAAATAGGTCTGGGTAGCCCCAAGACTTAATGGCCAGCAGATCCAGAACACTGGTAGTGGCACATCAGGTGCCATTTTGTACAGTGCGGCAAAGGCTTTCAGACTTGAGGGACAACAGTGAGCTGCACATGCACTGAGCTGGACTGCATTCACCTAGCTCAGAGCATTGCACTGGTCCCACATTGAAAATAATACCAACTTTGGCATCTTATGGTCAAAATAAGTCTGGGTGGCCCTTAGACACAACAGCCAGCAGGTTCTGGCAATACCAACTACGCCAACAACCTAGTTATTTACTACAACTTGTGTCTCCCTAATCTTGGGAACTGCTCTAACTGAAAGTGGGAAAAAGGTTATATAGACAACAGTGCAACCACAGCATGGGATCATAGGAAGTGGAGTGTGGTGGTAAGCCAGGATCTGGGACTATGGAGACCATGATGGAAGCCTAACACAAGAAACTACACCTGAAACTTGCTGGAGGGAGCGGCACAATTAACTACAAAGAATAAGGCACCAAACACAGTAAGTAAAATTGGATTGTAGACCTGTTGGTGACACAGTTTAGAAACCTGCCCTAAGGAGAAGAATCTGCTAACTAGAAGTACAAAGATCAAAAGCAAAAGAAGAGACAGATACACAATGAATTTTTCGAAGACTGCCTTGAAAAGCAGCAAAAGCAAATGTCAACCTCAGAATTAACTGAGAAATATACATCAAGGAAATGGGGGATAAGGAACTTAAAAAAAACTTGTTATAAAGCTTCTTACAAACAACAAGAAGCACCTACAGGATTTCAAGGAATATGTCACACGGGAAATAGCAACACTGAAATAAAATCAAGTAGAATTATTAGAAATGAAGCACACAATGGAGCAAATTAAAATTCCCATGAAAAGCCTCAATAATAGAATGAAGGAGGCAGAAGAAAGAATCTCAGAATTTGAAGATATTTCTAATCACAATGGTGAAACAATCAAAAAACTGGAAAAGGAACTGAGCCAAACTAACAAGAGCATTCAAGAATTAAGGGACACTATTAAAAGGCCATATATAAGACTTATGGGAGTTCCAGAAAGTGCAGAAAGAGAAGCTGAGTTTAATGAAATCATAATTGAAAACTTCCCTAATCTGGAGAAAGAACTGGGAAACAGAATACAGGAGGGAAACAGAACTCCCAACAGTGTTGACCAAAAGCAACCTTCACCAAGGAACATGATAACCAATCTCTCTTCAGTAAAACATAAGGAAAAGATCCTTAAATGTACTCATTAAAACAAGTCAATTGACACACAGAGGAATGGCAATCAGACTCACAGCTGACCTCTCACAGGAAATTCTACAGGCCAAAAGAGAATGGAGTGACATATTCCAGATTCTAAAAGAAAAAAACTGTTGACCCAGAATAACATACCCAGCAAAACTTTCCTTTGTCTTTGAAAATGAAATAAAATTCTTCCACGGTAAAGAAAAGGTCAAAGAATATGTCTCTTCCAAACCTGCCCTACAAATGGTACTTAAGATATTCTCCTGACAGAGAAAAGTAATAGCACACACCAAAACCAAAGGCAAATGTGAAGAATATCCAAATAAAATAACAACAGAATGCTAAACTAACAACCAATTACTAAAATGACAGGACCAAACTACCACCTGTTCATATTAACCCTGAATGTAAATGGCTTAAACTCATCAATCAAAAATCATATTAACAGAAAACAAAAGACATCTAGCTGTTTCCTACAGGATCACCAACAAAGATCAGTGGAAACTCTCTTGGATTTTGATGGTTTTGTTTTTATTTTCATTTCTTCAAAATGCCCTTTTTCTCATATTAAATTCTTCACTGACTATTGGTCATACAGAAATGTTATTTTCTTCAAGAAGATTGATTTTCATTTCTTCAGCAACACATTAGGCATTCAGTAGCATGTTATTTAGCTTTGTGGCATTGTAAATTTCTATTTTTCTTCCTGTTTTTGATTTTGTTTTGTGACTTTTCATTTAAGGAGATGTATAGTAACTGTGTAATGGAGACTATTATATCCAGATACGAAGATACAATGCAGTATGCATCTTTACTTCCAGATCAAAGATGGACTTCCAATGAAACTGTTAACTATATCTTGACAATATAATGCAGGACTTTCTGCTATTGTCCATGCCTGCAATGATGGACATGTTTATGAAGAACTATATTATTTCAATAATATAGGGGAAATCTGGGCCGGAGGGGATAGGACTTCAGAACAGAGTAAGGAAAATCTCAAAGCCTATGGAACTGTATCATAAAATAAAAATAAAAATGGAAAAAATAAAAGTGATGTATACATTTTTTAAAAAAGCAACAGGAGGGGCCTGGCACAATAGCTTAGTGGTTAAGGTCCTTGCCTTGAACACACCGGGATCCCATATGGGCGCCGGTTCTAATCCCGGTGGCCCTGCTTCCCATCCAGCTCCCGGCCTGTGGCCTGGGAAAGCAGTCAAGGCCAGACCAAAGCTTTGGGACCCTGTACCCGTGTGGGACACCTGGAAGAGGCTCCTGACTCCTGGCTTCTGGCTTGGGATTGGCTCAGCTCCAGCCGTTGCGGCCGCTTGGGGAGTGAACCATCAGACGGAAGATCTTCTTCTCTGTCTCTCTCCTTTGTATATCTGCTTTTCCAATAAAAATAAATAAATCTTAAAAAAAAAAAAAGCAACAGAACAGCTCCTTCAGGTGGACATTTGGCAGTGGTTGAGTCATCACTTGAAATAACTATATCCCACATCAGAATGCCTGGCTTGAGACCCAGTAACTTCACCTTTGATTCATATTAATGCTAATGTACATGTTGTGAGGCAGCACTGGTGATTTGAGTACGCGTGTCCTTACTAAACACATGGAAGACCCAAGTGGAGTTCTTTCTCCTGGCTTTGCCCTTGCCCTGTCCTGGCTGTCACAAACCATTGGGAAGGAAACAGTGGGTAAAGATCACTCTGTCTTTCCAATAAAATGCAAACAAAGTAAAAGTTTTTTTTTTACTTTTTTAAAAAGAATGTTATTATTTGATGACACAATTTCATAGGCTCTGGGATTTCCCTTAGCCCTGTTCCCCCCGACCCCCGCCAACCACCTCCCTACTGATTCTCGCTATATCAAATAGTATAATCCCTGTTTAATCATAAGTCCATCATTTGGCTATTTAAGTGCATCTTTTTTTTTTATTGTTAATTATTTTGCATTATGTGACAGTTTCATAGGCTCTGGGAATCCCCCCTTCCCTCCCCCTCCCCTCCCCCCGGTGGATTCCTCCACCTTGATGCAGTATTACAGTTCAAATTCAATAGACAGCAGCAGAGAGTCCAGCATTCTACTGTCAAGATATATTTAACAGTTTTATTGGGAATCCATCTTTGATTTCAAAGTAGATATGCACACTGCAGGGTATCTTCACAACTCAACATGCTAGTCTGTATCACACAGTTTTTATACATTGTCTTAAAAGCCATAAAACAAAATCAAAAGCAGAGAGAAAAATACTTAACAACATGAAGTTAAATAACATGCTACTGAATGACCAGTGTGTCACTCAAGAAATGTAAAAGAAAATAAAAAATCTTCTTGAAGAAAAAAATGTTACTGTGTGATCTATGAAACACTGAGGAAATTAATAAGCAGAAACCTTTTTAAATACATGAAAATTAAAACAAAAATATCAAAATGCTGAGATTCAGCACAAACAGTATTGCAAGAGCTATTCATCTTGTACTTGCTTGAATGTTGCCTTATATCAAAGAGACCATATGATTTTTGTGCTTTTCTTGCTATGGATATTATTTAATGATATTGGGATTGATTTGTTTCATTGAGCATAATGGTCTCTAGGTAGGACCATTTCGTTACATATGGTAGATTTTCATTTTTTTTTTTTTAATGGCTGGAGTGGTAGTCCATGGTATACACATACCACACTCCTCTTTCAATGGGCATTTAGGTTGTATCCATGTCTTTGCTATTGTAGATTGTGCTGCTGCAAATATGGGATTACAGATCCCTTTCTCATATGCAAATTTTATTTCCTTTGGATATATTCCCAGTAATGGAATAGCTGGGTTATACAGCAGATCAATATTCAATTCTCTTTGCACTCTCCATACTGACTTCCATAGTGGCTGTACTAGCCTACACTCTCACCAATAGTGAAGGACAGTACCTTCCTCCCCACACCCATGCCAGTAGGTATTAGTACAGTTCTGAATGTAGGCCAATCTCACTGGAGTTAGGTGGAACCTCCATGTGGTTTTCATTTGTATTTCCCTGACAGCTAGGGAGCCTGAGCATTTTTTCACATGTCTATTAGTCATTTGAATTTGTTCTTTTGAAAAATGTCTGTTCATTTCCTTTGCCCATTTCTTCGCAGGGTTGTTTGTTTTGCTGTCACTGAGTTTCTAAAAAACTCTGTAAATTCTGGATATTAGTTCCCTATCAGTTGTGTAGTGTGCAAAGATTTTTTTCCCATTCCATTGGTTTCTTCTTCACCTTGTTGATTGTCTCCTTTGCAGTACAGAATCTTCTCAGCTTGATGTAGTCCCATTTTTGGGGGGGGGGGGCTTTGACTGCCTGTACATTTTGTGACTTTTCTAAGAAGTCTTTCCCAATTGTTAATTCTTGGAAAGTGCTTCCTAAGCTTTCCTCTGACAGTTTGATGTTTTCTGGGTGCAGACTGAGGTCGCTGATCCGTTTAGGGCTGATTTTCATATAAGGTGACAGGTAGGGGGTCTTGCTTCTTACTTTTGCAGGCTGTTCTCCGCAGTCTGTTATCCAAGACCAGACTTCTCTCCTGTATTATTTTTAGTTTCTTGTCCAAGATTAGTTGGCTGTACATGTGTGGGCTCCCTTCAGGTGCTTCTATTCTGTTTTCACTAATCTTTTTATTTTTCTGTTTCTGTACCAGTACCAGATTATTTTGATCAAATTTGTTTTTTTTTTTTTTTTATTTCAAAGGCAGAGTTACAGCAAGAAGGAGAGACAGAGAGGGTCTCTTATCTGCTGGTTCACTCCTCAAATGGCCACAGTGGCTGCAGCTGAGGTAATCCAAAGCCAGGAGCCAGGAGCCTCATTTCAGTCTTTTGTGTGGGTGCAGGGTCTCAAGAATTTAAGCCATCATTCACTGCTTCTCTAGATCCCAGGCAGGGAGCTAGATCAGAACTGGATTACCTGGAACATAAACTGGCACACATGTGGGATGAGGTCACATGAGGACGCTTAGCCCCCTATGCCACAGCATCAGCCCACTAAAAGGCTTTTAGAAACACCTTTCAGTTCTATTATTCAAACACAGCAGCTATCAACATTTTGGTGGAATAAACATCAGCAAAATATATATACACATTTGCATATGCATACACACATACACAAAGATACAAATATAGGTAGATATATACAGAGATACATACATGTATGTGGAGATACATATATATATACTTAGTATATATTAAAGTTATATTTGTAAATATTGCCTTTCTTGCTTTTCATAGCCACTTATTTTCCTTTTTAGCCTTAAAAAATTTTAGGTTAATAAATACTCCTGCTCGGCAGCGTGGCCTAGTGGCTAAGGTCCTCGCCTTGATCCCATATGGCCGCTGGTTCTAATCCTGGCAGCTCCACTTCCTCTCTATCTCTCCTCCTCTCAGTATATCTGACTTTGTAATAAAAATAAAATAAATCTTTAAAAATAAATAAATAAATACTCCTATATGGTGTTATTTTAACAGTTGCAATTTTATACATGTGTGTGTGTATGTATGTATATACCATAATTTAGCCATCCCTTTGGTGTTGAACATTGCATCTGTTAAGATTATATTTGGCCATTTGCAGTGGGAACATTAAGATACAGCCATTTATATAGTTGATATTTGCTCCTGCAAAGCAAGCCTCAAGGCTTCTCTGGTGAATCTCACTTGGCCAGGAATCAGACAGCTTGTGTGTCTCTGCTCCGCCAGCCTTAGAGGGTTGACTCATTTTCCAGAATGTTTGCCTGAAATCCAGCCATCACATTCACCATCCTGGGAACCAAAAGGGAAAATATGAAAGGAAAGTGTGTGTCTTCAAAGTCACACACAACCCTTTTAATGACTACAGATTAGTTGTAGGGGCAGGCAAGGCCATGCAACGGTTTTGTGGGAAGCCAGGTACCAATTTACAAATCACAACTGCTCTTTCTGAGGAAGAAGACAGGATAACGGAAGAAAAACAACAGCCTCTCACACAGACATTTTGTTTATTTCCAATTTTTGTGTGATGGTTAATAATTCTATGATGAACATTCTTGCATGAACATCCAGATCCACATCTTTAATAATCTCCTTGGGACAAATTCCCAGAAAGGGAATTGCTTAGTACAAAGATATGCCAGACTTTGAGAGCTTTAGAGCACATTGCCAAATGGCTCTCTAGAAATATTGTACCAATTTCTACTCTCATCAGTAATGCAGGTTGGGGAGAGAAAAATGCTAATATAAAATTCAATCTAATTTGACTGTTCAAAGATTCTATACCTCCTGCAAGGAAGACAAAGGTCCTGACATCCCCAGAAAGCTAGAGATTGAGAAGATTTCAGAAAAAAAAAAAAACCATAATACTTGAAAAGGCCCTTTTCTGTCTAATAACATCAAAGGAAACACAATTGAAGCCCAGAAATGGAAAGAATGCTGTTAGCACTGGTTACCAGAGATATTTTAAAGGGGGCACATGAGAAGAGAAACAGCACAGTGTAGTGGAAAGAGATCTTGAGTTACTGCCAAATCACCGGGGCTTGAATGCCTGATTCCACGTTACTCTGACTATAGTCAAGCAATTGAACCTCTTGGAGGCTCATTTTCTTTAACATAAAACAAGGCAGTTAATATCTACCTTCAGCTTTTGTGAAGTTTAAATGCATTTAATGTGACAAGGCTTAATCAGTTGCATTTGAATTAAAACTTGCAGTCTCCTTAAGTTTTATATTGCTATTCAATATTTTATCTATTCTATAAGTAGTTGGAGATGAGTAACAAATTCATTTTTTCTTCAGTAAGTAGAACCAGTCCCTGAGGAAACTCCCAACAAGGCCTATTTCTGTTGCTATTGCTGTTATTTTTACTGATAAATGATATTAGTTTTAGTTAATCTTACACATAATAGAATGCACAAAGAGGTTTTAATAAATGTACACATCCACTAACTTGGGCCCTCAGTCAAGATATAGAATATATTTGTTTCCCCAGAAAGTTCTGACTGGAACACTGAGCTTTATTCCCACTCCGAGTAGCCCCTGATCTAAATTCTACCACACACAGAAGTTTAACTAATGTACAGATTACCTGTAAATATCATCACATACATAGTATTTACTCCTGTATATCTATCCTTTCACTTTGTACAGTAATTTCAAGAAGACTGCATTTTGTTCCACGTATTTCATTTTCATGTTCTTATCTGTTGTCTGTTTCATTTCTGACCAGTATTTTTGGTATGAAAATCCGTTTATCATTTACCTGTAGTGAACATTAGAATTGCTTATGGTTTGGGGCTCTTATGAATTCTCTGAAAATTAGTGTACAAACCTCCTTCCAGACATGCTTGTTATCTTGAAAAAGGGAGAATAAATGCCTACCAAGAGATGACAGGCGTATGCAGCACGTGCTTAATTGTTTGTCACACCTGTTCCCCTGTGTGCCATTCTGCTTTCAGTGTGTGAGACTGCCAGTGGCTCTGCACGCTGACCTGCATTTGATATTTACAGTCTTCAATTTTTTTACATTCAGGTATGTGCGAGGCGATGTTCTGTAATACTATTTTCCCTGATGTCTTAATAGTCATTTCCCTAATGAATAATGATGCTGAGCATCTCTTCATTTCCTTATTGGTCATGTTTTCCAGTGTTTATTCAAATGTTTTTCCTGGTTCCATGGATTATCTGCCTTCCTATTAACTTCATAGTATGGTCCAAAAGTTATCTGCCTATTTTGTAAAGTATGAAATCTTTTCTATTTTGAACGTCTGTGTTTTTACTGTTGAATTCTTATTAGTGTAACGATTGTTTGTTCTGATTAAAACTTCTGTGTCAGATACAAAACTTGTGGATGTGTTTAGGCTTAATATTTTCTGAAGTTCTCTAAAGTTCAGAATATCATCTTTAGGTTAATGCTCAGTTCTTTGTGTATCCTGTCTAAGTAATCTTTCCCTTTAAAAGATTACACAGGGCTTTTCCCCCACTTATTTTCTAGAAGTATGAGAGTTTTTGTTTTAAGATTTATTTACTTGAAATTATGAGCTATAGGGGCTGGCATGATGGCTCCATTGGCTAATCCTCTACCTGAAGTGCTAGGATCCTATTTGGGTACCAGTTCATGCACCAGCTGCTCCACTTTCCCTACAACTCTCTGCTTACAGCCTGGGAAGGAAGCAGAGGACGGCCCGAGTCCTTGGGAAGCTGTACCCACATGGGAGACCTGGAAAAGGCTCCTGGCTCCTGACTTTGGATCCATTCAACTCCAGTCATTTTGGGAGATAACCAGCAGATGGAAGATCTTTCTCTCTGTCTTTCCTTCTCTCAGTAAATCTTTCCTTCAATAAAATTAAATAAATCTTTTTTAAAAAGAGTTACGGGGATGGGGGATGGAGGTTGAGAGAGAGAGAAATATTTTCCTTCCATTGATTCAATCCCCAGATGGCCACAATAGCCCGTGCTGAAGCAGACAGGAATCAGAAACAAGGTACTCCCTCCAAGATTCCTATCTGGGTGGTAGGGGCCCCAGCACTTACCTCGTGTTCTGCTACTCTTCCTAAGCCATTAGCAGGGAGCTGGATTAGAAGTAGAGCAACCAACGCTTGAAGCAGAGCCTTTCTGGATGTAGGTGTTGCAGGCATTGGCTTTACCCAGTATGCCACAACATTGCCCCCAAAGTATAAGCATTTTATGCAGCCAGGGCTGGACCAAGCTGAAGCCAGGGACTGGGAACTTCATCTCCAGGTCTCTCACATGAGTAACAGGGACTCAAGGACATGAACAATCACCTGCTGCCTCACAGAGTGCTCCCTGCTATGGATGCTGGATTTCCAGAGGAGCAGCTGGCACTAGAAACAAGCATGTGAGTGTGGATGCCCCAATCAGCTTCTTAATCACTGCACCAAACAACCACCCATACCTATGACTCATTGAAATTAATTTTTCTGTATGCTGTATAAGACAGATATCAGAATTTATTATTTTTCCTATATAGCCAGTTGTGTCCACAGTTTAAAAAGTAATCCTTTGTAATTGCATGATCTTATTAGTGTTGTGAAAATCTTATTTTCAGTCAATTATACAACCAATTAATTAAGTATAATAACCTAAAATACATAATCAGTTTCAGCAAAATCAACAAGATAATTCAAATGTATATTGGTCTAAGTTCTGTATTTTGTTTACTTGTTATGTTTTAAAAATATTTATTTTACTTTTATTTCAAAGAGAAATTTACATACAGAAGAGACAGAGACAGAAATCTCTCACCTACATGTTCACTCTCCAGATGGCTGAAACAGCAGAACTGTGCAATTCTGAACTCTGGAGCCAGGAGTCTTTTCTAGGTCTCCCATGTGGGTAGGGTCCCAAAGATTTGGGCTATCTACTGCTGCCTTCCCAAGCCATAATCAAGGAGCTGGATTAGAGGTCGAGTAGCTGCAACACAAATTGATGCCCATATAGAATGCCAGTGCTTGCAGTGAGCTTGTTGAGCCACGACACCTGACCTTATTTGGTTACTTTGATAGATGCCTACCCTCCTGACTATCCCATATTGTCCTGACTACTATAGCATATACAACAAGCTGTGACACTGGAAAGCATATGCTATCTGCCTTTGTTTTCTTTTTCAAAGTTGCTATGACTGTTGTAGGTCTTTTGCATCTTGTATAAATGTTAGAACTGGAATCTCAATTCCCACAAAAAAAATGAGATTTTGGTTGATGCATTGAGCCTATATTTCAAATTAAGAAAATGAACACTTTAATAATATCAGGACTGAAAATTCATAAACACAGTATGTTTATCTAGAATTTGTAAAAAAAAATAGTTCCAGGGTTGCTTATTGCATTTGATTAATAAAACCTGTATAACTTTCATCATATTTACTTAAGTACTTTATATTTTTTGACACTACGCTAAATGTTCCTTAATTTTTATTTTATACCTGTTTGTTGCTAGTTCATGGAAATACAGCATTTTAGTTATTTGTTTTTGCAATTTGGGTGTATCCTGACACAGCAAATTTATTACTTAAATCTAGTTATTTTTTTCTCGGTATAGAATTTTTACTCTGTTCTATATAGATAATGCTATTTGTGAATAGAGACAATATTACTTCTTCCCTCTCAATCTTAATCCTCTTTATCTTTGTCTTACTCTACTTTTTCTAGCATGCGTATCCAGCATAATATCCTTGCCATATTTCCAGTCTTAGGGAAAAACCATTAAATGTTTCACCATTATCAAAATTGGCTATAGATATATCAAGTACGTTCTCTACTAATTTTAGAAAAGTCTTTTCCTAATTTGCTGGCAAATTTTTACCATACATGGATATTGAATTATGTCAGTTGTTTTCTGTATTCATTGAGATCATCATACAATTTTTTCTTCTCTTTGTTTGGATGAATTTCATATATTTCTTCTCAATTGTTAAACTATAGTTAAGTTACTAGAATCTATACCACTTGGTCATCTTTTATCTTTTGGATATTACTAATGTTGATTTGCTATAATTTTAGGGGTTTTTCATCTATTTCAATGAAGGATATTAACATTAAGCTTTCTCCTCTTGTGATGCCATCAATAGGTCTTTTGATTATTGACTACAGAATTCAAACTTGCTAATCTTGGTTCTAGTTTTCAGCAAGCCCTATTTGTTTCCCTTTCCTCCAGATCAGTAGACTCAACCTCCAAGCTGCGTTTCCTTGCACATCCTATCACAACTTGGCCTTTTCAGCTTCATCAGAGTGGGTCTAAAGTAGGCCCTATTGTAAAACATGGTCCTTTCAGCTAACATGTGACCTTTCTGGTACCTCAAATTAATGGGTGGGGTTTCCTAAGAACTTTCTCTTCCGACTGTGTCAGAACTACAGAATCATTCAAAAAATATTCAGTGCTTCGTATCTCCTGTTCTCTCAGTCCTGTGTTATCCTTGTTCAGTAAATGGCATTCTAATTCTCAGTCACAAAATCACAAGGCTAGGGATTTCTCTCCCCTTTGTTACTCCAAGCACATCTCCCTTCCCTTTTCTTTACCCACCCCACCCACGTGCCCTGCTATTCAGCATCCAAACACTTGAAATCCATCTCTGTCTCTTCAGTTCAAGGAACTCAAGCTTCCCCTGCAACAGTTAGAAAATCAGGGCTACAGAACATTCAGTCTGTTCCTTCTCTTGAGAATTATACTGCTTGCTGTTCAATATCTAAAAACAATTGCCTCATATACTTGTCCAGCTTCAGAGTCACTTATGACAAGACACAGAAGTCCACAGGGCTTTGTTTTATATCAACTCTTTACCTTGTGGCTGCCAGAAGGAAAAAAATATCAGAAGCTTTAGGATGATGGAATGGATTTTCTTTTTATTTTTACTGTCTCAAAATAGTGTTGTAAACAAAATGGTTGCAAGTTTTATACAGACATTTTAGAAAAGATCAGTGTTTCTCTGTCATTTCAAAATCTTACCTTTTCACTCTTTCCTCAAGAACATTTTTTAGTCTATTAATATCTCATAAAATTGCTCACTAGTAGCCACCTACTGAATCAACCGGAAAAAGATCAGACCAACTGTTCCCTCTTGCATTCTGAAAGGAAAATGTGATGCAAAGGTAAGCGCAATAAGGAAAACTCACCTGTGCTTCAGTGAGAGTGATCAAGACAAGCTGATTGTATTTTTATGAAACTGAGAGTGTTTGACCAGAAAGACGATTAAAAGTAGCTTCTTGGCTCCTCTGGGGACAAGAGGTGTGTTCACAAGGACAAGACTCAAATCCTTGATTCCACCTGCATCTTCCTTTCATCAGTCCCACCTGCCAGATGCCCCGCCCTAAATTATAGATCTTTTTCTTATTGTATCAAGTGTCTACTACTGTTGTCAGACTAATCCACTAAATAGCACTTTAAACAAAATCAGCATCTTATTTGTTCTTATTCTGTGGGTCAGCAATTTGGGCTGAGTTCAGATGCATGGTAGTAGCTTTTCTGGCCTCACTTCAGGTCCACTCATGGTACCGCATAGTCAACTAATAGCCAACAATGGGACTTGTAGTTTCAAACTGTGCTTACACGTGTAGTAGATGGTGCTAAACTATAATCCGGGCCATGTGTCACAAGCAGGCCAAACGATTCCCTTCACTTAGTTGCTATGTTCCAGAAATAATAAGACAAGGACGCCCTAGTGTGCAGGCGTCTATGAAGCCGCTGCTTGGGGCCCCCTTGTTAATGTCCTATCACAAACACCCATCACATGGCTAAATCCAGAATCAATGTGGGAGAGGAAACAGGGGCCATAGAAACAGATACAAACCACTGGTACTGTTATTCTAACAATGTGTCATATTTATTGAGATATCAAATCATTCATATTAAACTCTTATACATTTTTTGGCATTTTAGTGCAGCAATTTTCCAACATCACAATTTGCTTCTTCTAACAGGAGATGCCACAAGGCTACAACATAAACAGAACTAACCAGGGATTCCCATGATCTTCTCTGCATTGACTGTTTGATCCCAGGGCTCCATTCCCCTAAGTATAATTGATATACACCTAGCACTCACAGGTATGGTACTAATCACCACTTATAGCAAGCCTCCATTCTGATTGGGGAGCACTTGTGTGAGGAGTGACTCAAACATCAGCCATGAAGGCTTCAGCCATTTGGACTCTACTATTTTAGATACCTGCTTCCCCTTCCCCACAGTTCGCAACTTTCACACCATTCCAATTGTCCACCAATGAGATGTAACCTCATGACAACTTACCTGAGAACCCCATCCAGCGATCTCTCATAGTCCCTCTCCTTAGCCCCTCTCCACCTACCAATCACCTGTGGCTCCGATAATCTCAGTCACCAATCCTTTGGGGCCTGCCCATGCCCCCCACACCTTCCAGGTTTACGTGGCTCTTCCCCTCTTCCTCCTCCATATTGTCCGCCTCCCCTTGCCCTGGCAACCCCCCGACCTGTCACCCTGACAGGATACATTTTCTTTCTTGTTCTTTCTCCCTCCATCTCTGCTCCTGCTCCTACCCTGCAAGAATAAAGGACCTCCTAAGTGCTTCATCGCATTTGGTATTTCGGTTTGCTGTAAACTAATCGTGAAAAGAGTCCTGGCTGCGGAAATTAGCTGAGTATAAGGACTTACTGCAGGTAAAAACTAACAACTTGTCCGGTAGGGTTGGTAAATATTTAAAATATCAACAGTGCCAATATAGGTAATGGTTAGTAAAATATTGAGCCATGCCTGAGTACTGTAGGCAAAAATCACAGACCTACAGGTTCCTTAACATTCACTGAAACCTTTCTGGTTACATATGGAAAAAAATGGACCCAGAAATATCAAATGATTTGCTTTAAGAAGGTCATAGGATGAGGAAACACGAGAACTGAGACTGAAATCCAAAAGTTTCAATAGTTAGAATAATATATTCTTCAAGAAGCATCCTAAATAATTTTCATGAGATTCAGTCCTGCCTTTATGGGAGTGAGTCTCTTAAACTGCTGCCTCACTTTATATCTTTAAGATCAGCATTCAAGTCACAGATTTTAAATGTAAACTTTCCACATTGATAAATGGAAGGGATTTAGAATTTCTTCTCTCTTGCTGTTCATCAAGTTTGGTAGGAACACATTTCATCACTGTAACTCCACCTTGCAGCTCAGGGATACATAGAAATGAAGAAGGATTGGTATTACGAGCACAGATGCAAAAACCTATTTCTGAATTTTCTTTCATCTCTTACTTCAGCAAAAGCATCCTTGACTCCATCAGGCAAGCCCCCAAACCTGGGAGTGCCAGCACTTCTGTTACTTCTTTAACATGATAGTTACGTTCAAAAATGTCTCTATTCTTTTTTTTTTTCTTTTCTTTTTTTTTTTTTTTTTTTTTTTTTAGTTTTTATTCTGCCCCTTCAGCACTTAAGGGCAACGAATGGTTTTCCTGCAAAATAGTCACTTGAAGTAGGTCTGAACTATCTTCTGCTAGAAGAATGAAACTGTGTTACACAATAGGCTAAAGGGCAGAACAGCGAGAATTGAACTGCCTTTTGCATCTTATAAAAGCCAGGTGAGTCAGAACAAATAAAGGAACAGCACAAGAGGAAATAGTGAGAGGGAAAAAAAGACTTAGGGTTATTCAGAATTCCAAGACCTTACAGTCTCATGTATTCTGGTCTCACCATAGAGTTTATGGTTAAAAAGGCACAAGAACTATATATAACTGCAAATCACTAATAAGTCTGTACAAGGAGACATTGAAAGTCCCAAAATATCTTCTGTAAGTGAAGGAGTGCTAACAGGGGAATGTATAAACAGTGAGAGAGATACACAAAAAAGGTACTAACACACCAATTCCAACTCTTTTCAGACATCTCTTTAGAGCTTCTGTCAGCAGGAAGCCAATTACTTGAGAAAGAATGAAGTTTGTTTTATGAGCACAATATTACAAATGCAGCCCCTTCATCCAAACATCAAGGAAAGAATTTTGCATTTCCAATAGAAGCCAGCAGTGTTTTGTAGCTGATGGACTGATAGTTTGCTCTGGAGGTTAAAGCTGTGGGGCTGTGGGAGAAATAAACAAGCTCCTTAATGCTCTAAATTTAGGTCTTCTGATTAATCTATGACACTTAATTTGTGACAACCTGCAATGGAAGACTGTGGCCTCAGAGCACAATATCCAATGCCACCACATCACTTTGACCTTATGGGCTTTCTTACAGTAGCTAATGAGGGCAACCTTTGATGCCTTTGGCATTAAAAGTTTATGATCGCCATCCGAGGGATACAAAAGAAACACAGAGAATCACCTTCCATTTCATTATTTACCAACATTATTATCATTATACACTAATATAATATCCCCAGTAAAGAAACAATTTCTTTAAATTTACACATCAAAGATGTTTTCATTAAAAGATTACCTTCTGCCCCTAGTGTGAACAAAAAACATCTAGTTTGTCACATTTTGCTATCTTTTCCCTTCGTATTCATGAAAATAGGTAGCAGGATCCTTAACTACTTTGCACGGAATGCTTGGTTAAATACTAGTCTGAAGTGCTTCCCTGGGCTCTGAAACATCTGCTTAATTTTACCCCAGGAAAAGAGCATTTAACATGAATATGAAAAAGAAAAAGACTCAAGCCTTTTGACAGATCTTTTGGGTGATAGAAATACCACTTTCACACTTCAGTATAGTGTTCAATGGCTCTAATATTATTACTGTTATTACTCCCAGAAACATACTTGAAGTTGATCACCTCACCTACAGAATTAATACACCAAACCACAAAAGAAACACTTAAAAAGCTCTACCAGGGCATCAAAGAGACAGAACTTCTTGAAATTTTAACAGAAAAAAGAATGAAAAGAGAAACTACTCTTTTTCCTCTGGTAACCATTTGAACCATATAGTTCTTATTTTATCGCAATGATAATTTCTTTATTTTATGGCATCTAAATAAGTTCCAATTTCCATTGTGATTCTTCTTTGGCTCACAAATTGTTTAGAAGAATGTCATTTGATATTCAAAAATGATAGTATTTAAAATATCTTTTCATGATTGATCTAATTTTCAAAATGCTGCTCAGAACTAACTCCATAAAAAGGGAAAATGTTTTTTAAAGATTTATTTGAAAAACAGAGTTACATAGAGCAAGAGAGAAGGGGAGAGAGAGAGAAAGCCATCTTCTATCTGCTGATTCACTTCCCAAGTTGGCTGCAACAGCCAGGGCTGGGCCAGGCTGAAGCCAAGAGCTTCATTTGGGTTTCTCTCTTGAGTGTCAAGGGTTCCAGAACCTGCACTACCTTCAACTGACTTTCCAAAGACATTAGCAGGGAACCAGATTGGAAGTGGACAACCTGGGACATGAATCAGTGCCCTCATGGGATACCACTGTTGCAGGTGGCAATTAACCCACTGTTATAACGCTAGTCCATTATGATTGAATTTTAACTTAAGTCCACTTTGGTCAGGGAATATGCTCTATACAAATTTGACATTTGAATGTATGTCATTATTTTAGTTTCCCTGTATTTGATGAACACAGTGCTCTGCATATGTCAATGGGGTAAAGTATATTGAACATCTTATTCAGTTCTTCTATATACTTAAGAGTCAGGTATAATAGAATTATCTAATACTTTTGTTAGTTTATTCTTACCTCTCTTTGGATCTATTAGTTTTTAGCTACAAATTTTGAGATTTATCATATCTATGTAAATCTGTTTCCCCACATGCTCCATGTTCCTTTGGCCCTTGTTGCTTATTTTGTGATTAAATATTTTGTATGATTCCATTTCCTCTTTCATTATTTTTTTTACTCTACTCCTACTGATTTTTTATGTGCCAACTTGGAATAAAAAATACATCATTGACTTTTACTATGCTATAAAGCAAGGACCTTAGAAAACCAATTCCACTGATTCAAACTCCAGACTTCTGTTTGGGTCATGTATATACAATCCCATTATATCTACACCCCATGAAACATCATCATCACATCACAATTATCATTATGTACTTTCATTGTTTGCTGAGACAGGTGGGTTCTGCTCTGCTAGCAGCCAGAGTGAGATTTCAATACCCCCACCCCACTCTGATAAAGCAAATTTGTTAAGTCCTTCTGACATATATTGTATAGGATGATGTTCCTCCTTGCTTAGAAGCAAAGGAAAGGAAAGAAATAAAATTCTAATTCATTTAATTGGAAATTAGAATGGTTTTAAAGGATGCTTGTAAGTGGAAGACTGAGAAAAGCCTGCTCTAACTTCTTTTCAGTTAGGCCCTATTTTGAACGTGCTTCTGTCTTGAGCCTAATGAGCAAAGCATTTTTACATTTGTCCTTTATGTTTCCATGAGAGCACTGGAAATTTGTGCCTGTATCTATGCACATTGCCATACAATACATGAATTATTAATTACTCAATTCTAAAACACTATGGTTTAAAACCTAAATGTTTAACTTAATAGAATTCTTTTTTCTCTGGAGAGAGACAAAGATTTTCAACTTTAGAAAGAACATGCAGAAAATGGGCTATTACTACACAGTCGGCATTCCCTTTCCCACCGAGTAACATAGAATCAGCATTAAGGTCTGTTTTATAAAATAATTTCATTAGCAGGCCACAAAGTTTTTGTCTTCTACACTTTTATGGTCCATGAAATTGATATTTCAGATCACTATTGCTATATCTTAGCCTCAGGAAACAAAATACATGGGAACTCCATTCCCCCCAATTTTCCTTAATTAATCAATTGGGTATTTGACTTTTGGCTCAGTGCTGAGTAAATAGCCAAACAAGAGAGGCCCCTTCTCTCAAGAAGCTTAACAGACTAATGAAGGAACCATAAAAACAAAGAGCTTCATCACTGATGGCTAAACAATATTACAGAGAGGCACAGATGCACTGGGAGCCCCAAAGAGAGCAGCTATTCTGTTTTTGATCATCAGGAGGAGGTTCCTAAAGTGAGAGCTCTTTGAATTGTCCTAAAAGACAAGGGGTAATTCAGTCAAATGATGATGGTCTTGTCCCCTGGATAACTCAGCAGATGACACCAAAGAAGCCTGAAAAGCTACGATCAAGATTTAGAATGAAAGATCATAGTTTTAATCCTGTATTTACTAGGCTTGAGCTATTGATCAAAAGTAGCAAAAATGTCTGGTAAATAGTTGGATATATGAGAATCTCAGAGAAGTTTAGCCTAAAAAATGTACTTTTTAAAGTTAACAACATTTAGTAAATATTGCAATGAGAGTAGAGAAGGTGGTTAAATCATGAAAAGAGAAGATAGGAGTTTTTGATTGTTTGATTCATGAACATTTTTGAGAATCTGACAAAAATAATAGTTTTTCTTCTCAGAAAAAAATGTACAAAGAAATTTTTGGCTGAAATTCATCCACATACTCCAGATTAAGAAACCACAATGTGTAAGGAAAAGAGAAGGCAATCAGTCATTGAGAGTTCCTGAGCCACAGTCAAAGGCCTTGACAGTGAAGACAGCATGCCAAGCAAAACACTTGAAAAGAGTGTTTTTTTAAAACTTAGCACTTTGCTCCTGGAGCAGGCTTTTGCCTAGCAGTTCTCCCTCAGCACAAGGTATCTTGGCCTGCCCTTTATCAAAAGAAATCCACTAAGGGAATGGAAGGATCCAACTGGCCTTACAAGGTTCTAATCCGTGGACTCAAGGAGTCGTTTGCTTCTCCGATAAAAAACCACAACGGCCAGTGTTGTCTTGGATTGACTTGAGAAAGGAATTCCAGGTCTGGGGAGAATGTAACTGCTACCTTCTTATAACCCTCAGACCAAACGGAGCCCAGCTGGTCACCATAAATTTCCTAAACACCACATGAGCTCAGCACTTGAACACAGCTGATCCACATAGCTCTTAGCCCCAATTCCTTTCTGTAAGAACCTTTGTCCCTAACTTCTCAGGGAGTTCAGGGAATTGAGTAATAGCTGCCTGGATCCTTGCTCTGTGCTTCACAATAAAATCCTACTTTATGGGGAACCTGGATTGAGTTCCTAGCTCCTGGATTTGGCCTGGCACAGCTTAGCTGCTGTGGGTTTGTGCAGAGTGAAGCAATGGATGAAATATCTAATAATATAATAATAACAATAATAAAATACTTTGCTTTTTCTACCTCTTTAAGAAATATGCTGTGTTTGGAATCAGGACAGTCTGAAAAATACACTGCCAGAAAAATTTAAAAAGAGGCAATTTTGAAATATACATGTGAAATGGACTAGGATCTATTCATACCACAGCTCCAGAGAATATATCAAGCTAAGTAATGAGTTCCAGTTTGTAAGGATTTTTACAGCTCAAGGATAATTGGCTTTTCTAAAGCTTTCCTTTCTCTGGGTTGTTAGAACACCATGCTTATGCTTTTACGATAAAATTCACTTTGTTTTTTCTTGTTTACAGTCGAACTTCCCTATCAGGCTCCTGTTGATGGGGGTATCTTACTTACCTTTGCTCACAATGCTATGTCTTCTCTTCTCCCTTCTGGTCCCCTATCCCTAACACAGAACCTTGCAAACATATTTAATAGATGCATGTTAAGCTAACTTTACCTGTCCACCCAGTCACAGAATCTTCTTACACTAGTGACGCAGGAACCAGAAGAGTAAAAGAGAACAAGGCCAGAGGTCTCACTTGCCTCTTTCACGGGGAATCTGACGCCTCATCTCTGCAGCCATGGGCCACAAGAAGCATCACAATACGTGATAGTGATCAGGCTGGGTTCTTCGTATCACACTTCTTATCTCACACTTTCATATACCACAGGATATGGAAGTAGAGAAAACAGGGAATTTTTTTTTTAAAGTTTCCATAATCAAAAGGTCAGAGAGAACTTCATTCTCAAAGCATATTTTAAAAAATGTTCTACACAAAAGGAGACTATCTTCTATGTAAAGCAAAGGACAAAACATGTGTTAGTGCAAGAATAGATAATCTCTGGGGTCATAAACCGAATCCTTTGCTCTACATAAATCGACGCAATCAAGAAAACATGTGCAGGAATTAAATCACAGTTTAGCCTTATTTGCTGCATAAAATTGTAACTGCCGTGGGTGCCAACAGACATCTTTAAACATTTCAGATGAGCCTGAAGGGAAACCGTTTTCTGACCTTTGCAGGTTTACAGTCACACCTCGATCACAGAGCAGAATGTCATAGATGTTTTCAGAGCAGTGTTTGTCCTGGCCCCTCTGTTGGTATCAACATTACCTAACTCCAGCAAACCGTTACTTCCCTTTTACAGACCAAGTATGCTTGGTTTTCATTCCTATACACAGAAGGTCTAAGTTTGCTGCAAGGTTTTTTTCACTTTGTTTTAAATTTTTGTTGTTTCTGGGTGTGATTGTGTTGAGTTGTCCATCTTGAGCTATCAAATGGTCACTTAAATCCTGCTACCCCACAATTCGAAAGCATGAAATGAAATTAAATGCAGATGGAGACAATTTTCAAACTATTCTTGACTTAATGTAAATATCTTATATTAATGCAAAGGAGGGTTGTCCAGATTGACTTTTCTGGGGAATAAGAAATTTGCTTTGACCATGGTGACTGAAGGAGCCCAAGTAGCTCTGGAGAACACAAAGCAGTTTGTCCTCAAACTCCACCTGTTTCCACTATCCTCCCTCCCACCTTCCACACCAGCACCACAACCAATTCTAAACAAAACAAGCAAATAACCAACAACAAAAAAAGTGTGCTCTGACTGGATATGCAATATACAAGAAAACAATATACAATAAAGACAGTACAGAATGGAGTTGATTTTGTTAGACTGTTTCTTAATTTCAAGTGAAGTGCTTGATTCAGATGATTTTGGAAGACAATCAGGTACAGGAAAGGAGGGGAAATGTCAAAACTATAGCATATGGAGTGAGAAAGAGGTAAGATGACAAAAACGTCTCAAGTTGCAACTACTTAGCTCTAAGAACAGAAATTCAACAGTTGGGTTCATTGTTCTAACTCCAGGCTTGACAGTTCACTCTCGCTCGCTCTGTCTGTCTCTCTTCTCTCTCTCTCCTTTTCCCTGTCCGTCCCTCCTCCTTCCCTCTCACATTATCATCTTGTGTCTGTTTCTGCCTTTCAGTAAAATACATTCTACTTTTTCAAAATTTGCTTAATATGTTTCTGTTGAGCAAGTCTAAATGGCTAGCATGAAATAAAAATCAAGCCCTCACATGTTTAAATTATAAAAACAACTATTAGAGCTCCTCATTCTTTATGCAAGACCTAGTCTGAAACTACAAAAGCTCAGCAGTTAGAAAATCAGTCTTATGAGTAACTAGGATGGAGGCAATTAATTCAGAAAAAGATAGGAAAATAAAATGGAAAATAACTATCGTTCCTTTTTGGTTCATTTTCCAAAAGCACGTTAGCAATAGGTACTTTTTTTCATTAAACACATGAATATATGTATCCTGAAATATCCCCAAGTGTTGGATAATGTATTCTGGGCAGAAATATTACACACCCACTGCAGTTTTACAGATCACATGTGTAAGAAACTGAGGAATCTGCCCCCACTTGATCAGAAAATCAGAAAATTATTTCAGATTTACACCTCATTTGTTTTCGAAAAGCATCATTTTACTTAAACTAAAGGTAAAAGAGCTAATTCAAATGATCTTGTCTGATCATTTGAACTAAATAAATGAAGTCCTAAGGTAGACTCTCAATGCAAGTTTGAACAGCTATACTCAAAACTGTGTAACATGGAAGGTCTAGGTAATTTACATGATACCCTATAACCAAAGACTGAGGGAGCAATATGCTGATGGGATTCAAGCTAAGAAGAAAAGAGAGTTGTTTGGGGTCTGGTGTGGTAGTGACTAAAGTCTTCACCTTGCATGCACCAGGATCCCATGTGGGACCGGGCTCCTGGCTCCTGGCTCCTGGCTCCTGGTTTTGGATTGGCTCAGCTTTCACTGTTGTGGCCACCAGGGGATGGAAGATCTTTCTCTTTGTCCTTCTCTCTGTAGATCAGACTTTCCAATAGAGATAAATAAATCTTTTTTAACAAATAAGGTTGATTTGTAAAAGTAACTGAATATACTCTTACATACATTTTACAGGAATAGAGTAAAGGCAAGACTAGTGGTAAGGGTAGAGATGACCATTACTGATGGTAATATAAATTTGCATGTGGTACACAGATGAAATAACATGAGTTATCTCACCCCAAATTATGCTGGCTGTGTTTTTCGGTAAATAGTAGGATTTGCAAAGCAATCATTTTAAAAAAAGAAAAACAAAAACAAAAACAAATGGATCTTTGGAAACTGTGCCAAAGATCAGCCCTTTTAGCTTGAACTAAGCCATATTGCTCAATCTGTCTGTGTCCTACACAAAACTGTATCCATTTGGAATGAAACATGAAGATTTTTTGCTTTTGTGGAGATAATTGGCTCTAAACATTCATAGTAATTAACAGCATCAGGTAGCTCAGGCAGCGTTTGGTCACCCATTGCCCGTTCATTTGTGAGCAAATGGGAGTGTGTGAGGGTAACAAGAACAGATGGGGAAGAGATACAAGCACTACTTTGGCACCTTGCATGGATACCTCATGCTGTCTTTCCCGCTGGCACCATCATCAATGCCTCTGGCTTCACAGCCAGGTCAGAAGAGCCAGTGGACAAGCAGATACCAGGAGCTGTGCCAGCTCTCTTCCCCACATCCCATACCTTTCCCTGCAGTCGTCCCACATAAAGAAGAAATTTCTGTGCCAATTCCTTATATCTCCACACACTTTGGTTTCAAAACTGAGGATTTTGTTACAACAATAATGATCCAGTAGGGCTGTAGTTAGGGGTTAATTGGGCATAAAAACAAAATGCGAAAAGACCCAGCTGTTTCTCTCAGGGAGCATCCAGAGAGTTAGCATAGCTGAGAGCTACCTTCCACCAACTCACCAGTACACTGTCAGTGTCAGGAAGTGAGAAGCGATCAAAGTCACCAAGAAAGATCGAAAAGGAAAGCTGGCAGAAGAAATGGCTGGGGAAAGGGACAGAGACAGAGAAGGACCTAACTGGCTTTTCAATTACCATCTGCCAGACACGATGGAAAGTGACTTAGTGTGAGCTTGGTTTTACTACCACCCTCAGTTCACAGATCAGAAAACATGGGATGGGATTGGAAAAATGGGGTTAAAAGTGGTTGAAATCTATTCAGGTACCAAGTACCAGGCTACGATTCATGCCCTCCAAGTCCTTCGGTGGCTCTCCTGCAAGTAAGTGTAGGATATGAGAACTCTGCTCTGGGCTGCCTCCTGCGTAGCAGAGTAACCTCCAACAAGTCACTGAACTTCCACATCCATGTCTGTAGACAATAGCAGCCATTAAAAAAGTGGGTGACACCCTCCTGCTTGAGAACCACCTGGCAAGCTTATGAAAAATGTACATTTCCAGGTCTCCTAAGATCCAATAAATCAAAATCTCTAAGGCAAGGTGCCCAGGACTGCATTATTCATCCCCCTGGGGATTTTCAGTGCAGCAGAGTTTGAGGACTGTAAGTCCCTCTGATCGCTAAAATATCTTCCAAATGGAGACTTGCTTGGCTTGAGTGGCCACTAGGTCACCTGCAAAAGTCATTGCATCACTCACATTCAATTTTTGCTAATTTAAAATAAAATTGCTTATTCACTATAAATCGCTTTTCCTTTCAAGAGTTGATTTTGATAACTTTCCATTATTTCCAAATTTCATCTTCAAAGGATAAAGACTGAATTCTAAACACTAAGGAAATGAAAACCTCAGGTTAAGGACTAAAAATGCCCTAGGCCAAGGCAACTTTCCTGGAATTAAACCCCTACAGGGATGACTTGAAAGGAGTCAATACAGTAAAAGCACCATTTTCACATGGTTTTATTGTGTGTGTGCATGGACATGTACACGCCTGTGAGGTTGAGTATAGTTCCTGTGACAACAATTTTAAAATACAGACTTAGCCTTCATAATGCAAGGTTGCCCATTTTGGGCACTTTCAATAGGTGTTCAGTGATACTGATGATGAAAGTTCCCAATATTGCAAACTGAGTCTTAAACCATTAAATATGTATTAAAAGGTGAACAGTAAACCACAGAGGATAAATTTGCAATCAGACTAAAAATTTAGTACCTTGGGGGCAAGTATTTGGTGCAGGGGTTAAGACACCTGCACCCCATTATCAGAGGATCTGAGTTTGAGATCTTGCTCAGTTTCAAATTCTTGTTTCCTGCCAGTGGGCATCCTGGGAGACAACAGTGATGGCTCATGTTCAAGGTCATCAGGTTCAGACTTATGGCTTTGACTTGGCACAGCCCTAGTTGCAGCAGACATGTAGGAAATGAACCAACAATGTGTATGTGTTTGTGTATGTGTGTGGTCTCTCTCTTCCTTTCAAAATAAATTATAAGACCCCAAAAAACATTGACCAGACAATTGCTGAACTTTCCTTAACAACAAAAACAAACCTAATTTTTCCACCCTTGCCTAAACACAATGTAAAACACAAACTTATGCAGTGATCCCTTAAGACCCACAGCATGTTCCCCACCTGCTCCACAGAGGGGAGTCTTTTGGAAGGCAGCTTTAGAGGTTTTGTCTGCAGGATACTTTCCCCTCAGGTTTTCAGGGCATTTTCTTCTGCGTTTGTATTCAATTGTCACCAAAAATAATAGTAGGGGAAGGAATTATCAAAGTTAATAATTAGAGAGATGAGGAAGAATTGCAGAGATTGGACGTTTGTGCAAGAAACAAAATTGGATGAGATCACTCTGCCATGCAAACCATTGTGCCTTTTTTCCCCGCCCATGTCCTCGTGGATGACAGCCAAATCCAGGTGCCAGTGGCTTCGCTGGGAAGCTGGGAGCTGGGAGCAAAACTTCTGGTAGCTCTCATTCAGCAGTGAAAGTGTTGTCTTCCTCTGATCCTCAGATTAGGAAGATAAGGAGATGAATGTACAGCACTAAGATTCCCCACCGAGATAGCGTTTCCCTTTTTTCAGTAAGGAGAAGATCAAAAGGAGCCTGGCTCATTAGCATACCAAAGGAGACAAAAACCCCTAGAGCTTTATCGTTGTTGCAATCCAATAATAAACAGCCGAGTACAAAAAAGATTATTTGATAATGACACACAGAATTGAAAGCCTTTGAAATAGCAGCTTCTAGAAAAAAAATATTTTTGGAAGGAAAAAATATCCATAATTATACAGAATAATGCTTACACATTGGGGAGCGGCTGTTGGCTCCTGTGAGAACAACTTACACAACAGCTTTCCCTAAGAACAGTGCTAGTGGATTGCCTTTATCTGCAAAACTCAAAAAGCCTACAAAAGGTTTCAAATCCCTTCCCAAGTAAACATTCAACTCTTTCATATTCCCAAAAATTAAACAGAATTCTTGTCTTCACAATGAGCATCCCCTTTCCCCAGACCAGCCTCCAGTCAGAGACTTGAGCTCTGAAACTAAAGAAATCTGCAACTCTTTGAGACTCATTATCCTTCTCCACAGCCTTTTCTGGTTTAAAAACTCTGGCAGTCCCTGCAAATACAGCCTGATTTTGCAAGGGAGGAGAACAAAGCAATTGTTTAATTTTAAACAAGTGACTCTGGGATCCATGTGCAGGAATCCAGCGGACCTGTGGTGAAAAGACTTGGGAGAAAACCAGATCCTTAATCTTTGGATTAGTATTCATGTTGTGGGGCTTCTGCAGACACTGAAGTCACACTCACGACCATCCATCATAAGAGAGTCTTCAGCAGCCACAGTCTGAATAAGGTGCGAGCTTTGTGAAACTGTCTCCAAGGCTTGACAGTCCAGCCTGCCCAACACTGGGCGGGGGGCTAAACCTGTTTTCTGCTCCAGGAGAGGCTGATCCTCCTCCATGTCGACCCCACAACCTCAGGATTTCAGGGAGACAGAGACAGTGGGAGTCTGAATTAGGCAGTTAGGTGCTAATAGGGAATTTCTGCGGAGAGGACTATGTTGCCTTGAGTGAAGCTCCAGCTCCCTTTTAAAAGGTCTGCTGACCACAGAGAAGGTATTATTTTGTCTGGAGATCACCCAGGTTGTTATAATGGACTTGGCAGAGATCTGAAACTCTTAGTCATTTGCATTAAAAAGCCCAGAGGCCCAGGTTATTAAAAATATTTTATCCTGCAGCTAACCAAATGAATCATTGTTAAAGAGTCAAATGGTAGTGAGACTCTTTACAAATCTGAGTTTAAATGAATAATGCTTCTATTTTCTAGATTTATTTTTTAAAGCAATACATTGATGGGAAATACGCCTTTGGCCGTGTGATAGCCTGCCTTTCTGTCTGGGATGCTAGGTCCTTTTCAGGTTGGATAGTATCACTGAAGGATCTTATTTTTCTTTGCCCCATACAGAATTCCTTTTTAATTTATTTTTTTGCTCCTCTTTATAATTTGTGCATGTGCAATGAAACAAGTCCAAAATCAGAATTTTACTTTAGAAAATGTGTCTACAGGAGTAAAATAAGTGCCATTTATCCACCACTCCAAAGTATTAATTAGACTGAGCTGTTTGCCAGCTAAGTACCAGAGGAACCCATGGTGATTAACTGCACTAATTGGAATTTCAAGTGGTGCTGATAACCACACAAAGATAATAGGATTATACCTTCCCTCTCCAAAAAAAAAAAAGTAGCTTTGTCATAACTGTTTAGATGATGGTTTTAAGCTGTTTCACACCTAACTACCTCCAAAGAAAGGGAACATTTTTAGATTCTATTTTCATTTCCAGTTTGAAAAAAAAAAAAAAACAAAGACAAGGAAGATTTTCCTATGTGGCTGCAAAAGTCCAAAGGAATGGCCCTCCCACTCTCTGGATTTAACTTGCTCCTAAACAGAGTGAAAAGCAACCTTCTTGACCACTGAGAAAAAGTCAAGCTGCATTAGAGGGTCAGCTAGGTGGGCTCCCTTCCTGAAGGAACACATCCTTGTTGGGATTTACAGAAATGCCCTCTGAAATCTATGACTACCTCCAAACCCAGGATGGCCAGAATTGTAAATACAACTCATCTTTGGAAAGGCTGTGCAAATGTTACTATATGCCTTTTCTGCATGAACAGACTATCATTTAAAGAAGTTGCTTTCCTACTATTCTCTCGACCTGAGAAATTTCTCATTGATAGAAGTAACAGTTTTCCAATGTGACAAAGACCTCGTTCCCACATAACCAGGCTTCAAGTCTTCCTATCCTGGCTTCTGATTCCTATATTTAGTCCACACGATTAAAAAGTTTCAGTGTGGGATGAAGAATTAAAAGCCCTGTCATGCAGCTACACTTACTGTCCTGTCACCCTTCTAATGGTGAGGCCAACAGTTGCAAACTACAGCATAACCACCAATAAAAGAAAATTGTGCTAGGTATAAAAATTGGGTATGTGGTAGGAAAACTTCCTCAGATGGCCAATGTCCATCTGAATCTATTTCAGATAAACCAGAAAATCAAATACTGGTCACAATGTCACTTCTTGGAGTCCAAGTTCAGATGGTCACAGAGTATAGCTTTTACCAATTGGTTAGTAAAATTCCTTCAGTAATTTGAGGGTCTGCAAATGCTTACTGAAGAAATGGTGTAAGGTCAGATCTCTATGGCCAACCTCCTTGAAAATCAGAGATAAATTTAATTGCAGAGCCGCTGTCCACATTTGAAAGGATACATCCTCCAGTACATGATCCTGGCTACTCTGAGAATCTCAGGAGGTATGAAGACACATGGAGTTGCCTTAGCATCTTAAGGAAGCCTGAGAACCAGCTTACTCCTAAATAAACTCTTCATAAACCCAACCATAACGTTAGATATTTTGGGGTCAAGACATTGCAACTCTAGAAAATATGTATCTAAATTTTGTCAGAAATGAATGGTTACACAGTAATGGAGAAAGGTTCTGGAGAAGTGAAAAAGAAGACATTAATTCTGTACACATATACATACATTATGTATACACACTTTAGATACGATTCTGAGGTCTTTTCTGGAAAAAGCAACTGGATAACAAAGGATTCCTAGGAAGTATATAGAGATAGGTCTTCCAAACATGAGAGAAATTCATGAACAGGTGAATTAAGATGAACCAAGGCTTGTTTGCATTGAAATCATCTTTTGGGCAATTTAATAACAAAAATTGGTTTTCTGGTTGTTTTGTTTTTTAGGGTAAAGGAGAAGTAAATTTCTTGCCAAAATATCAGAAGATAAATTTCTCAGTAGAAGAATTTGTTTAATTTTTGTTCACTTATACCAAATACTATATATTGTGGTCTTGGGACTACAAAGAGAAAGAAAAGGAAAGAAGGAAGGAGAGAGGAACATAGAAACTAAACTGTTGATTATAATTTCTAAATCTAAGAAGACTGAATATTTGGTAGGTGAGAAATTTTTTCTTTCTTCAATTATGATTACATAATGGTATAATGTTGAACCAGGAAGTATACAAGATCAAATTAAATGTGGATTATGTACTAAGGATGCAACCAGCTAAAGCCTATTGTTTGAGTTTGTGTATTAGTGGAGAATAGGAGAGCAGTGGAGAAATAATTCTGGGAACTGGAGAAAATGATACCTGAGTTCCATGCTGGCAGATGGATTAATAAAACAATTCCTTGAAATAACTTGTAAGCTATGAACTGATATCCAGAAGTGAAGTACTACTACAACAGAAAACATAAAAATTTTGAACTATGAACTGGGCAGAGATATAACAGACCTCAAGATTTTATTGGTGGTTATCTGGGAATTAGGAAATTGTTTTTGGAAACTGAGGGAAAAAAAACAACTCATTATTCTTGGAGAGATAAATTAGCAAAACTGTCACTTGCCATGACAGGAAGTGCAAGAGATACCTAATTAACTTGTGGATCCAACTATGAAGACATCCATGCAGAATGTTGGAAGTGGCACCCGTGTCTTGGCACTGCCAAAGATCTGTTATGGTAGGAATAAGGCAAGCAAAAGAATCAGCCATGAAATTTATAAGCAGAATTTATAGAAAATACCAAGGAGTTGGGGTTCAAACATAAACTAATTCTCATCCTGGTGCTTCTCGAGGAGATATTCTCAAAGAAACAACTGTCTCTGGAAAAATATCGAATCCAGATTACTGCCAGTATAATAGGCCTTTGAAGTAAAGATCAAGTCAAGGGTTTTTGAGATTTCAGAAGGTTTTGATACTGCTTCATGAACTCTCCTAGTTAGACACGAAGATTCCTAAAGATATTTTTTATATTTGCAAGATTGCTTTATTTATATAAGGTGAACTAATTTCATGTACTTCACAATACAGATTTAGGAGCACAGTGATATTTCCCACCGTACCATTTCTTTTCATTTTCTACCTATCCTTCTTTCATCTGTTCTTTCTTCTTTCTTCTTCTTCTTTTTTTTGAAGTTTAACAATCCCATATTTTCAGTTCATTTCACACTCAGAGACATCGGGTAAATAGCTCAACATATAGCAGCAGAAAAAAAAAAGACACTTTGAGGAGAGTATATGCAAAGGCTGTAAACAATAACCAATGTCAATTTTGTTCACATTTTTTAGAACTTGGATGTATTAGTTATTTCATTCTTTTTATGGCTGAGTCATATTCCATAGTATATGTATACCGCATTTTATTTATCTTGTTATTGTTGATGTACATCTTGGCTGATTCCATATGTTAGTTACTGTGAACTTCGCTGCAACATAAATGTGTGTACAAATAACTCTCTCATGTACTGAATTAATATCATTTGAGTAAATTCCAAGGAGTGGGATGGCTGAGTATCAACTCAAAGTGGATTAAGTATCTAAATCTATAACATGACGCCACCAAATTTCTAGAGTAAAACATCAGGAAAGCTCTCTAAGACTTTGTCATAGGCAGACTTCTTGGAAAAGACCCCAGAAGCACAGGCAATTACAGTAAAAATAAACAAATGGGATTGCATCAAATTAAGCAGCTTTTTCACTACAAATGAAACTATCCATAAAGTGAAGAGGTAACCAATGGAAGGGAGAAAATATTTGCAAATTATGCAACATCAGAGGATTAATATCCAGGATATCTACAGAGCTCAAGAAACTCCACAGCAACAAACAACATCACAATAAACAATGCAGTTAAGTAATGAACAAAGGACATGACCATGCATATGTTCCAAAGTGAAAAGCAGTCTTTGAGCTCTCTACCTACTATGACAAGATGAATATTGGAAAAGCAACCTTAGTGTCTTTATGAACCACAGAGAACCATTTCCAGATTCTGAACTAGGTCTTAACCAAGAAACTGCAGTATGTAGTAATCAGATCTCAGATTTGTTCAAGATTAATGACTTTTATATTTCACCTATTTTAGAAGGGGAAGTTTGTAGCAGTTTTTCTGCTTTGGCTCCACTATTATATTACTGATAATGGGCAGGGGTTCAGGATTGAGGCAGCGCTTTGTTTGTTCAGTTCACATGTGCTGAGATTAAAAGCCACCACATCTAAGGAGCCTCATCCCCCCCTGGATGACAAGAGTTGAGACTTGAGACTTCAGGAACCTCAGCAAGGACAGAGTCTGTGCAAGGGGAATAAGAATTCTCAGAAGTCAGAGTGCAGGCAGTAATAAAGAAAGATTTTGGTAGCTCTCACTGAATTCTGCCACATGTGAAATCCTTTTGTACAGTGTTTCCACAGACTAGGTTTGATTGTGTGACATGTTTGGTCCATAGAAAAGTAACAACTACAAGGCAACTGAAGGCTTGATAAGTATCTCACATTTTGGCTTCTCATTTTGTGGTGCTCCATTTTGAAACACAGCTGGCACACTTGTAAGGAAACTCAAGCTTACTCAATGAAGATACATGGAGACAACAATGGCTTGGCATCCTCAGCATTTATAGTCACCTAAGTTAGTAATCAGTCATATGGAGGAAAAAAAAATCAAAGACAACCCAGACCAATAAACATGGAGAACAAGGTAGCATTTCCCAACAAATTTGTCTGAATCACAGCATAACGAACAAGTTTAGATATTGTTTTAAACTACTAAGTTTTAGAGTAGTTTGACATTTAGTCGCGATAAATGAAGCAAGGCACATGTGTTTCCATTTTTTAAATCATTATTTTTTTCTTGTGAATACACTGGGATAATTTTCTCATGGCTTGACATTTATACCTAAAAAAACCACGGTGAACAGTTTCAAATTCGAGTTATTTGAAGGTTCTGTTGCACTGGGTTTTAATTAGCCTTGTAATAAGCGTGAGCATGTTACATTTTTAATTATGGAAGAAAGCAATTAATTAAAAGTAAAAATAAAGACTATCTAATAGAAGAAAAAAATTCTAGGAAATTACCCACAGTGAAAATACAGGAAAGTGATTCTTCTTCATATTATTCTGTCCTTTCAATTTATGACATTTAGTCATAAATTTTTATCTGTGTGAATTTTTATCTGATAACTCCTCAGAGTTATTCCTACTCCACAAAGGTTTGTTGTCTGCAGCCTGACTTTTTCACTATTAAATCTCAGTACCTATGAAACTACCTGTCTCATGGCAAGGGCTCAATAAACACTGATGCATAAATAAAATGCTTGGACTGAAAACTTGGCATGATTCAGATGTCACTTGGGATGCCCACAGTTCATATCAGAGTGCTCTGAGTCTCAGTTTCACTTCAGTCCAGCTTAATCCTAATCTTACGAACATGGCAATTCAGAAATGTGAATCATGATACAACAGGTCAGTATGATAAGCTTTCTGTTTCCCACACTCTCCTTTCTCTGTGCACTTCCACGGGAGACTGGCTATGTGTTCCCCTAAAATGCGTACGTGGAACGCAAACCTCCCAAACTCCAGAATGTGACCTCATCTAGAGATGGTGGCTGGTAGAAGCAACCAGGTTAAAATGAGAGCACTAGGGCCTGGCGGCATGCCTTAGCGGCTAAAGTCCTCGCCTTGAACGCCCCGGGATCCCATATGGGCATCGGTTCTAATCCCGACAGCTCCACTTCCCATCCAGCTCCCTCCTTGTGGCCTGGGAAAGCAGTTGAGGACAGCCCAAAGCTTTGGGACCCCGCACCCACGTGGGAGACCTGGAAGAGGTTCCAGGTTCCTGGCTTCAGATCGGCGCGCACCGGCCCATTGTGGCTCACTTGGGGAGCAAATCATCAGACAGAAGATCTTCCTCTCTGTCTCTCCTCCTCTCTGTATATCTGACTTTCCAATAAAAATGAAATAAATCTTAAAAAAAGAATGAGAGCACTAACATCCTAATCAAAGGGGAACTTTAGGGGCAGACATGCACACAGAGCTAACCCAAGCGAATACTAAAAACAGAGATGGAGGCAGTGTGTCTAAAAGGCAAGAAACAACAACAACAAAAAGGTCCAGAAAACCAGAGGCGAGGCCTGAAATAGTTTTCCTCACAACTCTTAGAAGAAACCAACCCTGTTGAGATCTTGATGGTTACCTTCTAGCCTCCAGGGCTGTGACACGATACATTTCTATAAAGTCACCCAGTTTGTGGAACTCAGTAATAGCAGCTCTAGCAAACCAATAAAAACCTTAAGTAAATGTGTGCACTAGGAAAGGAATAAGAAAAGGAATTAGATCCTCTTACTGTTTACTGAAGACTTTGCTCCAGCTACCCATTCTTTCCTTCTCCTCAGTGACAAGTCAGGCTGATGAGAGAAAGGTGGAAAGTAACCAAAACTTTCTGCTTATAATTGTCTGTGTTTGCAACCAGGTGGGGATGGGGATAGCAGAGGTGTTCTGTGTTGGTGTTACAAAACATCAAATAGGCTAAAAGATATAGAATGGAGAAGTATAAAAACGCTTACATGTTTCGTGTTATTTTTGCCATTTACTTTCTTTTTTTTGGTGAATGTATTTTCTTAATTCATTATATATTTTTTAATAATACAGTTTCATAAGCTCTGGGATTTTCCCTCCTCCCACTGATTTTCCCTATATTATTTCAAAAACAGTCACAAGTCCATCATTCTGCTATTTAAGCGTGCCCTGACACTGTAGATATGGACAATGACAGAGAGTCCAGCATCTTATTGTCAAGATATATTTAACAATTTCATTGGAGAGAAAGGTACCCTCCTTTACTTTTGGTGGGGAGTGTAGGCTAGTACAACCACATATAGAAGTTAGTGAATGTTTTTTAAAAAGGATTTTGATTCATCCCCCCAAACAATCTGGTATAACAGAAATTCTCAAGTTCAAAATATCCTCAAATGTCTCAGTATTTCTTGAGCACATGTGGGTATATTCAGCGGTAAGATGATTTGCTTCCTATAACTGCAATGGATTTCTAGCTGGATGGTTGGCTGAGCCTTACACACGCCAACACAGAAACCTCCCTTTGGACATATTTTCTACTTTTGACCTCTCTTGCTCTTCTCACTCTCTTAGATTTAACATGAAGTAGTGACACTAGCTCTTAATGTGGTTAGTACCAGTACTTCCAAAAGCAATTCCAAATGACCAGGACCAAAATATTTAGGACAATGTCAGCATCTCCAGCAAAGTAGACTCTATAGTCTCTCCCTGACGACTACCTTAAAATGCAAATCTCTTTAGTTACTTACATGATACATATATATACATATATATATACATACATATATACATACATGTCTCATTATATATATTCTATATATATACATATATGTGTGTATATATATATATATATACACACACACACACATATATATTCTCATTCGTTTTTAGTCCCTGTTAGGATTCTATGTATACATTGTGTGCCTTTTAAAGGTAAGTTAGCCATTGTCAACATACTTACAGGTTGACAAGATGTACATTGTTTTGCTAGGCACTATTCAGGAAAGACAAACACAATCTCTACCCTCTAGGATGAAATAATAATAAAACAAATCATTTTTCAAAAATGCATGTGTTAACATTTGACTTCATAAAAATGCTCTTCTAAAGAACAATAATTTCCCTTGAAGTTAAGAAGTTTTTAAGATAGATTTAACAGTAAAGGCAAAAGGAATCAGGTCATGGGCTAATAATAATAATTAGCACTCAATTTGGCACTTTCTATCTTCAAAGTATTTTGTGAAAGATTAAGTTTTTATTCTTCCCAACATTTTTGTCAAGCTTATAAGGCTTCAGAATGTTCTGATGTTCCTTTAGTCCCTCTCAGCACAATTTCATGCGATCTATGCACATCCATTTGATTTTTGCATATAGCTATCACTGAAGTTGAGATCAACACACATGGTGCCTTATACCCAGTAAACTCACAAACCCCAGTGGGAAAAAAGCAATAGTACTTCCTGGCTTCAATACCTGAAGAATCACTCAAAATTGAAGGATGTGAGAGCAGAGAATGGAATTTTTGCTTTTTAAAAAAAGTATGTTTACACAGAAGGAAGAGCAACAGAGATAGGAAGAGACAGAGATGAAAAGATACAGACATCTGCTTGTTCACTTCGCCCAAAAGTCACAGCAGCCAGGTCAGGACTAGGCTGAAGCCAGGAACCTGTGACTCCATCTGGGTCTCTCATATGGCTATAGGAGCCCAAACACTTCTACTTTTCCAGACACTTTAGCAGGAAGCTGGATCAGAGGCAGAGCAGCCAGGACTAGAGTCAGTGCTCCCTTATGGGATGCCATTGCTATAAATGGAGGCTGAATTCATTGTGTTACAATGCTTCCCCTCATTTGTATCTTAAGCACTCAACCAATATTATCAAAAGGACCAGTTCTATATTTCATTAAAATTATAAGCTCATTGAGAACAGGAACTGTGTTCTAGTATTGGTTATAAGGATCATTCAAGGTTTGTTCTGGCTCAGGGTGTTGCTCAGTAAGCATTCATTGAACAATGAAACTCTTTAACAAACATTTATTAAACTGTAAAAAATAAATCACATGTGATATCTGTCCTGACGACTAGGAAATGAACATAAAAATGCTTATGTAAGAGTCAGAGAGACAGGCAGAGCTCCCATCCACCTCCTCACTCCTCGGAGAAACATTCCACACTGGGTCAGGTCCAAGATGGGAGCCGGGAACTCCATCCAGGTCTCCATGTGGTAGAATGGACTCAACTACTTCCATTATCCTCTGCCTTCAAGAGCACACAATGGGAAGATGTTGGATGTAGGAGTGGAGTTAGAACGTATATCCAGGCACTCTTACCTGGCATGTGGATGTGTTTTTAAAAAGATTTATTTTATTGCAAAGTCAGATTTACAAAGAGGCCTCCAAACCTGTTGTAAATCCCTGACTCTTCCTTCTTGCATTTCTCTCCCTCATCACTTTGTCAGTACCCTTTAGCTTGCTATTGCAGCCATGTTTTAGGACCATGGACAGTACACCACTACCCACTGCGGTGGCCATCCTATGCTCCTTCAAGCCAACATACATTTCATCACTTGTGTAAGTTACAGATTTATTCTAAGTCCCAGGTACACTCTTCTCTGCCATGCTTTGCGATATTGGAGGTGGAGTCAACCAACTTTTCATGGAATTGTCATTGTGGCACAGCAAGTTAATCTGCCATCTGCAACAGCAGCACCCCTTACAAGATCTTCATTTAACTTTTTTTTTTTGTATTTTTTGTTACAACTTCTCAAATTTCAACTATTTCTTTCCTCCTGTTAATTTAGGGTTTGTTCAAGTTTGTTTGTTTGATGTTTTTTTTCAATTTTTTATGTGGACACAAATTGCTATAAAGTTCCTGCTTAACACTGCTTCTCCTGCACTCTGTAAGTTTTGATATTTTGTGCTGTCATCTTCATTTTCTTTAGGAATATTTCAATTTCTTCTGAGACCCACTGTTCATTCAGAAGCATGCTGCTCATTTTCCTTGTGTTTGCATATTTCTAAAGTTTTTTTTATGATGTTAATTTCCAGCTTCATTCCATCCTGGTCAGAAAAGATATATGGGATGATTTTAATTTTCTAAAATTTGCTAATGCCTGCTCTATGGCCTAGAAAATGGTCTGTCCTAGAGAAAGTTCCATGAACTAATAAAAAGAATGTGTGTGCTGCAGCTGTGGGAGGAAATGTTCTCCAGATATCAATGAGGTTTATTTATTTTTATTGAAAAAGCAGATTTACAAAAAAGGGAGAAACAGAAAGATCTTCAATCCATTGGTTCACTCTCCAAAGGGCCACAATGGCCAGAACCAACCTCTGAGCCAAAGCTAGGAGCCAGGAGCTTGTTCTGGGTCTCTGACACAGCTGCAAGGACCCAAGGCTTTGGGCCATCCTCACTGCTATTCCAGGCCACAAGCGGGAGCTAGATGGGAAGTGGAGCAGCCAGGACATGAACCAGTGCTCATATGGGATCCTGGCGCATGCAAGGTGAGGATCTAGTCACTAGGATATTGCCCAAGCCCCTTACCTCTGTATGTTATTTGCTGATTCTTTTGTCTAGTTGATCTGTTAATTGATGTAAATAAGGAGTTGAAGTCCCCATTATTATTGTAGGTTATCTATGTTTCCATTGAGATCCATTAACAATTTTTGTGAATAGCTAGGCATCTTGGCATTCATTACAAATACATTTACTATAGTCACATTTTTCTGTTAAATAGATCTCTTAATCATTACACAATGCCGTTTTTGATATCTTTTAACACATTTTGTGTTCAAATCTATTTTTCTGAGATTAGAATGGCTACTCATGTTCACTATTACTTTTTGATAGCAAGAAACATAATTTTCCCCCTTTCACTTTCAGTCTATGTGTATCTTTATTGGTACGGTATGTTTCTTCTAGGTATTAAATAGATGGGTCTTATTTTTAATCCATTCAGCCATTACGTATATCATATTTGGAAAATTTAAGCCATTTACATCCAAGGTTATTATGGATAAGAAATTACTTATTCCTGCTATTTTCAATAAATATCCCTATTGTTTACTCTGAATTTTCTTTGCAATTTTACTAGATTCTCTGTCTTCACCTCTTTAATAATTCATTCTTGGTTTCTGCGTATAACACATTCTTAAGAATTATTTGTATGGTTGGACAAGTGGTGACAAACTGTTTCAATTTCCAATTATTTTGGAAGATGTTTATTCATCTTAATTTATAAATAAGAGCTTTACTGGGTGCAGTATTCTGGTTTGACAGTTTATTTCTTTTAGAAATTGGACTATATTTCTTTATTCTTTCCTAGCCCATAGGGTTTCTGATGAGAAATCAGCTGTTATTCTAATTTGGGATCCTCTGAAGGCAGTCTGGAATTTCTTTCTTGCACATTTTAGAATGATTTCTTCATGTTTTACTATTGAAGTTTTCATTATATTGTCTTGTGATAAAGGTATTTTCTGATCTTTTGGGATTTCTAAATGCTATCTGTACTTGAATGTCATGTTCTTTCTCTAAATAGCTAAGTTTTATTCTATTATTTCATTAGACAGGCCTTCTATTCCATTCTCTTTCCACACCCTCAAGAATTCCTAAGACACATATGTTTAGTATCCCATAAGTTTAATAAACACATATGTTTAGTATCCCATAAATTTCAAACATTACTTTCAGGATTCCTTTTTTTTTTTCTGTCTTGACTGAGATATTTCCGAGAATTTCCTCTATCTTGAATGTTCTTTCTGCTCTCCAAGTCTGTTGTTAAGGCTCTTCAGTGTATTTTCTGTTTGACATTAAATTCTTCTTTCTGATATTTCAGTTTGATATTTTCAATATCTCTGTCAGCAAAACTGTTCATTTTGTGAATAGATTTCTTTAGCTCATGAATTTGTTTCTCTGTTTTTGAGTGATCTTATGACCATCCTTTTGAATTTCTTTTCAGGCATTTCACTGATATCTTCATCTTCACATTCTATTATTGAAGTATTATGTTTCTTTTGGGGAGTCACACTGTCTTCTTGGTTCATGTTTCTTGTATTTCTGTGTGTGTTTGCAGGCGTTGTGGAAACACTTGCTGGTTTTTTTCTCTCATTGCTTTTATCTTTGAAGTATCACTCTGTGTCTTAGTAGGCTGCTCCCATAGATATTCAGAGGTGTGTGCTGGGTAGGGTCAGGGAGCTCTGCTCAGTGCTTAAAGGTGGGGCAAGAGTCCAAGTTGGGCATGTTAGAAGTCCTATATTGTAGGTGTAGGGGAGGATTTGATCATGTCAGTGGCATCATCACGGCCTCACCTCACCTTTCCCAAGCTTAACACTGGGTTAGTTCCCAGTGGCCAAATAGCCCATCCACGGAAACTTCAGGATAATTTTGAAGCAGATGCTCCTGTGTACGACGCACCCTGCTCCAGCAAAGCCCCACCGCTGGAGCACCCTGTGGCTCAGGCCGCAGCCTGCAATGGACACTGTGTGTTCCTCTTCTCCTCCAGAGCCTTCCTGAGCTTCAAGTTCGACCATAATGCTATCATGAGAATCCTGGACCTCTGACACCAACAGGAGAACTGTAGGGTTCACCAGATCTGAGACCACACATCGGAGTGGGGGTGTCAGACCTCACCTTTCTCGGGTGTTCTCTAGAAATGTGGGGGGCACAGGGAAGCCCTCTGCAATAACCCACCCCAGGCACTTAACAAACTCTGAATCTCTGAAGCCAGATAGAGTGATTACTCAGAGACCTAACTACATCACACATCCTATGGTGTAGTTACAGAATTCCCACAGTCATAGTAAACAAGGGTCCCACAGTTATAGAGTGTAGGAGCAACCCTGTGAGCCTGCCCCATCTACAAACAGTATAGGTGTTCTGAGAGCCAGCCATTGCCTGTGTTCAAATTTGGATTTATGGCACTGCATATGAGCCAATAAACATTTCTCATGGGCCTGCCATTGTGGCACATTATGTTACACTGCCACTTGTGACACCAATCATCCCATATACGCATCCCATATGGTCCAGCTGCTCCACTTTCAATCCAGCTCACTGTTAATGCACCTGAGGATGCAGTTGGAAGATGCTGCAAGTCACTGCACCCTTGCATCCATGTAGAAGATCCAGAAACAGTTTCAGGTTCTGGTTTTGGCCTAGCCTAGCCCTGAATATTTCAACCATTTGGGACGAGAACATGGATTGAAGGTCTTTGTCTCTCTCTCTCTCTAATGAATGCACGTGTGCTTTCATTCTCTATAACTGATGTTGATTAATACTTTTTAAAAATATATATTCATTCTTATAGGAAAGGCAGATTTACAGAGAGAGAAGCTCAAAGCTTCTTCCAGTTCTCCATTGTGGGTGTATGTTCCCCAAGGTCATCTTCCACTGATTTCGCAGGTCAAGGGCAGAGAGCTGGATGGGAAGAGGAACAGTCAGGACACAAACCAGCACCCATATGTGATCTCAGTGCTCGCAATGGGAGGGTTTAGCCACTGAACCATAGTGCCTGGCCCCAACTAAGTAAATCTTTTAAACATAGTTTCTTAGGGCTGGCATGGTGGTATTGCAGAGGGCCACCTGGCACCAGTGATCATACAAACACTGATTCAAATCCAGGCTGCTCCTCTTCCAATCCACCTCTCTGCTAATGGGCTAGGAAAGCAGCAGAGGATGGCCAGAGGATGGCCCAAGTCTTTGGGCCCCTGCAACTGCCTAGGAGATGCAGAAGAAGCTCCTGACTCCCAGCTTTATACTGACCCAGCTCTGGTCATTGTGCTTATTTGGAGTGTGAACTAATAGATGGAAGACCTCTCTCTCTCTCTCTCTCTCTCTCTCGCTCTCGCTCTCGCTCTCTCTCCCCCCCCCCCCTGTTCTCTGTAACTCTTTCAAATAAAATAAATCAATCTTTTTAAAAATAGCTTTCCTTTTGAAGCAATACCAGTTAAATCTTGTCAGTAGAGGGTGCTATAGGGACAATCACACAAGGAAGAAGCTTTTCTTCATTCCAGGGCTTTTCTTCTGACAAAGTCCTAAATAGCTCATTTTTTCCCAATGGAAAAATAAGGTCCTTTGCCAGCAGTGCAGAGGAAAAACCACATAACAAAAACATCAAGGAGTTTCATGTTCATCTTAACATGTGACTTCTTGCACAGCAGTCCATTCAGCATCACCCAGTGAACTTCTCTGCCACCCAGTGGACCACACTGGATCAGTCACAGCCGTGGGGCTGAGCTGGAGGGATTCCTGCTAGGCTGTACCTTCTTTGCATGCTCCCCTTCAGCCCTATGAAGAGTGAATATTCCCTTCATCTTATTCCTTTCTTGAGAATTCCCTTCATGCTTCTCAGTAGGTAACATTATTTAATGAGTCCATAATTTTTATGCAGTAGGAAATTTTCCCTGTATAAATTACTACTGTGTAGTTTCTGTCTCCTGCCTGAACTTTGACTGGGTCAATACTTCTGTTCTTTCTGAATGCAAATGTATGAATTCCTATGAAAAATCTACAGTGACTTTTTATGGCATGCAAGACTCAACCTAGAATATATTTGGGTTCAAAACAAAATTCTCCTTGGGAAACAGAATCATAGAATTTGGCTCTCCCTGTGAGTCAGGCGATCCAAACAAGGATTACACTTCTACTTGTCTTCGCTCTTCAGATGAGATACGAGACCTCAGGATAACATGCAACTAGGACCCACCCTACCCTCTCCTCTTTGCACAGCTTTAACTAGAACTGTTAGCCCAGGACCCAGAAGCACCCATTTCACTGCTCACCAAGCTTCATGGTAATCAGCAGTGAAGTAAACCCAGCCACCATGGCAGCCGGTTCTTTCTACCATCCCACCTCAGCACAAAGGCCTCCAACAGATCACCAGCAATGAGACATGAAGTCCACTAAAAAAGAATTCAAGGCCTGTTTGACATAAACTTTTCTTCTTACTTTAAAGTCTTCTCAGAAATAGTTGACTTTACCTATTTCATGTTAAGGGAAATTATGTGCAGTTATGTGGCCATGAACATAGTTCCAGGCTGCTGTGTCTGTTCCCTTACCCACAGACATCACCAGAGGCCCAATTCATCACACTCTTAGCAGCACTCTCAAGATTTATCTGTCAAGGCAAATGATTCAGATTAAAAATGAAACAACTATTTCACTTGCTTGACAAGGGGAGACCCAGTCTGCCAAATTTCCATCCCTATCGCTGGAGAACAGGACATTAGGAAATAAATAATAAATGATTTCTGACCTAGGGCTACCCAGTCTAACATACTTATGAATCTCTTATCTTACTGCAACAATTATTCCACTTAATAGGCCAAGGGTTATATATGAGATTACCAGGAACCCTGTCACACCATTGTTCAGCACTTATTAGGAAGCAAGGCACATAGAGTTAAGGGTTAGCTCCTTCTCTCCTTACTTATACCCTGAGAGTGATACCACTTCCTGCTATCTCTCCTTGTGGAATAGAAATGAAGAATAGTTATACCAGAGGAGTTATTACAATCAGGCTCTTTTCTAACTTTAAGGCGATTACAGGCAAAGACAAGAGTGCCTAATGCACAGCGTGTACAGATTTTGTAATTTCAGTACCTTGTCTTGCCAAGCCATGATAACATCCAGATGTTGCCCTATTGAAACGTGTTAAATAGAATAAACCTCGAGCCAAGAGTACTTCCAAGCTTTATTCTAGGGACTTCCAAAATCTATACTGTCTTTTTTTCCCCTTTAAAATGCCAGAACTTTAAAGTTTAGGAAATAATTCTGTCTGTATAACATCTTAGTGTCTAACCGTAACAGCAGTCATATTTTATTTCTTCATTTAACCAGCACTTATATAATGTCAATTATATGTACTCTCTCCCAGTACAACCTTCACCCCAATTTCTTCAGATTAAGTGATACATAATTTCAAAGGACAGCATAAAATAATTTTTTCTCCTAGGATTGCTTGCATATAAAATGACACTGAAAACTTGTCTTTGTAGCAGCTAGAATGGAGCAGTCTTCATAAATCCATGCAGAGAAGGTGTGATGCTCATCTCCAGTTTGACTAGGAATTGGAGGAAAAAAACTAAACTCAAAAGTCAACACTCGGCAGTCACATTTCATGCACAAATTACCCGGGACACATGTGGGAGCTGCGGGTCTTTTCTCATGTGGATGACTCATGATGCAAAGGAGATGCCTACTCCACTGCTGCAATAAGTCCTCACACACTTTCTATGATGTTTCCACAAGACACACTTAGGCAAGCACAGAAAAAGCAGCAGTCACTGTACATGGTGCCCCTCTAGTCTAACACTCATGGGCTGTGGAGTATGATGGATGCTGGCAGAAATCCTGGCACATTATCTTATGGGTGAACTGAGCAAGGATACGTAGCCAGCCTTGAAGGGGGTGGGTTCTTAAGATCTAAGGAGATATTTGAAAAAATGAAAAAGCAAGGCACAGCTTCTACAGCAAGTCCTGGCAACCACTGTCCTTTCTCTGGAGCTGCATGTCTTCAGGGGAAGGAACAACTTTATGAGTTCACTGTCAAATGCATACACTTAGATTTGTCTTCTTAATATTGAAGGAAATGTTCTCACTAGTTTCCTATGTCAAGAAGGCTCTTCACAACATGGTGCCTACAAACTTCTTCCCCTGTAAACCTTAATGAAGACAGGGCTAATTGTACAGCCTATGAACAAGAAATAAAGGCTTGTCTCAGATCCATTCACAAGCTCCTTTTACCCCTAACTCAGAAAACTACAACAAGTCTGCACAGTAACTCCTCTCCAGGGAATTGCCTCTTCTCCTGGCGCATAGCACAAGGTCAAGGAGCCTTTGTTATAGACCAGAGAGGAGAGTGAGGAAATGTGCCTCTGGAAAACTCAAGAAATTAAACAAGTTGCTGTGGTAGTAGTATGGTAAATGTCCCAGAATTAGACTACCACCTCCAAACCACACACAAGCAATAATGAGAAGATTCAGGTTCAAGGGTCAGCAACCATAAGGAACTTGTGTGTGAGAGGATTCATAGCACAAAGAAAGGAGAAAAGACCTATGAAAACATTGTGGAGCCAAAATGCAAACCAACTGCAGAGGATTTCTGTATAATGTCTGGAATCAGAAGCAAGGCATGCTCTTGAGGATTTGGGGAAGCCAGAAAATAGCCAACAGCTGCATTTTGCAGCTAGCAAGAAGGAAAACAATGTATCACTGACCTCTTCAGAGACACTCTAGAATAAAACACACAAAGCAGAAACATGTCACCATGTTTGCTCATGGACATGTCATATCATCCACCCATCACCCCCAAAATGCTTCCTTCCAAGTTAGGCAGGTCCAGTGGGATCTGGTCTTTAGATGGCCTCACAGCAATCCCACACCTAGTATTTCTAAGAAGAGAGGAAGGAGGAGAGTGTAGTCATTTCTGCGTACTCATGGGTAACTTTGCCTTGGATATAAAATCCACAAACACTCAAATCCTTCCTATCAAATGGTGTAGTATTTGCATGCATCCTAAGCACATCTTCCCGTATACATTAAGTCATCTCTGGGCTACCCATAATACTGATTTGATATAAATACTATGTAAATGGTTGCATTGTATATTGTTTACATAATACTGGCAAAAATCTCTATGCATATTCAGTAGACAGCCTTGTCTTGTTTGTTTGTTTTGTGTTTTGCTTGTATTTTCAACTGGAAGTTAGTTGAATCAATCAGTGTGGAACTCACAGAGATCTGACAATATTCTCTTTCTACCAAATAAAGGAAATGAAATTTACTCTAAGAGTTTGGCACCAGGTATCATTTGAGGACACACACACACAAAAGGAGAAACATATGGATTTTTCTTTCCTGGAAGAGTTCAGAGTCCAAAGTAAAAGATGGATTAATAAAAGTCATTGCAAAATGATCGTCAAGCCTATATTCAACAAACATCCCTTGGTCACATTTAGAAGGGAAGAATATGTAAAGTTGGGAGTTCAGAGATGTTATCTTTCTACACAGGAAGAACCCCAAACAAGTATGAAACAACTGAACAATCTGAGCCAAGAGGAGCTTCTAAGGAGCATATGTTTACCTGCCCAAGAAGTCCTGACAGCAACGTGGAGGGGAGACTTGCAATGTCGGTAATGTTACTTACTTATTTGATGCTTTTCCCATAAAAATCACTGAGAGTCATGAGGACTGCAAGTTCTTTGAACACAAGAATCAGGTTCTGCTCACTTCACGAACACTCCACCAGGATTTGGCACACAACAAGTTTTAAGTATTAAAACTGAGTTAGCATAGGGTTTTCTTCTAACATTTCATAGAGTGCCAATGATTTTTTAAAAAGGGCACAGTCTATGAATTCTTAGGTATTATTAAATTCCCTCATAGTTTTAACTTAAGCATTTAAAACTTCTCCTCTATTTTTGGTAGATAAATAAGGCTAAAATGTATATTGCAACCATTTTTGAAATGTCTACAAACCAAGGTATATGAGGTTCCAAAGAGAGAGAGAATTCAAACATAGGAGGCAGCCGCAGGTTCATGGGCATTTGCTATATGTTCTTTGCAGACATTCATCAAGAGCTCAGAAAGGGAGAGTCAAGTTTGCTCAATCAATAAGTTTCTCTTGTGCTTTATCTCTTTGGATTTAGAGAATGATTTGGTAATTCTGTTTCTCAAGCCTGCACATCTCTAGCAAACGAGTATGATTATCGGTGCCTTAACCCATCAGGCTCTTCATCAGATAGCTTCCAGTCCCCGATGAGATGTCGGCTTTCCTCCAAAATGGAGAAGCCGTTGAAGGGGAAATGTTCCTTCAGTGTCTCACAGAAATACAGCAGGTTTAAATCACTTCCTTTCCTTCCGTGCATATCATGGAATGATATGGAATGCTCTCACACTTGGGTCAGTTTCGAGGATTCACTACAACCACACCCCCACACTCTGGACAACGGACATCCCAACTGAAGTCACACCCTGCTGATCCTGCTGCAGTCTTGGAAGCATCAATGTCCAACACAAGAAATCAACACTTGAAGCCCAGCCGAGTTTCTCAACAAGGAAAATGAGTTTAGCGCACTGCCCTAGTAACACCCACTGGCCCTGGGGAGCTGCCTTGATTCATTAATAGCAATTCCTGAATCTTGCCAGTTAATATAAGACATTCTCCAGAGACATGCTCCATCACTCCTGATTTGGCTTCAAGGATCTTGATTGCAATGTGGAGACTGAGAATGTAAGAGGAGGAGAGGACTGGGGGTGGGGAGGGGGGGCATGAGAGCCGAAGAAAAAGGAGGCGGGGCTGAAGTGGTGATCTGAGAGAATAAATAGATGGACTGACTGAGAAGGGAGGACAGACATGGAGAAACACAGATACAAAGAAAGATTCGAGCAGACAGTGCAACAAGGCAAAGGCAAAGCAGCTGGCAGGAGAGAGGAGAGGCTCAGTACAAGTGACATCTTTTAAAGCAGAACTCATTATTCTCTTTTCAGACATGTTAGTTACAGGTTTCTAAAGCCACTGATGGGCTTGCCTCCCATGCTGAGGGCAGACAATGGTAACTTCGCTACAGACATGCTGGCTGAGGGGGCAGGGATGCGGGTTTTAGGGCAGCAGTGGAACCGACAGGGAAAAGCACCTGCTTATCAGTTTGGAGAACAGTTTCCAGGAAGGAGGAATGTTATCCAGAAGGAAAGACTGACGACTCCCCCATCGGAAGGCAGCACCCCATTAGAGCTGACTGCAAAGAATCATCTGATAAAGTGTTTGAGGGAAATAATTTGAGGGTAATGGAGAGAAAATAAAAGCTTTTATACATATTATCATGCCTGCATTTGCTCATTAAATCCTCTCTTCTTCTATTTCCCTTCTTCTTGTTTATGCTTCTATTTTTCACATCAAAAATTCACCATGGGTCCAACAAAAAGAGATGAGTAATTTCCACAATATATTATTATATCAGGAAAATTTAAATTTAGTGTTATAAATCTTTTTTTTTTGTTGTTCACTGAATCTGCTGTCAATTTGAAGAACAACTGTTCAGGCCTCTCTACTTTATCGTGTGTGAGTTTAATTAATCACAATGGAATCCTATTCAAACTATTTTCCAACCCAAGAGGCAGTTGTTTCCTATAGTATGATGTTTCCTTCTAACTAAAGATGGCATTAAGCCGGAGAAAACATTAAAACCCTGATACACATCATAATGAGCTCGATGCAAAGTAGTTGTATTAATGTAATGGAGTTGAGATCTTAATTGCATGCGTGTTTGTATTTGCAACCTCCTTTTTTAAAAGCCTTTTTTATTTTACTAAATGATTTGAACAATGAGGTAGGAGAGGTTACATGGCCTGCTAAACAGAGAAGGGTTTCACCACACTAAAGGAGGAAAAATGAATCTAGGAGGGAAGACTGGCTAATTTAATTTCGTAAAGTAGGTTTTATTCTCAGTTGATAATGGCTAAAATTGCTCTGTGAAAGCAATCTTTCTAGAGCCAGAAAATGCTCCCTGAACGCTTAAAAAGAAACATGTCCAAGAGCCCTTTTTGTTCCTCCCTATGACAACCATTAGCTGCCACTGACAAACCTCCAGCTGAATCCTGTACAAAGCAATTTAGGCGGATGCATGTGCTGGCCTTTGATTTGAGAGCGCTGATAAATGGTAAGATAATTTCCAGCAGAATTTAGGAGGGAAAAAAATGGACAATAGGAAGTTAAAAGGAAATCTCCCATAAAGCCTCCTATAAAATAGACATTCAATAAAGAGCTATTGCCTGGTGAACAAATAAATGAAGGAATGGATGACTTTGTCAGGGATTTTAGTCCAAGGATAGAGTCTTCAACCTTTTTGCTGTCCCTGTCCATCAGACATTGACCAAGGGGAAATGCTGTGCACTCATTTCTAATTAAGACTCGTTAATGTAGACATCAAACAAATAGCACATTCTCTTCCCCTAGCTCAGCCAGGAACCACCCTGCCATGAACTGGCTGTTTCATCACAGGGGGATATTGACCTCTCCTGAGTCACATGTTGCCCACATGAGAAAGTTCTTTCAGAGCTCAGAATTTAGAGCTCTCATCAGAGCGTGAGTGATACTGTTTTCTCTTACAGATATTAACTATCATGTAAACCACTCTTGTACCCTTGGCTTAAACAACAGTAGAGCTCAGCAAAAATTGAGCCATCCACCAGGGTTGGTACTACCAAATGCAACTAATGTACCTATTCAATCCCTGACTTGATCTTCCCACCATCTGAATGAAAAAAAAAATGCTGATATTGACCAACTGTACAGTTTTATGGAATACAGTATGAGAATTAGATGTATGTGTCTAATGCCTAATGATCTACTCAGGGCAATGAACACTCTGATTCTTGAATCTGAATCATTTCATTGGATTAGAACCTTCAAACTCATTTTTTTGAGGTTCTTTATGAATGTGATAACTTCATGAATTATAGTCATCTACTGCAGAACATGAGAAATGATTTCACCCAGATAACTGCATTTTGATACCTCTTAGCTAACTTCTCTCCATTCTCTTACCCATTCCATCCCAAGCTCTGTTAATTGCTTATCACCATTCTACTTTCCAGTTTCATATGGTCAAGTTTTTCAACTTCCACATACGAGTAAGATCATGGAGCACTGTCTGTCTGTGCCTGGGTTATTTTTACCAAACATAAAGATCTCCAGGCTCATCCATAATGGCACAAATGATAGGGTTTTCTTCTTTGCTAAGGCAGAACAGCAGTTAAACCTTAACTTATTTGCTTTTTTTTTATAGTTGGCAGAGCATGTATTTCGATATGCTACCTCCAACTTTTATCTGAGGAAGGTAAAGAAATGACAGAGATGAGTTGGACTCTAAGAGGCTTTCCATCTGTCCTGAACATTGGTTACTTATTAAATCTGGGCACTATGTGTGCTGCTGGACAGTTCATAGCCTAAAGGGAAAGAGAAATGAGAAAACAGGCAAATTATTAGAAAGTTACACTATACAATTGTCAACAAAGCACTACGGGACAACAGAGACACCATCTACTGTAGCCAAGAAAATTGCCATCAACTTGACCAAGAATTTAATTTTGTGCTAGATCCCAAAAGAGAATGTGCCAGGCAAAGAAGGGAAAAAAGAGTTGTCCATACCACACAGAGTACACAATCTTTGAAAATGTGGAAAAGCACAAAAAGCTATGCTGTTTTTCAGTATATGATGAGAAGCCCCGTTTGGCAGGTGTCTCGTATGCCTACAGATGGGGCAAGTTGACAGAGATTGGCCAAAGGACCGAGAAAGTCATAGTCAGATTTGAAAAGACCCAGCATACAGAGTCTTAAGATTTATACAGGGCACAGAAGCCAGGAGCAGTTTCCAAGCAAGACAGCTTCAGATACTACTTTAGCACTTTGAAAGAGGCCAATTTAGTTTGGAATGAAGAGAAACAGGAGAAAAATACCAGCTAAAGTGACCATAGTTCAGTGAGAAATGTTGAGGGCAGGAACAGAAAAAAACAGATATATGAACGTAACTGAGTGTGTTAAATGATGGGGCATAGAACCAGGGACGGCCATACACTACTTAAAGGTAGAGGGTGTGACTGATACTGTTAACCAAACTGCAGACCACAGAAGGAAGTGATGAGGGGAGGCAGAGGGGACTGTAAAGTATGAGGTACTGGCAGAACATACAGGCATACAGCAGTAGCTAAAAATAGAGACCTGGAACCGGGGCAAGACATTGAGATAGCGAAATTAAATTTGACATTTTCCAGCATGTAAATAGTACCCAATAAGCGATAAACAACATCTGACCACTCAGAATACAAGCAGGTATGATACAAACAGAAGAAAATGGGAACACTTCTAATTGAGACCTACTTTTAATTGTATCAAGGGAATAGTTCAACTTTCTTTTTCAGGGCTTTCAATAAGGGCTCCGTTTTCACCTTCCTACAGTAGCGCATCATTCAGGCAGAACTATGGGCTGAGTAATTTTCAAATGAGTTCAAGTAACTCTCCCAGAGAGGGCACAAAAGCCCTTAAAAGGTCAATCAGACATCTAAACTACTTAATGTTGTAGAAAATATGTCACACAATGACATTAGCAAGAGGGCATCTCTGAATGGTGAGGAAAGAATCAGCAACATCCCCCAGAAAACTAATGTCATGTCCGGAAGAAACAATAGAGGTAGGCGACTGGGCTGTGTTCCAGTCTGAAGCAGTGTCTCAAAGCTATTTAAAATACATCAGAAGTGATGAGCATTGCTTTGAAAAACCAGAGGAGTCTCGAAGAGAAGTGGCAAGGAACTATGTTGATGTGTGGGACTCATAAAGGATGGAAACTGACAGCCGGACTTAGGTGTAGGCGAACAGCATCAGAGGTCAGCATACTGCAGTGTTTAAAGAAAGGAGAGAACAAAGACAGCAGAAAAGAGAAGGGTGGGGGAAAGTCCTTGAAAGGGAACAAGGGAGAAAGCAGCCAGGAGGAGCCAAAATTGCTGGCCTGAGAGTCAGGTCAAAGCGCCAAAGTCACTGAAATAACCAGAGATAAAGATTGAGTGACCAGAGGGTGTTAGAGAGCGAGGCAAAGAGAGAAAACAGGAACAAAGACTTCTTAGAATCAGGATTTCTTAGAATCAAGGGTAAAGATGTAATAGTTGAAGAGAAAATGAAGATTATTGCTGAATCAATACAGGTTTGACCTGATGCAATGCTCAGTGTGAAGCACTGAGCGCCAATGTAACCTCTGACATTTACACTGTGATAAGCAAGCTTCTTAATTTATTTGGGTTTCTGTTTTCTCCTTCGTAAAGGGGGAATAGTAACAGCTATATTTTCTAGCTATTTGGAAGTTAAATTAAATCATGGATATAAAACATATCAGGCAAGGCATATTTCAACTATTAAACAAATACTTTTTTTTAAAAAAAGAACAAATGAAGGAATGAATGAAACCCAGACTGTGAAAGGCTTTACTACTGAAATTCAAGTAGCTCCCAAAAAAGCTGATCAGAAACCTAAAGAAACAAATGAGAAATAATTTATATCTTTTATGGATTGAATTGTGTCATCTAAGAAAAAAAAAAGTTTAAGTCCTGACCACCAGTGTCTCACAATGTCACTTTATTGGGAAATAGATCTTTGCAGATTTAACCAATTTAAAATGAGGTCATAAGGATGGGACCTAATCCAATATGACTATTATCTCTGCAAAGGGGACAAATTAGGACATAGACATGCAAGAGAGAAGATGACATGTCAGTGTGAGGGGAGCAGCACGTGAAGACTGAGAGACCGGGTTTATGCTGTCACAAGCCAAAGCATGCTGAAGAGTTGACAGCCACCACAGTAGGCTGGAAATGACAAGAAAGGCTTCTCTCTGCCCCCCACCCCCAGCAATTCCAGAAAGAACACGATGTGCCTGGTGGTAGATTTCTGGTCTCCCAAGGATGTGACTTGCCTAACTGGACTTCTAGTCTCTGAAACTAATAAGATGAATCAGTTATTTTAAGTCATTCTGTTTAAGCAACCCTGGTAAACTCATGGAACAGAAAGATATCTTAAGGGAGGGGGACCCCACGGGAGCATGTGGAAACCCGCCATCAACAGCTCCAACAGCAGGACAGTTAGAGCTGGCAATCCACACAGGTCCTGCTCAGCAGGCACTTGATTGCGGTGGGCAAAATGCTGACCACCCAGGGTCTGTGGGATAAGAGTGGGCAAGATAGGCAGAGGGAGAAGGCCAAATGGCAAGGCAAATCCATGACAGGACACAGGCCAGGCTACCAAGTACACTTTTCTACAAGACAAACAGACAAATTGACGGACAATAACAACATATGTTGATGAGGTATAAGACAAATGTGCAACATGGTGCCACAAGGATTCTTTTTATAAGAACACAGCAGAGAGACATTTGAAAACACAATAAGGAAGCTATCTTTTTCTTTCAATGTTTGGGAAGTAAACCTCACTCAATGACTACTGCTTGGTGCCAGGGCTCGATGAGCACAGACCCCAGATGCTTCTTCCCGTGGCTCTGTCAGACAAGGCAGCAAACTGATACGGAAACACAAAGAAATAGGCCTAGGCTAGTACAATCCAGGACTGCAAATCAAATTCTAACATATCTGACTTCAAAAACATTGTTTTCTTCTCTCTTCTCCATGTTTACCTATAAAGAGACAGATTAAACTTCCTAGGAACATAAAAATTCAGCAACAGAAATAGATTTTTAAAGATTAATAAGAGATCATTAAGGAATGATGCCGGTAGGTTGTCTTACTCAGAACTGAGAGCCCAGCTTGGGCATTCACTCAGCTCCAGAACTTATGCTTGAAGAATACATAGCCTGTTCTCTCTCTCCTGCCTCTTTCTCTCTCCCTCCCTCCCTCCTTTCCTCTGTGTGTGTGTGTGTGTGTGTGTGTGTGAGAGAGAGAGAGAGAGAGAGAGAGAGAGAGAGAGAGAGAGAGAGAGAGAAAACGGGTATTTGTTTGCCAACTCTCCAATGGACCCTACACAGCTGGACACCTTTCAGGGGACACCTGGACTCCACTGGAGTTGTCCTCTACTTTAAACTAAAGCCCAAGAACCCCGCTCCACTCCACAGAGAGTTGCAGCCCCACCTCTGAGCCAGGTGTATGCTCCCTACTTCCTGAAGTAGCTCATTACAATCAGGGTCTGAATAGTAAAACAGAAATTAAATTGACACTTGGAAACATTAATCTCTACACAAATTAATATTCATCAACATCTGTTATTTGTTCAGGTGAATGTTAAGCTTCAACCAAAAAATAGCCTTCTTCTTACTCAGAGACAGCATGTACCAAAGCAAATGGTGCCAGCTGATTAGCAGCAAGAAGCCAGCAGAAAAAGCCTGGCTCCCTGTGGAGACAACATCCATGACAGACCTCCCACAGGAACCCTGGATGGTTTTCAATAAATCATTTGTATTTGGTCACTGTTTTCCTCCTGACTCTCAAGGCACTGTTGCTCTTTCTCAGAAGAGAAGAAATGGAAAGCTGGTTGGTTTGTATTCCAGTTTAGTGCTTGGCAACTGATGGCACCCTTGTGTCTGTCACTTGATCACCATCATCTGAGCAGAAGAAATCTCCTTGCTGGAAAAGTACCAGCTCAATTGCAAAATGTGTGTGCCAAGAAGTTTGCAGGGACACAAGACAGAGTCATCGAGCCATACAGATAGGTATGGCTCCATGTGGACAGTGTATAGGGCCATTACACAGTAAAATCCTGTGTTGTTGCAGCCAAGAGGAGCATTGGGTTGTGCAACACAGGAAACATCATTGAGTCAATAATATCTTTGGAGCAAAGGGGTATTTATTTTAAGTCATAACCAAACAAACAGTTGTTCTCTTTCTGCCAAAAACCAGGAAAATCTTCCAAAAGTCCTCCCCTGACCACAGACCAGGGCAAGTCTGAGAACCATTCACATATGCAATCTGGTTCTGAAAGCACTAAGTTCAGAGAACACTTTTGAGGATGTGTTTCTTTATAATTTATGATTTCTCCTCTTTCTGTCCCATATAGTTTAAAGATCATTGAAATGGTAGAAATATTGTTAATATAAAGATATTAGAAAAATAAAGAGACTATTACTTTTATATGCTTTTGAAAAAATGCCTAATTGTGACTAACAGGAACTACATGCGTCTGGTAACCAACACATTCCTCTGCTGAGTAATTTGAAGGCATGCTCCAGAAGTGTGTACACCATGAATGGCAAGACAAGAACAAGGTCTATAAAGTTACACTTTGATGGCAAGTTCCAGTTTTCCCACTTATTGCCTGTGTGATACTGGGCAATTGACTTAGCCTCCCTCTGCTTCTCTCTCCTTATCAATAGAATGTGGATGTTGGGCTGCTTAAATGAGTAGATATATGTTAACTATTTCAAATACCATTTGACCCCTTATGAGTATCTTGTAACTATTAGCTATTGTTATTAACTTAGTAATAAATGTGCATTATAAAATTTCTGGTAATACTATTAACAGACATTGATATTACTGAAGATTTAGAGTTAATGAACCAAACCTAGGATTGATCAATACATATACTTTATTTATGGGTGGGAAAGGGGAAAAGAGAGACTGAATAAATCAATGAACACATAAAATGAGAATAGCCTTAAATGGTCCGAAGAGCACAGAGATGAAAGAGATTAATATGGCGGAGACTGGAGATCTCCTTAAATCTGGGCAGGCAGGGAAGTCTCTCCTGGGCGTGTAGGAGAGACGCAGACACCTCCAGGCAGATTGTGGGAAACATAATCTAAAGGAACATTAATGCAAAGCACCAAGGAAGGAATGCATTGCAAAATGCAAGGAATAGAAAGAAAAACAGGATGGCTAGATTGGTGTGGATAAAAGAATGTGTAGCAAAGTAAGAGACTGCAGATTGCACAAAATAATAAATCAAATTTTACTTGAAAGTGAAAAGTAAAGCCATCGGAAGCCTTGGGGACGCAGAATGATGCCATCTATGACTTTGCCATGTCATAAGCAACTCCCAGTATAGCCTGCAACCATTCCAACTCCTGATACTCACACCCGTATCATCACTACCCTTTGTGTGTGGACCAGACCTAATGAATTTGCTCTTCACTGACAGGGCATGACAACAAAGATGAAATGTCATTTCTGTGATTTGATTGCAAAGGGCTATGACTTGCCTATTCACCTTTTTTTTTTTTTTTTTTTTTGCCATCTCCTTCATCCTGAGGAAGCTGGATGTCATGATGTAAAGTGCCCTATGGACAGCACCACATGACAAAGGAACTCAAGAAGCCTCCAGCTAACAGTCCACAAGAAACTGGCGCCCTCAGTTCAACAGCCCCGAGGGACTGACTGCTGCCAGCAATCACTTGAGTGAGCTGAGAGGCAGCAGCTCCTTCTGGGTCAAAATATGCACTCAGTTGCCAGCGAACTCAGCTAAGCTGTACCAGATTATTTGACACGCAGGAACTGTGACATAATCTACATTCCTGTTATAGGTCACTATATTTTGGGGGTAATTTGTTCCACAAATAACTAATTATATGCTACTAGATAGTGAATAGATTTTAAAAGGACAAGAGCAACATGTAAAAACTGGGTCGGTATATATGGCAGTCAATAAGAAAAATCAGGATAACTCAGACTGCAATAGAGTTAGACAAGATGACGAGAAGGGACAAAAGCTGGTAGTAGAAATAACAACTTGGGCTTGAAAAGGTAGATGTAGACAACAGATGAGACAAAAGGCAAGAAGTTCCGGGGTCAAGGGTTAACGCAAAGCATTCTGGTTTGCTCATACTGACTTTCAGATAATTCTTACTAAACACCCAGGTGGAAAAATCAAGTAGACATTTAGATTTGAATTGAGAGGTCTGGGCAGAGATAGAGCAGGAAAGTGAATTGGGGATTCAGGAGCATCTGGAAGGTAATACTTAAAAAAGCTACACTATGAATGAGGTCTCTTAGGGAGACGATCAGTAATATCACCACAGAGCAGGCCTCCTCAGGACATGAAGGCAGAAAAACACTACTTTTCTGTGCTTGTGGTCCCAGGTGGTTAAGAATTTGGCAAGCACTGGAGGGAGGGCTTGTCTCTGCCCCTCCAGCACTTGGGTCCTGAGCGGGGCTGCAGCGGGAGCACTGTGCATGGCCCCCTCTGAACCTGGACTTCCTTTCACTTTAATCTTCTTAGTTGGGTGGCAAGCTTGGGATCCCAAAGACCAGGTTTCAACATGACCAGCTAGAGTTCTTACAGTCTTTCATCCTAGGCTTTATTGGGGACTTTCAAATAACAGATATCAGGGCCAATGTTGCGACATAGCTCTTACGTCACCGCTTGTGTTGTTTACATCCCATATGGATACCAGCTCAAATCCCAGCTGGTCCACTTCCAATTGAGCTCCTTGGCAATGGCCCTGGTAATGGGGAAAAGCAGCAGAAGTTAGCACCAATGTTTTGGTCTCTGCAAACCACATGGGTGACCCTAAAGAAGCACCTGGTTGCAGCTTGGCTCAGCCCTGGCTGTTGTGGTTACCTGGGGTGTGAACTAGTGAATGGATGCTCTCGCTCTCTGTTTTTGCCTCCCCCTACCCCACCATATAACTCTGGCTTTCAAACAGACAAATAAATCTTAAAATTTATTATTTTTATTGGAAAGGAAGATATACAGAGAGAAGGTGAGACAGAGAGAAAGATCTTCTGTCCACTGGTTCACTCCCCACGTGGCCGCAACAGCCGGAGCTGAGACAATCCAAAACAAGGAGCCAAGAGCTTCTTCTGGGTCTCCCACAGGGCTGCAGGGTCCCAAGGCTTTGGGCCATTCTCAACTGCTTTCCCAGGCCATATGCACGGAGCTGAATGGGAAGTGGAGCAGCCAGGACACAAACCAGTGCTTATATGGAATACTAGCAGTTGCACAGTGAGGACTTAGCCACTAGGCTATTATGCAGAGTCTAATAAATAAATCTCCAAAAAATAACAGATCTCTTTGAAAATGAAGCAAGCACAGTATGTAGTTAGTGCTTATAAATAATCTATTTTACTACATTATGTTGATTACAAAGGAATCATTGCATTCAACCCAAATTCAAGAGGAGAAGACACAGATAACTAGTACCTCTGGATGAGGTGCCAAGGAATCTTCACACTTGTTTTAAAGCTATTACATAGAACGTATAGTGTTAAACAGAAGGAAATCCTGAGCGTGACCCTGGAACCCCCCAACGTTGGGATATGGAGGTAAGGGAGAATAAAAGAAAAGGAGATTGAAACCTAAGGCAATGTAGTAGGAAGAAAACCACTGGGTAAGTATAACAGCCAGGAGAAGGATCTGTTTCCAGAAAATAGGAACTGCCACTGTGCTACATTTTTCTGTGAAAATGAAATACAGTAGGAGCAGAAAAGATTCAAATTTGGCGATGGCCAAAAGCCAGTCTCCATGGGGTGGATGGGTTAGAGGCTAACTGAGATGAGGTTGAAAAGAGACTGTGGGCAAAGAAAAGAGGCACCAAGGTGGCTGGCAGCACAGTATGTAGTGCATGCACATAAATAGACCCCTTGTAAGGCCCTAGGAAATCATGAAGCCACAGAGTGCTTGATTTGGAAGGTCATCTGGACATACACTCAGATATTTCCGATCTCAGGGGGTCCATTGCAGCTCACAGGAGCAAATTCTCTCTCTTTCTCTCTCTCTCTCTCTCTCTCTCTCTCGCTCGCTCTCTTGCTCTCTCTCTTTAGGAAAGCTGTTTCCTTCCGCTGGATTCATTGTAGCACCACTGTCATTGTCCACTGGGAGCAGCACTCAGCCCGGTTAACCCTAGAGTCACGTGTTCCTTTAGGCTCTTTCTCCAGGAAGCATCTGCAGCACCTTAAGATTTCAAGGCACTTCCTGCATAGCTTTCATTGCTCTCCTCTGAATATACTCAAATTTGTTCCTGTCACTTCCACAGCATGGCATTCAAAACCAAAATCAACATCCCTGACGCAGTCGGAAGATGTTTCACTCCGGTCTAAACATTACCCCAAGGGCTGTTTTAAGGCTTGTCATACGGCTGTCTCATACAGTACAAACCAAAAGCCACCAGCTGTCATCCACATTGAGGCTTAATCACCATTATCATGATTTCTAAGCACTCAATACTAGTTGATGCACTAATCTCAGCCAATTGTTCTTCCTTGGCAAAGCTAGATGCTGCCAAGCCCGGACCCCCTGAAGGAGCTAGAAGAGAGAAGACTTCAAGTTGACCTCATGCTGTTATTGTGGCTTTTCCCTTCACATTTAAATGAAACAGAAATAGGGAAAGGCAGAGGAAGGGTGAAAAGGGTGAGAAGGGGGTTATACACAAGTGAAACAGATCTTGAAAGAGTCCCATGATTTGGAAGCCTGAATATTCCATTGGAGCTTTTCCTTCCCTTTCCTAAGTGCATAAAATTTGTGAAAAATCGAATCACAATTCTCTGTAAAATCCACTCATAATATCTTCACACTAGAATTTCCCCTTTATCTCTAGATTGTTGGAATGATTATTTATGTCTCTAGCATTTTCAATTTTCTTTTACTTGAAGAAAAAGGTTCTATCAGAACCTGCTTGGTCCTAGAAAAACTAAGGTCTGAGTGAAATAAGATAACTTTGGGCCGATTCTCAGGGCTCTGTGATGGAAGCCCAGTTGAGTGCAAACACAAACACTGGCAGGCATGGCAAGGAGAAGGAGGCCCGCTGTGCCAGACACTCCCCAGACCCTGGCCTTTTGTTCTCTGCTGCTACCTGCCAGCAGGGTATGCCTGCACAGAGCAGATGGTTCAAGTGTTCAGAAGGAGTTGGAGCTGGAGAATTCTCATTACCCTGTCAAGACTTGCCCTCCTATTCTCCTTCTCTGGGGAGCCACAAAGCTCTATTTAGAAAAGAAGAAATAAAACATAAAAGTTTACCAACAGAATATTTGTTTTCTGAGTCTGAGTTCCTGTTGTTCTGGTTCAGGGTCTAGCAGATCGATTTAGGATGAAAGGACAGGATCTGGGCCTTTCTCCGAGTCTAGCAAGCTTGATCCACATGCAGAAGGCTCTGGGGTGGAGACTGCTCAGAATAAACTGCACCTTTTTACATTTTTAGCATCTTAGCATGGTCAATGTGCGCATAATTATCAAACCTCTGTAATTTGAGTCCTTTCACATGATCTAGGCAGAGGGGATCAGATCATGGTCTCTGAAGTCAGTCGGGAGAATCATTCCAGATGCCTTCACAGTACTAGATTTAGAACTTTCAGCAAATTTAATAAACATTTCACCCTCAGTTCCCATAGCCTGTAAATGGAAATGAATATAAATACCATTTGTAGGTATTCTCCTGAGGATTAAAGAGCTTCATAGAGCTGCTTTTTCATACTATTTGCAATGTTATTTTTTTTTTTTGCATCACAAGTAATTGTTGACCATTTAAAATGAAAGGCAATGTTTAAAATGCAATAAACAAAGTCCACAGCAAATGAATTCTATATGAAAACTAGATAATTATAGCCCAAGTTCAAGAAGTTTCCCCTTAGCCTGGAATATAAGCAACAAAATATGCTAAAGTATTCTAAAAGATGAGAAACATGGGAATGATCTGGAAGATTTAGTATTTGTGTGTGACACGAATTCCTGAAAGAAAGTACAGTCTAATTAAAAGATACATAATTACAGAATTAAAAGAAAGTCATTCCTGAACTTAAAAAGACTTGAATCTTCCATCTGAAACAATTTACCTAGTAGCTAAACTAATACACAAATCAAGGTGTTATCTCCTTTGAATCTTTTTTTTTTCAGTTCAAGTATTGTGGGAACAATCCTGTGAGCATCCAGATAATGTTTCAATAAAGCTCCAAATGTAACAGGTAATTTGTAAATTTTTAGTTCCTTTGCATTTCTCTCCTTTTAATTCATCCCTCTTAAGGATAATATCTAATCCACCAAAACCTTGCTTTAATCCATCCCTGCCCTCTTTGTAACCTGAAATCAGTTCTTGATGTACAAAGGATAAAATCCAGATCTTAGCATTACCCCTCACATGAACCCCATTCAAACTGTACGCTTTCCAACAACCAACATGAAGTCTCAGCTCACACAAGCCATCAGCAGTGCCCAGCTGTTTCCTCTCTGGTCTGACTTTGTGCTCTGGTTTGCTGATGGCTTTGCCTGCTTTAAGGATTCAATTTTTACCCAACTTTGACCAATAAAAGCTGGCAAATCCATCCAGAAATCCAAATGCTTCCAAAGATTCCAAGATGGGGATACTGTTACCTTTTCAAAATATGTTGTAAGACTATTTCCATTTCTCATAAACAGCTTGACAGATGCTGTTGTTGCTTTTTATATACAGATCAGAGGCACATGTGTTAAGACAAGCCCCTATTTGCTGAGGTATTCAGATCTCCCTCTGAACTGTAAACTCTGTAGGAACAGAGATTACATATTACTTCCTTTTATCTCCAGCATCCATTCAGTGCCAGACACCTTATTTATCATCTGCAAAAGGCATATCCAATAAAATATCATCTTATACTTAAAAGATTCAAACAATGACTCTTTGATGAATAAGTGTTATACACTCACATCCTACAGATACAAGGTACATAATGCAAGTGGCTGACATAAGCCATGTGAAAGAGAATGAAGGTGGTGTGGACCTTGGCATTTTGGAGGAGGACATTCCTACTTTTAGACGACTGTGGACTCGAAGGAAAGTATAGTCAACATCATTACATCATCAGAACCTACATTTCTGTGTGTAAGATCTTCTGATTCTTGACGATTAAAAAGTAAAACAATAATTTCTCCTATTGGATGCCATGTTGGCCTACCACACAGATAGGAAGGCCACAAGATAAGCAGGAAAGAATCCTTGCAGAATGCCAAAAGGTGGAGCTAGGAGATACCTGTTGAGTAGGGCTTCTCTTCCTCCCTAAGAGGGATCACAGATAGAAAACTGGGTGAATAAAAGAAGGAAGGCAGCCACAGTCAGACTTCAACACAGTGAGTCCGTGACAGGTGGCACACTGAGTAACAAACAGCTGCTCCCAGAACTCTGAGCTGAATCATGATCCTCCCACGCCACCCGAGTCGGTGGCTGCTCCAACTCAATACTCAATTCTGCCTGATACTACTGAGGTAGGCAACCCTACCTAAAAATAAATGTTAGTAATTCTACAAGCTGAGGTGTAGATGTTTCAAGGATGAAGAAGGAATGCAGATGTGGAATGCAAACCACTGAGAAAATAGGCAAGGCCTACAGAAACTATGGGTCTCAGAATAAAATTAATAGTTTAAAAGCCATACCAGAAATAATATGTACAATACAAACATGACTGGGAAAACAGAGACTGAGAAAAGATGAATTCACACAAAAACAAATGGAAAAGAAGAAAAATATGAAAGAAAAGATGTCAGGTGTGGAAGAGAAGCAACATATGTACATCTGGTGTTCCTGAAGAAGATAATAAAAACAAATGCCACCCACCCCAACCCACAAATAAATACATCAAACATGAATAAAATTAAATTTTCTGCCCAAAAAACTCGAAAGAAAATTTCAAATTTCAGAACAGTTTGTTACATGACAAGAAGTACTAACATAAAAGGCAAAGAATCAATAACATGGACACTCCAGACACTCTCACACACACCAAAAAACAAACAAGATATCTATTAAAGGAAGAGAATATAGGTTGGCCTTAACCTCTCTCATTTACTACAACAGTGAGCAAAGCCTCCAGTGTTCTGAAGGGAAGAAGAGGAACAAAGAAACACAGCCATTCTTTTTGGGGGAAGTCCTACTTGCCAAAGAAATCCAAGATGATGATGTGGATTACATGATAATGTCAAAAAAGAGATGCCATATTTGTGAGGCACTGACTTCATGCACATGTCAAACAGGACAAAACAACTGTGGGGATATTTAGTTATAACGGATTTTTAGTAAGTATAATATAGGATACTAGATTAAAAGATAAAAACAGTAATACAGTAACTTTCTTATTTTTTCTTCACACTCAATCCCCATATTTGACACATTTACTCTTTTTTAAGATGCATGAAATATTTGAGAGAAGCGTAAAACTTATTATCTCAAAGTGTTAAAAAATGATGTGGAGATACATGTGTGACATAGCAGTTAAGGGGCTTGCATCCCATATTAAGAGTACCTGGATTCAAATCCTGACTGTTCTTCCAATTCTAGCTTCCTGTTATTGCACATCCTACAAGCCAGCAGTGTTGGCTCAAGTAGTTGAGTTCCTACTACACATGTGGAAGACCTGGATTGAGTTCCCAGGTCCTGGTTTGGGCCAGGCTCAATCTCAGTCAGTGCAGGCATGTGAGGAGTAAACCAGCAGATGATAGCTCTCCCATCTCCCTGCCTCTCAAGTAATTGCTTAAATAAAATAAATTTTATCTGCCATATCTTTTCTGTTTGCTCAGATCCCTTCTCCACAGTGAGCTTTAAACTTAGTAATCCTAGATTTTAAATATTGAGCTATTTTAAACCTACTGGGAACCTCAGAAAAGTCATCCACCTTCCCAAATGCTTTACCCCTCTAGGGCTGATTAACTTAACTCTCAGGAAGTTTGCATGAGCCAGACTCTTTTTCAGTTTTACCGTGTAGAGAAATGTGATTTACATAATGTTAATGGAGTTATTAACATAGGTACATTCTTTCTACACTAAACAGCATCACTCACAATGTAAATAACATGGTAAATGGAACATGATAGTTATGTGTGTGTGTGTGTGTATATATATATATATATATATATATAAACATATAAACAAACAAACCTTTGCTATGTATTTGGAAAGTCTTGACACCTCTGTATACCTCCCAGAAAAAATGCCAAGGCGGAAGGTGACAATCATTTTCTATCCAATATTTTCTTACTGTTAAGTTTTATTAACTAATCTTATCTCCCACATCAGTACCAATATAACTACACGGATGTGATCCATAGTCATTTTTAGTTTTCTCACCCATGTCAGCAACAATACCATAGTCTAAACACAAAGATCACTTCAACATCACAGTGAAGAAATGAGCTAGGAGCCTTTCAAGAAGGGTTATGTCTAAAAGTAGAGGGGAGAAGCCAAATTTATGAAATCAAGACTAGATAAACAACATGCTCAGAAAATCTGGATACTAGAACCATGTAACAACAACAAAAAAGTTAGAACAAATGGACTGCTCAATTCAACAAACAGGAGCAAAAATCAAAATCTCACAGTGATTGAATTCTGATATCCAGAAATGGATTGAAGTCAGGGACCACCACAGCAACAAGGGAACAAGGAAGTAGGTGTGCCAGAACCAAGATGGAGTTCTTCAAGTGACCAACTACTGCATCAAGATATTTCAGTTGGTTTAGTCCAAGAATCACTACCTTCAAAGTGCAATATTATGGGTATAATTTTACCAAAGCATTTGCCATAATATACCATGAAATCAATTAACTTTCCTGTTCTCCACTGAGAGACTGCAAGTACCTTAGATACTATATCTTGACATATTATCTCTAGCAGCTAAAATGGTGTTTGACATTAATTCCAAAAAATTCTTATTGAATGAATTTCTGAATCTTGGATTTAAACATAGGAAGTGTGCCATTGACAAACAGCAATTAATATCCTAAAGCAAAACTTGTGACAAAGTTACTTCTTTCTCCTGTCACCCAAAGTCTCAACTTGATAACCCTATATAATTAAATGCTTTAAGCTACCAGTACCAGAAACCTCTGCTCAAAATTGATAGAACAATGAGGAAAGAAATGTTAGCTCAAGTAGCAGTATTTCCTAAGTGATAGTGATTCCAAGGTCCCAGATACTTTACATCTTTCTACTTAATATCCTCAGTAAATCAGCTTGTCTTCCAGCTGTCTGTCCTCATGCTGCCACACCAAAGGCACGGCATCTTCTAATAGGAGAATATGGCTTGAGATTCTCTTTCTCTAGAACCCTTAGCAGAACATCTTTTTATACCTCTTAAGCCAAAATTTTCTATCAGGGAAAAATCTTAAATAAGCCTCCCTAAGAGAAATGAGATCACTGTGTTGGTCTCAAGGGAAACCATGGTTATGAGGAAGGCAACCACTTCAACCAAACCAAAAAACAAAGAAAAGATGTTCAGGAGGGAGCCCAAAGAAGTTACTAAAATTGCATGCCATGGCATTCCTTATCTGTCTCTGACCCTTGCCTGCAGTTTTCTTGCTAACCATTCTTTCTATCCAAATTCCATTGTTTTAGGACTCTCCCTCCAAGTTCCTACTCAGAGCATTTCCCATCACTGGGTTTTTGCTCCATGTTCCTTCCTTTAACGGAAGTGCTCTTCTCCAGTTGGCAAGCATGCACTCACCTTCCAACTCTCCACTGGAACATCACCTCCTCTGTAGAGCCAGTCTTTACTTCAAGCATTCAACTGCCATTGTCCCTCACCACACCCTGACACTTACACTGCAATATGCCATGTACTGCAAGGGGCTCCTTGCCTTCCTCCCTCATCTCTCCTGTTAAAAAAGAGGCCCCAGGGAACAGGACTATGCCTTACTCATATTTGTATCCACAGCCTCTAGTGCACTGTCATGTATTCATAAAAACTCCATGTGGGCTTGATAAATTCAGGAAACTTGGATGAGCTGAACTGAATCTGACTGCGTATAGTATTTCCAGCAGTTTCTCTAATGTAACACTGTCTGCCAGGAGGGAATCTCTAAAAAAGCATTCACTGGACAGTTCAGCCAGGACCATGCTCTGAGCTGTCTTCCATGGATGACTCCGGGGGAAACTTCTGAGTTGTTCAGATCCCAGAGTTCCATCGAGCATAATGTTCTTACCTGGAGAATTGCCCATGTCCCTACTACACAGTCATTCTGGCTTTAGCAATAAGAGTCCTACATCCCAGGAAACTCCCTAGACATGGACAACCTAGGACAAATGCTACTGAACCCCCACGGTCCTGCCCGGTGTTGTCTCTTGTCTATTATTCCAATAGACTCCCAAAGCATGAAGATTAGAACCACCAACTACTTAATGACCAGGGAAATGAAGAAAGGTGTTCGTTATCATTCTTACTGGAAAAAGAGATTAAAATTTCTTACCTGGGGTTAAAGGTTTAGAAACTGGGTAGATATGAACAAATTACACAGCCCTGAAATGGTTGTCCAGGGAAGAGAGTTCCACAACATTAGTTGTTTCTAAGGCAACAACTTCGCAGATTTATGCTCAAGCTCGGGAGCCATTTCCCCTTAGAACAGATGATTATATGTTCATTTATCTCCAGAGAAGCCCTTAAAAACCTCCTCTTTCTCAGAAAAGCTCTTTGGCTAAAAGACACAGTGTCTGAGATTGAGGCTTACTCCGAACATTTTCAAACCCCTGGGGAAATGCTTGTGGAGGCTGTTCTGCCACCCTTACATTTGGCCAAAGTTCTTTGTGGCTTCAATTCAGCCGAATTCCATCACTGCCATGGGATCTATTGTTTTGGAAGGAAATTTGAAAGAAATATCCTAGTGCAGAGCTATATGTTCACGTATTCTTGGAGCAGTTCTTCACGGACTGTGAGTCTGCACCTCCAGAGCCCATTGTGCTAGGAGATTTACTGGTCATGGAAAGCCTTGGGGGTGGTCCTCCCTGGCCACTGGATCCATCAGAGCCCTCTAACACCATACCTTAAATGAAAGCTGAACTCAGGACTCTGCCTCCTTCCTAACACTGGCCTTAGCTATGGCCTTGTCCAACAGTGTCCTAATCCTAAAGTTCTCTGCGTACGGTCATTGGTTGTACCCAGTTCTGTGGAATGTGCCTGGAATTGTGAGACACAGAGAGACTCCTACTCTCTCCCTTTTGTTAAACTAGTTAGAATGTGAACAATGAAGGCTAAAAGACCATGCCTTATTTTTCTCTGTGCCAGTCTGACTGCATTCAAACCTCAGCCCTGACACCTTAGAAAGGTACCTCAAAAAGTTTGTGGAAAAAAAAATTGGAATTGAAAAATAAGTTTATTCTGGTGCATGCGATCGTTGAAATCCATGCATAATTTTTTAATATGCATTTTCCATAAATGTTTTGAAGAGCTTTCATGAAGCTTGGGGGGACTTGACTGCTTAACCTCACAATACCCCTTGCTTATCCAAAAATTAAAATGCAGATGACATTGATCACACACAAGAAGTTCTCACAACACTGTTCTGGGAATTAAGTGAATAGTAAGTATGGCATGCTTAGAATAGAATCTGATGCCAGATAAGAATCACAAAAGTTAAGCTATTGTTATTGTTTGTCTTCCCACTCTCTAGCAGTATGTTTAGTGAATAACAAACACTGAAAGCAGAAAGTTTATTCAACTGAACTCCAATTTCCACTCTCAAAGAACGAGAAGGGAAGATAGTCTACCAAGTACCTTGCATTACACACAGTTGTTCTTGGCTAGATTTTGCATTTTTGTTGGTGTACGGGATTTGTACCTTCTTTGTTTGGATACCTGAGCAAATTCTTTAGAATGACTTAGAGGAAAGGGGCCAAGTGAGAGTTCTTCTTCCAGCACAGGTTCTCATGAAGCAGCTCCCATTATTAGCCTTTCAGAAGTTCAGAGGAGGGCCTGGCACAGTAGCCTAGTGGCTAAAGTCCTTGCCCTGCATGTGCCGGGATCCCATACTGGCTCCAGTTCATGTCCCAGATGTTCCACTTTCCATCCAGCTCCCTGTGTGTGGCATGGAAAAGCAGCAGAGGACAGCCCAAATATATGGGTGTAGGAGCCAGACAGCCTTGGAACCCTGCACCTGTGTGGGAGACCTGGAAGAAGCTCCTGGCACATGGCTTTATCTTGACTCAGCTCCAGCCATTGCGGCCACTTGGGGAGTGAGCCAGTTGATGCAAGATCTTTCTCTCTGTTTCTCCTCCTCTCTATAAATCTGACTTTCCAAGAAAAATAAATAAGTCTTAAAAAAAAGAAGTTCAAAGGAAAGACAAAGAAAGCTCCCGGGAGCTCAGGAAAGTCCACGACCAAGTTACCGTAATCTCAAGTTAACCTTCAAGCCATTTCAGTGGAGTCGAGGGAGGGAGGGTGCATATCTAAGAGAGAATGCAGCAGGCAATGCTGGAGAGTCATAAACTGTGTTGAAGAAATGCTCAGCAATTCATGTGGGCAAGTGTCAGAGAGCACTCCATAACTCTGCTCAGTTCCATCACCCGCCTTTATGCACTCAGGGCCCTGAGCAAGACAGGATGGTGGGAACAAACTCAGAAAACATGTGAAGATATAATTCATTTTCCTCATCCTGTTCCTGCCAAGATTGTGTGGCTTTCAAAAAGTGCAGACCTTCGGCCAGCCTGTGGCTCAATGGCTTAACCCTCCACCTGCAAGTGTCAACAACTCATAGAGACGCCAGTTTGTGTCCCAGCTGCTCCACTCTGATCCAGCTCCCTGTCTGTGGTACAGGAAGGCAGTGGGGGGTGGAATGAGACCTTGGAACCCTGCACCCATGTCAGAGACCCAGAAGAAGCTCCTTTGGTTCAGCTCTGGCCATTGCAACCATTTGGGGAATGAACCAGAAATGTCATCAACGAGGTCCTTCACCAGGCAGCTGTCTTGCTGGTCTGACACTTACATCTCTGCAGAAGAAAATCCCTTTTAACAGTGACTCTTCAGCTTCACGTGTTGTGTTGTAACTGAAGTTGTTATCCCTTGTCTTGTCAATCATTTAGGTGTCTGGCTCCCACACCCACTTGTGTGCAAGTACACTATTGCATTATCACACATGGTTTCTACACTAGCCCAGGAATTAGAGCCTGAAAAAAAAATAGCTCATCCAATGTCAGCACTGATTCCACAGGAGGAATAATTCAGTCTCTCCAAACACCAGAGTGGAATTAAAGTAGGAGGTGGGGAAGGAAAACCTGTTATAATTAAATAGTTTATAGGAAGTAACAATCAAGTTCAGTGTATAGGCTTTGATTAGGTTCTTTGAACAAACCAATGGATTTTTTAAGATAATCAGGAGACTTTCAATGTTGAAGAGGTATTAGATGATATTAAGAAATTACTACTAATTTTGCTGGAAATGAATAGTACAGTGATTATGCTATTTCTCATGTCTATTTTTTAAAGATGTCTATTGAATCATTTAGAGAATCTCCTCTCTGAGATTTGCTTTAGAATACTGCAGTAACAAATGAAATAAGGAAGCAAAGAAGCAAGGCAAAAGATAAAACAAATTGGCAAAATGTTGAAATCTACTGAAGTGTGGAAAGTTCATGGGTCTGTTATACTATTCAATCAGTCTTCTGCGTGCTTGAAGATTTCCACAAGATGTTTTTAAATCTTAAAGGAAATTCCACGCCCATTGGCCAACTAAACGGCGCATTCTGCTATACTAGGCACACGGCCAATGGATAGCTCCACTTACTGGAAGGAGCAATCAAAGAAGGAAAAAAGGCACTACCTATGGCTGCCCATGCTCCATCTATTGCCCAACTGTTGAACCCAGGGAAACACAGTGTCTTGGATCAGCATTCCCCTGAACGTAAATACGATGGGCAATCAGCATGTTACTATATATGACCACTCTGAGTTTAGGACCCCAGTTCCTGCTTGCTCCCCTCCGCATGCTCATGCCAGGGAATGTCATAATAGCTCAGTCTGAAGAAAGGATACATGCTGCAACAATCAGGGTGGACATGCCAAACCAAGGAGCCAGGAACCTCTTCCTGTCTCCTGTGTGGGTTCAAGAGCTCAAGAACTTGGGCCATCTTCCACTGCTTTCCCAGGTGCACTAGCGGGGAGCTGATCAGAAGTGGAGCTTCCAAGGATCAAACCAGTATCCTTATGGGATGGGTAGTGTGAGAGGTAGGAGGTTAACCTGCTAGCCACAATGCCCAAGCCATTCAAGTTTATATAATCTAAAATAAAATATAATCAGTACTTATCTGACCCTATTTACTACTATGTATCTTTTTTTTTTAAAGATTTATTCATTTTATTACAGCCAGATATACACAGAGGAGGAGAGACAAAGAGGAAGATCTTCCGTCCGATGATTCACTCCCCAAGTGAGCCGCAATGGGCCGGTGCACGCCGATCCAAAGCCAGGAACCTGGAACCTCTTCCAGGTCTCCCACGCGGGTGCAGGGTCCCAATGCATTGGGCCGTCCTCAACTGCTTTCCCAGGCCACAAGCAGGGAGCAGGATGGGAAGTGGAGCTGCCAGGATTAGAACCAGCGCCCATATGGGATCCCGGGGTGTTCAAGGCGAGGACTTTAGCCGCTAGGCCACGCCGCCGGGCCCACTACTATGTATCTTTAACGCAAGTGATAATGCCCAAAAAGGAAAGTTTCTCTTCTCTTTATCTTCAAGGTGAATTTTAATATATATATATATATATATGCATATACATATCATGCAATTTTAGTAATATGGGAGGAATAAAAAAGACATATCAAGACACTGATAACAGCTTGTAAAGCTGTTATTTATTAAGCATTTGCTATATACTAAACACTTTACACACCTTACTTCTAACCTCACAACTACCACCTGGGGTTGCTAATGTGATCTTTTGCAGAGGAGGACATTAAGACTTATGTCACCCATATGGTAATCAGTGTGATCAAAACTCCACCTACTGTTAGAGCTGATTCCAAACTGTAGATTTCAAGCTATTATTCACCAGAATAGATGGAAGGTAGACACAAAAACTATATGTTCCAGGAGCCAAGTTGTTGGTGTAGCATGCTAATCCCCTACCAGAGATGCCAGTATCTCATACAGGCACCAGTTCAGGTCCTGGCTGCTCCACTTCTGATAGAGCTACTTGCTAATGACCTAGAAAAGCAGCCAAAGAGGGGTCAAGCCCTTGGGCCCCCCAACCATGGAGCGTAGTTGTAGAAAGCTCTAAGTTCCTGGTTTCAAATCAGTTCACTTTCAGTTGTTGTGGCCATTTGGGAAGTGAAACAGCAGCTGGAAGATATCTCTGCATCTCTCCTTCTCTCCGTTAATTTACTTTTTAAATACATCTTTTTTAAAAAACGTACACATTCCATACAAGAACAATTATTTCTTTTGCAAAATATACTCCTGTTTGTTTAAAACAGATAGGCTGGATACATTTATTTCTAATTAGTGATGATTTCTTACTAGTATTATTACCAGTTTTTTGTTTCCTTGCATTTTTTCATTGCATTTTGTACGTTTTCCAAGCATATGTATTGCCTTGACAATAAGAAAAAATGGAAATTATATATATATATACATTTATTTAATTTATATATAATGAGTAGGCTTCATGTTTTTCATAATACAGATTAAGAAACACAGCAACTCCTCCCACCCCCAACCCCTGCTTCACCCCCAGAAATTATATTTTAAAAAATTAAATATAGAGGCATTTTAGAATCCAGTACTCTACCAATGTTTCAATGCCTGCCTCTGTGAAAATGCAGTCTGTGGCTGACGTGGCAATACAGTAGTTACTCCAAGACAGCAAGACCCAAAGGACTGCAGACAACGTGCGGAAGAGCTGTCAGTCCCAGGCTCAGGGCAGAAGAGCAACATCCCCCAGAGCAGAAAAACGAGCATTCTCAGAGCTGCTCTGTTGTTACTTCCCTCCTAGGATTCCTCATCCTGTGAGTTATTCCCCTGCTTGTATATTTATTTCTTAAACACACAACAGAGAAGTTATTCTCCAAGTCTGCATCAACTCAAGTATTAACAGCTTCCAGCTGAGAAAAATATCTTTTCAGTTTGCTGAAGCCTAATCACGACTTCCTCCCTCCTACAGGAGTTTCTGTGTCGCACGATGAATCACAATGCAGAGGTCATGTGGAGGACTTCTTATGAAGGCGCTTATCTCCTTACAGGGAATAATCTGGGTGCAAATCTGTTTAAAGATGTCAGTTGTTTGGATTTTCTTTCTTACAAGGAAAAATGTTGGTTCCTCATTCTTTGAAAGAATGGGGACCAAATCAAGAATCAGGAAAGAACAAAAAGCATTCATTTAGAACTTTGATCTCATTTCTCGAAGTCTCTCCTTGAGAAACGAAATTAGCTGTAAAGGTTTGTCCTAGTGTTTAAGACATTTGCATCCCATGTCAGAGTACCCTGGTGCCTGACTCAGCTTCCTACAATGCAGACCTTGGGAAACAGTGGTAAATTAATGATCAGGTCCCGGACATTCATGTGGGAGACTTAGAGTTCCTGGGTACTGGCTCTTGGTTTCAATGGCCTGGTCAGTCCTGGCCATAGTGGCCACTTGAGAAGTAAACCAACAGAATCTCTGTCTCTCTATCTCTCTCCTTTTCCCTCTCCTTCCCTTCACTTCCCTCTCTCTCTTTAATAAACAATTTCTAGGACAAACTATAGAGCTGAGATAGTCTATGCTCAAAACGTTGACTTGTCCAAACGTGAAACTGTCTCAATACTTACATAGGAAAGTGGTCCCTCTCACACATAAAATCCTCTAACCAGGAATATTCAGAGCAAACAACTCTTCCCCTAGCTCAGGATGCCTGTAAGAAAGGAGTTCAACTCCACACACTTTTTTTTTTTAAAGTCAGTTTCACATGTCATTTACAAGTCTGTACCAGCCAACTTGCTGGACTACAGCATCTTGTTAATGAAACCAGTCAGGAACGCATTCCCCTTTACAAACCAATTTCCTTAGCTCCATGGCACAAAAACAGCCTCTGCAGGGCTTGCAAATGCCTGCCATTTGCCTTTAGAGAGTGCAGGACAAATGACTTCCAGGCACCCTGTGACACCAATAGTAGGTAGCAACCTGGACCCCTTATTCTATGCCTTTTATTATCCTTAGAACAAGCCTTTCCTTCTTTTATAGGTACTCAGCAATCTGTTGCCCTCCTTCACTTCATTTTACTTTTTTTGTTGTTGGAGAAGGAATCCCTACACCTACAACACTTTATCATGGAAAATAACAATACAAAAAATGTTTTTTAAAAAAATTAAATTAAAAATGATTCTCAGGGGTGGTGTCAGTTGAAGACATGGGCCGAGATGACCCCATATTGGGATGCTCGGATGGAGTCCTGCTCCAGCTCCCAATGCCAGCTTCCTGCTATTGCAGACCCTGAGAGGCAGTGAAAAGGACTCTCTCAAGAGACCTGGACTAGGTTCCTGACTCCCAACTTCAACTTCATCTCTGATGCTGTGGGCTCTTGGGGAGTGAACCAGCAGATGGGTGTCCCCTGATGGCCAGTCTCGATCTCTCTCCCTGTGCCTCTGCCTTTCAAATTGCAAATCTAAAACGTTCTCAGAAAGCAATATAGAATGCAGTCTTATCAGTGGGAGTGATTGACATCTCAAAGGGTCTTCCTCTGCCCAGATCCCTCACTGACCCAGGTTCCCCTAGGATACCAGGTACTACACAGCACACTCAGAAACAGCAAGAAATGATATCTTGAACTGTGGAATTTTATTATTCTGTCAGTCCAAAGACGACCGTGAAACCAATAGGGATTTTGTGTTCTTGAACACAGCAGTTAAGTGACTTTCTGAGACAGTGCCAGCCTCCTGTTTTGTGAAAGACAGGAAGTAGTTTACATCCATGCTGTAAATTCAGTATCCTCCCCTATAAAATGGCATTAATAATATGGGCTTCAAAGGGTTGCCATGAGAATTAAATGAGATAATAAATTGGAAGCCCCTGGCATACAGTAAATAATCAATAAATGTTAGCTTGTTAGCTCCTTTCTTTGCCTGCCCTTCATTTATTCACCCATTCAATTAATATTCAATGAACCAGCTTCTTTCCAGATTTGAATCACTTCCCAGTGGTGATATGAGTTAGAGCTTCGGGACATGCCTGGTCTCCTCCAGGCTAGTAAGATACAATTTAGTACCCCTCAGCATAATGCACTAATTGGTCCCTTAGTGACCTGAAAGAGTTAATGCATTATTGTAGGATTTAATCTATCACTTCCTGACAAAATTAGTTTTAGCATTTTTATACATAAGTTCCCTAGAATTACAGTACATAAATTCTGTCTCTTCTCTCTCATATGCACTGCGACTGCTCAATATAGAGTGAAGTCTATTTACTGTTTACTGAATACTTTTTGCTGATCACAAAAGCAACATCTTGCAAACAACAAAAAAAAAACAAGCAATACATACATTTGAATAAAGCATGTGTTTTTCATAATTCTACAAAAGGAGTCTCAGGAAATAATTTGCTTGAACGTTTTGTTATCTTTTCTCCCAAACGTTTTCACTCTTTATGATACATATTTAGTAATTTTAAAGTATATTTTATTTACTGTGTTCCTATAATTAAAATTTTATTTATTGTTCCTGTAATTATTTTAAGAGCAACTTAATATCCCATCCTATGAATGTCTCATACTTTTCTCAGCTTTGCGAATACTGTAGAACACTTAGGTAACTTCCTTTTTGTCCTTACTATAAATGATATTGGAATATAGTGTTTTATTGATACATTTTCAAATAATTTTATTTTCCCTTAGATTTTCTATGATTGAAATTATTATATTAAAAAGAATGAATTGGTTGACAGCATTTGACAAAGGTTGTCAAATTGTTTTTTTTCATCATATTCTGGCTAGATCTGAATAATTGTGCTAAGATATCTCTGCTAATCTGATAGAGAAAAGATTAAATTATATTTCTTCCCTTATTTGCATCAATATGGTTACTAATTAAGTTGGCCATTTATTCCTATGCATTAGCCATTTCCATCTGTTCCATGCATTTTTATGTTTTTGCTTATTTTATTGAGATTATACAAGTTTTATTACTAGTTATATTAACCGATTATATATGAATGGTTTTGCCACTGTTTTATTTTTAATTTCTGAAATATTTACTTCATACAAAAGAGCCATAGATCTCAAGTAAAGCTAAGGTATTTTTGTTAATAAGTATATTCCATCAAAAATATCAATAATGTAGAATTTCATTTGTTGTAAAATTTTTATGGTCTTTTTTGACATCATTTTTATTTTTAAATGTTAAACTCAATCTTTTTTTTCTATCGAGTCCATTGTTTGAATGTGTAGGTGGTTCTTCCTCATTTAGAATCAGTAAATATTTACCTACAGTGCATTCTAGATTCTTAAACTGATTTCATCTTTCATGCTTTACTTTTTATATATCTAGAATTTATTCTGTTGTGTAGCAAAAATGTAAATGTACCTTTTTCAAATACTTTCCAATAGCATTTTTGAAAACCACTTCCTTTTCAATATTGACTTCCTATAAGTTGGACTCTAGGTTATCTACTGTACATTGTTATGCATTTGTCTATTTATTGGTCCATCTTATATTTTGAAGTCAAACAGGTTTGGTCATTCCACTATTCCCCAACAAGTCTTATTTTTCAAAATTGTTGTACCTTCTAGAATTATTCAAATTCTCAAAAGTACCTTGCAAAAATTCCTGAGCTAGCTGCCGCCTTAATATTCCTTTTTTCTTTCTTCTTGCCAGCAGAGATCCTGTTTCATTCCAGAGAACAGGTGTAGCCTCCAATAAAACCTTTATTTCTCTGACTCTGATTAAATGATTCTGAGAGTGTGACTCCATTATGGTCAAGGAGGTGATGTTGGCTTAAAATTATGCCTTCTACAGATTTCTTTGGCATTTTTTCCTTTATAAGATCAAAGTGATTGTCGTAGTTTATGTTATATTTCTTTTTCTTTTTTAAAGATTTTACATGTACTGGAAAGCCACAGAGAGGGAGAGACAGAAGGATCTTCTATCCACTAGTTTACTCCCAAGTGGCCACAATGGCTGGAGCTGAGCCAATGTGAAGCCAGGAGCTTCTTCCGCATCTCTCATGTGGGTGCAGGGTACCAAGACCTTGGACCATCCTCTATTGCTTTCCTAGGCCATAGCAGGGAGCTGGATGGGAAGTGGAATAGCCGGGACATGAACTGGCATCCATATGGGATCCCAGCACTTGCAAGGTGAGGATTTAGCTACTAAGCCATTGGGCCAGGCCCCATTTTGTTTCTATAATAAAATACCTCACACAGGGTGACTGATGAAGAACGGAAATTTGTTTCTCAGGGTTCTGGAGGCTGAAAGTCTGAAACAGGCACCACTATTTGGCTGTGGTGAGGGCATCCTTGCTCTGACTTCTCCTGGCAGAGGTAGAGGAGCCAGCAAACAGGTTGAGTGTTTTGTCAAGCTTCTTGGATGGGAGCCTGAATGCCACACACAAAAGACAGAGAAAGATCTCCCATCCACTGGTTCACTACCCAAGTGGCCGCAATGACCAAAATTGAGCCAATGTGAAGCCAGGAGCCTCTTCTCGATCTCCCATGTGGGTGCAGAATCCCAGGCTTTGCACCATCTTCTACTGCTTTCCAGGGCCACAAGCAGAGAGTTGAATGGGAAGTAGAGCAGCTGGGACAGGACCCAGCACCTATATGGGATCCCTGTGGTTGCAAGGCGAAGATTTAGCTAGTAGGTTATCATGTCTGGCCCAGTCACTAGTTTCAAAGGCTATCTCACAGAAAGAATAACAACATACAAGTGTAAGCGAACATCTTTGGATCCTCTTGATAAATAGCAAAAATATGACCTGGAATTCCCCCCTCTTTTCCTGGTGCTCTTTGAATGCAGATGTATTATATGAAGCAGAGCAGCCATTTTATGACCATGAGGCAAAGCACACGTGTGAATGATGGTGCATTTGCAATGAAGGAGCAAAATGACAGAAAGCCTGATGCCTACAGACATTGCTGAGCAGCTGAAAAATGACCAGCAACTAGCCTGCAAATATATTTTCTTAATGATAAATAGAAAAGAAGTACTTCAATGGAGTTACTCTTAGTCAATAAATTCATCATCACCACCAGATACAATCCTGACATTTAGGATCAGATGTTCCTGTTCAGTCAGGAAGATATTTTGCAAACACATTCAATGTGATTCCCAGAGGAACGAAGGACAAATTTTAGCAGGTCCCAGGCAATAGGTAACACGTGAAGATTTCCTTCCAAAACTTAGGCTGTAGAAATAAAGGAAAGTGAATTAATAAATGACAGCAGAATTTAAGCATTCTTAGAGAAAAAATGCTTCCTAGTGTTTAGCATATGAACAGACTCCCTACTGCTGCACATTTTTTGTGCTGATGTAGATCATCCACTGGGGGAATGGCCTGCATTAGGTATTGATTACAATTCTTCAAAAAGCCCATGAAATATGAAACAGAGCTTTTAAAAAAGGTTTTATTTTTATTTAAATTCTAAGATAGCACATTTTGAAGCAACTCTGCAATCTTTTATAAAATAAAGACCTATTTGAAAACACCCACCCATACCAGTAAGTGATCTGTCACCCATGAGGTCACCCACCTATTTATTTGTAAATGACATTATTTAATCTTCAAAACATAAAATTGCATGTCATTTTGCTGTTGACTCCTAGATTTTTACAATGCATCTTCTCAAAAAATGATGCCACTCATAAAGCTGCCAGAAAGGCTAAAATTCAAGGCACAGCATCACGAAAGCATGATAATGTGGAGCTGCCCACACTCAATCCACAGTGCTGTCTGCCATCATCACGTAGGAAAACTGCTCAGTACTGACTAATCCTGAACATACGCACACTCTTTGGCCCATCAATTCTACCCCTAATTATATAGTCAACAGTAATGGTACATACGTTAAGCGAAAATTACAAACATGACTGTCCACCACAATGTTACTCATGATATGCAAGTACTCTACATAACACAAATGTTCCTTCACAGTGCAAAGGGCAAAGGGAATGGCATCTGCTCCCCCAGGAACATACAAAAGTAACACAAATGGGCAAACTCCTGCGAGAGAAACAACACAATTAGGCTCACCCTGATAATGTTGGGTAAAAGAAGTCACACATACAAATACATACCACATGATTCCATCCTTCTGAAGTAGCTTGGGGAAGGGCGAATGCAGCACAAGGAATTAGGCCACCCCTAGAAATGCTGGACTCCTATACTGGAGTACCAGTTCAAGTCCCAGCTGTTCTGTTTTCAATCCAGCTTCCTGCTAATATGTCTGGAAAGCAGCAAATAAAGGCCCATGTTCTTGAGGCCCTGCCACCTACCTAAGAGATTCAGACAGAGCTCCAGGCTCTCCTGGTTTCAGGACAGGGCATCTCCTGCCTGGATGCCAGATGACAGCCACCATGTGCACATGGTGAGCTGTCCCCGGGTGGCCAGTGCGCCATTTGGCGTCAGGCTCTGCCTGCTGGCCGCCCGGCCTGGACCTCTGGGGTTTTGTTTCTTTGAATCGCTGCCTAGGTAGCTCCAGGTTGAACCCACTATGCTTCTAGGATGTGAATCAATCCTAAGGACAGTAACTCTTCCTTTGTGGAACCTGTAATCATTGAACAATGCTGACCACCAAATACCAGTCCATGCAAAAGCTATGGCTCGGGGCTTGTCCATCAGAATCATATCCTATTACCTGACGTGATGATGGATCAGGAGTCGGGTCACATTAAGCAGGGCCATGACATTAACTTGCACTCAAGAACCATATCTGGGGGTAGATTCTGTGGGGTATTTGTGGGCCACACCCTGTGGAAATTCTAGCCCCACTAGTTAGCTCAGAAGGTGGGGTGGTGATGGACTAAGCTAGGTGTGACCAAAGAGCCTGCCATCAATCACAGGTAAAGGAACCCACAACAGTCTGGACTGGTCAAGGCAGCAGCACCCAAATGTGCATCCTGAATAGGGTGTGGGGTGGGCCGGGTTGCAACGTTCACCAGCTCATACAAGGCCAAATGGAAGGACAGACTTCGCCAGAACCTGGCCTAAAAGCAATGGCATGTATGAGAACTGGGTCTGGGAGCGGATTAAGTGGAGGAGCTTGGGACACTCCCTTGGGGAGTCCTAGTTCCCGCTGGTGAACATGTGGTCCAGACCTGGGGGTTGGAAGAGCTGGGCAAAGTAGCTCCAACAGCTGGCTAATGTGTCAATTGTAATGGAACAGGGTGGACCAGGCAGGACTGAGCAAACCTTAGCCCACAAACGAAACTAGAGACCAGGATGGAGCACAGGTCATGCCGAGCTAGGCTCATATACCTACTGGTCTGTGTGAGCCAGGGAACGCTAAGCCACAGTGTCTAAGGCAGAGGTCGGGACAGGTGAGGGGATGAGCCAAGCTGAGTAAGAGCAACCACTGGCATGCGCGTGATCTATGGCTGGGAACAGGCCCAGTTGGGGAGCTAAGGGGACAACCCTAGCTGGGTTGAGGTTCCCACCAAAGGGCGTGTTGGCTGGAATGGAGGTTGCATTCTGATCAGGATATGGTCGTAGTCTCTCTTGGCACAAGTGTGGACTGGGATTGGATGCACCGAGTTGGGCCAGAATCCAAACTCCTCTGGTGTCCTAGAGGACCAGGGTAGATGTGGGATGGACTAGGCAAGTTCTCAACCCCTACTGAGCCATGTGTCAGTAGTATGTGGGTATGGATGAGCCATGGCTGGGCGGAAACATCCAACAGCAAGAACCAGTTTGGGTTGAAGGCCAGTCAGGAAAAGCCACTGTTCTTGCTAGGACAGGAGGTGAACTGAGTAGGACTGGCTCAAGGACCCACTAGTATGCGCAAAATTTGGCATTGGGAGAGGTTCTGATGGAGGAGCCTGAGCAAATCCTCTGGCAGGACACAGACCCTGCAAGTAAGCGCAAGCAGCATGATAGGAAATAGCCCATAACAGGCCATGGAAAGTTTCCCACTGGCATACATTTGGCATGGGTCAGGGGCAGACCAGGCTGAATCAGTTCACGTCATCCACTGGCAAATCCAAGCACCAGAACAGTGTGGGTCGAGCCGGGTTAGGTTGCAACAAAAACCAGTGCACAATATGGAATGCCAAGGTGAGGTTGCCTGTACCGGATGTGACTGCAGCGCCCATCCAGCACACGTGAGAACCAGCAATGGAGTGGGGAGAGCAAGCAGGGGAATGTTGGGGTGGTTCCCTTGCTGGACAGCTACTCCCATTGGAAAGCGTGGGCTGGGATGGGGCAGACCAGACTAAGCAGGGCTACAACACCTGTGCACCTCATGTAGGCTAGATCAGAGAAAAGCCAGGCTGGGCTGATTATTCCTACTGATGCAAACAAAATTAGAGTGGGTGAGGGTTGTTTGGGCTTAGCCACAGCATCAGCTGGCAGAAGCTGGCACTGGGGGCTAATTCTGTCAAGTCAAACCACAGAACTACCTGGAGAGTGCACAATCTGGGAGCGGGAGAGGCCTAGGATGGAAATGGTTGGCTCCTCCCTCTTGGGTTACCACTTCCACGGGAGGGCATGAAAACTAGGACAAGGGCTGGGGTGGCTAGACAGACACCCAACAGCATCTGTGTGGGCTGCATAGTGGAGCTGGTTAGAGGGAACAAAGCTTTAATACCCACTGACATGTACGAGATGGGGTTGTGGGACAGACTGGACTAGTCTGCTACACATACTGCAAACCAGGGTAAGGGGTTATTGTGGGTCGCTCCAACTAGGTTGCAGCTCCTACTGATTTATGTGAGGGCCAAGTATGTGCTGGGCAGAACCAGGCTGGACTGCAACACCCATTGGTTCCAGTGGAAGCCGGGGCTGAAAACAGAACCAACCCAGCAATTCCAACCACCAGCTGATTGGGGCGATGGACTGTGCTGGGCCCTGTACTTGCTAGTACATACAAGAATCTGGTCGGAGAACACCTCAGACAAAGTTTCTTTAGAGATATCCCCAATCAAAATGCTGGACTCAGAACCCTAACCAAGAAAAGACAGAAGACAGAACAGGTCAATCAACCATCTCAGCTATATGTTGGAAGCGAAATACTGGGAAAATGGAGACTCTATGATGGACTATGTCAATCAGTGGATTCTTCAAAGACCTCATAGTACTTGGAGTGGCAAGATTGGCAGCAATTCATAACTGATGAACTATTGAAACCACCTGAGCAAGAACCTCGGAGTATGCCCTACATCCGGGACCTGGGGAGGGTGGGAAATTGGGTGGGCCTTTGCCCTAAATACTCCCCTTTAAACATGAAGGAAACAATAGGGAAATGATGGTCTTACCTGCTTTCCTGTAGCCCTTGAACCTTTTCACCCTAACTGTGTAAAGATTGTCAAAACTATAATAAAAAAATAATAATTAAAAAAAAAAGAACTGGCACTCATATGGGATCCCGGTGCATTCAAGGCGAGGACTCTAGCCGTTAGGCTACCACACCGGGCCCATGCAGTGTCATTTTTTTAAAAACTAACTTATTTAAGTGGTAATAGATAGCAGAAAAACTTTGGGACTCAGTGAATGTTGCTTAACCAAACCAAAAGCAGAAAAAGAAAAATAACCAGCAAGCAAAACATAACAATGGTCTGAAGTAGATCAAGGACTGGAAGAGTATGTTCCTGAGAGGAGAAGGAACTCAACCACATCAGCAGTCTCATGTTTCTTATTCATCCTGAACTAAACTATACCTCAAAGGAAGACCATTAACAGTGATGAAAGCCTTCAAATCTGTTGTCCCAGCCCACCCCCTTTCCTGTTCTGGTAGCATAGCAGGTTGGTAGGGAGCTGTCTCAGAGTTTTCTACTTTAACTAGAATACAGTGGTTTAGGCCGCCCTGCTTCCTGATACCAACATGGGTTGCCCACTAGAAAAGGGCTCTTGGAAGAGCATCAAGGCCAACAATTGTTTCCGACACAATCACATCCAAGACTCTATCAGGTAGAGACACTTAAGCTTCTGTCTAGTTCTACTCTGCTCTTACATTAACCTGTATTTTCTCTAAAAGAGTATGAAGAACATCATGTATAAGTTGACTTCTCTGGTTCTTACAGTAGCTGGTTTATTTATTTTGGAAAATTCACCTGGAGGTCTTAAAGCTTCTAACTGTAAGATTCACCCTGAAAGCCAGATGCCTCCCCAGGGGGCAGGAGTTCTGCCTCACTCTGGATCATTTTTTGACTACAAAAATGTATCCAGATTGTGATCAGAAAAGAAATATAAGGATATACAAAGCAATTTAAACATATTTCTACAATTTTAGAAAAGGGTCTAAGCCTAAGCAAATTCACATAGACTATATTGTGGCAATGTATTATATGTCTATGACAGTTTTTACAAATTGTATATATGGCAAAGTGGTTTATCCACAACAGAGAAAACGACATGCACTTTTACTTCTTCAGGAGCCCTGAATTTGGAGGTTTAAAATAGTTCTTCGTAACACCTCCCTGGGATTTTGTCAGATGCTTCAGGCTATTGGTAAACTTTAAAGAGATTTAACAAGAAAATGCATTGCACCATTTTCTTTTAATCTGTGTACACACTTGTCTAGTTATGGCTGGCTTTAAACCATCCAAAAGCTGGAAGCATTTTAGAGCCTGTTTGTTTCGTAAGTGGACTATTCATTAATGAGCTTATCTGCTTGGTTGCTTCTGAAGTGAAATCTCATTTCTACATCTACTTTTTCTAACGAGTGATATTTTTTGCTTTGATTTCTTGGGCACAATTTGATTGGTTAGCTTGCTAATGGTACCCTGCTCAGACTTAAAGAATTTGTTTTCAAAACACTTGGACATTAAAAAAATGTCCAAGACTCAAGATACCCTTAACTTGCTTCTTTCATAAGGTAGAAGCTCCAAGTTTAAGAGTTATTTTTCCTTCAAAATATTGTGAAAAGCTAATGGTATACACCCAATCCTAAGCCCAGTTCTGCTCACAATTGCATGCTTCTGCACACACACATACAATATAGCTCTTCTTTCTTAGTCTTGTAAAAGACTCAAAAAGATTTGAAGAGCATGTTTATTAAACCATTTCTTAGCAGGAAGTGTTTTGCTATTCTTTGTTTGAAAGTACACACTCCAGACATGCCCTTCAGCATCTGTGGATTTGAAGGGCAGAACCCATTCTCAGCTCACTGTTCAGGCTCTGCCTCCATATGGAGAGGGCTGTTCTCATCCATCCACAGGGAGTTCTTTTCTCAAGCTGAGTGCCCAAGTTACCTCTAGCTGGGTTCTCCTCCTCTGGTCAGCTTTCTAAGCAACCTCTCAGAAAATAATCTTTCCTTACACTCACATCCACAGATGAGGAATTCTTGCTCAATGAGCCAGTGCAACAGCCAAGTTTCATCTTAGTCATGTGCATGCCAACCTGAGTAACAATCAGGGAGGGCATCTCCTAAGAATAATCATAAATGTTTGGAAATACACATACCATTATAAACTCCGAATAAACTCAAAGATGTTGAGACAAGGGCAAGTTAGAATGTTGAGATGAGAAAGATTACACGAGTTATTTCCAGACAATAATGTTGGGCTACAGTAATTAATAAAAAGAGTGGTGTCAGTCTGAGGTTGAACAGACAGCTGCTGGGCAAGCATCCTTGCAGAAAGTGTGTGTGTGTGTGTGCGTGTGTGCAAGGCTGTAGCTCTGGCCATCTTTTGTGAGCATTTCTTACTGTCATAAATACATGTATTTCATACCCTTCTCCTGACCCTGCTGGCTTTATTTATTGTTGGCTAGGGTTTGACACAAGTGACTCCATTTTTATTCTAGCAGCTTTCAAAGCACTTACTTAACCACAATGTGCGAAAGGCAGGAAAGGCCAGTTGGGAGTGCTGGAGCCGAGGCAGGGGCGGACACACATTCATGGGCAGCAGCACTATCACTTCCTTCACCTCCTTATCCTCTTGATTGGCTTCAGAAAAGGTCACCAAATGACCTTACTCCCAAAGAGCACCGTAATTAATATTTTTAAACCACAATGATTTGGGGAGGGGAATCCTTAGGCCATCAAAATCCTTCTGTCCTTGTAATGACCTAGCTCCAAAGTGAAAGCAGAAGTCATCCACCCTTTGAAGAGCAGCGTTTTACTTGGAGATTTTCAAGCATGCTTGTCAGGTACGTGCCCATCACTGGTAACATCTCCGGAATATACTTGTCATCTCCCTGACATCAGTAAATCCATTCGTTCCCAGCTGTAATTTATCTCTTGATAAATCATGCTATCAAGTTGAAGTGTGAAAGCAATACCCTTAGGACATAAAATACCACTGAATCTGCTGTTTGGTTAATTTATTACTATTATTAGGGAACTGACAGGATTACTTTAAAAATCGAGTGCCCAGAGGCCCCAGGTTTTTATCAGGTCTTCGATTCTGGAAAGGTGTTCAATCATGCCTGGCTGACCCAGCCACTTCCCCCAGCCTCTTTCTGTCACCAGTCTCTTTGGAAAATTCTTGTCAGAAGAGAGGGGGTATTGGAAGCCAAAAATTAGCTCCTTGCAAACGTTCAGGCAGATAGGTAAGCCTACAATCAGAAGAACAAAGCCTTAGGGCTTTTTCTCAAAGAACTTGCTTGTTCCTTCAGAGGTTTGTCTCTGGACAATGTATGACAGTGAGACAGAGAACTGAAGACTGACATAGTGAATTGGCGGAAGCCAAACCAGGAGGCATTCAGTGTGTGACCTTGAACAAATTAATTCTTCGGAGCCTAACTTTCTACCACTGCAACATGATGCTAATAATAGTTATTAGGATAATTAAAATGCATAGAAATGCTCATCTCATAAACAATTAGCCAAAAATGCTGCTTTCTCTTCATATTTTATAAAGGCGCAGATTTATAGGGGATGTGTCAATAATCTCAATGTGCCAACCACTTGAGAGGATACATTTCTTGGTCATATTCAGATTTGTTGTGATTTGGGATTGAGTGGTAAGATAGAGGGTAAATAAAGGTAACTTGTAACTTTTTCAGGTCTTTTTGGGTAGATTTTAGAATCTAATAGAATGTAAATAAAGTTCCCTAACCACTATGCCATGACCAAATTCAACTTTACCAAAAAAGGAAGGAATGGAAGAAAGCGAATCTAAGCTGTAATCAAGCAGTGTTTCAAATGCTACTCAGCATTTTGAACAGTTTAGCAAGAACTTTGGTAAAGTGGAATGCCCAGCACTGCACTGCCACAGAGCTGATGCGAGCAGACTGGTGGTGAACCAGAAACTGTGTAAGACTCTGCTTTTTTTTGTTTGTTTTTTGTTTTTTTTTTTAAAGATTTATTCATTTTTATTACAGCCAGATATACAGAGAGGAGGAGAGACAGAGAGGAAGATCTTCCATCCGATGTTTCACTCCCCAAGTGAGCCGCAACGGGCCGGTGCGCGCGGATCGGAAGCCGGGAACCTGGAACCTCTTCCAGGTCTCCCACGCGGGTGCAGGGTCCCAATGCATTGGGCCATCCTCGACTGCTTTCCCAGGCCACAAGCAGGGAGCTGGATGGGAAGTGGAGCTGCCGGGATTAGAACCGGCGCCCATATGGGATCCCGGGGCGTTCAAGGTGAGGACTTTAGCCGCTAGGCCACGCCACTGGGCCCAAGACTCTGCTTTGTTCGTCCTACTTTTGCCACCATTCCAGTTTCTTCTGGACAAGGAAACTGCATGGCCACCACCCGACCTGTGTACTCAGCTGTCTGTCAGCCTGGGACACCTGTCGCTGACCACAAGGAAACTCTTTGTCACTTCATTCAGACCCAAGGTCATCATGGCCTCATCATTTCTACAAACCTCTGAACAAAGTCCCACACCCAGAGCCATCCATCGCTTCACGCCTTATCTTGTTTTTTCTTCTCAGCACTGAACACTTGTCTGACATAGCTTTTCCCCACCATCATGGCAGCTTCAGGAGCACAACAGATATTTCTCTGTCTTTTTCACCACTACTGCAAATGCTTCAAATTACTCATAGCATAAGGGAATTAGAAAAAAGGCATACATCCATGTGAGTCCTTCTTCCCCACATCCCATCAAAAATAGACACACTGCTTTTCTGTAGTGCACGAGAGTTTAAGTCCTAAAAGTTTGAGTCTCAGGCCAGAAATAGAGCAAAGTCATGGTCAGCACTCACTTACCCTCATTCAAATTTCTCAGTGGCCTCCTAACTGATGCTCCCTCCTCAACATCATGATCTGAATGCTTCCTCCACTCCAAATACCTCTTTTATTTATTTTTGCTTTCCATTGTTTAGCTGCTTGCTTTTTTAGGGGAACAACTGCCACAAAATAAACTGCCTATACCTAAAATATACAATTTAATGAGTCTTGACATATGTAAATGTCCATATCAGCATTCCTTCAGTCGAGATAAGGAACTTTTATATGACTGCCAACAATTTTCTCATGTCCCATTGTAATGTCTCTTTCCTCTACCATTTCCAACCTTCCTCGCTATACTAGTCTGTATTTATTCTCATTCATTTATTTAATTATTTCATGATACAGTTCCACGGACCGCAGGATTTCCCTTTTCCCCTCCCCAAAATTCGGTACCCAACCCCACTAATTTCCCCCATGTCATTACAATACTATAGTTCTTCACAATCAGTCATAAATCCATCATTCTGCTATTTAAGTGTATCCTGACATTGTAGGCATAGACAATGGCAGCAAGTATAGCATCCTATTGTCAAGATACATTCAACAGTTTCATGGGGGGGGGTTCCATCTTTGATTTGAAAGTAGAAATGCATACTACACTGTATCTTCATATCTGTATGTGACCATCTCTATCACACAGTTACTATACACCCCTTATATGAAAAGCCATAAAACAAAGTCAACAGACAGAAAAATACAAAATTTAAAACAACATGAAGTTAAATAACATGCTACTGAATGACCAATGTATTGCTGAATAAATTAAAAAAAATAAAAAACTTTCTTGGAGCAAACAATGCTATAGTGTGACCTATGAGATAGGAAATTAAGAAGAAAAAAAAACTCCTTTTTGAATGAATGAAAATAAAAACACAAACATCAAGATACCTGAGATTTAGTACAAACAACATTGCAGGGTCCAGAAAGGTAACCTAGTGTCTAAAGTCCTTACCTTGCATGCTCTGGGATACCATATGGGCACCGGTTTGTGTTCTGGCTGCTCCACTAATCACCCAGCTCCCTGCCTGTGGCTTGGAAAAGCATTAGAGGACAGCCCAAGACCTTGGGACCCTATACCCATGTGGGAGTCCCAGAAGAAGCTCCTGGGTCCTGGCTTCAGATCAGATCAGCTCAGCTTCAGCTGTTGTGGCCATTTGGGGAGTGAATCAGTAGATGGAAGCTCTTCCTCTCTGACCCCCAGCACAGATGCATCTTCCAACACAACTCTCTTTGTGTTGTCGCAGTGCCCAGACCCTCCCCCACCAAGCCCACAAGGCTTCCTTGCTCTTCTTTAGCACCTGGCATCCTTTCCTGGACTCTGAACCTCCACACAAGCATTCCTGCATGGCCTCTGTTTTGGGCTGAATCATGTGCCCTTAGCGTTCTGATTTTCAAGTCCTCATCCTTAGTACCTCAGAATGTGACCACACCTGCATTTAGGGCTTATCTAGAGCTTAAAAAGAAAGAGTTAAAATCATGCCATTAGGGTGAGTCCTAAATGGCAGCTGATGGAAGACCACCTGAAGATACAGGGAGACGTCAGCCACCCATAAGCCAAGGAGAGTAATCTTTCAAAGAGTACAACTCCACCAACACGTCAATCTCAGACTCACAGCCTCCATGAGTGAGAGCAAATAACTTTGTTAATTAAGCCACCACTGCACTTACTTTGTTGCGGCAGCCCAAACAAATAACGTACTTACCCCCTTAATGAAGGACCAGCTAGATTGTCACTTACTGCTTCATTCTTCCCTCATCTTTCTTACCCGGGTTTAATTGTTTTCTTTCATGCTCTTCATCTTACTTTGTTCATACCTCTGCTGGGTATTCTCACTTCAGTAATAATTGACTTCAGGATGGTCTATCTTCCCTAGATTCTTCGGATGATGTTCTATATTTGTGCCCCAAAATATCTAGATTAGTCTCCTGACGCAGTGACACAGCATAAGTTTTTGCAGTTTTTTTTTTTTTGCACAAATTCTCTAGAACCAAACTACTCACCCATATTTCTCAGATTTCTTTGTCACTGTATTTTTTTCCTTGATCTTCAATTATTTTCCCTTATAGGAGTTTATCCCCAAAACAATTTTGAATAAGTATATAAAAATGGGTGTATTGGGCCCAGCATCCTAGCCTAGTGGTTAAAATCCTCACCTTGCATGTGCTCCAGGATCCCATATATCGGTTCTATTCCCGGTGGTCCCACTTCCCATCCAGCTCCCTGCTTGTGACCTGGGAAAGCCGTCAAGAATGGCCCAAAGCCTTGGGACCCTGCATCTGTGTGGAGACCTGGAGGAAGTTCCTGGCTCCTGGCTTTGGATCCGTGCAGCACCAGCCATTGTGGTCACTTGGGTAGTGAATCATTGGATGGAAGTTCTTCCTCTCTGTCTCTCCTCCTCTCTGTATATCTGACTTTGCAATAAAAATAAATGATTTTTTAAAAAAATGGGTGTATTACAAAGTTCATCAGAACATGAATTACAGCATCAAAAGTTTGCAACTGGCATAACTGTTGTCCAATAGAAATTAGTTAAACAAATGATGATATGTCCCTTAGGGAATATCATGCAGCTTACAACATATAGTTTGCAATATGCAGTTTACAGTTTATCAACATAGAAAAAATCATTTTCCAATATTGAATTAAAAATGCAGAGCTGTACATACAGTGTAATACTTATAGATAATATATAGATAGATAGATAGATAGATAATATAGATAGTTATATAGCTATAACAATAGGCACCCATGTCTCTAAAAATAGATAGAAGGTGTTTGCCAAACTGTTACAACATTTAAGACCGGAGACTAATTCCAAATGATCTGTCTTTTTCTCTACATTCTGGGATTGTTTACAATTTTAAGAGTGAGTATGCATTAATTTTATAACCAGAATAAAATAGTAAAGTTAATTCATTTTGAAGAATGTACAACAGTTAAGAGTAGCTGGAATCCACTGCTCTGCTAAGTCAGCTGATTCATTTGAACCTGAGAAAAGAGCAATCTACCCTGTTGATTAGGTCTCCTGAAAGAAGAGCAGTCTTGAGCCCTGGCCACACAGATGGTCATTTGCATGGCATGATGAGTTTCATTGAGCTGCTTCGACCTGGCAGCCTGGATCTCATCCCAAAGTGAACCTGCCATTCAGCTGTGAAACTTGTTTCTCAAAGCCAATGTTTTGGCATGACTGGTAAAGCCACTGCCTGTGAGAACAGCATCCAACACATGCACTGCTTCAAAACTCTGCTGCTCCACTTATGATTCACCTCCTGCTAACAGCCTGGGAAAGGCAAGTGAAAATGAACCAAATATTTTGGGTCCCTGTCACCCATGTGAAAGAACCAGATGAAGCTCCTGGCTTCAACCTGGCCTAGCTCTGGCCATTGAAGCCATCTGGAGAGTAAGCCAGCATATAAAAGATCTTCCCCCCTCTCTGTTTCTCACTGTCTCTCTCATAAACTCTCTCTCTCGCTCTCTCTTTCTCTCTCTGTACAACAAGAAGCCTTATCTTCACTATTACTTCTTTTAAATACTTTAGGAAGCTATTGAAACACATACACACACAAAAGCTATTGTTATATAAGGACATTTTCATTCCAACTAATACTCTAGAATAAGGCTAGAAAAATTCAGATAGGGACAAGAAAAGAAGTAAAAATGGGCAAGAATTGGTGACAAAGCTTGGGAAAAAATATCTCCATAAACGCCAGTCTCTGGGAAGTAGAAAAGGGCAATCAATGTATTATTCTGACTCAGTAGGATATATATAGACACTCATGTCTACAGACATGAATAAGGAGGAGGTTCATTACAGGAATTAGGTCACACTGCCGATAAGTTCTGCCACCTGCCACCCAAAAGCTGGGGAACCAGGAAAGCCAGTATTTGTTCTGTGCCCAAAGGCCAAGAACTGAGACTACCCTTGTCCAGGAGCAGGAGGACATGGTGGCCCCCTCAAGAATGGGGAAATTTAGCCTTCTTAGCCTTTGTGTTCTATCTAGACCCTGGAAGGAATGGATGACATTAGCTCACGTTGGTGAGGGTGTGCTTCACTCAGGTAATGCACTCATAAGCTAATCTCTTCCAAAAACATCCTCACAGGTACACCCAAAATAATGTTTTACCATGTACATGGCATCGCTTGGCTCAGCCAAGCTGACACAAAACATTACCCACCTAAGGCCACAATCAGGAGCAGCAGCTGGGGAGCAATACCACAGCTGCAATGAACCTGTGCTAGGGCTGACCTGCAATTCCTTGGTGGGAGGCAGGCAACCGCAAAGTACCCCTTCCCCTAAGAAAGGAGATTAAATACACATGGCTGATAATCAGCAGCGGCAGCTGCTTACATGACAAAACACTATTGCAGAGCCCTAACCAGTGCGTTTCATTTCCCATATTTGTTAATCTCCCTGTGGCACATTATATTTTTCAAAGATGACTACAAAAATAGCTATCTCATTCCACGTGCTTACAATGCCACCTAGACAAGGTTCCCCACCAACAGATGGGATCAATCTCCCTTCCCCTTAATTATGGTAAATGTGTATAATTGTCTCAACTGATGAACAGATGCTGTAAGATTTAAGGGGCTGGTCGTAGAAGAAAATATGGCATCTACCTGACTCTGTTTCTGTCTCTCTCTCTCTCTAGAATTTTGACCTGGAACCCAGCCACTACATTTTAAGAAAAGCTCACTGCACATGGATGGGATGGTCATGTGAGGCTCTTCCAGCTGACTATCCCAGCAAAGACCCCAGCCAACAGCAGCCATCAGACACCACATTTCTGGTGTGGCTTTATGATGATTCTGGGCCCACACCGTGGTGATCTCCAGCTGAGACCCCCACATCATGCAATAGCAGTAACTCATTATCACTGTGCCTTGTCTGAATGCCCGATCTACAAACCCTCTGAGAGATCATGTTAACAAATATCACTGCTTTGGGCAATAACTAATACAATATCGCACCCCTTATCTCTACTCAGGTTAGATTGCCAAAAGAGCTATGAACTATTTTTCACAGTTAGTATAAGTCATTTTTCAAGAATCATCTGTATGATGATAGCTTAAAGATACTAGAGTTGAAGTCCAAAGGTCCAAGCATTTAGTTATCAGAAGACAAAGCTCTGGTCCCTGTGCAATGGCTCGATTGACTAATCTTCCCCCTTCAAGTGCCAGCATACCATCTGGGTGCCAATTCGTGTCCCAGCTGCCCTACTTCCCATCTAGCTCCTTGCTTGTGGCCTAGGAAAGCAGTGTCAGTGGAAGATGGCCCAGAGCCTTGGCACCCTACACCCATGTGGAAGATCTGGAAGAGGCTCTTAGCTCCTGGCTTCAAATTGCCTCATCTCCGACTGTTGTGGCCACCTGGAGAGTGAATCAGTGGATGGAAGTTCTTTCTCTTGTCTCATTCTCTCTGTAAATCTGCCTTTCCAAAAAAAAAAAAATAATAAAAATAAAGCTTAAAGAAAAAACCAAAAAGACAATGCCCTGAGAAACTTAAAAGAATAATATTTATGGGCTACAGAGTAAGTCTGGAAAACAATGCATGAGTTTGTAATGCTGAGAAAAGACTGAAAAACAAACATACCTTCTCCCCCCACCATGCCCAGAGGGAAAAAAAAACTGTTAGAATGGGAGGACTGAAGGGATCTAGAATCCCAGACAAGCGGTTTCTTACAGGAACACAGGCAGCATAGACTAGAGGAACGTATGGGTAACAGTCACTGGTGAGGCAAATCAGAAATCTATGTCATCAGTTGATGACCCGAGACCTTCACCAAGCCGCAAGTTCCAGGGGATAATTAAGATCAACCTGCGGTAGAAGTGAGACTATTATGTGAACGCCATACACCTGCAACTGATTCCATTCCGTGATCTGCTATCACCAGTAGGATGCCTAAAACACCATTTAAGATTTCCAAAAAGCAAGCACCATCACGTACATGTTTGTGTTGCGGCTTAAAAATTTCAACTTTTTTTAACCATTTGGATAATCACCTTCCTTACTAACATGCAACCCCCAAGAGGGGAGGGAGATGTGTGCCGCAGAAGACACAATCAATGCTTATGTAAATACAGTAAACAAATGCATGAAGAATCAATGCTGAAGAACTTTGGAAATCAGAAAATGTGAATGATTCTAGTTCATCCTTCAACAAGTCAGGTCACTTAAAGAGCCTCCATAACCCTCATTGGGCCTGAGAATCCCTTAGCTGTAAAATTAGATCATTTCTAATCACTCCTCAATTCCCACAATCTACTGAACCATCAGCTACTGAAGTACAGGGATCAAGACCCACTCATTTTCATGGCCCCCGAATCTAGCATTGTACCTGGTAAACAATAGGCACTCAATAAGTATCTGCTGAGTGAAATAAACATTTTCTATGTTTCAAGCCTTAACAAGGACAAAATGTAATTTGGTAGCCTTCTCAAGTACATTAGTGTTAAATGAAAACTAAAGAGAAATAAAACGAGAATGTCAGTGTCATTTTCACGCTACAGCAACATTCCCTAACTGGCCAGCATTTATGGAGCAAGGGTTTTATTGCCTGGGAGTCCAACGTGGGGATTTGCCCTGACTTTCCCCCTTGTTATTCTGACAGCCAGTTTGAGCCATCTTTTGGTGGGCAGCTGTTGCCCGCGGTGCATTTTTTTTTTTTTATCAAAACTACATACGTCCTGTCATCTTTTATAATCTTAGAACTTGAAGATTGTCCTTTACTTAAGTTTTCCCAGCTGAAATTAGGTTTGAATAATAATCAGGATTGTGGATCTTCTGAAGCAAAAGACTTTATGAGAAAATGCTATCTTATGATTCTTCCAGGCATACAGTTTCAAAGTTGAAAGATTTTTCCATCCCAGGATTTTATCTTATTAATATTCTCCTTTGCAATTCAAGTACCAGAAGCTGGAAACAGCTCTGATTGTCCTGCAGCAATGGTACTAAAGGCTCCTTGTAACGCAGAGCCAGAATTGCACCATAATTTAGTGAAATTGAACAGTGCTCTGTGACTACTAATTTTCCATTGAGATCATTCTGACTCTAACCAAGAAAAGGAAAGGTAAAATCTTGATAGAAAAAAAAAATCTTTTCTCTAATTATCCTGGAGATGTCACGTGAGTTAGAGTAAACCTACTATTTAACCTTTGTCCTAATTTTGACCACAAGTGCTGATCAAAATCATTGTGAGCTGCATGTTGAAGCTGTTTCTCTTTTAATCTTCTATTTGGTAAACCCAGTTATAATTGTATCGTGAGGATGCATTCTGCTCTAGGAGGCTGCTGTATCAGCATGTTCATTTTTAACCTTTATTTTCAATTATCTGCAATTTGGGATTTCGTCTCCAAAGTCAATTTAGAAAAGTTCTTCACTTTTAATAAGAGAAGCTAATTTTCCCATTCTGTGGCTGCCAAAGAAACTCATTTAAAAATATAAATATAAGCATGTTATTCCTGAGTTTTGAAATATGCTTTTCAAACTTCCCTAACATGTTTATCATTGATGCATTCCATTATTTTTCCATTATTCTATTCATTTCAATGTGCTTTACAACAAGAACTGGATTCTGAGTCTACAGATCTTCCTGATAAAATGTGTGTGTTTGTTTTCCATAGCCATGGAGGGTCATAATTGTGTATCTTCTCTAAAGAAAGCACCCACCAGCACCAATAAAGAAAACATACTTTTTTGCCTCCCAACATTATTAATTCATGTCATTTTAAACTGGTGTTCTAAGGGAAAGTCATGCCTGTTGTGCAAGTCTGACCCATGGAGCTGTGACGTTGGGATGGAACAGATTTCCATCAATGGTTGGCATGGGATTTGAGCAAAATCCTCCCCCATCAGGTCCTCCCCACTAACGAAATGAAATCCATATGCTACTTAATTCATTTGGCTTAATGAGTTCTCTTTTGAAATGCAAACACATTTACTGAAGGTCATAATACATTGTCACATCATGGCATATGAATGCATAGGGATTTAAGAGTTTCATTAATGAGTTAGTTACCAAAGGCTCAGGCTGTGAGTAATGAAACATAAGATAGGTATCAAAATGAAGAATTATGTCTTTCAGCAACCCTCTCCCACAGTGTTATAAACACCACTGTGGGCGTTTGGTAATGACTAGTACCTGTGTTCCCTAGAGAACAGGGTCTGGGGTAGAGCAAAGAGGCCAAAGCTTTAAGAAGTTGCACTCCACACAACAGAGAGGAAAGAGAATGAAGAAGGGAGCAGGATAGGCATAAATAGAGTGATGTGTTACCTACTAGCAACAACTTCCCAGGAACTACGGTCAGTTGCTCAACATCATGACGCTATGCAGTATGGAATGACTGCATTTCAGAGCCATCTGTGGTGGCCAGAAGGGGATTGATTTCTTACCTAAGGCCCTCCAGCCCCTGTTTACCATCAGCCAAAGGCCACCCTACCAAGTGTCAATTCCTGATCCACCTCTGAGTTGTGCTATCTCTTCCTTCCTTGAGGAGGCTATAATTCCTGCCAGAAGGGTGGGGAAGCCATAGCTCCCCTTTTTGAGTTCATTCGAGTCAGATCCAAGCCAAAGGAGGCTTAGGATTCCTCTTTCAGCAGCTATGATGCAGACCACGCTGATGTCTAAATGTGCTGGAGGATTCAGGCTATGACGCAAAGAGCCAGTTTCTCCAGGGAGCAGCCATCCAGCACTTGGTGAGCAGGCAAAGCTGAGCAAACATGGAAAAGCCCACCAAATGATCTGCTCCTTAATTTTTTCTGTGTCTGTTTTTTCAAATAGATAACATGTTTCTTGATGGAAGGGGTACAATCCCTTCATTCATCTCTATATCCCCAGAAACTAAGGGAATAGCATGGCATATCCAGACAGAGCTGAGCCTTACTAAGATACATTCACGTAAATGCTCCATAATAAAGCTTCAGTTGTAATTGTCATTATAGTGGGAATGTTAGAAAGACAATCTTCGGAATCTAACAGGCCTACCGATATATTTGTTACCTTCCTTGACTCACTTTTCTTGATAATAAGGAAAACAATATCTGTTACATTGCATTATCTGAAAGTATGCTATGTCATGCTATGTGAACTTGGCTAAGCTGAGCTTGTGTTTCTCATGATTCAAGTGTGAGACTGGCTAAAAGGGGAACTCATGTGAAACTTGGAAAGTGGAAAGGAAACAATGGTGACAGGAAGAATGGAAGATCCTTTGCAATTGGATAGTGATAAAGAAAGAGAGTGGGACCTGGTGAGTCCCTGCTGGTACTGACTTTCCACTGCTCCATGCCTAGCTTGCCTACCTGACTGCTGGCTCTATTGATCCACATCAACCAGAAAATACCCCCAGAGGCTGGGCTGCAAACCCAAAGAGGCAACAACTTCCCAAGGGCCTCTTCTCGAGCTTCCCCTTCGGCTATCCATCTTTGTCACCTGAATGTGCTCATCTTTTCTGATGGCTCTACAAGCTCCAATTGGTCCACTTCAGCTAATGCTCCAGAGAACTGGAAACTGATGCCCGAGATCCTCAACCTCCTTCCAGACTTTCACCTCCCCAGGGGAATGAATGCCTTTGCTGATTTCTGTGATTTAAATGCACCCATGTGTCATGCTGCAGACATAAAGTCATTGAAGGTGAAGTTGGGAAGAGCAGCACACGGAACTCTTAGGGGTCTGCTGGAGAGCACCAAAGGTTAACCTCTGGGTCCAAATGCCTCATAGTGACTCTGCTTACCACACTGAATGCTGACTCACAAAGGGAGACCAGGAGCAGCAGGTCCCAGGCACAAGCCAGGGCCTGGCACAGTCTATGCTTGAGAAACTGAAGTTACCATACTGCAAAAACCAGTCCTCATGTTGAATTTGCAAAAATATTGCAAAAGGCCAATATTTATTGGCCACTGGCATTGCAAACAAGGGAGTGTCCTGAAATGGGACTTTCCAACAAATGCAAGGACAATTTTTTTTTGTATAGATTAACATAGGCTGTTGTTCTCTTTGCAAATTAAGTAAACAAATTCCATTTTCTACAAAACAAATATGGATTAAATCAGTAATAGAATCTTTTGTACATGTGCCAGTGGAAGGTGACATTCCATGAGTGTTAAGGAGTGATTTTGTTGTTAACATTAATATCTTAGGGGAAAAAATATGGTTACTGAATTTGTCCCTAAGATTCTAGCTATTTTCCAATAAACCTAATGACAGACAAATCCTGTGTAAATTTAAATGTAAGCACTGCCCTTCTCCAGTCTTCTGCCTATGCTCTTTTTGGCTCTGTCACCATGGTCACAGAATGTAAATACCCTTATCTCATTAGAGAGGTACTCCCAAAATTCAAAGCATTTGCTACATAGGATTTATTTTCCCACTGGATTATCTAATAGCACCATGACTTAATAACACCATGATTTGCAATCCCTTTTAAAATATTTTTTTATTTTATTCTATTACTTTGAAAGGTAGAGAGAAAGCGTGAGAAACACAGAGAACGCACCCACTCTCTAAATATCCACAATAGATAAGATTGGGTCAAAGTGAAACCAGAAGCCCAGAACTCAAGCCATGTCTCCCATGTGGGTGGCAGGGACCCAGGTGCTTGAACCATCACTGATCGGTTCCAGGCTGTGCATCAGCAGGAAGCTGTATCAGCAAAGGAGCTGGGACTGGAGCCCAGGCACTCGAGGTTGGATATGGATGTCTCATCAAGGTCGTAAGTGCTGGGCCAAACATCCACTCCAGCTGACTTCAATTTTAACCAAGGGCTTTAAGTTTATAATTTGTTTTCCCACCTAAACATGACTAAACCAATGCTTACTTCAAGATTTATTGTATATGGATCATTATATCATGAAGTTAAGCCTTAACCTACTCCATGAAAAAATATCCTTTCTTCCTCAACTCAGATTGGTGAAACTTTTCTTTAAATGATTTGATTTTTATTGGAAACTCAGATAAACAGAGGAGGAAAGACAGAGAAGATCTTTCATCTAATGATTCACTCCCCAAGTGGCTGCAAGCAGCTGGAACTAGCTGATCTAAAGCCAGGAGCCAGGAGCTTCTTTAGGTTCTCCCACACAGGTGCAGGGTTCCAAGGTTTTGGGCCATCCTTGACTGCTTTCCCAAGCCACAAGCAGGGAGCTGGATGAGAACTGGTGCCCATACGGGACATTGATGCATGCACGGTGAGGACTTTAGCTGCTAGGCTACTGTGCCAGCCCCAGACTGGTGAAACATTTTGCCAATTGATGCTAAGAGAAATGTCTCTCCACAGATAACTGTGCACTTTAATTTTTCTTTGCCCTGAAGCTATATTATTTGCTTTACAAAACTTTACATCTGACACCACTGTATTCAGAAAGCACATTTTTTATATCAGGACTTTCATTCAAATGTCAGAGAAATTTCAGTTTTTCAGTCACCCATTGTTCAAAACTTACCTTTAAGTCATCAAGCTTATTTCTGGGAAGATTTGGTTTTCTCTTAAGTGTATTCTCTTTACCAGTGGCAGGTGCCTCAAATAGTAACTCATACGTGATTTTTCTTATCCTTTTCTTTTAAAATCTATGTATTTGAAAACCGGTTAGAGGGATAGACAGATTTTCCATCTGCTGGTTCAGTTCACAGATGGCTGCAATGCCAAGGGCTGAGCAAGGCCAAAGCTGGGAGTCCGAAGTTTCTTCTGAGTTTCCCAAGTTGGTGGTAGGGACCCAAGCACTTGGGCCATCTTCTGCTTTCTTTCCTAGGTCATTGGCAGAGCTGCATTGGATGTGGTTCAGCTGGGACTCAAACTAGCACCTACAAGGGATGTGGGTATCACAGGTGTTGATTTTAATGCTGTGCCACAACACCAGCCTTTGAGATGACTTTTCTTAGTTCTGATCTCTCGGTGTCTTTGAACCACGTTAGCAATGGGAAGGATTTTGTAAATTCTGACTTGTTGGTGGGCATGGGGAGATGCAGAGATAGAAAACATCTTGGTTCATTATAACCTGAACAAAATGCTTCTTATTGTACAGAACTCACTACAGCTGTGTTATTTCTTGAGAAAGAGGAAGTCATTCCCAGCAAAAAGAAGTAACACGTGCATGGTGCTGAAAAGAAATATTCTGCAATTCAGTGTCAGAAAATATGGCAATGATACTGCAGCAGTAGATATCACAATGCCACAAAACATCATGTCATTTTCTGCTCCTGACCGGGGATCTATAGGGCCTCCATCATTATCCATAGATTAAATTCAGGTTTTCCACAGTGGCAGGAAAGCAAGCAACAAACTATGGTACCTCTTCTTTCTTCGTATTCTTCAGGACAAGGACATTGAAATGCCTGCCTTATACCACACTGCCCATGTCAATCTTATGTATCAAGCTACAGCTTTGGAGTTTATCCAGTAGCAAATGGGAATCCAAAGAATGCCTTTTAGCATGGAAATGTAAAATTTTGAATTTGGCACCTTGACCCGAGTTAAGGACTGATTTGGGGCCCTAAGACCAGAATCAGACCAGAAGTGGCAGAGGCAGCAGCCAAGTACGGAGAAGCTTTCTTCTTGATAGGACTTATTGGGAAACTCCATTCTCCCTTCAAGTTTGGTGCCTGAGAACTCCAAGATGACTCTTTGGGTCTCACTTGGAATATGGATGGATTTCCACTTCAAGTGGACACTGGAGAGGGGGGCAATGGGTGGGGAAGGAGCTCAGCTGTTCACATACTGTGTTTGAGATGCTTAGACTGACCACAAGCCAACAAGCCAACAATCCAACACTATGGTTCCTTGGCCCCTTCTTTACTCCCTTTCTGACTCTAAGAACCCACTAGGATCTGCCCGTCATCTCTATATCCTCATTGCTGTACTCACACTTTGCACCCTTCCCATTTTCCCTTCCTGAGGGATATTGCTGACATTCAGGGCTCTGAATTGCATGTACTTCTTCAGTTCTGATTTCTCTCCTGAGATTCAGATCCTTAAATCAGGCTGCTCACAAAGCATCTTTATCAAATTTCTCTCAAGCACCTCAGCCCCACACAACCAAATTTAGTGCAACATCCACATCCCCATACAGCTGCGCCTGGTTTTCTGTCCAAAATCTCTCCTATGGTGGTGATCCACATGCTCCTAAGCTGGGTTGTCATCCTAGCCAAGCCTTCCCATCATGCCCCACATTTAACGGAACAACAAATCTTGCTGATTCTTATTGTTGCTCCTCTCCGTGCTTCTCTTTCCTCTTCTGTGTAGTCACTCTTATATTTCCTGGATTTGTCCAACCACTTCCTTCCTAGTTGAACTCTTGGTTTCTCTTCTGTTCCCCTTCCGCAAAGGTCTTCTGCTAAGTTGCCTGAAGCTTTTCTAAAACGAAATTCGATCACTAGCACAAATCAGATACCCCAGAGGATAATCCACAAACTTCTAGGTCTTTCAGGTTTGGGTTTCACCCTCTCTCCAGCTTCATTCATAACCCCAACACTGCTGCTTGCTGTGCTAGACTCCCTAGGATTTTAGTGCTCTGCCCTCCACCCTGACTGTCCACTCAGGACTTACTGCTCACTTTTCATGGAAGAGACCTTCCCTGATGTCTCAAATCTAATCTTGGTGCTTTCTTTGTGGCCTTTTAGGCATTTATCTATAGCAATATTCCTCATTGGTAGACTTGTTTATTCATTTTACCCTCCTCAGGACTACAGGCTATAAGGTTTGTCCAGAGTAAGGCCTATGTTCTTCTCCCCATCATTTGGAATTGTGCTTGGAATGCAGTGATTATTCAACAAACATCAGTTGGGTCAATGAATAATACATATTGGGGATACAAAGAAGGAATCACTCTTACTCTTTTCTTTAGACCAATCTGTGATTTCTCATTCTTTCCTTTTAATGCAACACTGTTCTTCAGTTTCCTGACAGCTAATGCATAAAGAGAAACAGCAAAGGAGAGGGTGTTCATTGTCTGAAGAAAGCAAACTTTTACTTCTTCAATCAAGAAGAACTTTTTCTGGAAGCAAAGTTTGAGAGGAATTCATGACTTGAGTTCTTGCACAGGAACATTGAACAATATAATGGAGGGCTTCTTCGAGCAGTTTTTACAGAAGCTACAGAAATATTCTTCACTGTTTCTAGGATTAATGCTTTAAAAAAGATAACGACCTACCGCTAAAATATGATTCACCAAAGAGTTTGCACTGAGAAAGGCTAAGGTAATGAGAACCGCATTTAGAGCTTTCTGGTGATCAAGGATACAGCAACTGCATATCCATAAACTCTACTTCTCAGCCATCCATTATCTCAGTCAGGCCTTGACAGGAGCTAAGTGACAGAGCAAAATTGGATTCTCTGATGAGAGCCTAGAAAACTCCCCCTCGTTCAAGGGTAGCTATTTGTAGCATTGCAAATTCTTGCCAGGCTGAGAGGAGAATTTGGCACAGTGAATAGAAATATAGAAAATAAATGTTAAGAGATGTAAGAGTGAAAGTTTTGGATTCATTGTCCCTCTATGGCATTTGGTTTTATTGTACTACACAGAGACACTCAAAAAGTTAGCAGTATGAAGTCAGTCCCTAAGCACACCTCGTCATGAGAAAAGACATGAGAAAATGTGTCTTTCCACAGTGTTGTGTCAACTAGCACTGTCCTTTATCCCTCTAGCCTCACCTACAGACACAAACACGAGCTCATCACGAATCAAACCTCTAGAATTGGGAATTGGAGAGTGAACTGTCAACAGAGGTGTAAGACATCTAAAGAGTTAATAATCCTTCAGAACACTAAACACAACAGGAGATTTCATTTTAGTCACTGCCCTGCTTGGGAGTAAGAGGCAGAACTGAAGATAACAGCTCAAATCAGACAGGCAGCAGGCTGAGCAAAGCAGCTGCAGACTTGCTCAGCTCTGCTCCCATCATTACTCTAACAAAAACATCCGAGTGTGGCAAAGTCAAAATTCAGTGATGAGAACCATCATTAAAGGAGTTCTCCGAGTCAAAACTTTGCAATGATGAAAAAAGCAATAAAAGTCATACTGTTGCAATAATTATTTGCACATCTAACCAAATATTAAGATGCCTGATATAAAGAAAATGAAATAATTCTAATTTCTGAGACCGAGCTGACAGAGAAGTATCAGCAAACCTTTTTCTACAGCAAAGTCAATGTTTTGTTTCAGTATATTGATTGAAATATAATCCAAACATATTGACTTATATATAATTAACAAAAGAGTTTAATTAATCTGCTGATTGAAAATGTCATCAATCTTATTCAAGTGAATTTTAATTCCAAGATGATATCATTACGAGTATTATACTCAAGTAATTTCGTTTAATTAATCATAAAACTTGTTCTCACATATGGCTTTAGCCTCAATAAATCATAAAATAGCTGACAAATTTTCTTTCCAGGAGAAAATTAAAGATATCAATTTGGAGCACTTTATTTTATTTTATTGCTGGATGTGTTCTAAATGAAAATTAAATGTTTCAAAAGACATCTTCTTTTTGCTCTCTGCTTACATAGCCATATAGGATGACAAGTCTTTTATAAGTATTTCTATATCCATGAATAAAATTCTCTCAATTATATTGAAAAAAAACCCACAAAGGTTGTTTTCTCAGGCTTGAGAAATATCTGAATTTGTTTTTTTTTCTGAAAACTTGGCAGGAAAACAAGGACCAACTACTGGATAATCATTCAAATGACAAGTCTTCATTAGGTTGAATTACTGAAATGAAACTTTTCAGTAATTGTCATTCCTCTCTCATCCTATATAGCTAACCAAAATGAGCAAAATACACTTTGGGCTCAGAAGGCAGATCCCCCAAAGCCAATTAATGCTCCCAAGCTGGCAAGAAACTAATTAGCAATTATTTCTGCCCAGTGATGCCCAGGCATCCTGGTTTGCTAAAAATGTCTCCTTTCCTAGGTATTTTATTTCCTAAACCATCAGAGTATACTCGTTGAATAGTGATAGTTCTTTCAGGGTATGTTATATACTATGTATCATGAATATACCAAACATCTGCTTTCCTCACCTCTGAGAAAGATAAATTGTGTGCAGATAAGGAAAATGAAAACAGATACAAGCTTAGGATGGAGATTTGAGGGCAGGAGGTAGGATTTATTGGTGGCTGTGATTAAGAAGACATCACAGTGGAAACTCTCTGAAGTGCAGAACCTGCCACTTATGTTTAGGGGACCATGACTAGGAAAGTGTTTGGCCAAAAAGATATCTAGATGAGCCACTTCTCAGTTACTATGTCCTCAAACCCACTCATGTTAAACATGGTAAAGATTCACTTCTTGGAGATGCAGGTCTTCTGGCAGTCAGGGAGCTTGAACTTGGACATGCTCAGGATTCCAAACAAAGGGTCCTTATTCTGCAACTTCATTCAGTGTAGCGGCTTGGCTAATGAAAATCCTGATAATGGTGCCCTGGGGCTTCCCAAAGATACCCCAAATACCTGTGTGGAGTCTGCACTGCAAACAGCATCAGGTCAAACGCAAGAACATCATTAGAAAGAGTGTCCTCTGAGGTTCCTTAGGGCAAGCCTCACAAGCGGCAGGCTGTGCACGCTACCATTGGCAGCTAGTGGGAAAAGGAGGTGGGGTGGGGAGGGAGAGTTGATCAGCTCTCCTAAATTATAACTGAATAGTCCAAAAAGGTGAAAATCAGTACGGAGACCCAAGTGTCAACGGTTTAGAAAGAGATGTGGGGAAGCAATGGGCAGAGCCTGGGACAGACTCATTCTTTGCCTGCTTCCTGCTTCCCACCAGATTGATGCAACGTGCAGTTTATGCAGCAAGACCTAATGAAACCAAACCTCACTTTCCAGGAACCTCAAAGTCACTGTCTGACCTTACTGGCTTTAGCAAGCAAAAATTCAGAGAGCCTCAGTGGCCTGAGAAAAGGCAAGTCTGAAGAAAGATATTTTCAGGACTGCTTACATAACTGATTCCCTCTAAGCACAGTTTTCCTAAAATAAATAAGTCCAGGGTTTATTTTCCTTCCAAAGGAAAAAATTAAAATATGAGATGATGTAAAACACCCATTTCATTCGTAGACTATAAACTCCTACTCTTCAAGCTTAACCATGAAAACTCTAAGAGATTCACTGGTGAAAAGTGGTTGTTATGGACAGCACATTTTTAGTCATAATGGTCACATGATTTTTACATATATTGAATTACATTCAGTATTTATTGAGCACTCTTTAGATCCAAGATAATATGCTGTGTGTTATAGGGAAGTCAGATATAAAGAGGCCCCAGCTTTCCAAAAACTTAGTATTTAGAAGAATAAACTTAAGACAAATGGACACATCAGCAAAATAATGTAGAGGCCATAAAAAGCTACAAACAAAATAGGATAAAATATCAAGAAAAAGATATGATGCTCAGTATCACTGGAATAATTGATTAAAAAATAATGCCGTTCACTCCATCGATGGGCTAATTCCTAGGCTAACACCAGCATAAAGAGTGAACACAAAAGGCAAAAGAGAAAAGAGAAAAATAGTGATGAACTTGGTTGAATGGAAAATACAAGGATTATTCAAAAGATTTGCGGAAAATTAAATCTTAAGTTTATTTTAATAGAAATACACAGTTGTTTTTGCAAAGTATATCTCCTGATGAAACTGAAGACTGTATGAATGGACTTCAAATTTTAAACCAGATAAATATCTTAATTTCATTTCCATGAAATTTTTGACACACTGCATTTTTTTACCCTTTCAACGGCTTATGTAATTTTTCCCACTAATACATGAAAAATGTCAGATTATATTTTTATAAGCAGCAAGTAAAAACATGTTGCCCCCTGTTTTAGTTAGGTGGAAAATGGAAAGGTTTTAGTATTTTTATGCTTAATGTTCATTTACATCCTGTCATCTGTCTTCTGTATTTCCCATTTTTTTTTCCTATTTTTGATGTCTTGTTCTTGTTCATTTGCAGGGATTTTAGAACCTACTCTGGACATTGATCCTTTGTTGTGTACATAGGAAATACCTCCTCCTAGTCCATAGTTCGTTTGTAAATCCTGCTTATGGAGTATTCCGCCTTGACGCAGTCAATCTATCACCCTTAATAGATTGTTCTTTTTCATCTTTTAAGGAATTTCTTTCATATCAGTTTGTTTTTTCTCTTTTTCAATGGATTCCCTTGGTAGATTTAGTTTCATTATCCATATTGTTGCCTGGAATTTGTTTGAGTATGATGTAAAAAAAAATCTAATTTTCAGTGGCAGATTAACCCACCACTTGGGATATTTGCATCCCATATTGAAGTACCTGGGACCAAGTCCACCCTTCTTCCAATTCAGCTTCCTCCAACATACCTAGGAGGCAGAATGGCTCACGTAGTTGGGTCTCTGTCACTCACAGAATACCCAGATAGAGTTCTGGCCTGATTTCAGCCTGGTCCAGCCTTGGATATTTGCACGCATTTGGGGAGTGAAACAGCAGGTGGAAGCCCTATCTATCCATCTACCTAACTCTGTCTTTCACTCTCTCCCTTCCTCTGTCCTGTTTTTCTTTCTTTCTTTCTCTATTTCCCTCTATCACTCTTTCAAATAAGTAAATGAGACAAAATATTTTACATTTTTTCCTGAAGAAAGTAATTTGACTCAACACCATGTATTTCATATATTTTTCTCACTTTAATAATGAACCAACTTCCATACCTAAAACCATTTCTGGAATCTCCATGCTTTCCCACTGATTTACTTAAAAACTCCTTTACTAACCACATGTTGTTTTTAACATAACAATTTTCAAAGATATATGAAAGCATGGAAAAATCTTGTTCTTCCTTGAAATTTTCTTAGCTTATTATGCATCATTTTGTACCCATATGAATTTTTAAATCACTTTGCAGGCCCAACACAGTAGCCTAGCAGCATGCACCAGAATTCCAGAATTCCATTTGGGCACCAGTTCTAATCACAGTGGCCCCACTGCCCATCCAGCTCCCTGCTTGTGACCTGGGAAAGCAGTCAAGGATGGCCCAAAGCCTTGGGACCCTGTGCCTGCATGGGAGACCCGGCTCCTGGCTTCAGATCGGCTCAGCTCCGGCCATTGCGGTCACTTCGGAAGTGAATTCTCATATGGAAGATCTTCCTCTCTGTCTCTCCTCCTCTCTGTATACCTGACTTTCCAATAAAAAATAAATAAATCTTAAAAAAATTAATCTCTTTGCAACATATCAAGAACATTCTATTAAGAGGCAAAGACTTAGCACATGGTGTTTACATCTGTCTCCTTCCTAGCGAAGTGTGATTCTCCCCCAATTGCAGACCATCTCATGCAACCAAAACTTGATATTCACTGAATATACCTCTTATTCTTTTTTGCTGATACATACTCTCCCACCTTTGTATGCTGGGCACAATCTTGTTTACACTTGATACCTTTTTTCTGTTTCAACACAAAAGTGCTTGAGCTAATGTTTTCCCCCTTTGATATTAGCTTACCTCCTCTAAGACATCTGCAGTGGAGGGAAGAGGTCACTCCGCATCTGCCTCTCCTCACTTCCTGCTCAGTGGCTGGTGCAGAACCCGGCTCATGGTGAGGCACGCATGAAATGATGGATGAACACACTGTGGGGAAATAAAACAAGACCGTGGGGATTGCTGAATAGCAGCAGTGGAGACCCAGTATACTACGTTTCCCAGCCATGGGATTTATCTCAACAAAACTATTTTGTAAAACAACGCTTGTCACCTGGAGACCAGAAAGGAGGAAAAATAAATAAAAGTACGAGGGACAAGTGCTTAGAGATGGAGTAAAGAAACAGAAGTTGGCATCTCTCTAGAGCAATATCAAGCTTGTGACTAAGGGGTTCCTGATAGCAGATGAGCCACAACTGGAGTGGAGTGGTAAGAGGTGAATGAGTGGAGTGGACATACGATAGGAAATGGGGTTGAATCCAAAATCTTCCAGGGCATCTTTTTCCAAATGAAGTTGTAAAGGAAGGAATTGACTCTTCCCTGGTCAGATATCTGAGAAATACTCATGAAAAATTATTGAAAGTGATACTCTCAGAGACTTGACAAAATGTTTTTATGAGTTTTCAAAAGTAAGATGCAATATCACATTTTGCCCAATGCATTAGACATAATGTCTTAGTTACCCATGGCTGCACTTAAAAAAAAATGAACAGAGAGTTTAAATAACAGAAATCCATTGTCCTGCAGTTTGAGAGGAAAGGTCTCCAACAGTGGTCAGCATAATTGGATACTTGCAAAAGCTGGGAGGAATAATCTGCTCCAGGTGTCTGCCCTGGATTCTGGTGGTTTGCTGGCTGTCGCGACTGCCCCTTGGCTTGTACAATCATCCTGACCTCTGCTTCCAGGTCCAGGAAATTCATTGCCTTCTCCTAGGGAGAGTTTCTCCCTGGGTGGCATGTTTCCCTAAACCAGAGACTGTCACAATCTGCTTTTCCACAAGAACACCAGTCATGTTGCACTAGGGCCCCATGTTACTCTTGTATGACTACCCAATATGACCTCATCCTAACTTGATCAATTACATCTACAACTATCTTACTTCCAAATATAATCTAAATATAATTTTAAAAAACAGATTTATTAACTTTTTTTATTGGGAAGTCAGATATACAGAGAGGAGGAGGAGACAGAGGGATATCCTCCATCTGCTAATTTACTCCCCAAGGAGCCGCAATGCCCAGACTTGAGCTGATCCCAAGCCAGGAACCAGGGGCTTCTCCCAGGTCTCCCACATGGGTGTAGGGTCCCTAGGGTTTGTGGCTTTCCCAGGCCACAAGTAGGAAGCTGGATGGAAAGTGGGGCCGCCGGGATTAGAACTGGTGCCCATATGGGATCCTGGCGCATGCAAGATGAGGACTTTAGCTGCTAGGCTACCACAACAGGCCCCAAATAAAATTTTTGAGGCATGGAGAATAAATCTTCAACCTAAAATCTGGGCGAGACACAACTCAATTTACAGGACAGAGTAGTGCCATTTGTATATAATGTATGTCACAACTGGTGTCCCCATGAACTTGGTTTAGGAAGAATGGAATGTATATCATTAGGTCCTGCCACTGGAGGACATTCTCAGAAGTGCACAGGAAATCCAGAAAAGGGGGTATTACTTGGGCAATGAATCTGAGCATTTAAGATGCCTGCCCAGGTGTCTACATTATAATTGAAGCCAACATCTTACTACAGAGCCACTCCCTTCTCCAAGTCAACATGCTGCTTCACAAAAGAGTATTAACTTCACTAAAACAAAATCCTTCTGTGGGAGGAATGGGGCTATCTTGCCACCCCTCACCAATGTCTAATGCATACTGAAAAGTGGATGAGATTTGAAACACCAGCCACAGCAGTAAAGCTTTCTTCTCATCATTGAAATAAATCTGTTTAACACATATGAAACACCCCTGGTTAAATGTTTACCTTTTGAACCCTATGAAGGAAATGGTTTCCTGAAGCTTTGGCTAATCTTTTAGCAAACTGTCAAACTAAAAACTTGGGTGCTTCTTGATGAGGATTTTAACTGCACTATTGATTATAGTGCAGCCAGAAACCATTTTCAGCCTTATCTTCATATGATGTAATTGACATTGAGAGGTATTTTAATTGAAACGTTAGACTTCTTTAGTGGAACTACCCTTTGTTTCTAGCAAGGCAATCTAGCTTTTATGCTTTTAATCGCCATCTGTTGTTCAATAAATGTCAAATTGTTCCTAATGGTCTCTCTAAGCATAGGGTTGGCTTTTTTTTTTTTTTTAATTTGCTTTTGTACTCAGTGTTCGTTATGGGCAAATGAGTCCTTGCCATAAAACAGCACCATTTCTCATGATGCTTCAGTCCCGCTAGAAGGAAAAAGTGGTTAGAAATAAAGAGACAAGAGAAATGCTTCTCTCTCTCTCTCTCTCTCTCTCTCTTTTTTTGTAATTCTTCTTGGGAGTAGAGATTTAGAAAGTCTATAAAAATGTTTCCTCTCAGTAGTGCCAGTGATTTTTGTTCTTTCCAAAGTATAAAAGGAACAAAGACCTCCAAAAACATTGAAGAGTTCAAAATAATAGAGGATAATATATAAAAGAAGGCAGCTAGGAGGAAAAATCACTAGAGACAGTCAAGTTCAAGAGGTACCAAGGAAAACTTGATTTCAAAAGTCAAGATACAACTTATCTTGTGTCGTGTGGGAATAAAGCAGAATCAACACAAAGAACCCTATTACCCAAGACCCCTGTGAACTCTGGACTGACCTCCCCATTCTCCAGAGGCGGAAGAAGGAGGTACTGATGTCCAAGTATGTTGTGGCAATGGAAGGGAATGGGAATACGCTCCCTGGGGAGATGCAGAAAAGACTGCAAGAGACACGAGGGACTTTTGTTCTTCCTCGTTAGTTTTCTGACACTGAATGTCCACCATGAAATGTCATCTTCCTCCAACTTTAAGTAACCATGGGACACCTGCTCTTTAGAGTCCTGAAGAGCCCTCCGTGGGTTCTGGAGGCTTTTGGAAAGAAGGAAGGGATCATTAATTGAGACTGGCATGTATCGAGTCACAATGAGCTTTCCAACCAATAAATATACTTGATTGCTTGGATCAGTATTTAAAATATTTTCCGACAACTGGGAAGCACATTCTAAAAGATAATTAGAATTGGTTGAAATACAGGGCTATAAATGGGGGACTGGTGCAATTTTACAAGAAACAGATCATAACTCAACATTCTAATGACTTGTTCTTCGGAGAAGGTCAGCAAAGCTATTATCAAGGGGAGTTGGGCATGCAGAGTTCTCTATTCCAGGCTGTGACTGAACTTTGAACAAAACACCTCCGTTGGGATCCTGACTCTAATTAGTGGGACCGTCTGCCTTTCCTCAGGAACAAATGCTGAGAGGGGCCAAATAGGCAGTTGGGCTTCTGACTGCCCTTCCGCACTTCTCCAGTTCTCTTCCCCCAAAGGGACAAGAATAAAGATGCTGACAAATTCGTTTTTTCAGCTATGATGACTCAAAATACAGTGAGTTAATACAAAGATGAATGCCCCACAGAGTCTGGTAGAATTTTCCACATTAAAAAAGGAGAGATGAGGCTGTGGCAATCCCTCCATCAACCTGTCCTCCACCCTGAGGCACTGGTCAACATACCCAGATAGACTGTGGCCACAACAGAATTAAAGGGGCATTCTTTCCCCAGTACTCCCAATTTGAAAATATACACGGGAAAATGTAAAAACAAATCCACTTTCTCATGTTAACCTTGTGTTATTTGTGCACAGCTGCTCTCTTGGTATGAGGTTTAGACTAAGCTCAGAGAACGTATGTTGTTTCCTCATTGCACGCCCTTTAGTCTCAAAGTAGTATCTGGAATCTCATTAAAAATGAGCTAAATTTTAAAAATCAGAAAGGTAAAGATGTTCTTGAGATCTTCAAAGCAGTATTGAACTCCTTCCAAATTACCTTGCTCTTCCTTAGTTTACCCTAAGACTTTGGGGCGGGGGGAGTCAGAGCAAAGCATTTTCTAATGGTATAGTTTGCCTTCTTTAGAAATCCAGCAGAATGGCTCCATAAGGGTACACTACTGACTAGCTGAACTTGACTGTAGGGCTCTTCGTGCAAGCCATAACCAAGAAAACTATCAGAGTCAGCAAAACCATATGTCTAGTTGTGGCAAGCCCCAGGTACTCTTGGTAAATTAAAACAATCTGTTTCTGAATTATGGAATCAAAGTTCTATTAAAAGTCAAAATTGAGGGCCCGGTGTGGTGGCCTATCGGCTAAAGTCCTTGCCTTGAATGCACCAGAATCCCATATGGGTGCCAGTTCTAATCCCGCAGCCCTGCTTCCCATTCAGCTCCTTGCTTGTGGCCTGGGAAAGCAGTTGAGGATGACCCAAAGCTTTGGGACCCTGCACCCACATGGGAGACCTGGAGGAAGTTCCTGGTTCCTGGCTTCGGACTGGCACAGAACCAGCCATTGTTGTCACCTGGGGAGTGAATAATCAGATGGAAGATATTTCTCTCTCTCCTCCTCTCTGCATCTCTGACTTTGCAATAAAAATAAATCTTTTTTAAAAAGTCAAAATTGAGAGGGACAGGAGGAAGATAGGTCTTCAAGACCATCATAATCTCCTTATACTTCATCACTGTCTTCATAACAACTGTTCTTGTGACGTCACGTCTTATAATATGCCATATGATATACAGCTCTTATGATTATATAAGCCAAATATTTGCTTTGATTCCAAAAATACAGCTCACTGTATTTGTTTCACTTAACTCTTTCTGCTCTCAGCTCTTGAAAAATTAAAGTGTTGGGACTGGCATGTGGCACAGCACTTGAAGCTGCTGGCTACAATGCTGGCATCCCACGTGAGTGCCAGTTTGAGTCCTGGCTGTTCCACTTCACTGAGTCTACTCCAAACTAATGTGCCTGCGATGATTGTATAATTGGGCCCCCTCCACCCATGTGGGAGACAGGGTGGAGTTGCAGGCTGCTGAACTATCCTTCCAGGGGAAGGAAGATACCTCTGTCATGTTCCCTCATGCTCTCTCTATGGCATGTTCTAGCCCAGCTCCCTGGATCAACAGTGGTCCTAGCCTTGAATGCCAGGTTCCTGGGCCAAGCCATATTCTGCTTCCAAGTACCTGAAGTCTCTTTATTTCCTGACTCCCTGGCTTTGGATCCATGCAGTCACACTCTGGGGATGGTTCTTTGTAACCAAGGCCCAACATGTGGTTTTAATTATTCTTTGGAGATATTTATTATAAGAGGAACAGTTTTATTATAAGAGAACAGTTTTTTAGCCCTCCTGCTGCTCAGAATTCAAAAGGTTAAGGCCTCCAGTAAACTGTGATTAGAAAAAAAATCAACTAAATAACTGCATAATCACCTGCTATATTTAGCAGACTGGTGATTGCCAGAGTAACCTGGCATTTCTACCCTGCAGCCATCTTCTAACCCTTAGGAAGTCTCTTGGCCAAACCACAGGATGCTTTCCCAGCCCAGCACCTGGAGCAGGGCTAGCAGCTCAAAATATCCTGAATCTCTCAGCATTCGACTTACTGAGAGTGAGTAAAAATTAAAAAAAAAAAAAGAAAAAAAGAAAACGACTTACTATAAAATGATTGGGTGATGTAGCACTGGTTCATAAAGCAAAACAGTCACATAAAATCCAAGCTGGTCTTTCTGTTTCCCTGGGCTCACGGGTGAAAGTGCTTCCGAAAGGTCATGGAAAATTTAAGCAGTAGAAGACAGGCTTGGAGTGGACATTTGAAACAGCAGTCAACATACCTTACATGATGCTTGCCTCCCATGCCAGAGTGCCTGGGTTTGAGACCTGTTTCCAGCTTCCCACTAACACGCACCCTGGGAGGTAACAGGTGATGGCTCAAGTAGTGGGGTCCCATGTGGGAGACTCAGGTCACTTCCTGTTTCCTGGGCATTTGAGGAGTCTTACGCCCCCTTCTCCCTACTCACTATCTTTTCCTAACTAAGTAATCTGGGAGAAAAAAAAGTTCAAATCTGTGCAAATATTTTCATAATATGCACTTTAATAAACATTTTTAAAGATCCTTGACATCACTTCGTTTTTTTTTTTTAGATTTATTTTATTTTTATTACAAAGTCAGATATACTGAGAGGAGGAGAGATAGAGAGGAAGTGAAGCTGCCGGGATTAGAACCAGCAGCCATATGGGATCAAGGCGAGGACCCTAGCCACTAGGCCACGCTGCCGAGCCCGACATCACTTCGTTTTTAAAAATTGTTCCAAGTCTACTATCAAGTGATCTGGGATATTAGGGGACTTAGATGAGTTCCTTTTTCTGTAGGTTTTCTAGCCTATATAAAAACCTTCCCTTCTTACTACTCCAATTTTCTCCTCAAAAACAAACAAAAAGGGTAGGGGATGCTAAATTGTTAGAACATCTAAGGGTGCTCTTGAATGAATTTTTGGAGATAGAACATACTTCCTACTTACCATGTGGCAAAAGCTATTCTAAATTCACTGTGTTTAACAATTTCCTTAAATCTCTGCTCCATTGATATATTTCGCTATAAGTTCTCATTTTACATATAGACAAAATGGAGGCAGCTTGGAAGTGGCTAGGCTCTGAATCCAAACAGCCTGACTGCAGAATCCATACCATCCCTCTCTAACTAAATTCTACTTTGAAAACCTTTTCGCCACCAGCAATGCTCCTTTGCAGGGCAGGCTGGAGCTGAGTGATTGATTGCTAAGATGGTTCTTTGGAAGCACCTTCTGATGGAGCCTATATGCTAACTGAGCCTGTTTATAACCAGTGCATCACAGCTGCCCAGAAAGAATAGACAAGTTGAACTTCCAAACAACAGGGAGAAGCTGAAAGAGCCACTCCCTGTTGCTTTCAAATTGCTTTCCTCCAAGTAGGCGACTGGCCTACTGGTTAAGACTGCCCGGAGCACATGCCACATTGGAATGCCAGGGTTCATGTTTTAGCTCTGTTCCAAATTCCAGCTTCCTGCTAATGCCCACACTAGTTGACAACAGTTAATAGCTCAGGATGAATCTCTGCCTTCCATGAGGGAGATCCCAGCAGTTCCTGGCTCCTGACTTTGGCCTGGGCCAGCTCTTGTAGGCTCTTGGGGAATGAACCAGCAGACAGCAGATTTCTCTTTCTTTTTCATTCTTTCTCTTTCTCTTATTCTTTTTCTCTTTATCTCACCCTTTCTCTTGTCTCTCCCTCTCAAACACATAGACACAGCTAAATAAAAATTCTATATAAAATTTTCTTTTTCTTTCCTCTGGATTTTGTAGTTAGAGTGGAGGTAGGGTCCTGGAACTCCTTGATTTCCATCCAAGCAGCTCCATTGTTAGCTGCCACACACACTGGATGTCTGGGTAGGAGATGGATTGAACACAGGAGTTTCACAGCTCAAAAAGGTCTGGCAACCCGTGAGGATGGAACAACCCCCAAGTGTCTGGTTTCTTAATTACAAAGCCCTTCTCCTGACAGATTTACACAATCCCAAACTCCCTGGAGGAAAAGGTAGGCAGGCAGATATGGAGTGTGTCTGCCCGTGACCATCTCTGGGACAGGCAGCTGTCCTCACCAGGACCAGAGAGAGCCCCTAAGGAAAAACGACACATTAGGGAGAGTTGGGACATTGTCTTTAGCCCACATAGGTCAGCCTAAAAAATGTTTAAAGGTAAATGGAAATAAGATAAATCTTTGAGAGCCCTTCCAGCAAGTACAAAGTATTTGGATATCTATTTTTTCCCTTGTCTTCAACATTCCTTAATTTAGTCACATTGCATTCCCCTGAGGTTCTAATGCTATTTTTCCTTTGTCAGTCTGAGCTGTGTAAAAGTGCATAAGATCCAAGGTCAGGTGTGGTGTGTGTGTTTGCCTGCCTTAAGACACAGGACCAGGTATTTGTGTGTGTGTGCGTGTCTGTATTTGATTTAAGCCAAATCACTTGATTATCTACTCAGGAAACATTTCTCAGCAGGTCTTCTATGGATCACAGAACCAATGATTTATTCCCAACTTGCACCCTGACTCACACATCATTTAGGCACCCTCAGATGTGCATTCTCCCAGCAGCCAACAGACCACAGCAGTTGTGGGTGAGTGGATCGGGGAAGAAGGGGAAAGGACAGGCTGCTGAAGCCAGAATGAAGGCACTCAGTTCTCCTAAAAGGTCCATCACTTACAAACTGTGGGGCCTCAGGAGACTTCCTAGGCAAACCCGGTCTGTCCTAGGCTTGTGAAATCATCTGTGAAATGGGAATAATATTAGTTAAGAGCACTGCTTATTGATGATGTTGTTCCGAGTATGAAATGTTGGCTCATGGCAAGAGCTCCATCTGATTCAGCTATATTTAATCACAGAAGTGCCTACCAGGCCCCTCAGGCCCTGCTGTCTCAGCCCAGTCCTAATTCCACTCCCGCTCCACTTAGAGTTCCTGGCTGCCGTCACTGCAGAGTGCAGATGCCCACAGTTAAACAGGAGGATTAACAGCCAGCCTTGTTGGAGACAATCAAAAGTTACAAGGTTTCTGGGGGAGGCTGACACTTCATTAGACTTTCTTTCTGGCATAACTTGAAATTGAAAAGGTTGCCTGAAGCATCTTATGATCAGAACATTCTTCTTTCATTGACCATATATTTATTGGGCACATCTTAAAAATAATAGCCAGCATCGCATAAATACTCCATGCATAAATGCTGTGCTAAGTGCTTTGCATCCACTTGTAACAACACTATAAGGGGAATTCTATTATTCTTTCCCTTTTTCATATGAGGTTCAGGCTCAGAAAAGTGAGGTAATGTGCCTCGGGTCATACAATAAATGGTGACCATAGCAGAGTGAAATTCCGGTTGTGCACCAGCCCGATTACGCTGTTAATGTGTCTTTGCTAGTAGGCTTAGTTCCCAAATGCACCCAGAGATGTAGCCTATCCTTTTACCTCCTCTTCATCATCTCCATTCTTGCTTATCCACAAAACAGGAGGTTGCAACTCCTCACCTTTTTTCTCGCTAATTCACAGAAAGATCCTCAGGCTTCTGTTGACACAGTGAGAGCAGAAGGGAAACAAGGCTGGGGTAAGCACTGCTATTTAGCCACACGAAATCCAGGCTTCAGTTTAAACTTTGCACACCAAACTCCTTTAATCTCTGCTGCCACATGCAGACAGAAGGTGTAAAAAGAGCCTTTTCTGTTCTCAAGTGATACAGATGTAATTGTGATAAAAAGCTGTCTTATGTGTATCTGTCCCATCCATTTCATTTTATTTTGGCAGGGATTGGGAGCCTTTTATTTAGCAAGAAAAAAAATTTGCTGATTATAATTAGCAGTGAGCATTTTGTCAACTGAATAATAACACTAGGTCGAAAGTCCAGATAGTGTAAGTACAGTTTATTCAAGAGGTCTCAAAAAATATTCACAGTGGTAACAAGTTAAATCTGCAGTCTTCTTCACCCCACCACCACATATATAGCAAGAACACAGGATGCCTTGCTTTGTGATTTGGCTCCATAATCCCCATTCAAACTCACTAAAAGTCACATAACCGACATTACATGCCATATTTTAAAAACTATGCTTAGTTAGAGAAACAAAATCCAGCAAATTTTGTTTTAGAGGCATCATTTAGCACAGAGGGCCAGACAGGAGACCCAGCGGGATCTCTTGAATACAATGCCATTCAGGCTGCTCCTCTCCCTTGGGCTCAGTAATGCAGCAGCAGCCTGGTTCCCAGTAACCCTACCCCGCAAATAAGGCTGCCCTCATTGTTGCTTCAAAGAGCTCAAGACCATCACAGCTGCCCACCTCCCACCCCCTGCACAAGGCCCAGCTGCTGCCCTGGGGAAACCTCAGACTCCTGCCCGGGATTTTACCATTAAAGATCACAATTCTCAACCCCAAGAGATTCCAGCAGGACCACAAACTCAGTGAGCTTCAGCATGGATTGAGGAGGGGCTGTCTGACAGGAACAATGAGCATGCGCAGAGGGAACTGGCCCTTCAGAGCTAGGGCATGGCTTCACCCTCTTCTGGTGTTTCAAAGTTCTGGCCTATTTCTGAACCTCACTGAACCTCGGTTTTAACCTCCAAGGGATGTTGGCAGTGGCCCTTGCCTCATGGGACAATTGTAAGATAAAATACGCAGAAAGGGTTGGTCATTTAATTCTTGGTTTGTATCTGCTTCTGTGAATTTTCCCTTGTTTTTCCAATGGCATTAAAAACTGAGATGGTTGCTTACACATTTTAGCAATAGTCTGACAAAATTCTGAAAAATTAAAAGCTAAAAGAAGAACCAAATGCTGTATACAAGAACGTAGGATTCAGCTCACCTTTGGGTAATGGTGAAGGAAAAACCTTATTTATGACCTGCGAGTCACTTTCTCCTGGGGGTCTTACAGTGGTACCTGCCGCCAGCACCACTGTTCTCAAAGGCCTGTGCTCCCCATCTGGGAACCAACCCACATGGGCAGCCTTTTAACAAAGCAGACACCTGGCCACAGCCTTGTTTAGATCAATTTGGGGGAGATTTTTAACCTCCAGAAATAAGGGGTCAAAAAAGATAAAGAAAATAAGCAAAAAGACCTTCTGGTTTGTAGTTTCTCCTTTTGTAAGAAGTATACTCCACATTGTGGAGATCATCTTCAGCTGCTGCCAGCCCAGAGAGCTCTCCTAACTCTCTCTGCAGGACACAGGACCCAGTCAATCCACAGCCTACCTGACACAGCCTTCTCCAAACATCACTAATCAGCCACTCCTCTTCAGTGAGTGACGACTGAACTTCAGCACTCAGGTACCAAGTACCAAAGCTAGACCAGCTTGTCATTCTTGCTTTAGGGTTTTCAAACTCATCATTGAAAAAGTCAAAGTCCAGAATACACCTTTGCCTGTCTAAGGCCAACCCTCTACGTTTTCAGTCTCGTGTCTTTAACACCATGTAATCTCCAAGTGAGTGAATTTCAGGCAATTTATCTAAAAGCAGCCAACCTGCCCAAGAGGTGTCCTCTTCATCTACCAGCTCAAAGCCAAATACTCACGTGAAACTCAATAAGGGAGGGATTTTTGCAGGATCCTACTCTTGAACTTCCCACATAACCTCCAGATCCAAAATTCAGCACTGAAGGTTGCCCAGAATGAACTAAAGATGAATATATTCATGTTTGTCTACTCTACTGCTGTCACTGGGACAAAAATAAAGGCAAACCACTAGTTACTTAGAATTGTTTGTCCTCCATCCTGAACATCCTCAAAGTTTCGTAAACAAGGAAGAAAAAAGATACTTCCTTTATACCAGTTGAGCACCCATCTAAGAAGATGAACATTCAGAGTTTTGGAGAATAGTCATGTTAGAGCTCAAGTTGAAAGCAGAGAATGTAAGGACACTCTCTCCTTACTTGTCCCCTTACTACTTCTGAGAATGCCTGATAAGTATTGTATTTATGTCGCTAATTTTCACAACTCCATTGGGGCATTTTAAATGCCCATTTTACAGATAAGATGACTGAGGCTCAGACTTTGAAAGGATTTTCCCCAAATCACAGGGCTAGTGTGCAGTTGAGTAAGGACTTCAAACAGAAACTACAGTTTCAAGTCCCAGCTTCTTTCTACATGGTGCCAGCCTTAGTGTCAAGCCCTACAAAGCCACACTCAAAGCTAGTACAGGCCAGGGCCAGTTCCTATTGCCATTGCCCTTGGCCTAGGGAGTAGAGAGTAGAGTCTGACCACCCAAGAGGGCTTCAGTAATATTGGTCACATAATAAGATGTACGTGGTGGTTTACAGAAACAGTGATGATTGAATGCTGGAATCTCTCAGTGGCTTAAGAATCTGACTTACTGCCTAGGCAGTCATCAACTCAACGCTTGGAGATAAGCAAATGAGGGTAATGGCTTTACACTACCTGATTCTAAACATGACCAATCCATCAGCAAATACTGATGGGTGGCCTGGAAAGCAAATCTCCGATCAGCACATTTTCTTTCATTCTCATTGTCATCATCCTTATTAAAGCCACCATCTATCTCTCCAGAAAAATAACTGTGCACTAATTTCTGCCCCCTTGTCCAGTTTCCAAGCTCTCATTGACACAACTGTTAAGCATCCTCTTGAAAGCCACCGACAGCTTCTAGATTCTCTTTAGAACAAAATCTGGCTTACAAGTCTCCACCTGGTCTGGCCCCTGCCTGCTGCACTTGTGTCTTATTTACTTCTTTATTTACTTCTTTGTCTATTTTTGGATCAGTTTGCTCAAGTAGAGAGCCTGCGGCTGGGAAGGATGCTTTGTATACTTTTGGCATACACTAACTACTCAAAATAAATTGGTTGGATATATGGATGAATGTTTTCTTTAATATTTAGATGATTATACATGCTTGCCTAAAGCAAGAATTCTATTCTATTCCTAGATTTCTTGGTTTGAAGAACCAAAGAAGTGGAAATGGTCTAGAAACCAGACTTGGGCTTTAATCCTTGCCTTGCTTTACTCACAGTCTAAGTCTAGTAAAGCCTGGCCTCCACTCCCCTGTCTATCAGGACTGTGTAACTGGTGGACAGATTTGACGATCCTACTCACTCCGTAAATTTTATTGAATTACTGTACAATATGCTAGGCAATGTTCTGGCTACTGGGAAGGCCAAAGAAGAACCAGACATGGCACGTGTCAAGATTCTTCTTGCACATACTGTTTGGGGATGGGGTGAAGCATGTAAACAAGTAAGAAGTAAAATTATCTGGCCCTCAGCTCTAACAGAAAGTCAAGCAAATGTAATGTAACATTCAGGAGCAACCAGTCAGCCCCACCTGGTATTTGGAGTAAAGTTCACTCTTGAACTGGGCATTTTGTTTTTCTTTTTGTATTATTTTAATTTTATTTGAAAGGCACAGAGACAGAGACCACTCATCCCATGGCTCACTCCCGAATGCCAGCAGCAGCCAGGGCTGGACCAAGACAGACAGGACTTTCCTTGAGAAGATGCTCAGGCTAGCACCAGTGTACGGACTGAGGCAGGGCACGTCATATCTAGGCAACAAGAAGTGGTTCCACTTGGTTTGTTTATGGAGTACAGAGAGGGTACAGAGGGGCAATGAGATTGAACAGGTTGACATGAGCCCAGAGCGAGAGGTTTTATGCCAGGCTAAGCAGCTTGCATCTTATCCGGTTGGAGAGTTTTAAGCAGAGGCATGATCTAGCTAAGTTTGTCTTTTTAGGAAGATTATTCTGACAACAGCCTGGGGATGGATTAGGAGGAAAACAGAGGACAAACAGGGACTGTGGAGAGCAAGCTGTGGAAGTAATCTAAGCAAGTAAGGTACCCTGAAGTCTCAAAGACAGGCAAGGTGAAGGTAGAACAGGCATGGTCATTGAGCAATCAGATGTTTCTATCCCCTAGGGAGAGTTGGAAATCCCACGCTTGAGTGATCAATCAGCTGATGCATGCCACTTTTATATAGGAGGAGCGGTCAGTTTAGGAGGACAAACACAAAGATCTTTTCTGAATCCATGAGTCCATGCCTAGGAAATGTACAATGGCAGAATATTGCACTAGTGCCCTTGTTGTTCAAGGATGGTCGCAATAGCAGGAGCTCCTTGGCCAAGTCACTGCTTATTCCTGTGCTGTCTCAAGACATGGGGAAAGCAAGTTATGATTGCTTTCTTCCTCAGAGGGGAGTAGTGAGGCTTCGTTTAGCTATTTAAAGAGCAGTGCCACAGTCAGATGAAAGGAGCTCTGTGAGTTGGAAACATAAGGAGACAAAGCACAAAGAAATGCTGAAAAGGCCGCCTGAAGGGTAGAAGACAGGTTTGCAGGGGGTTCGTTCTGGCTTCATAATTAGATTTAAAGATCCAGAGATGAAAAACAAAAGATACAGGCAACAGAAGATGTGGATTAGTTCTCTCTCCAGATGGATTAACATTTGGATTGTTTTTCCCAGATGTGACCAGCCAGGATTAAAAACCTACCATATTTCTCTCACAAGGGGACACTCACATGGAACAAGCAGAGACCCACAGGGGCCCTAAAGAGACAGCTGTCAGCTCATCAGTTCACCATGGGGACATCCCTCTCAGAGGTGCAGAGCTGGGACTAGGCGGGCTTCAGGCAGGAGACACAGCCCCTCAACAACCAAGGCAGCCACCCCAGCCCTCCTCCACACTAGGCCCTCAAAGACTATGCTTCAGAAACCCGAGCTCAGAAGCCTAGAAAAAAAAAAGACTGGCTCCTGAGCACCAGATGGTTCCCTTTCAGATTAGGCTTTCTCAGTGTCCACAGAATCCTTTCTTCTGAGCTAAACTTTGAGGCAGCCTTTCCTCCAACTGCACCTGGTTCCTACCAGCTGCTCCTCCCCAGGGGTTCTGTAAAATGAGTTTGGCTTTGTAGGTTCTAGAAAAACACTTTCCCCTCTAGGCCACAAGTCTCTGGAAGAGACAGGAGCATCCTCTGCCTGTATGACCTGGCTCCTTCACACTCTCCCCTCTACCCTACCCCAGCCCTCTCTCAAGCACTGGAATCTCACCTATCCTTCAGGGTGCCGACAAACCACACTGCTCTACCTCCAACAAAGACGTCCCAGATTTTCCAGAGTGTTCTTTCATATTCTCTCTCTCTCTCATAGTCTTTCATTTTCTCTCTCTCTCTCTCTCTCTCTCACCTCCCAATCCCTTATTCTTCGGTTGCACTGCATTTTTTATAACCCTAAGTCAAGTCTACCTGAATCATAGTTGCTACGGTTCTAAGTTTCTCCCTCACTCTGATTTTTCAGCCCTTTGGAGGAGGGAGTTCTTTTGGACTCACCCAAGTAGCCTCCAGGGCCTGGCACACTCAAGTTGATCAGTCAATGTTTGTTGAATTCATTAGAATAGGTTAGTAAAGGAGCAAGCTGCAGTGCTGCAGTGAGGAGAGGCAGGTGTACTGAAAACAAGTCTATTTCTATGAGCTGCCTGGATTTCATAACCCACTGTTATTGCAGGGGGACTTAGGGATGTCTGGCAGGAGAGCCTTGGTTATAGGTCTAAGAGCATCCATTGGCCAAACCTACCAGGAGTTAACAAGTGAAACTTTGTGCCTCTCAGAAGAATCCTGGCTCAAACACGGCTTACTTGAATCCCAGCTTTTGAGCACTGTAATAACAGGCAAATCTCTTACCTTATCTAATTCTCAATTTCTTCATCTGTATGGAGATGACAGTCATTCCAACACTTTAATTAATTGTAGAGATAGGACATAGTAGAGGATGACACTTCACAAAGCTTGCAGGAAAACGGAATTAAAACAAGTTCATTTGGGTACAAATAATTTTGCAATCCAAGCATTTTGGAGTACTCTTTGATGTAAAATTTATGATATGAGTAGGCACTTTACACAGTGCCTATCACCAATTAGATGTGCAATCAATTCTTCGCATTGATGGAGAATATTAACTAAGAGAAGGCACAGCACAGAGATGGGGGATACTAAGCCATTGAACATGATTGGTCCTTGTGACTCAAATTAGTGAAAATATTTGAGTGTCAGCACATTTGTAATCTGGGATACTAAGACCTGAATTCTGACCTAACTCCATTAGCCCTGGCAAAAACACTGAATTTTCTGAGCCTTACCTGCCCTGGGACAAAACCATTGTCTTCCCCATCTCTACATAGTTATTGTGAGTACTAAACCACACAAGGCTGTTGACTCTTATGAAATGAGACATACTGCTGCTCAGCCCTGCACCCAGTCCCTGGAAAGAAAGCCAGTAGTCAATGTTCTTTCATTTTTATCTTCTTTCTCCTCTAGACTTAGCTCCTTGGAGTCCAAAACTGTGTCAATTTTGCTTCTAATTATTCCCACAGCCTTATCACAAAGCCTGACAAAGCAGGGGGGTCTCAAAGAACAACAACAACAACAAAAAAAGGAATTTGTTTATAAATGATGCAGCAGGGAGGCTGTGATGTCAGTAATGTTCATTCCAGTACTGTATTATTTCATTCTAGTATCACTCAGTGATTTCTAGCCAGATGCTGTGACCAGTTATAGTCAGAAAGCATGTCAGAGGCTGCGTCTGTGTTACACTGAATCATAATTCAAAATCAATCACCATTTTGTTTTCTTTCTCAATCTTATTACCTCCATGTAATAACTGGGAGCTAAGGGTAATTCTATGCTCCTTTTTCCCCCAATGTAAACCAACAAATGTATGATCTTGAAGGTATATTAATAATTAGGATTGAGGGTCCAGTGGCCTGGCCTAGCAGCTAAAGTCCTCGCCTTGAACGCCCCGGGATCCTATATGGGCACCGGTTCTAATCCTGGCAGCTCCACTTCCCATCCAGCTTCCTGCTTGTGTCCTGGGAAAGCAGTTGAGGACGGCCCAATGCACTGGGACCCTGCACCCGCGTGGGAGACCCAGAGGAGGTTCCAGGTTCCCGGCTTCAGATCGGCGTGCACCGGCCCGTTGCGGCTCACTTGGGGAGTGAATCATCGGACGGAAGATCTTCCTCTCTGTCTCTCCTCCTCTGTGTACATCTGGCTGTAATAAAATGAATAAATCTTAGAAAAAAATAATTAGGATTGAATAACTTGAGCTACTACTTAGGCACATAGTTTCATACTGGTAATTTTGCAGACTTCCTTGGCCATAAGCCCTGACAGAACAATCTGAATCCATGAGCACTGCAAGTTTCCTCTGAACCAGAGCTTGCCCCCTGACCCCGCCAAAACTTATCACTCTGAGCAGAAAGGAACGGGAACATGGTCATTTTTAATGTGCCAGGCTCTGTGCAGAGATTTTTTGTTTTAATTTTTGCATTTGTGCAGCAGGAATTCATGCTGCCCACCAAGTAAGTGGTTTAGGTTCTCCTGGGAACATTTCCCTTCCCTCTTTTAAAGCTAGGTTTACCCTTATTACCTGCCTGAGACAGTGAAATGAGAGCAGACATGTGTCACTTTTGGGAAAAATCTGCAGAATTACCATGCTATTTTACACATTCACGTTTCATCCTGCCTGGCGGCATACCCCCATGGTGTGTCTCCTTCAGCCTGGGACCCAGCATCAGGAGAGTCCGAAAAGATTCCCAGATTAATTGCCCCAGAACACATGGCATGAGGTAAACACGAACTCTGGTTGGTTTATGGTACTGAAACTTGAATGGTCAGGTATTCCCACAATGTAGGTTGACCTAGCCTGCCTGACACAGTTTATTAGTTTATTTTTCATTACTAAATTTAAAAAACAATCCAAAAGAGCTTTGGAAAACAATTCATAGAGACATTCTGAATGGTGTGCAAGTGAGGCCCTAATCTCCTTTGTTTCTGAACAGCTTGTCAAGGACATTCACATACTCACGTCTGCAGAAGACATGTCTCCTTGCCCATTTTAAATTCAGAATGCGTAAGCTCAGGGTCCCTCTGCTTTAACACATCTCATCGTCCATATTAACCATTTGCAAGGCAAATGTACATATGTTTCTGCTTACTTGCATCACAGATAATAAATTATCTATTAGATAACTAAGCCAGGTATCTAAGCCCAGGCTCCTCATGCCTTCTGCCAGGTTTTGGAACTGTGGCAGACTGACAAGTTATCTCGGAAGCAGGTAGCATTGCAGACTTCTCACAGTCTTAACAGTGGGTATTAGAATTACTGCTTTACATTTGATGAAACAGCCTGACGGAGAAAAAAAATGTGTCCAAGGGTGCACAACGAGTATTTGGTGGATGACATTTTTCTATTATTTCTCATTGCTTGCCATGAAAAAAAACACTCCTTTCCAATACCATTCATTCATCCTGATGATCCTGAATTCATTCATTTGTTCAGTTAATGTCTACTACAGACCTACTTAAAGCACTTGTGAGAGAGTGCCGCTCTCTCAAATTAGCATTGGATTCTCCCAACACTACCAATTTTGACATCTAAAGTAAGATATTAATGATTATCATGGTCTTGTTAAATACCACCCCTACTTTGCAGATGACCTTAGTAATACAGCAGGAATCATGTATCCTATAATTTAACATCAAGAATACCTTTGCCTCTGATGCCTTTTTGGGGTTGCTGGAGGCAGTACAATATGGAATCAAAAGTGACTGGCTCCTAAAAGTTACTTGCTGCTTACCAGTTGCACTGAGACCCATACAGGCATTTCTCTAAGACCTGCAATAAATGAGGAGAAATCAGGTACTTGGTACAACCATGGTGCAATGTAGGGATTCCTTCTTCCTGGTGAAAACCAAGCTGAAGTCTCATGTCTACTCCAGTGTGTGTGTGTGTGTGTGTGTGTGTGTGAATGTCAAAAGGATTTTTATTGTCAAAACAAAAGTCTAGCAGAAGATACAAAGAAATTAATTGTTCTAGTAATTTTAGTCAGCAGAACCTCTTTATAGGAAGGTCAGCTCTTTATGTAAACAAGACATGATAAAAAGAAAAAAATAGCAGGTATTTGTGACAACATTCCAGACAATGACTATACATGAACACAGTGAGAATTACCAAAGCAGCTTCTCTTGGGGACAGCCCTGTGTTGTAATAAATTAAGTTTCATAACAGAGCATCAGCTCGTGTCCAGCTACTTGGCTTCCAACCCAGCTTCACATTGGGAAAGCAGCAGAAGACAGACCAAGTGGTTAAGGCTCTGCCACCTATATGGGAGACTATCAGGAGTTTCTGGCTCGTGGATTCAGCCTGGTCCAGGTCCAAGCCCAGCTAATGCAACCATTTGAGGAGTGGACCTTTTAAATACACACATACATAAACATATAAATCTTTGTTTCCTTAAAAGTCACCCTTTTTCTTTCCTTTCTTCTGTAACATATGTACTGCACAAAGGCATAAGGCTCATTTTGGTGAAAAATGCTTCTGAATTCTTCTATGCCCCTTCCCCTACCAAAAAAAGTCTCAGGCTGTAACCAGGATATGTAAATCAAAATAATGGGACACTAGTTTTACATAAACACTGAGACAATAACATAACTGTGTTCACCTTCTTTTCTAAACTTTAGCATCCATCTATCTACATCAAATCAGTAAACTGAATTTTCTCCCTTAGTTTCAAACCAAATTGGGGTAAATTGACCTCACTCTAAAATGCAAGAAGGCAGGATTAGTGTTTGTTCCGTGATATATCAAAAAAAAAAAAATATCTTTCCAGCCACAGCAATTCAAGAGGCAACACATGAAAAATTGACTACAGGGCACAGTGACCTGTAGTCACAAAGAAGCTCCAATTTCAAAAGCCTTACAAAGAGACATCCCTGCCCAACCCTGGCTTTTGACTGCACCCAGCTCTCAAAGAGATAAGGGTCTCTTTACTGGCTAGCCTGGAGCCTAGCACCAAAAATGGAGGCAGATGGTGGGGAGTGGCAAAGTGTGCAAATTCTTCAGTGAGTGTTTGTATGCCTTGATTTGCCAACACTTACATTGACAGTGATCGAATAACACAGACACCTAGATTTAAGAACAGCACAAATCTTATTTACTGAGTAAACAAAGACCAAATCCTTGTCTGGGGTAAAAAGGATACCAGCAAAAAAAATTTAAAAAGGTAATATGGTCTCCTATGCATCACAGTTGAAATTATTTAGAACAACTCTAAAAGCGGTGTAAAATGGCCTCTTCCACAGAGCAAGGGCAGGCTTTGCACTGATGTTTCTTAAAAACCAATTATGACTCCAGTTCTATCCTCAATTTAAGAGAATTTGTTTAAGAACATTCCTTTCCTTTGTCAAATCTGAGGTTAACGGGTGTGGAGTGCAACAGGCCTTCCATCTAAACTCTCTGGAACACAAAGGGTTCTAGAAGCCAGTGAACCGACTTTCAAGTCACCAGGTGTGCAATGATGACTCCAGTTCCCCCCCTGAAATGTCTGCAGGCAAGCGTGGTTGCTGGATCTTCAGCCTCAAGTGACCTGAGCATGGATCAGCTCCATTGGAGAAGGCCCCTAGGCTCCTGGATAGGCCTGATGGCAAAACCTCCAGGATTGGACTTACACAGAATGCTTGTCACTCAAAGGTACTTGGTCTACTGGGTGGCAAGGCCCCCGTAGGCTCTCTATTTAGCATCTTCAGCCCTGTCCATTGTTCACAAAACTAAACGCTGCTGTAGGTCTGTTTTGTGAGTACAGAATTTTTGATGACAAGAGTTAACTCTAGCCTTTATCACCAGCATGTTTTGCATACTTTCAGTGAATGCTGACAGGTTCACGTAGGGTGAGGACACACTGGCCTCTCCCTCCTCCACACTAAGTACTCATTCTTGCGGTCTGGAACCATGGGCTTCCAGGGGATGCTGCTAATGTCCAATATTGTCACGATACAGGCCCTTGAGAGGAATGATCATAGATGAGTGCCTGGCAGCACATTCCAGTGGACAGGGACATATTGCCTAGACTCCCACTAGCATCAAGATTAAGCAGTTCTGGATGTCTTGAAGTTATTCAAGGCCTGGGGTCTGGGTGCTTTCTCTTTAGAGAGTTGCACAGAGTCTGTGCCACCACAGTGAGATAATGTGACTGCCAACCTGACAAACAGATGTTAATGAGGACTGCAGTCCTGCTGCTGCCAATGATCAAACCTTTCCAGTAAACTCAGGCAGATGCTCTTTACTCCTGCTGCTGTGAGGCCACTGTCAGCCCAGATTCTAACACCAAAGGGGCGTTAAGGATCCAGGCCCCCTGGGAGGCTGTGCTACGTCCAGACCCAAGCTGTGACAAGGGCAACAGCACTAGTCCCCAGGACTGGTGGGAAAGCACTTGATCCACTCTTAACTTACCCTTTTCTAGGGGGAGACAGCGAAAGGTCTAGTGTCAACAGTTTGTGGTTCAATTTTTGACTGGAACTCCAACATACCACTTGAGGGATTTTGGTGCATGGCTTTTAGCTTCCTAGTTGCACTTTCTCATTCCACAAAGCAGGATAACAATACCTAATTTAAACATTTTGTGACCATGTCTAGCACATAGTAGGCTTCCAATAAAGAGCAGCATCTCCAATGATCAACATCATCAGTTTGCTTTGTCAAGGTAGACAGGACATCCCTTTAAACAAAAAGATATTCAGAGATTAGGTGAGAGTCACTGGCAGAAAGCCAAACAGGGAAGACAAAGTGTTATAATTGCCTCTCCTGGGAAAAGCAATAAATCCTGGCAGCTGTGTGCTCCCACTCTAACAGCGGGAGAGGAGGGCTGCCATCAGAGGACACTGTCTCAGAACATGCGAGCGTCCGCCAAGTACAAAGCCTTCGGTGAACAAGGTAATGGATTCAGAGATGGGACAGGCATGGTCCTGCACTCCAAGAGTTTATTATCTGCTGCAGTTGAGACAAAGGGAGAATTAAGCCACTGAAAAAATAGTTCTAAGATGAAGCAAACTGAGAAAAGGGAAGGCTGTGCAGTGAGGGTCCTCCCAGGGGTTAAGACAGGCTTCCCACCGGGATGTTCAGGATGGGTACCGATAGATGGCAATCCAGACAGCCATGTGGTCAGGGAGGGAGACTGAGGCAAAGGGAAAGTAATGAGTGTGACAAGGACTGAATCCATTCAGACAACATTGAGTAATCCTCAGCTGCAAAGTATGATAGGAAACCAAATCTACACGATCGACGGCCTTGACAGTGTGCCTTCTTGGATGGTCCATGAGGAATAGCAGCCTCAGGACGGAGTGAGGAAGATTAATCTAGCAACTCTGTGCAAAATAAGTTGGGAGAAGAAGAGCCTGGCAGTCGGGAGACTGATTGTCTAAGTGTGGGACACCAGCTACATGAAGAATGGACATCTGATCTCAGGGGAAGTGGCCATAGGAACAGAATGGATGGTTTCAGGAAAGCTTAAGATGCTAGATCCAAGCAAGACAAATTTGAGAGGAAGCTTTACAGGACTAAAACCCTGGGATGAAGGGGTGCATTTTCTGGACTGAGACCACAGAGGCTTCCAGCAAGGACCTCTGGGATGTGAGCACTGTCCCATGCTGTGGAGGAAGACATAAGGACAACTTTCCAGGATCAAACTGGTGAAGGATTGAAGGCGAATTAAAAAGCAACCTTCTAGCGAAGAAGAACTAATATCCACATACCAACAGAAAGAACGAAGGCCTCATGGGCTGAATGGCTTTGAAAGTTTTGAGTTTGAGAGGTCCATGCCTTCTGCTGGTCAGAAGATGCTGGATTCGATCAGTTGAGATGCAGAGACCAAGTTTGAATTAAGACAGACTCCAGACCAGGGCTTCCTTAAGAGGAAATTCCAAAGGATCCCTTCATTAGGGACATTTCGAACTGTCCTGGATACAATCCAAGAAAGGAGGAAATTGACTTTTTATTGATCAAGGTGTTAATTAGTAATAGGATTGCCCTTTCACTAAAAACAGTCCAACAGAAAAACTCAACTGGTGCAGCTCTGCAGAATGAGCTGTGCAAAATTCTTTTTGCAAAGTAGCTGGGTAGTATGGATCATGATTTTTACAAATGTTTACGCTTCAACCCAGTAATTTACTTCTGAGAGCCTCTCCTAAAAAAATGATCCAAAGTGCAGACCAATATTTTTATGCCAGGAAATTTTTATAAATACAGAAACACACACACACAAAAGAAAAAAAAATAGGGGAAACAAATCAAATTGCAGCAATGGGGAAATGGTTAAATAAAGGATGATGTTCAAGGGATTAATACTCATCATTGTTCAATAATGTGAAACTTAGATTTGAGGGCTCTGGATCTGTCAGCTTCTACCACAAGCAGCAGCACAACTCCTACTCTCCAAATTGTGTTCTTGAAAAATAAGTTACTTTGTTTACAAAAGATTTTTTTTCTTTTAATTATTTATTATTTTACTTCAGTAATTACATTGTATTATGTGACACAGTTACATAGGTACTTGGGTTCTCCCCACCCCTCCCCAAACCCTCCCACCATGGTGGATTCCTCCACCTTGTTGCATAACCACAGCTCAAGTTCAGTTGAGATTCCCCCATTGCAAGCGTATACCAAACATAGAGTCCAGCATCTTATTGTCCAGTCAAGTTCAACGGCTTCTTAGGTATACCCTCTCTGGTCTGAAGACAGAGCCAGCAGAGTATCATCCCAGTCAATTGAAAGCTCCAACATACCATCAGCAAAAATTTACATCACTATGGAATTAATTGACATAGTAATGAGTAACCAACATGTTAAAAGTAAATGCGAGTTCCCAGCCACCTTCTGTGACCACCTCACCTACACTTCAATTTTAGTTTATACACAACATATAACATTCATAACATAACATGTTATACATAACATCATATCATCTTTTTTTTTTTTTAATTATTTATTATTTAACTTCAGTAATTACATTGTATTATGTGACACAGTTACATAGATACTTGGGTTCTCCCCACCCCTCCCCAAACCCTCCCACCATGGTGGATTCCTCCACCTTATTGCATAACCACAGCTCAAGTTCAGTTGAGATTTCCCCATTGCAAGCGTATACCAAACATAGAGTCCAGCATCTTATTGTCCCGTCAAGTTCAACGGTTTCTTAGGTATACCCTCTCTGGTCTGATGACAGAGCCAGCAGAGTATCATCCCAGTCAATTGAAAGCTCCAACATACCATCAGCAAAAATTTACATCATTATGGAATTAATTGACATAGTAATGAGTAACCAATATGTTAAAAGTAAATGCGGGTTCCCAGCCACCTTCTGTGACCACCTCACCTATACTTCAATTTTAGTTTATACACAACATATAACATTCAAAACATAACATGTTATACATAACATCATATCATCTTAAATTAAGGCAAACATGTGGTATTTAACCTTTTGGGATTGGCTCATTTCCCTTAGCATTATGGTTTCCAGTTTGGCCCATTTGGCCACAAAGAACTGCATTTTGTTTTTTTTAATAGCTGAGTAGTATTCCATGGAGTAGATGAACCATAGCTTTCTTATCCAATCCTCTTTTGATGGGCATTTTGGTTGTTTCCATGTTTTTGCAATTACTGATTGTGCTGCTATGAACATAGGAGTACATGTTGGTTTCTCATAGAACAAGTGTTCTGGATATATTCCTAGGAGTGCTATTGCTGGATCATACGGTATGTTGAATTTGAGTTGTTTGAATATTCTCCATACTGATTTCCATAGAGGCTGTACCAGCCTGCAGCCCCACCAGCAGTGGAGTAGGGTTCCCTTTTCCCCGCAACCTCGCCAACAAGTGTCGTTGGTGCTTTTATTCATGTGGGCCAGTCTTACTGGCGTTAGGTGGTACCTCATTGATGTTTTAATTTGGATTTCCCTTATTGCCAGGGAACTTGAGCATTTTTTCATATGTTTATTTGCCATTTGGGTTTGTTCCTTTGTGAAGTGTTTGCCCATTTCCCGTGCCCATTTCTTGAGTGGCTTGTTTGTTTTGACATTTTGGTTGTTTTGTAGCTCTTTGTATATTCTGGAGATCAGCCCTCTATCACCTATGTCGTGTGCGAAGATCTTCTCCCATTCTGTGGGTTGCCTTTTTACTTTGTTGATTGTTTCTCTAGCTGTACAGAAGCTTCTTAGTTTGATGAGGTCCCAATTGTTTATTTTGGTCTTGATTTCTACTGCATCTGGAGTCTTTTTTAGGAAGTGAGGGCCTACCCCTAAGTGTTCCAGTGTGTTTCCAACATTTTCTTCCAAAAGTTTGAAGGTTTCTGGATGTAGGTTTAGATCTGTTATCCATTTAGATCTGATCTTAGTGTATGGTGAGAGATGTGGATCTATTTTTTTGTTTCTGCAGGCTATCAACCAGTTGTCCCAACAGCATTTATTGAACAGACCTACCCATTTGCCTGGGTTGTCGTTTGTCTTTTTGTCAAAGATTATTTGGCTGTATCTGTGTGGGTTTCCTTCTGGCGTTTCTATTCTGCTCCATTGATCTTCCTCTCTATCTTTGTGCCAGTACCACGCTGTTTTGATAACCACTGCCCTATAGTATGTCCAGAGGTCCGGAACTGTGATTCCCCCTGCTAACTTCCTGTTCTTCAGGATAGTTCTAGCTATCCGTGTTTTTTTGTGCTTCCAGATGAACCTTTGGATCATTGTTTCCAGTTCCATGAAGAATATTTTGGGCAATTTGATTGGGATTGCGTTGAATGTATATATTGCTTTTGGCAGTATAGACATTTTAATGATATTGATTTTACCTATCCAGGAGCATGGGATATTACTCCATCTTTTGAGGTCTTGTTCAATTTCTTTTTTAAGCAGATTGTAGTTTTCTTCAAATAAGTCTTCTACATTTTTGGTTAGATTTATTCCCAGATATTTCATACTTTTCTCTGTTATTTTGAATGGTATCTTGCTGGTTAAGTCTTTTTCCATCTTGGGGCTGTTCGCATACACTATGGCTGTTGATTTTTGTTCATTAGTTTTGTACCCTGCCACTCTACCAAACTCTCGTACAAGTTCTAGCAGTCTCTGTATTGAGTCTCTTGGCTCTTCTACATAAAGAATCATATCATCTGCGTATAGTGAGAGCTTGACTTCTTCGTTTCCCATTTGGATTCCTCTGATTTCTTTTTCTTGTCTTATGGCCTCAGCGAGTACCTCTAGGACTATGTTGAATAGTAGTGGAGAAAGTGGACATCCCTGTCTTGTTCCAGATCTCAGTGGGAAGGGTTCCAGCTTTTCTCCATTCAGTATGATGCTGGCGTTGGGTTTTTCATATATTGCTTTAATTATGTTGTGGATTTTTCCATCTATGCCTACCTTGGTTAGGGTTTTTAGTAGGAAGTGATGTTGGATTTTGTCGAAAGCTTTTTCCGCATCTATTGATACTATCATGTGATTCTTGTTTTTCAGTTTTTGGATGTGGTGTATCACATTTATAGATTTTCGAATGTTGAACCATCCCTGCATTCCAGGGATGAATCCTACTTGATCTGGATGAATGATCTGTCTGATGTGTTTTTGAATTCTGTTGGCTAGGATTTTGTTGAGAATCTTAGCATCAATGTTCATCAAAGAGATAGGTCTGTAGTTTTCCTTCTCTGTTAGTTCTCTCTCTGGTTTTGGGATTAAGGTAATGTTGGCTTCATAGAATGAGTTTGGAAGGGTTGCCTCTTTTTCTATTGTTTTGAAGAGTTTGTAGAGGATTGGGGTCAGCTCTGTTCGGAATGTTTTGTAGAATTCTGGAGTGAAGCCGTCTGGGCCTGGGCTTTTCCTTGTTGGGAGGTCTTTAATCACTGATTCAATCTCTACTTCAGTTATGGGTTTGTTCAGGTCGTTTGTTGCCTCTGGGCTAAGTTTTGGCAAGTGGTAGAAGTCTAAGAACTTTTCCATTTCTTGGTGATCTTCTGATTTGTTGGAGTACAGTGCTTTGTAGTAATTTCTGATTATGGCCTTAATGGATGCGGTGTCTGTTGTTATGTTGCCTTTTTCATCTTTGATGCTGTTAATTCTTGCCTTCTCTTGTTTTTTCTTTGTCAGTCGGGCCAGTGGAGTGTCTATCTTGTTTATCTTCTCAAAAAACCAGCTTTTTGATTCATTGATTTTGTGTATGGTTTTTTTTATTTCTATCTGGTTGATTTCCTCCCTTGTTTTGATGATTTCTTGTTTCCTATTGTGTGTGGGGCTCTTCTGCTGTTGTTTTTCCAGTTCCTGGAGGTGTGTGTTTAGTTCCTGTATTTGGCGCCTCTCTTGGGCCTTGACATGAGCTCCAATTGCGATGAGTTTACCCCGTAGCACTGCTTTGGCAGTGTCCCACAAATTTTGGAATGTTGTGTCAGAGTTTTCATTGGTTTCCATAAATTTTTTGATCTCATCTTTAATTTCTTCTCTGATCCATTGTTCGTTTAGTAGCATATTGTTCAGCCTCCAAGAGTTTCTGTATTTCCTGGGGCATTTTGAATTGCTGATTTCCAGCTTCATTCCGTGGTGGTCTGAGAGGGTACATGGTATGATTCCTATCTTTTTGAAGTTATTTAGGTTTGCTTTGTGTCCTATCATGTGGTCAATCCTGGAGAAGGTGCCATGTACTGCTGAAAAAAATGTATAATCTGTGGCCTTAGGGTAAAAAATTCTATAAATGTCAACCAAGTCCAGTTGTTCTATTGTTTGTATGAGTTCTGTTGTTTCTTTGTTGAGTTTTTGTTTTGTTGATCTGTCTATAGTTGTTAGTGGGGTGTTAAGATCACCCACTATTATTGTGTGCATATCTATGTCTCCCCTTAAGTCCGTGAGTAATTGCTTCACGTAGCTAGGTGCGTTTGAATTTGGTGCATATATGTTCACAATGGTAATTACTTCCTGATGGATCAGTCCCTTCACCAATATATAATGTCCTTCCCTGTCCTTTTTGATGTGTGTCAGATTGAAGTCCACATCATCTGAAATTAAGACAGCTACCCCAGCCTTTTTTTCTCGTCCATTGGCATGAAATATCTGTTTCCAACCTTTCACTTTCAGCTTCTTTGAATCTCTTCTGGTTAGATGTGTCTCTTGTAGGCAACAGATAGTTGGGTGCTGTTTGATAATCCATTCTGTTAATCTATGCCTTTTGATTGGTGAGTTCAGGCCATTTGTGTTGAGAGTTAAAATTGAGAGGTTGTGATTTTGCCCTGCCATACTTGTTTTTGTGGGTGTTGATATCTGTGTTATTGCCCTTCCTTGTGTGGACTTTAGTGGGGAGACCTTCCTGTTTGCCATCTTTGCTTATGATTCACCTCCTTTTTTTCTGGAATTAGTGCATTTCTAAGGAGATTTTGTAGAGCTGGTTTTGTGCTGGCATATTCTTCTAATTTCTCTTTGCTGTGGAAGTATTTGATTTCGTTCTCAAATACGAATGAGATCTTTGCTGGGTACAATATTCTTGGTTGACAGTTGTTCTGATTCAGGATTTGGAAGATCTTTGTCCATTCTCTTCTTGCTTGTAAGGTCTCTTCAGAAAAGTCAGCCGTGATCCTGATTGGTTTTCCCCGGTATGTGATCTTTTCTCTGCTTCGTACTTGTCTCAGGATTCTTTCTTTGTCTTCGTTGGAGTGGAACTTGAGCACCATATGTCTGGGTGAAGATCGCTTTGGGTCATATCTGCTGGGAGTCCTCTGACCGTCCTGGATTTGAGCTGGATTCATGTTCCAAGTGTTTTGAAAGTTTTCCTGTATAATTTCGTCGAGCACCATTTGCATTCCTGATTCTTTTTCCGCTCCTTCAGGAAGGCCAATAATCCTAATATTTGATTTTCTGAGGTTGTCTTTCATTTCTTGTATGGTCTTATTGGCTTTGTTCAGACTTGTCTCCAGCTGTTTCATGAACTGGGTGTGTTCGTTTTGTGTGTCTTCCGTTTCAGAGATCCTCTCTTCTGCTGTATTTGTTCTGTTGGTTAGGCTCTCAATTTTGTGCTCTAAGTCAAGGATTTTACTTTTCATTTGTTGTATTTCTGAGGCTATGTGGTTCTTGAATTCCTTGAAGTCCTCCCAATTCTTCTCATTGTCTCTGACATATTTTAACATTATTTTTTTGAATTCCTTGTCTGGTAGATCTTCTATGTCTTCATCTCGCATCTCCGAAATAGACATTGGCTTTCGATCCTTTATTGGTAGGGTGTTGGCACTCTCATCTGGATCATTACCTTTTCTGGTATTTCTTCCCATTGTGTTAGTGTTTCTTTTTTGAGAGACCTAGGCACCAGTGTGCTGAGGGGTCTCCAAGCACTATCCTGTAGAGATCGGAGTCTGCAGGCGTGGAGTAGCAGGGTGTGGGAATTTTCAAGGCACTTTTGGTGCGTCTCCAGAACACTGGACCTCAGGGCGCCTCTTCCAGGGCCCAGAGGATTCAAAGCGCACTCTCAGCTCGTCCCCTACAGGTATGCTACCACAGGGCGTGGGGGAGTGAAGGCACTCTCTGTGCGCGCACCCTGTTTACTGGATCACAGGGCTCGGAGCAAGGGACTATAGGGCGTGTTCCAGGTGCTCTCTGGAAACGCCTCCTGCGCAGGTCCGCCCACCCCAGCACTTGCAGGGGACCGACCGCCCCTGCGCTAGCAGGGAACTGCCCAGCCCAGAGGCGTGCTTGGGTTCCTGTGGGATAGCACCGCCCAGCTGAGTGCCACACCGCAAAGGCACAGGGGAGTATCCAGTGTGCCTTTTGCCTTTCTCCCAGACACAGTTTTGGCAGTCTCAAGGCACTCGCCCTGTGTCTCTAGAGGCTGGAGCCTGGGGGGGGGGGAGGGGCGGGGAGGCCAATTGTGTTCAGGCTCTGTCCGTGCCCCTGGGGGGCCAACTCCCGAAGCCTCCAACCCACCACTGTCCCCACCCAACTCACTCAAACCTCAGGTTCTTGCAGTCTGCCTCTTCCTCTGGTGGGAATCCTGGCCGCCAGTGCGTCTCCCGACTGCTGCGTCCGTTGCTGGTCTCCGCGCGGGTCGCGATGGAGCCTGGAGGCTGCGGCTGGTGCAGGTCCCGGGGGTTGGCGACCAGGGTGGGCAGATGCCGGCGGGTCCCGGTGATTCAGGGTCCTGGTGTCCGCAGCGGGGCAGGTCCTGGCGAGTCCTGGTGACCAGGGTGAGCAGATGCCAGCGGGTCCCAATCTCCTCCGGTCCTCAGGGCCACAGCGTCTTCAGGTTGGTCTTTGGGTGGGTTCGGCGGCTTTCAGCGTCTGCACTCAGAGGTGACTCAGCAGGTCAGGAGCGGAAAGTCGTCTTCCCTGTCCTTTGCTTTGTTTTTCCCTGGTTGCTCTTCCGAGTTGTGTGGATTTTTTTGGCTCCACACTGTCCAGGGAACTTCACGTTCTTCTCCCTGTAGTTCTATGCTGCTCCACTTACGCTTTTGTCGCGTTCTAGCCCTCTCTGTCTGTGAGCTCTCTCACAGTCTTCCTCCTATGTCGGCCATCTTGCGAGTCTCCTCAACATCATATCATCTTAAATTAAGGCAAACATGTGGTATTTAACCTTTTGGGATTGGCTCATTTCCCTTAGCATTATGGTTTCCAGTTTGGCCCATTTGGCCACAAAGAACTGCATTTTGTTTTTTTTAATAGCTGAGTAGTATTCCATGGAGTAGATGAACCATAGCTTTCTTATCCAATCCTCTGTTGATGGGCATTTTGGTTGCTTCCATGTTTTTGCAATTACTGATTGTGCTGCTATGAGCATAGGAGTGCATGTTGGTTTCTCGTAAAACAATTGTTCTGGATATATTCCTAGGAGTGCTATTGCTGGATCATACGGTATGTTGAATTTGAGTTGTTTGAATATTCTCCATACTGATTTCCATAGAGGCTGTACCAGCCTGCAGCCCCACCAGCAGTGGAGTAGGGATCCCTTTTCCCCGCAACCTCGCCAACAAGTGTTGTTGGTGCTTTTATTCATGTGGGCCAGTCTTACTGGCGTCAGGTGGTACCTCATTGATGTTTTAATTTGGATTTCCCTTATTGCCAGGGAACTTGAGCATTTTTTCATATGTTTATTTGCCATTTGGGTTTGTTCCTTTGTGAAGTGTTTGCCCATTTCCCGTGCCCATTTCTTGAGTGGCTTGTTTGTTTTGACATTTTGGTTGTTTTATAGTTCTTTGTATATTCTGGATATTAGCCCTCTATCACCTATGTCGTGTGCGAAGATCTTCTCCCATTCTGTGGGTTGCCTTTTTACTTTGTTGATTGTTTCTCTAGCTGTACAGAAGCTTCTTAGTTTGATGAGGTCCCAATTTATTTTGGTCTTGATTCCTACTACATTTGGAGTTTTTTTTTTTAATTATTTATTATTTAACTTCAGTAATTACATTGTATTATGTGACACAGTTACATAGATACTTGGGTTCTCCCCGCCCCTCCCCAAAACCTCCCACCATGGTGGATTCCTCCACCTTGTTGCATAACCACACCTCAAGTTCAGCTGAGATTTCCCCATTGCAAGCGTATACCAAACATAGAGTCCAGCATCTTATTGTCCAGTCAAGTTCAACGGCTTCTTAGGTATACCCTCTCTGGTCTGAAGACAGAGCCAGCAGAGTATCATCCCAGTCAATTGAAAGCTCCAACATACCATCAGCAAAAATTTACATCACTATGGAATTAATTGACATAGTAATGAGTAACCAACATGTTAAAAGTAAATGCGAGTTCCCAGCCACCTTCTGTGACCACCTCACCTACACTTCAATTTTAGTTTATACACAACATATAACATTCATAACATAACATGTTATACATAACATCATATCATCTTAAATTAAGGCAAACATGTGGTATTTAACCTTTTGGGATTGGCTCATTTCCCTTAGCATTATGGTTTCCAGTTTGGCCCATTTGGCCACAAAGAACTGCATTTTGTTTTTTTTAATAGCTGAGTAGTATTCCATGGAGTAGATGAACCATAGCTTTCTTATCCAATCCTCTGTTGATGGGCATTTTGGTTGCTTCCATGTTTTTGCAATTACTGATTGTGCTGCTATGAGCATAGGAGTGCATGTTGGTTTCTCGTAAAACAATTGTTCTGGATATATTCCTAGGAGTGCTATTGCTGGATCATACGGTATGTTGAATTTGAGTTGTTTGAATATTCTCCATACTGATTTCCATAGAGGCTGTACCAGCCTGCAGCCCCACCAGCAGTGGAGTAGGGATCCCTTTTCCCCGCAACCTCGCCAACAAGTGTTGTTGGTGCTTTTATTCATGTGGGTCAGTCTTACTGGCGTCAGGTGGTACCTCATTGATGTTTTAATTTGGATTTCCCTTATTGCCAGGGAACTTGAGCATTTTTTCATATGTTTATTTGCCATTTGGGTTTGTTCCTTTGTGAAGTGTTTGCCCATTTCCCGTGCCCATTTCTTGAGTGGCTTGTTTGTTTTGACATTTTGGTTGTTTTGTAGTTCTTTGTATATTCTGGATATTAGCCCTCTATCACCTATGTCGTGTGCGAAGATCTTCTCCCATTCTGTGGGTTGCCTTTTTACTTTGTTGATTGTTTCTCTAGCTGTACAGAAGCTTCTTAGTTTGATGAGGTCCCAATTGTTTATTTTGGTCTTGATTTCTACTGCATTTGGAGTCTTTTTTAGGAAGTGAAGGCCTACCCCTAAGTGTTGCAGTGTGTTTCCAGCATTTTCTTCCAACAGTTTGAAGGTTTCTGGATGTAGGTTTAGATCGGTTATCCATTTATATCTGATCTTAGTGTATGGTGAGAGATGTGGATCTATTTTTTTGTTTCTGCAGGCTATCAACCAGTTGTCCCAACAGCATTTATTGAACAGACCTTCCCATTTGCCTGGATTGTCGTTTGTCTTTTTGTCAAAGATTATTTTGCTGTATTTGTGTGGGTTTCCTTCTGGCGTTTCTATTCTGCTCCATTGATCTTCCTCTCTATCTTTGTGCCAGTACCACGCTGTTTTGATAACCACTGCCCTATAGTATGTCCAGAGGTCCGGAACTGTGATTCCCCCTGCTAACTTCCTGTTCTTCAGGATGGTTCTAGCTATCCGTGTTTTTTTGTGCTTCCAGATGAACCTTTGGATCATTGTTTCCAGTTCCATGAAGAATGTGTTGGGCAATTTGATTGGGATTGCGTTGAATGTATATATTGCTTTTGGCAGTATAGACATTTTAATGATATTGATTTTACCTATCCAGGAGCATGGGATGTTACTCCATCTTTTGAGGTCTTGTTCAATTTCTTTTTTAAGTAGTTTGTAGTTTTCTTCAAATAAGTCTCCTACATTTTTGGTTAGATTTATTCCCAGATATCTCATACTTTTCTCTGTTATTTTGAATGGTATCTTGCTGGTTAAGTCTTTTTCCATCTTGGGGCTGTTCGCATACACTATGGCTGTTGATTTTTGTTCATTAATTTTGTACCCTGCCACTCTACCAAACTCTCGTACAAGATCTAGCAGTCTCTGTATTGAGTCTCTTGGCTCTTCTACATAAAGAATCATATCATCTGCATATAGTGAGAGTTTGACTTCATTTCCCATTTGGATTCCTCTGATTTCTTTTTCTTGTCTTATGGCCTCAGCGAGTACCTCTAGGACTTCTAGGACTATGTTGAATAGTAGTGGAGAAAGTGGACATCCCTGTCTTGTTCCAGATCTCAGTGGGAAGGGTTCCAGCTTTTCTCCATTCAGTATGATGCTGGCGTTGGGTTTTTCATATATGGATTTAATTATGTTGTGGCTTTTTCCATCTATGCCTACCTTGGTTAGGGTTTTTAGTAGGAAGTGGTGTTGGATTTTGTCGAAAGCTTTTTCTGCATCTATTGATACTATCATGTGATTCTTGTTTTTCAGTTTTTGGATGTGGTGTATCACATTTATGGATTTCCGAATGTTGAACCATCCCTGCATTCCAGGGATGAATCCTACTTGATCTGGATGAATGATCTGTCTGATGTGTTTTTGAATTCTGTTGGCTAGGATTTTGTTGAGAATCTTAGCATCAATGTTCATCAAAGAGATAGGTCTGTAGTTTTCCTTCTCTGTTAGTTCTCTCTCTGGTTTTGGGATTAAGGTAATGTTGGCTTCATAGAATGAGTTTGGAAGGGTTGCCTCTTTTTCTATTGTTTTGAAGAGTTTGTAGAGGATTGGGGTCAGTTCTGTTCGGAATGTTTTGTAGAATTCTGGAGTGAAGCCGTCTGGGCCTGGGCTTTTCTTTGTTGGGAGGTCTTTAATCACTGATTCAATCTCTGCTTCAGTTATGGGTTTGTTCAGGTCGTTTGTTGCCTCTGGGCTAAGTTTTGGCAGGTGGTAGAAGTCTAAGAACTTTTCCATTTCTTGGTGATCTTCTGATTTGTTGGAGTACAGTGCTTTGTAGTAATTTCTAATTATGGCCTTAATGGATGCAGTGTCTGTTGTTATGTTGCCTTTTTCATCTTTGATGCTGTTAATTCTTGCCTTTTCTTGTTTTTTCTTTGTCAGTCGGGCCAGTGGGGTGTCTATCTTATTTATCTTCTCAAAAAACCAGCTTTTTGATTCATTGATTTTGTGTATGGTTTTTTTTTATTTCTATCTGGTTGATTTCCTCCCTTGTTTTGATGATTTCTTGTTTCCTATTGTGTGTGGGGCTCTTCTGCTGTTGTTTTTCCAATTCCTGGAGGTGTGTGTTTAGTTCCTGTATTTGGCGCCTCTCTTGGGCCTTGACATGAGCTCCAATTGCTACAAAAGATTTTTAAATGAAAATTTAACCTACTGAATTGTGCACATATTAGGGTAATATGATAGAATATGGTACATTGTCCTGTCTTCACTCAGAGTGTTCACAATACCAAGGATAGTGGTGTCTGAAGGAAGAAGGTAAGGCAAGTTTCATTTTCTTCTTTGTATTTTTATTAGCTTTTAAAATTTTGTTGGGCTCACCAGTGTGGCCTAGCAGCTAAAGTCCTTATCTTGAATGCCCCGGGATCCCATATGGGCGCCGGTTCTAATCCCGGCAGCTCCACTTCCCATCCAGCTCCCTGTTTGTGGCCTGGGAAAGCAGTCGAGGACGGCCCAGAGCACTGGGACCCTGTGCCCACATGGCAGACCTGGAGGAAGCTCCTGGCTCCTGGCTTCGGATCTGCACAGCTCTGGCCATTGAGCTCACATTGGGGAGTGAATCATTGGATGGAGGATCTTCCTCTCTGTCTCTCCTCCTCTCTGTATATCTGACTTTGTAATGGAATAAATAAATCTTTAAAAAAAATAAATAGGGCCCGGCAGCGTGGCCTAGCAGCTAAAGTCCTCGCTTTGAACGCACCGGGATCCCATATGGGCGCCGGTTCTAATCCTGGCAGTCCTACTTCCCATCCAGCTCCCTGCTTGTGGCCTGGGAAAGCAGTCGAGGACGGCCCAAAGCTTTGGGACCCTGCACCTGCGTGGGAGACCCGGAAGAGGTTCCTGGTTCCTGGCATTGGATCAGCGTGCACCGGCCCGTTGTGGCTCACTTGGGGAGTGAATCATCGGATGGAAGATCTTCCTCTTTGTCTTTCCTCCTCTCTGTATATCCGGCTTTCCAATAATAATAAATATTTAAAAAATAAAAAAATAAATAAATAAATAAAATTTTGTCTAACATCAACACATTAGTAATAATCCTATTAACAGATATTTATTAAAGATCACATGTGAATCAAGGCACTAACATACAGATACTTTAAAATTTCATTACAATGAAAATGAAAGGTAAATTTATTTTTTGAAATCTGTGCAGTTTTTATATAATGTACATTTTGCATGAAACTTTTTGAAGACCCTCCTGTGTTACCACACTTAATTCTCAAACAACTACAAGATAAGCACCATTATCACATCCGTTTTACAGCTGAGAAAGCAGAGACTCTGGAAGGCAGTTTATTCAACATCACATGGTTAGAAAATAGTGGAAACCAAACCTGGAGACAAAGCATGATGACCTGGAGTGCCCCACTTCATCACTGCCCTAACTTTAAGCTATGACCAGTGAATACACACAAGGAAGCTCCAGCATGTTGGAGAGAAATGTTCAACTCTTAATTCCATTGCCAACGAACATTTTGAAGCCCCTCATGTGTGTGAGACTTTTAATTTTAAAATGTCCATATTTGACTTTATAAGAGAGTAGGGTGCTTAAGAGAAGAAATGTGACCTTTGGGAATCAGGCTCTGATTTCCTGCCAAGTAATTCACCTTTTATGCCAATGTCACCACAATGCGGATGATGGGGCCTTCTTTGCAATAGGAGGAACACGGATTATGAAAGGTCAAATAAAACTACTTTCCATTATTAGCAACTAGCTAACTAAGTAAATTAAATTATGTTAATTAGTTAACATAGACTCATCATTAGAGTTAGCATGTAGATTAAGAACAAATAAGAATGTGTTTTTGTGTTTCAGAATAAAAGGAAATGGGAATGATCAGCCCATTGTTCCCTAGGGGAACTCCAAGTTTGTTGCTTTCACAGGCAGAACAAAGTCTTAGGTGAAGCCCCAGAAGGCTCAGCTGAGTTCTAGATCCAGCCCATTCCCGGGTCAGCTGCATGGAGACCTTGGGTGAGTCACTACCATCTCATCAAGTCCCTGACACGGAGACCCCACAGGTGAGGTTAAATGACACACGCTAATGCTGATGATCTCTATTTCTACAGTTCTATGACATAGTGTAGAGGGCTCTTCTGCATTTGACACAGTATGGCACCAGGCACAGGAAGTCAGTATTTTGTGTAGTCTTTTTTTCCTATAAACAGCAGAAACCTTGACCTGCTCTCCAGCCTCGAAACCCCACCCAGACTATAGGCATTGATCAAAGCTTTCTGGGGTAAAGGAACCAAAATTGGACAGATGTTTAGGAGAAAAAGTAGGATCAGGTAAGGTAGAGAATAAGGCATTTTAGAAGTAGCCAGATCAACTCATGCCTCTTTTCTAGAACTTCCAAAAGCACTGCATCCCAAAGCCTTTTCATTATTTTATTTTTACTTTTCCTTTTTGAGCATGACATAGAACTGAGTTCATAATCTTAAGAGTCACTAAACTAATTTATAAAATTAAATAAGAAGCTATTTTCTGTGCACCAAGCATGATTTCCTCCCAACAATGAACACACTGGCTGGCAACACCTGGCTTGCTTCTCCTCTGTGCCAATTGATATTCTGCTCACAGCACAGCACACAGCAGAGTCAAGGCCAAACACAGACGATGCACAATCAGAATAGGCCAAGGAGCAGGCCATTTCCTGGGGAACAGATCTTGTTACTATCTTATTGTTTGGGGGTCACAAGACACAGGAAAAGGAACAGGTCTTCAACAGTGTCTTTCAAAGACAAACACTAGTGCTAACTCACCCCAGGATCTCCCTGAAGAACTTCAAAGAACCAAAGCATGAGTCTGAGCCAAACTGAGCCTAGTAAACCACTCACTCACTTTGTTCCTTACCCAACTTCATTCCTTGATCTTTCAGCAGCAGTAACAATGAGCACAGGTTTAGTGAGCCAGGAACCAGGCACATGCTGGATCCTAAAGTGTGTCTCCCATTGCAGGAGCTGGGAAAAGAAACAAAAGACAATCTGTGAGCATACACCCTTGGCCAGAAAGAGCTAATTTTCTCTTCAATCTTCCTCTACCCTGCTTCAAGGTTATTAAACAATGAAGCTGAAAGATACAAAGGATGACCTAACACACAGTGATCAATCCTATTTGTCAGACACAGTGCCTAAAATGGGAACATACAATGAATCCTCACAACCAGCAAACTTCATCCATAAGGAAACAGACTTGGGCAATTGAGGAAACCTGTCTAAGATAACACAGTAAACTGTGGAGCCAAGAAGATTACAACGCAAATTTAAATGTCTCCCTAATCAGATCTGTTTCCATTGGCCATACCATCACCTCACATCCCTCTGTTCATGTCGGATGTGTAGTGTGTGTGTGTGTGTGTGTGTGTGTGTGTGTCTCTAACACCCTACTATGTGAGCAGAAGTGAATCTATCACAAAACTGGCCACATGAGTCATTCACCTTTCCCTACTTCAAGGGTCCTTCTGGTGACCAACAGTTTGACACAACAGTTTAGGCCACCATTTGTATGGCCAGCATTGCATGTCAGAATACCTGTTCAAGTGCTTGACTGCCCCATTTTCAACCCAACTCCCTGATCATGCACCTAGGAAGACAGCAGATTATGACTGAAGTATTTGGGTCCCTTCAACACACCTGGGAGACACAGGTGAAGTTCCTGTCTCCTGGCTTTGTCCTGGTCCAACCCTGGTCATTGTAACCATTTAGGGAATGAAACAAGAGATACATCTCTCTCCTCCTCCCTCTCCCTCTCCCCCTGTAACTAAAGCTTTCAAACAAATAGCATACATCTTTGTAATTTTCCCTAGTGAGGATGTCAGGACAAGATATCAAACTTGGCTGTTGGAAGCTGGAAGAAGATACACCTGTGTCCTCCCCTACTTCAAGCACTTCCATCAGAGCCACTTGCATCAGATACCCCTGCGTGCAGCCCCATCTTCAGTACAGACTAGCCCACCATGCCATTTTCCCTATGCTTCTCCCTATACCGCATCTATAGCTCTAGTGTTACCGGGTGATCATTATCAGCACCAGGCCCAAGGAGGAGCTGGGACCCAGAATTTAAATGCTCCATGTCCTTCTGTATTCTGGATGCTATTTGCTTTCTTGTAGACTTGCTTTGGCATTTTTTCAGTTGACTCATTAATCTGCTTGGCACTAACTTGTTATGTAAAGTTCTTCTTGTAGCTTCTCCAAAATAAGACGAGAGAGGGAGAGAAACAAGAGACTAAATAAACAGCCTTTCCTGTAAGGTGTTGACAAATAGAATGACTGCATGATTTACTGGTCAAACTAAACTCTTAAAAGTGAAAGAGGGGCCATTATGAATAATCACAACAGAACAGCAAGCATTAACTGGGCTGTTCCAGGCAAGAAATGAACTCCTCATCCCAGGCATATCAAAAGTCACATCAAGTAGGCTCCCCTCCACTGCTTTTTCCTGTGTAGCATGTAGTATAGTCAGATATATGGGTGATTAGTCTCATTGTTCTCAAAATGACTCTAGAAAACAAGAGAAAATCAAGATTATTTTTCTCAGGAGAGGGAGAAGAGGATGGGAGGTCAACAAAAGTGGGAAAATACCTTTCCAACCTGTTTATCTCCTTTTCCGTTGCTTGGACTGTCTGAATATCTCTCATCTCTAGCTGGCCCTACCTCCCTCAAAGTCTTCATGCTTCCTGTTATTCAAACTTGCCCACCAATACTTTGAAAAATCATTCTGAATAAATTCTCTTTGCCAAAGATATTTACATTTTAACTGCAAATAAATCTTTAAGGCAAAGGTGTGGTATTCTGCAGCCAGGTAATCCACACTTGGTAGGATGATGCCTACTTGGTTCTCTGGGCAGGTCCTTTCCTAATGAAAAACACTGCCCCATGCCTTGCTTTGCCAGAGGGCTTGCAAGGAAAAATCTGGTCTCATGCATACTGAATCCTCCAGATTAACTGGCACTGAAGGATTTTGTCAATACCAGGTTAATGAGACACAGAGACCGACACCAGGGATGTGTGCTGTGCTGTGCTGGTCTCTTCACCTATGCAGGCATGTGCCAAAGGATCCTTTGCAGTACCCCCCTAAATGCAGACGTCCACCCTGCCTTCTTATCTCCTATTCACAAAAATGAAGCTTCTCTCTCTTCAAGCAATGACGACAACCACGTAGACCCGGGGTCTGTTGCTGGCCTAGCTGAGGCCACATGACAGCTGAGCAGCACCAAGAGAGAGCCACCAGGGTACTTCTTAATTGGGTGTGCTGAATCCAGAGCCTGCTAATGGCCATTTAAATATCAACCGCATTAACTGCCTCGCTGTAAAACTACCCTACCAGATGTGTAACAACCGTATTTACTGGTAGGTTTGCAGTCAGTTGTACCTTCTCTGAGCCAATGCCCCATTCGTTCAAATTGGCTATTTCTCCATCTGCTTCAATGAGGGAATAGCAAAGCAGCCTCAGGTCATGCAGTCTGTGGTTCCTGGTGTGTGTGTGTGTGTGTGTGTGTGTGTCCACTCATGTGCATGTGTGTGCATATATGTATATACACACCACACAAACTCAGTGCCCAGGCCAGGCTCAGGAGGGACAGCCATTCTGAGGTCAGAAGATGCAACCATCTGATTTTTATGGAAAACAGCATTTAGAAAGAACAACCATCTTTTGCCACCAGAGTTCTGTACTATATTTTTCTGCTGGGAGAAGAAAAGCTTTTTGAATGTTTTATTCAGCAGGAACGAGAACACTGTTGTTATAAACTTTCTTTCCTGAACTAATTCCCTGAGCTTATGCTGCCAGAATTCCTCCTCTCTGGGGCAATTGTGCTTTCATTCAATGACTTCTCAGATCCTGCTAGGATATCCGCCATTCCAGCATGCCAACAAGCGGCAGATTGGCTCAGTGGGACTGGGGTTCACTGCAGTGCAGCTCCTGCCTGGGATGGTTCTGAGAAAGCACTTGTACTGTGCAATTTCACGAAGAAGAAACACACACTTAGCAGGGTTCACCAGGATTCTCCTCGGGTAGAGTTCAAGGCCTGCTGGGACGGGCCCCACTTGCTTTGCCATCCTCAGGATTCTAGCTAGAGGATCACCTTCACAAAGCAGCAAACCTCTAGAGGGGAAACTACCTCCCACAATAACAGAAAAAATATACCAGAGAGAAACAAAGGACACAAAACATCCAAAATTCTGGATGATTCTGGGAGTCCACAAAAAGAAGAGATTCTTACACAGAGACAAAAAGGAATTGAGGTGCATGAGCCTGTCCAAAGACAATGGTGATGCCCCTGAGAGCAAGTCACTGTGCGGCAGCTTCATCTCCAAAGGCTGCTGACGGAGGAGCTGTCCAGTGTTTAGAGGCAGCTCCCCTTCTAAGCTCTTCTGAGAGATCATAATGACAGATGGTACTCTTCACTGTCGTATCAGGCAAAGCCACCACTGGAGTACAAAAGCAGAGATGCTGCCCGAGCCATACTGGTTCAATTTAAGACCATTTTCAACTTTACCATGATGTGAAAGCGAGATGTATTCAGTAGAAATCGTGTGTCAAATTATGACCTTTCCCACGCTGTCACTAAATAATGAGATCTTCAAGAAGCTAGGCAGTATCAGCAGCGCCCACTCAGCCCCACCACCAAGATGGAAAAAATTCAGTGCTCTAGAGTTTGCATTCATTAGACTCCATGGAATAGTCAATGCTTACTATAAAACAGATTGTGTTACATGATTTTTGCCCATGTGTGGGCTAAGTATCCTGAGCACTTCAGGCAAGAATAGGCCATGCAATGACAACTGATAGGTTAGGAGTCTAATAAATGCAGTTTTGACTTACCTACATTTTCAATTTATGATGGGCAGTTGCCATGTACCACCACCCTAACCTGAAGAGGTCTATAGCAATAGGTGACCAGAGGATAAGGAGGTGCCAGAAGAAACAGTTACCAGAGATAAAATATTAGCATCCACAGTGGTATAAGGAATCATGGGAAAGAACTGTGCCAGGCATTTCAGACAAAAATGCCTGTTGGCACTAGTACTGCTTTGGAACCTTTTCTGCCATCTCCCCCATATTACCAAGTTTCCTTTGTAGATACAGTGTTGAGTACATTTCAGGTTCCATCTGCAAGATTCACTTACTTTAGATTTGCTAAGTGAAAGGCTTTTTGGAGCTACAGGGAGACAAGTGGGTGTCAACAAGGGTGAGTGTTTTAAGGGTGGCTTCAATGTTCCAACCAGAGTGGCCTCTGGTTGCTGTAGTTCAGCCCTTCTGATGAGGAAGCACTTAATTCTCCGTCTCCAATATTCTTATCATAATATTTAGAGTGGTGAGATGGACTATTTGGCTATTCAATAGGCTATCTTCTTTTCTTCATGCATCCAATAGGACAGACATCCCAGCCTCCCTTGCAGTGAGTTGAGGCCCTGTGCTAACAGACCATGAGCAGGAGTGTTGTGTACCACTTTCAGACTGAAGCTAATCAAACAGCAACCTCAGTGTCTTCATGTTCCTTCTCCTTAGCTACTTGCTATAAATGAGCACAGTGGCATGGAAAGCTGTATGCGGACATGGTAGCAACACCAAATGGAACCAGCCCGTGTTCCTGAACCACTGTTGGGAAGAGAATCTCTCCTCCATCATGGTTGCACTAGACAAAACTGGAATGTGAAAGAAAGAAAAGGGTGCTGATAATGAGAAAGAAGTTAAAAATAAGCAGTGACACAGCAAAATTATGAAAGCCTACTGCTGTGTTAACCCATTTGAGACAGAGTGGACGAGCAGTTAGCAGCACCAAGTTAAAAGAAACTGTTTCTGCTCTTACACTGAACTCCAACTGATAATAGCTACCAAAGGGAAAACTGGAAGTCACCAGTCACACTGAGGTAGAATCATTTATCACAACCAAAAAAATCAAATGAACAACCCCTCACCACCACTGCCAAACTTAAAAAAAGTGAGTTGGTAGAATCCCAGATCCCAGTAAAGAGAGATTTTGTGACTATGTCAATTAACTAACTTAATTGTGACAATCATTTCACAATGTGTTTATGTGTCAAAGCATCATGTTTTCTATCTTGAATGCTGGCCATTTTTTAGAAATTGTACCTCAATAGAGTTGGGGCAGAAGATCTGAATGATTCAGAGTCACTGTAAATGTCCTGGGTGGAGGGCCAGGACAGAAATCCTTCTGATAGAAAAGAAACCCTGTGCTTGTGCGTCATTCCATCCTCAGCATGTGTCATCCTCCACTTGCACTGAGCTCCATTCCACCTCTTGGAAATCTCCAGACACAACACATGTCTTGCTTCAGTAGTTCTCAACAGGCTGAGATGTGGGAAACTGTCCTCTCAGTGGAACTCCTGGCTCCCAGGAGCCCAGAGTAGCACCCAAAAAGCAACCTCATTCCCACCCCTGGACAGATGGAAGTCAAATTTCTTCACCGGAGCCTTGATTCCCAGGGTTGTTCGACCTAAATGAAATCCAGGAGCAGATGCAGATATCAGAGATGAGTGGACACAACATGATTACAGATGTGGGGCCTGCCAACTGAACTGACAACTCAAATAGCATCCCTCACCTATGAGCCATGCCAGCTGGTCCATTCCACTGGCTGAGAATGTGCTTTAGAGATGTGCCTGCCTTTCACTTTCAAATGTGTCACAACTCATCTTTTTGATGTTCCAGAAAATTCTGGAGCACAGAAGACCAATCACACTTCATGACAAGACATCTGTTTGAGATGACAGAAGGCCCAGGCTCAGAACCTGCCTACATCATCCTGTTGATGGCCACAATCACCCTCTGTCCCTCTTTTGTCATGGACCATTCGGTGGTTCATGAATCCAGGAGAGGAAAAAAACACACTCCCAAGGTTAGTAATGTAAACAAATCTTAAAGGCTTGTTTTGCTAATAAAGGAGTCCAAAATAACCTTTTGATAAAGATTATTTTACTAAAAGTAGAGTACCACATAGGTACCCAGCCCTGTTCTGAAGACTGCTATTTATGAATACAGCAGCGCAAGTGGGAAACCACATGCATCTATTTCAGGCTTATCTACAGGTCCTGATACAAGCCAGCCTTCAACTAGGTTGTCAGTGTCCCCAAATAAAGAGGAAACGGGGTAAGCTTCCCTTGGTCACACTGTTCTATCTTGTGGCCAAACCATAGCAGATGTGTCTTAGGATAAATCTTGCACTTGAAGACAAAGAGATGTCCTAACCTGTAGAACTCATTTGAGCCAAAATGGAACTTGCTTAAACGATACACAAAATCAATGAATCAAAAAGCTGGTTCTTTGCGAAGATAAACAAGATAGACACCCCACTGGCCCGACTGACAAAGAAAAAACAAGAGAAGGCAAGAATTAACAGCATCAAAGATGAAAAAGGCAACATAACAACAGACACTGCATCCATTAAGGCCATAATTAGAAATTACTACAAAGCACTGTACTCCAACAAATCAGAAGATCACCAAGAAATGGAAAAGTTCTTAGACTTCTACCACCTGCCAAAACTTAGCCCAGAGGCAACAAACGACCTGAACAAACCCATAACTGAAGCAGAGATTGAATCAGTGATTAAAGACCTCCCAACAAAGAAAAGCCCAGGCCCAGACGGCTTCACTCCAGAATTCTACAAAACATTCCGAACAGAACTGACCCCAATCCTCTACAAACTCTTCAAAACAATAGAAAAAGAGGCAACCCTTCCAAACTCATTCTATGAAGCCAACATTACCTTAATCCCAAAACCAGACAGAGAACTAACAGAGAAGGAAAACTACAGACCTATCTCTTTGATGAACATTGATGCTAAGATTCTCAACAAAATCCTAGCCAACAGAATTCAAAAACACATCAGACAGATCATTCATCCAGATCAAGTAGGATTCATCCCTGGAATGCAGGGATGGTTCAACATTCGGAAATCCATAAATGTGATACACCACATCCAAAAACTGAAAAACAAGAATCACATGATAGTATCAATAGATGCAGAAAAAGCTTTCGACAAAATCCAACACCACTTCCTACTAAAATCCCTAACCAAGGTAGGCATAGATGGAAAAATCCACAACATAATTAAAGCCATATATGAAAAACCCAACGCCAGCATCATACTGAATGGAGAAAAGCTGGAACCCTTCCCACTGAGATCTGGAACAAGACAGGGATGTCCACTTTCTCCACTACTATTCAACATAGTCCTAGAGGTACTCGCTGAGGCCATAAGACAAGAAAAAGAAATCAGAGGAATCCAAATGGGAAATGAAGTCAAACTCTCACTATATGCAGATGATATGATTCTTTATGTAGAAGAGCCAAGAGACTCAATACAGAGACTGCTAGAACTTGTACGAGAGTTTGGTAGAGTGGCAGGGTACAAAATTAATGAACAAAAATCAACAGCCATAGTGTATGCGAACAGCCCCAAGATGGAAAAAGACTTAACCAGCAAGATACCATTCAAAATAACAGAGAAAAGTATGAAATATCTGGGAATAAATCTAACCAAAAATGTAGGAGACTTATTTGAAGAAAACTACAAACTACTTAAAAAAGAAATTGAACAAGACCTCAAAAGATGGAGTAACATCCCATGCTCCTGGATAGGTAAAATCAATATCATTAAAATGTCTATACTGCCAAAAGCAATATATACATTCAACGCAATCCCAATCAAATTGCCCAAAACATTCTTCATGGAACTGGAAACAATGATCCAAAGGTTCATCTGGAAGCACAAAAAAACACGGATAGCTAGAACCATCCTGAAGAACAGGAAGTTAGCAGGGGGAATCACAGTTCCGGACCTCTGGACATACTATAGGGCAGTGGTTATCAAAACAGCGTGGTACTGGCACAAAGATAGAGAGGAAGATCAATGGAGCAGAATAGAAATACCAGAAGGAAACCCACACAAATACAGCAAAATAATCTTTGACAAAAAGACAAACGACAATCCAGGCAAATGGGAAGGTCTGTTCAATAAATGCTGTTGGGACAACTGGTTGATAGCCTGCAGAAACAAAAAAATAGATCCACATCTCTCACCATACACTAAGATCAGATCTAAATGGATAACAGATCTAAACCTACATCCAGAAACCTTCAAACTGTTGGAAGAAAATGCTGGAAACACACTGCAACACTTAGGGGTAGGCCCTCACTTCCTAAAAAAGACTCCAAATGCAGTAGAAATCAAGACCAAAATAAATTGGGACCTCATCAAACTAAGAAGCTTCTGTACAGCTAGAGAAACAATCAACAAAGTAAAAAGGCAACCCACAGAATGGGAGAAGATCTTCGCACACGACATAGGTGATAGAGGGCTGATCTCCAGAATATACAAAGAACTACAAAACAACCAAAATGTCAAAACAAACAAGCCACTCAAGAAATGGGCACGGGAAATGGGCAAACACTTCACAAAGGAACAAACCCAAATGGCAAATAAACATATGAAAAAATGCTCAAGTTCCCTGGCAATAAGGGAAATCCAAATTAAAACATCAATGAGGTACCACCTGACGCCAGTAAGACTGACCCACATGAATAAAAGCACCAACAACACTTGTTGGCGAGGTTGCGGGGAAAAGGGATCCCTACTCCACTGCTGGTGGGGCTGCAGGCTGGTACAGCCTCTATGGAAATCAGTATGGAGAATATTCAAACAACTCAAATTCAACATACTGTATGATCCAGCAATAGCACTCCTAGGAATATATCCAGAACAATTGTTTTACGAGAAACCAACATGCACTCCTATGCTCATAGCAGCACAATCAGTAATTGCAAAAACATGGAAGCAACCAAAATGCCCATCAACAGAGGATTGGATAAGAAAGCTATGGTTCATCTACTCCATGGAATACTACTCAGCTATTAAAAAAAACAAAATGCAGTTCTTTGTGGCCAAATGGGCCAAACTGGAAACCATAATGCTAAGGGAAATGAGCCAATCCCAAAAGGTTAAATACCACATGTTTGCCTTAATTTAAGATGATATGATGTTATGTATAACATGTTATGTTATGAATGTTATATGTTGTGTATAAACTAAAATTGAAGTGTAGGTGAGGTGGTCACAGAAGGTGGCTGGGAACTCGCATTTACTTTTAACATGTTGGTTACTCATTACTATGTCAATTAATTCCATAGTGATGTAAATTTTTGCTGATGGTATGTTGGAGCTTTCAATTGACTGGGATGATACTCTGCTGGCTCTGTCTTCAGACCAGAGAGGGTATACCTAAGAAGCCGTTGAACTTGACTGGACAATAAGATGCTGGACTCTATGTTTGGTATACGCTTGCAATGGGGGAATCTCAGCTGAACTTGAGCTGTGGTTATGCAACAAGGTGGAGGAATCCACCATGGTGGGAGGGTTTGGGGAGGGGTGGGGAGAACCCAAGTACCTATGTAACTGTATCACATAATACAATGTAATTAATGAAGAAAAAAAATAAAACACACAAATCAGAAAAAAAAGAAAATACACATTTTCAGGGAAACAGATTTAGCAAAATTGAAGAAATGGATCATATCAACACAGGACGGATCTCAGGGATCATTAAAAAAGAAGTGATTTAAACACGTAGTCGAGGCTGAGACCTACTATAATGTATCAAATACGCGAACAGGGGCAGGCTTTCTGCATAGTGCGGGAATTTCTGCATCCATTTTTGCAGTGCCTAAGTCTATCACTGATTCTGGCTTCTGGCTGACAGAACCAACCAGGATTGAGTTCCAAGGCTCTTGGCTTTGACCTGCGGTTCAGAGGGTAGGGATAGGAGGTGGGGATGAACTAGTACATGGGATGTCCCCATCTTTCTATCTCTCTGAGTTTCAAATAAATAAGCAATAATTTTAAAAACAATCAAAAAACCAAAACAAAATCCAAATGAATGAACTTATTTGTCATACAAAGTTGCAGACTTGGCAGTGAAGATGTAAAGGCCTGTTACAACAGGTATTTCTATTGTATTTATATCATGTCTAAAAACAAGGAACAGAAGTTTGTGATAGAAACATAAGTTATGCAAGTTAGATCAAAACATCTGTAGAAAATGCAATTAAAAGATAAGTCTATATTGCTACAGTAAATGTTTGGAATCCATGCCTAGTGTGAAAATCCAAGTATGGATTTTCCACATCCTTTTTAAAGACCTCCTCATATGAAATCATATAAAACTTTGGGGAAGGAAACGAGAAAAAGAACTGATGGAGGACATTTGATAGTAACTGAATTATTTCGTTTCTGGAAAAAAAAATAAATATAACAAGATGTTAACATGGTCAAATCTGGTGATAATTTGGTATAACCACAAATAAATAGCTGCTATGCAACCCTGAAAAAAAAAAAGGATCACTGGCAGCAACAACTACTACAGAAGGGAAATGTAAATATCAATTAGCGTTCCATCTTATGAACACAAAGAGAATTCTGAACATGAAATATGAAATATGACATGGGAAACAGGGACAACTCTGCTCAGGCAATGCACTGAGGATTTTACTCAACACTTGGTAGACATACCATCATTCATTGCATCCAACACAACTGTGATGTTCTTACAGGCAAAGAGAATGAGTTGCTGAAAAGCTAAGGATACACACCTTGCAAGAAGAACTAAGTTCAATCTCATTTTGCATGACTCCAAATTCTGTGCTTTTAACTATTTGATTCATCACCATGAAGTGGCGTAAAACCTAGGTATAGATGCTTGAGGCACAGGAATAAAGACAGTAAGAAACCCTGAACAATGATGCCAACAAGTCAACTTTCCTGCCAGATAAAACGGATTGATGCCTAGAGCCAAGTCCATCCCTTCATGATAACTCCAGGCCACTAGGATACAGCAATTGATAACCACTGCACTCCACAATCCCATATTCAGATCTAAGAAAAATAATTTGAAACTGTAGGGAATCCTGTAGTTACTTTCTGATGTAATTTGAGCTCAGTTTTATTATTTTTAAAAAGGAAACAAGCATCATATACATCACATTTATATTTTTAAGAGTACAGTAATACTTCCCATCCCTCCTTACTCCCGCCCTCCCCCCTTCTTATGTTTTCTTTCTTTTTAGAATGACATATTTTCTGTGCTTGCTTTGGCAGAAAATATGTCATTCTAGTATATGTGCTATCTTCTTTACACTCACAAGCCTAACTACTTTGATTTTCAAAGGGCTACCGGAAATATGTTTCCATGGCCATGACATTCAAGCAAAGCAAAATTACAGTTTCAGAAAACAGGTCAACATTGCCAGGAGCTACAGAGTGAAGATAGGAGCTGACAACAAAAGGGCATGAGAGAACTTTAGGGAATGACGGAAATATTTATTTCATTATTGTGGTAACCTTTACATGACTATCAGCTGCTCAAAACTCACTGAATTTTACATTTGAAATTGGCAAATATTATCGCATATAAATTATACTTAAATAAAGCTTAAATATGTAGACAAATGCATGCACATACACACACACACACGCCTTCCATTGCGTAACTGCATTGCAGTAAACCCACCAGCCTGAATCCCTCAGTCACTCAATTTTCCCAGCAGGGAGGTTTCCTGCAGGCAATCATTGCAGGCTCATACACCACATCCAGTGGGAAGGCGGTTCGGAAGTGAATTTGCAAGAAAACGCCTCTGTAGCAGTTCAAATAAGAAGCTGATTGCAAGGGTTACCTTGGCTTCCTGCCTCCTCGCCTAATCTTCAGGGGTCATACTGTGTACCTGGTACAAACATTCATCTGGAAAATTGCCTTCAGCCAGATTAAATATAACATTCCTGTTTTTAACCTATGCCTCATATGACATACATGTCTTTATCTTTAAATCTCATTGCATTTTGAAGACCATACCTGTCTCTATGTCCAGCCCTAAAAAAGATAGGGGAAAACCTTGCCAAAAATACTGAATATTTTACCTACTGTCTGCCTCACAAAGCTTGGCATAGGTTAAAAAATGAGCATTTCAAAAAGACTAATACATTAGCAGCATCTATCTGTCCTTCCAGGTCCCCATCAATTGTCCCCTGCACATTCTCATGTGTAGAGGAGCTTTTCTTCCTGATATAGCCAGTTAGTTCTTTTTTTTTTTTTTTTTCTGGCAAAGACACCCTATGTGGGAAAGATTTGAAGGCTTCTGACCCACAGTAATGGCTTAGCTGGAAAAGGAACATCGGCCACACAAATACAGTCTGGCTTTGGAAATCATCAGATCATTCATGCAAATTAGTAAGAACATAAGGTCACATCCCAAAAGATAATAGGGCAATCTTGTACAATAAAAGCTGCCAGAAAGAATAGATTTTAAAGGAAAATAGAAACTAAGAGCTAGTCTGATTTTGAATTCTTATAAAGGTTACTGACATGATCTGCTCTTAGTTGATCTGGCCACTCATGCTTAGGATAGAGCCATTCTTTGTACCTCATAGCAACGTGTGGACTATATTGTTAAGATGTTGAGCTTTTTAATCAAAACGGTAAATAAAATGAAGACGATTTTTTCATGGGCCATTTTAATAATCTGTTAAAAGGAAAGGCATATAGCATTCAAGAAACCAATCCTATAGACTATCACTTCAGCATCAACGGAAAGTAGACAAAGACCAGGCCATCTTTTGGAACTTACACCTGCAAGGTTTCCAACCTGCACCATTTGACTAGAGAGCTGCAACAGCTTCCCAACATATCTTCCATGCAAAATAACGTTAACACTTCATTTTCTCACAAGTTTCAGACTTAAATAAAGACAACAATTACACAAAAATATTGGCATGACTTAATGTAATTCATATCTGCTTCAGGGCTTTATTATATAATCAGAGATGTTAACATTTTATCACTGACATTTGGTTTTGCTAGAGCCCTGTAAATAGAACTTCATGATGAAATAAAAGAGAGTTTTTATTTATTTTTCTGCAAAAAATACAGTTAAGTTGTTACAGTGAACAATGAAGAGGAATTAGGAGAAATTGCCCAGTAATTCTGATTCTAACCTTCTGGGCTGCCTTTGGAATGAAATGATAAGGTAGCAGATCCAGCTGACTTCTGTTTGTAGACAATGAGGAGGGGAGGTTAAGTGTCTCAGTGGCAGATCCTTCTGGGATTTATGTGCATTGTATAATTTAATGCATCAAAAGGCCTTTCTCTAAAAAATTCAGTGTGCCGAATTTACCCATCTTCTAAATACCAAGAATCATCTTGGGTACTAACAGAAAAAGTTAGAGATGCGATTCTTCAAGGAGTTTCAGATTTAATCTGCCTAACTAAGCCCTAGGGGCCATTCAGGCTTGGAAGAATTAGTAGGACTCTATAGACAAAGATCAGTCATTGAGCAATCCCTCCTGTACAGAGGACACCAGAAGCCAAACTAAGTTCTTTTTATGGTCCTTCACTTCCAAATGTCACCACACTATAGGTTTTGCTAAACACATAATGCCTCCTAAAACTCTGATAACACAACCTGGAAAGACTTTATCATATTTAGGAAATGGATCCCAAAAGGCAGATGGCTCCCCAAAGAACATATGAAGTCAGGGCAAATGTCTTATTTCTCTAGTATGGTAGAGACTTACACCTAAATACTACTAACCAAACACATTTCTAGATAATAAGGGAAGATTATTTTTTAACTATTAGTTCATTTCTCCTTTCCTCTAACACCCAAATAGTTAACCCAAGTTTCTGAAGGAAGATGAGATCATAACTCAGGAGGTAACCATTGTCATGGAAGTCAGAGGATGATAGCTAATGTTCTGCACCCTTTCCTGAACCTTACGCATTGGCACTGCAATTCGAAGTTGGCCCTCTTTTTCTGTGCTTGTGTTATAGTAATAAAAAAATCTCTTCTGTTTTGGTGTTTAGAGTGCAGGTGGCATACAGAACCCCACAAACCATGAAGGCGTTAGAAACAGATGGCTCATACTGCTTGGTAAACCAAGTGTTTAGCACCTGAAGTGTGGTGTCATTGCATTTACTAATCACCATGCTTGAGTTGAATAAATCACCCACAATCCCTGCTTATCCACAGCTAAGTCAATATCTTGCCAAGCAACATTAACATATGAAAAATGGTTATTACAGGCAGCACCAAGGAGGTTTTGAGTCTCAGCCACTGTGTTGGTGGTCAGGTTAACTCTGGCAATGTTTCTGGTATTGTACCAGTTGACATGCATGTTATTGTAAACAGCTGTACCACTGCCCAGCTACAGGCAATCTGATACTCTTGAGCATAATTATACAATGGTAAGCCATCCAGTGTGTTGTGGAGTGTGTAATAGTCCAACACTTTCTCATTTGTATTCAAAGGCACCACCCAGTACAGCCCCTTATCTGGGTACTGGGGAGAATAACCCTGACCCCAGGCACCAAACTAATGGGAAAACCCAGTCTGGTGAAGCAGTTTGCTACAGAGTTTGCTGCTGTTCAACACACCACTGGGACCGCAACTCCTGATACAAACGAGAAAATAAGAAGACATCCTTAGAGAAAAAATGAATGACATGATGTAGGCAAGTTTAATAACCTAAGAACAGAAAGAATCCATATCCTGTCAGGGTTCACTGACAGCAGAGATTCAGCTGAAGAAGAGCCTAGCCTCCCATTGGTACTTATCTCAAGTGAACCCACTGTCAGTTCTGCAGACAGCCACCTTCTGTATCCATGGATGGGTTTCCAATATGGGATGTTGGAATGATGAAACTGGAAGAACCATATTCAAGGCATTTGACGGTTCAGAGAGAAAAGAGATCTGGTGGAGTTAATACATTTTCCTTTATCATAAAGCATCTGTAAATTGTTCTTATCTCACTTTACTTAGAGAAATCAAGACAGTAATAATATGCCAGAATTCTGTTTCCCTTAAGCCAGAAGGTTTATTCCCCTGGGGTCAGCCACAAAAGGGACTGTGACAAAGCTGAATGTCACCCTGGCCTTCACATTGTGACTCACTCTACCATTTTCTGGGACCTCAAGTGCTTATCTGCATCAGATACCAATCCCATGCTAAGCTAAACTCAAAAGGGAAAGTTTTGGATGGAGTATTTTATCGATCTATAAAGACAGTTCTAAGATGGTGGAAGTTCAGCCTGGAAAAACCATAATGTTATTTGAGGACAGTGTTGTCTGCTGTGTGCATAATGCATGACCCATCCCATAAATCACTCAATGGCCACCTTGCTGCAGAATTACAACGCAAGACTTGCTGTTCATGAGCCATATGCTACTGAGTCATGGAATGTCAGGCCTGTATTTCATCCTTCCCATTCTGTCTTGTCTTCCCAGTCCTTATCTCAACGTGTAGAATCAGGTGGGGCCAGATGCACTGATCCACTGAACCTATAGTCCTTGTAACACCTGGGTAAATGGCACAGGCTGAGCAACTGGCCCTTCACATTGCATTGCACCCCTTCCCCACCAAATGTCAGCCAAACCAAAGAGTTTATGAGCTAAAACATAAATAAAATTCCCCCAGGATTTTTATAAAAACTATCCACAAGTCCATTTTTTTTTTTAATCTTCATGAAGTCCCTTTAAGAAGACTGGTTGGATACTTGGCTAACAAGACAATCCAAATTTAAGTACTTTTGAGGTCATTTTCCCCTGTCTTGCTGTCCAGGGTAAGGCAGGTGCAGGAAAGAAGGAGCAGAGCCTGAAGTGCTGGAAAGCAAACAGGAAGCCCCGGAGGACACAGGAAGTGAGCTGGAGCCAGAAGCAGAGCTCCTCATGAGACCGGCACTCTGCGGGGTGAGCAGAGCAAAGCCTTTGTCCCTCCATTTCTGCTCCTGGAAAGCCTCGGTCTCTTCCTTGCTAAATGCTTCTCCTCTCTCCTTCACTCAAGGACTGTGCAGACGTAAAACTGTTACTAGAAATCTTGCTTTTATTTTTTTCCAATCTGCTGGGGCTTTTTTGGTCCCCAAATTAATACGTGCTTTTTAAATGCTCTCATAAATCCACAGTTGGTGGGGAAGTCAGCCAACCATACAACAGGTAGAGAAATGAAACCATTCTGTACCCAACCTCAAATAATTTTGCATATCATTAAGCACAACACAGTGGCAGGTTTATTTTAATAATGCATGTGCCATTTCATAAATAAAAAAGCAATGCGTGTTCAGCCAAGAGACTGTTCTCCACTAAAGAAATAATAAATAGAATTATAAATTATTATTTCTTCTCCTAAAAGTGATCTCTCAGATGAATGCTTGTTTGCTTTTGTTTATGAAACAATACATGAATTATTAAAATAAAGTTAACGGTGTGCTCAGTTTAATGACAACAAAAACTGCTCCAGTTTCCATATGCTACAAACTGGATTTTCTAGTTGAAATATCTTCCTGAGAACTTATTTATTCAACTACATTTCACTCTGAGGAAATGAAACAGTCACTCTTTTTTCCTCCTTCAGTTTGGAAGACAGGAATTGTTTGCTTCATTAACTCTTCTTGCCTTCCTGGGAAGGAAATGTCCCAAACCAACAACAACAAAACATTTGGGGAAATTTTGTGGTGTATATAACTTGTTTGAGTATAATCATGAAATTAATGATAAGCTGGTTTGTCCCCAGATGAAGAAATGTGTACATATGAAAAAAGATATCAACCTCTCAAAAAATCAAAATCAACTTCTCAAAAATTACTGTTACTATTCCATATTAATAGTACTTTTATTCAAAATATTAACACTTGGGATGTCTCCGTACAGCTCAGTGGGTTAACCCATACCTGTTATGCCAACTTCCCATATGACCATTGCTTCAAATCTTGACTGATGTAGCTCTCTGATAGGGCAGAATAACCCAGCCCTGGCCTTTGTGGACACCTTGGGTATGAGTATTACTTTTGCAACTACTATAAAAACAGCTCATCATTTTACAATTTAATACTTAATGTTTATTCTTAATATTTATGCCAGGTACAATTTAATTTTATGGTCAACTTATGAAATGATGAGCCACTAATATTAGCAGCAGTGGTAATATTGTTATACTAATGAAAATAGTATTAGTGTAAGAGTAGTAGTGATAGCAATTTTTGAGAAATTATTTTGGTTCCTTCATGCCTAAATATTTTCTCACCTAGAGGTATAATATATTACTATCTTTAATCCCATGATGATGCCTAAATAAGTTATACACATTATAAATTTTCCCCATGTTCCTAGCACAGGGGGGTGACTGTATTTCACAAAACCTATTACATATTATCTGAGTAAACAGGATAGTGTGATGCTTCTAACTATAAAATAATGACAAAGAGAAGGAAATGTTAATCCCCCCGTCAATACACATTATAAATATTGAAACGTCACACTGTATCCTATAAATGTGTACAGTTACTGTTGGTCAATTTTTTTAATGTTTGAGGAGATGGAAATGCTAACTTGATTTGATCTTCACATCTTGGATACCCATGTTGAATTATCATAATGTACTGCATAAATACAGTTACTGAAGGACTATACTACCGTAGTAATATGGAAGGAAATAGTATGGGGGAGTAGGAATGGGGAAGGATGTAAAGGGAAATCCCTGTGCCTATGGAACTAGATCATGAAAAAGAAAACAGGAGTGAGCATTTATCCTAGCAGTTTACATCTTGATTAGGATGCCTTGGTCCTGTATCAGGGTAGCTGGGTTTGATTCTCAGCTCTGGCTACTGATATTAGCTTTCTGATCATGAAAGCCTTGGGAGGCAGTGACCAAGGCTCAAGTGCCTGGCTTTCTGCCACCCATGTGAAAGATCTAGGTGGAACCTGCTGGCCCATGCCTAGCCATTGCAGCCATTTGAAGAGCGTGCTACTGAATGGGAATTTTCTGAGTGCCTTTTTCTGTCTTTCTCCCTCTCTACATATGAATATGTGTACACACATACAACTGGCTCTCAAATCACTAAATCAAACAAAAAACTTGCAGGAAATAAACTTCTTTACTCACCCTCTGTGTCTTGCCAACTATTCCTAAACACCCTTCTATCCATTTTACTCATCCCTTCTTCCTGTAACCTCTTTAGACCATTTTTAGGGGCCTGATTGAGACTAAATGGAAGTGGGAATAGGCACAAAAACCAAGAGTGGCATCCAGTGCTATAGCTGAAACCACAACAGTGACAGCATAATGAAAAGCAATGGCAGCATCCTCAACTCCTGACAGCAAACAATCGCAGAAACCAAACTGAGTCCCCATTGCCCTGAGCTTCTTCCCACCCTTCTCCTCACATTGCTCTCCAGCCCCTCCCTTCACTTAAATGTCTCAGTCATAGTCCATTCCATTCCTACCCAGATCTCATCCCAACTTAACCCCAACACTTGGGCAATAGCCTACTGCCCAGTCATGACCCATGCAGGGGGAAGGACCAATGAATCAGGTGGAAGAGAACACAGCTGAAAATTCTCAACAGGGAAGATCAGCAAAAGTACCTGTTGAGATACACTGCAAGCAAGAATGCAAAGATAATTTGTTACTAATCAGGTAGGTAAACTGTTGAGGCTCTTGTCACTCCAGAAATAACAGGTGCACCTCTTTGTTATAACACAGAGGCAGCACTGAACAGTGAAAAAACTAACATGCAGATTCCAATTCAAATCCTGACCCCAGTACTTAGTAGTTGTATACCTTTGAGCATGTTACTTAACCTTCTGAGCCTTGGTTTCCTCTCACGGAATGAATAAAATAATACTTCCTTTGCAGGATGGTTAAGCAGGAAGACAAAGAAGGCATGCAACTGAATTCCATACCAGGTAACTGTCACCATAAGAATCACGACCGGAGACCTACATGATTTTCTTCCTTTGTAGATCATGGCCTCAGGAAATTTCAGTATCCATCCTGGCAACCCCAATACTCAGAACACAGTCAGCCATACAAGTTACATTTGTGGGATACATGAACAAAAAACAAATCACATAGACCTGCTTTGTCCATATTTATAAAGTACCAAATTCCAAGTTGCTACAAAGCTGAGTTTTCAAGAAACCCGGTATTGACCCCATCGGACATAATGCAAGGAGCCCTGCATGCAGCTGCAGCCTCATCATGCAATGCTTGTCAGATATTGCCACGCATTGTAAAGAAACCACAATTGTGAGATTTTAAAAATTTCAACTTGACTCTTCAAAACTGTGGTTGCTAGCAGTATTTTTTTGAAGCTAAAAATTATATGACTGCAGAGGAAGCTTTATCTTGGACCTATCAAAGTGCTTTGATATGAGCCACTGAAATTTATTGGAGATAAGAGGCAAATATGATTGGTTTATAAGAACTGGACAAGCAAAGGAAAGTTTTTGGCTAGCAGTTAAGACACCCATATCCCATGTAAGAGGGTTTGGGTTTCATTCTTCGCTCTGGTTCTCAACTCCACCTTGCCACCAATGCAGACCTTGGAGACAGGGATAATGGCTCAAGATACTTGGTTCCTGCCACTCATGCGGCAGACCTGGCCTGTGCTCCCTGGGCCTGGCTTCAGTCCAAGAGGTTGAAAGTATTCGTGGAGTGAAGTAAACCAGCTCCCGCTCACACATGTTCTTTCTCGAAACATATGTATGTATGTGTATATATCTCAAACACAAGCTTTAAAATTTTTCATAGATGATCATACTCACAAAATGATTAAGACTAACTTGACTTTGAATTATTGGATACATGCTACTCAACCAGGCTCTTCTCTAACACTTGGGGTTTTAGCAGATCACTCTTTCAGACACCATTCAACCGCCAATCCTTCACTGAGCACCTATCCTGCACCAGCACAGAGCTCAGCATCCCAAGCAAAACAGTGTGCAACCCTGAGAGTTCCCATTACACTTTTTTGCTTTTATGTGGTCATTTAGATTCAGGGGAAAAACTGAGACTGAGACTGAAATCAATTGTTTCAGGGGAAAAAAAAGTTAATCAGTAGAAGGCCAATTATTTTAGGTTAGAAAGTTTACAAATGGAGCATAAAAGGAGGATGTGATTTGCAGCAAAAATCAAAAATAGAGTGCATTCTATTGAAGCCCATGTACTGGTTGTACGTTCATGCTGACCATAGGGTTAGCAAACTGCAGCCACCAGAGAGGGGCTCAGGAAGTGCACAATTACTTTTCAGCTGAGATACACAGGCAGTCGTTTTTGTTCTGAGCAACTCTGCAGTGAAAAAAAGCAGACAGGCCAGATTTTAAAGTCCCATAATAGTGAGTAACTTGAAGTAAAGTCTCCACAGGCTCACAGCTCTGCAGTGCCTTGGAGTTTTCCAATTCTGCATTACCAACCAAAAGGGAGCAAGTGAAAGAAATTGGTTTAAAAACATGACAAAAAAGTCTGTTTAATATAAACATCATAAATATAATATGAACAACGCTGGAAAAGGGCCAAATGGCTTGGCTGGAATCCAGGTACAGCCAAGGTTGTCAGAAAGTAAGTGGAAAACTGGGTCCCATTTGCTGAAACAACACAGCTGGGCTGGGAGGGCTCATAGAAGTCTAAGTGTAAAGTCTTAGGGGGAAAGTTCTGAAAATTTTTTTAAACAAAAGAAATCCAACAGACTCACTTGTTTTCCTCCCTTGATACAAAGTGATGTGTTTAACCTCTCAGCATCATCCCTGGGTTACTGACACCTGACACTGTAGGTCCTATGATATCTAGGAAATGAGGTTCCCTGCAAATCAGCTTCAGTTCTAAGTACCTGTGCGGCCTCAGGAAAAGCAGCATCTGATACTTGGTGGGGCCAAGCTAGATGAAGTACATGTTCCTTATTTTTCTAACATATCCTCTTCTAAAAGTTGCATAAAAAACAGAGCAGCAAAAAATCGACTCCATGAGGCAGGTTTGCCAAGAGGGTGACCAGGGGACATTGGCATCAGCTGTGTTCAGGTTGACATCACAGTGACCCCTGCTTCAGAGAGCCCACTGGGGTCCTGCAGAAGCAGATCTCATTTGCCAGCATGTTTCCATCGCTAATCCTAGACCCTGCTTAGCTCGAGTCCATTACAGGGGAAACACCTGATCTTTGCCCTAGAACTCCTGTGGGTGTCACAAAAAGATTCCCAACCATGGAAGCCATCCACATCCCTAGATACTCATGGTCTAAAAGGAAATGGGTTGTGAGGCTTACAATCAAAAGGAGTTAACAATGGCTGCACATGATACAGCTCCCATTCAGATCGAGCTGTTCAGACTCTACAGAAGCTTCCTAGGGCATGGGTGTTGCTAACTGATATGGCTGAGTGAGCAGCAACCTTGAGTTCCCCTGCCTGAAGGGAACTTCAGTGCATTTCAGGGCCCAGAGACTCAGCCCTGAACTTGTTTACAATGATGTTAGTTCCCACTTCGGTGATCATCAGCGCTGTCAATGTCCGCTGCCTGCACTGCAGTGCCTGCGCAGAACACAGCTTGTCAAGCCTTGCCTCTAATGCCCACAGTAACCCAGCAAGGTGGATGCTATTTGTCTCCAACTTTACAAATGAGAAGATTGCAAACCTTTTTTTTCTGGTCATGGCCCCATTTCTGGCAAGGTCTGTCGGATTTCAAAGCTTTGCTCTTGAAACCATCACTCTACTGATTCCACTCATGTGTGTGTTTACCAAGTGCCCATCTCTGTGCACTTAACCCTACCAAAGGTGGGTTAGAGGGTGAGATGTCATCCTTGCCTCCAAGAACTCACAGTCCAGCAAGAGCAGCAAAGCATACCTGCATATGTCCCCAATAGACAGGGTTGCCTCAGTCACCCTCATCAAATTCCAAGGGACACAGTAAAGCAGGTGCCCTGCAAGCATCTAAAGCATGGATAGAGAAAAAAAACCAAAGAGGGGGAAAGAGAGAGGGAAGGAAGAAGGGAGGGCAGGAGTGTTTATGCTCTAAACCCAGCTCACCTTGTCCCTCAGCCAATCAGCCATCACAGTCATGGGGGAAGTGGATACTGGGATTCCAGGGGGTTTTCACAGACTCCCAGACAGCTTCTCCATCATCAAGAAGATGTTGCTGTTTGTGAATGCAAAGACAGAACATACAACTTGTGGGTTTTGTTATACCTTGATCCATTGTTTGTGCTCTCCCGCTGTGAACCCCAGAATACAACAGCATGTAAAACCCCTCCGTGGAATTTAAAACATGAAAGATTCAATTCAGAACAGCCAAAATCCCTTTTTCTCCTTGGGCACTGCAGTTCCACAGCCCTTCCCCCACCTCACTCACAGCTCCTTAGGTGGAAGGGGGTCTGCTCACCTGGAGTAGAGGAGGGGGCAGTGGCAGGAGGATTTGCCACATTCCTATGGCTTATTCTTCAGGACCTGGATTTCCAGGCAAATGACAGACAAGTTGTTTGTGTGGATTGTCTGCAGTTTCTCTACCAGAAGAATCATAGTCCTTATCTAAGGAAATAAAAATTCAGGGTGACTTTATATTATTGTGCAATTTCTTTCATAAACATTTCAGGGCTGAATGTGTCACTTAGTGAAACATTGCTACAGAATACACCCGAGATTCTTCTGAATGGTTTCATTTGGAAGAATACATTTTATGGTTTAGCGTGAATGCCTGTCAGATCTCAGCCAGATGCGTGTGACAAGAAGAAAATGGCAAAGATTTTAACAGCTTTAATAATAGAGCAGAGATTCACTCCAGGCATCCACAAATGTCCATTAAAGTTCATTTCTAATAACCTTCTCCTATAAACTCGTGTTTACTCATGCTGTATTCTAATTAAGTTTCTAATGAATAGTGAGGGCCAGAGAAAACTCAAATTCTAAAATACGGAACTGGAATTCTCAATGATAGTCCATGTCATGACTGTGCTAGTAGATTCTTGCTGATATAAATTACCCAGCTGTAACATTCATGTGATGGTCTTTATCCACAGATCTTAAAAGGTTTCACTAAAACACATTCATAAGACATGTCTTGAAGGAGGTCTCCAGGCTGTGCAGGAGAATTCCCGCAAGAGTCAGGGGTTAATCTCATCATTCAAAACGAGAGAGATCACACAAGTCAAGGTCAGGAAAACTGGGGGCTTTTGCACCCATGAGGATAAATCCAGGGCAGAGCAGATATCTGAGTGAGGTGGGCCATGGGGAGCTGTTCGGTTGTGTGTCTTTTGGAACAAGAGCCAAAGGTCACTTGGTTCTGGGGCAGATTCTCACCATCAGCTGATGCTTGCTCATCAGTCAACCTTCTATTCCAAGGTAGGCTCCATCCCAATGGAAACACAGACTGCATCACATGGTATTAACAGTACAGAATTAGAAGTAGTGAGAGAGACTTATATCCCATTCCTAGCACTTAATCCCGGGAGAGAATTTATGACTTCCTGAGAGATCAGTTCATTCCATACCTCCACCTCCAGCTGCTTAACCATGGTTGTTCTTGCTTCCTTCCTTCAGCTGGGTGACCAGTGTCTCCATCTCCTTCATCACTATCTTAATCAGCTCAAAGTCTAGTTCAGTCTATGAAACGGCATCCTTTTCCATGATCTCCACCGGGACAGTTAGGTTGAAGGGTTTCTTTTCCTATGCAGTGATTAACTGGACATATTCCTTCACCTGTAGGTGTATCAAAAGGCTTAGTCAGTTCAGAGTAGCACTACGCAATCTTCATCCATGAAAAACTGCTAGCAGTTACTGTTTTGTATACATCAATTTATTTTTTATATAAAGCAATGTTTTAAAATCTATCCAAATACAGACTAGAAGAACATATTTGCTACTCTGGGGAAATGGAGTGAATTTTATACTTACTTAGACTAACAATTTTGCTTTAGAATTATGATTTGAAAATATATTTTAATCTCCATTTTAATGTTTGGAGACACTAAATTCCAAAACTAAAGTGATAGGAATCCGGCCCCAGTGATATTCCTCCTCCCTCTCCATACACTTGCTCTAAATCACCATGTCTCACCTTCGGCACTAATACTATTGGGGACTGGATGGTTTTTTCTTGTGGGGTGAGTGGGTCGGGAGGGGGCTATGCTGTGTATTGTAGAATAGTCAGCAGCTCTAGATGCTGGTTCCTGCTCCTCACCTCTAGTAGTGACAAATAAAAAATGTCTCCAGATATGGCCAGATGTGCTCTGGAGACGAAGTCACTAACACCAGAACCTTCACTCTGTTTGGAGCCACTGTGATTTCCAGGAGAGAAACGCACTATATTTCATTTCTTTTTTATGATCATATGCAATGAGTTTGATCTCTCTGCCTTTTAAAAAGTGACATAAAAACTCAACCTACTACACAATATATGAGTGTATGTGCAACTGTAAAAGTGCACATTTCATTAAGTATGCTCACATTTATTCCAAGAACTGATTATTGCAATCAGACCTTTAAATTACACATTTGTTGCATATATTTGAATGTCTGATCATTAAGTTAAAATACTTCCAAAAATTCCCTTGGTGGTTTGGTGTATAATTGGAATCTCCAAATGGATATTTGAATAAACAGTTGGTGGTACTTTCTGTATCTGATCTTTGAAAGAAATGCCACAGCTTTTTTAAGGACTGTCTCATTAAAAGTTGCTAGGCTCATATTCCTTTTCAAAAATGTGAACCTACGTGATACTTTTCTCCAAACTGCAGTAATGTCAAGTAGCTGATCCACAGTACTGAGATGAAATCAGAGCCAGATGTTGGCTTCTAAGCCTTCTAATACCAAAGGCAGCTCTAACTTCTGTCATTTTAGCCCTTCCACTTAACCTCTCTGTGCAAATTAGAGGAGACTCAAAGGCCACAGACCTAAAGGGCTAGGGCTTCAGGCAAACAGGGTTTTAATGAAAGTTGAAAATGCAGCCCTCAGCACTGCGGATGTATCTCCTCAGGCAATAGACGGTCACTGCCATCAAATACACCATCACTCAGGCCGGACATGGAGTGGGACATTTTGGTAGATGAAGCAGCTTAAAAATATTATTCATACGCATATAATCTATCAGATAACTCACATATGCATATATGTGTATAATTAACAAACATTTACAAAGATACATTACACGTACATACATATACCTACAAGGAATTTTCAAAATGTTCATGGAAAATGCGTATTATAAAAAAAACAAGATGCATGGACTTAAAATTTACTTTACTATGAACTTTCTCATAGACCCACAAAACCTAGCAAATCCTCCTCAAAAGTACACACACAGACATCAAGCAGCCAGGTTTACATTTCCACAGACATTAGGCGTAAAATCTTGCCTGTGTGTTTTTTCAAGTGCCAACCTATTGCAGAAAGGAAAGTCTGAGGAATGAATATGCTTGTTGGCATTTGGCCCTTGCCAGCTCTTGGAACAAATGAAATACTCTGTTTTCCTGGAACATTGTGGTGGCACATCGCAGCTGTTGTTCTACAAAAATGAGTGATTCCATTGTCACTGCTGCTCCATCCGCACTGAGAGCCAAGGCAGAGCCCGGAATTTGCTCCCTAGTGCTGTGTGCCTGCACCAGTTCAGCCACAAAAAGAAGGAAATCTTTGCGGGAAAAGCACTTGGGGGGCCCTGCAGCTGGTGTTAAAAAAAAAGCAGCAGCAACAATTCAGTGGTATTCAGGAAAACTGGAGTCACCCATATATTTGTAGAAGGCAGGAGAGAATCTGAGGATGGGCCAGAACAGTGCAGAGATTACGAGTTTAAACAGAGGAGAGCTTGTGGAGACTTTTTCACATGGGTGCATATGCCCCAGGAAGCTGACATGGACAATTCAGAGAATAAGCTAGATCTTCCTAGAAGGCCCAGTCTCACAAGAGCAGCTCGGTTTGCCCCTGGGGGGCACTTAGTGCATTTCTCCCTCTTCCAGAAAATACTTAGCTGTATACCATGGTTTTCAACAAGAAGGGGAGATGGTTTCATGCCCAGGGGATGGGGATGCTGCTAAACATTCTAGCAAATGGATAGGGCTCACCCTGAGAGCACGCAGAGCTGCATCCACACTTCCACCTCTGAGTCCATCATCACTACAGGTTGGAGCAATAGGAGACTCACCTGTGCTTGCCTTCAGATCATCAACTTAATGTTCAGAACTTTTACTTTATTTTGTTGGTTATGTACTTAGTTTGTGATGTAGTTTTACACTGAGTGCTTTATGTCATGGATGAAGAATCCCAGGTTCTTTTCCACCAGCTGCTGTATCCCTCACAGTAAATGCAATTTGATAATAAAGGTGTGGCACAGCTCGGTGTAGTACAGATGTTTAGGTCCATGTTTCTGACAGAGCCCCAAGATCCATGATTTAAACTAAGGCCAGGTTATACGGAATCAGTAAGCATACTTTGTAACACACTGTTATTTTCAGTATCTATTTTCGAATATTAACTGCATTAAGGTTCATTGAGCCTGAAGGGAACATCAAGACATGAAGCACTTTGGCACTAGATGCTGCTAAGCTTAACTCTACTTCAGTACTTAATGGGCAAACCATTTAATTTCTCTAAGCCTTAGTTTCCTCCTAAAACTGGAGATAATGGCATCAAGCTTGCAAGATCATTTTGAAGACTAGAGTTAATGTGCATTAAGTGCCCAGCTAATGGAAGCCCTATAAATCACAAAAATTAATAGAAAACGAGTGATTTCAGTGTTTTTCAATCTGACCTTTTAATTTATTATATTTCACTGCACAAAACATTGCTCAATCAATGTTGTTTGTTTATGGGTTGTTGAAATGTCTCCCAGGCTCCCTCAAACTTCTCATGCATGAAGATCTATTAGCCAATGTGTCATATTAAATAACTTGCCCCAAGACCATAAACCTGCAGACAAAGGGAGAATCCCAAGCTGCCTCATGTGCTGCCCTATACTGATTGTAGTCACAAAAACACATGTGGTAAACAATAGAGAATTATACAATGCTTTCAGCTTCTTATGCAGAGGCAGCTTCCTGTCTTCTCTGAACTGACGGATCATGAATCAACGCACGGCAGTCAAAACTCTTTTCTACTGGTCTGCCCCCAATGGCCATTTCCCCAGGTCCCTAGATACATGTTCATCTCTAAGGCAGCCTAGGGACGGTGATAATAATTCACCTGGAAATTCAAAAGCCCTCAGCTAAAGAGGTAACTTTGGACTTGAAGGTACTGCTGACCTACTGCATCTCTTCATGGGGCTGCACTGAGCGTGATAACAGCATGCCTGAGATGAAAGAGCCAGGAGGATTCCAAAGACCCAAATCATCCCAGCTGACTTAGCCAGCCCAGAGAGGGAAGATCACAGGCAAGTCCTTTTCCCTTTATGTGCCTCAGTTTTTTGCACCTGAAATGGGAGGGTGATCTATCTGCCCTAAACGGCTTGCTTGAAAGGAGAACAGAACTGAATGCACTTGGAAAAAGACACACGAAACCTGACGGTATTATTATGGTTATTATTAGCACCTGCTACACCAAAGCAATTCTCTAAGTGCCAGCTGGCAGGTAAACTCCTTTCTCAGGCCTCAGTCTCTAATTATTTTAGGACCAGTTACTGACACCTTCAGAACTCAAAATTTTCCCACCTATTCTGCACTACTTCTTTGCCAGTTATTTGCAAAGCAGATGCCACCTGCACCCTCTCAGGCCTCTACATCTCCAAGCCCACCCCCACTCCCACCACCTTACAAGACTGAAATTAAATGTCCCATATTCATAAATCTGGCAAGCTGCAGGCTCTCCCTGGAGCAGCATGAGGTTTCATGCTGCCCTTCACACCCCTGGCAGCAAAGACGACATGTAAATCAGGAGCTTCCAACTATTTCAAAGCAAATGACTAACTGAACAGATCTTTACCTAGGATTTTCCTCTACTTGTTATGTTTTTATGCATAACTTCTTATCTGTACTTGATTATGCTGGAATAAGGCTATGAATATTAATGGTTGGAATTTATAATTTAATGCTGTGCTTTTTCCGCTGATTAATTCAAGGACATTTTATTTTGAAGAACCTAGGTTACTGGAGTAGTCAAACACATTTTTCTGGACATTCATTTAAACTTGGAATGTTTATCTACCAATTCAGGTTGAAAGCAAGGTCTCAGCCTCATCATTGTTTTTTGTCTGAAAGGATAACTACATTGGATGTTGAGGTGGTTAAGCTTAAGTTTCTTAAGAAAATTTATTTTGAATCTTGCAGTCAAGCCAGAGCTCCTTGTCAATTAATGGAGCTGCATTAAATAATGCATAATGTGATTATAGCCTAGCTTGGGCTTCACCTGGGCAGAAAACGGGAGCATTTCTAATTGATTTTTTAATTTGACCAAAAAGGTGGAAGGGGTCAAAACCAGAATGCCAACTCACATCGCTCCAGTACACACAGAAAAAGCCAGACCTTTAGGACAACCTCCTCTGGGTGGTGAAAAGCAGAGAGCAGAGGGCTTGGGGCAGGGATTTTGCCAAGGCTGAGAGAGCTATTAGTCTGCATTTAAAATATCAGAGAAGCCTTTAAGGTTGATCTAAAGCTAAACTGGTCTAATAAAATGGTTTTGCTGAGACAATAAAACCTAACTATCAAGACAAAATAAAAAAGGGGAGAGCTAATTAAAAACAAAAGAGGAGAACAGAAAAGCGAGATAAAGAAGATGCAGGGAATATTCAGGAAGTGCAGGAGGAACCATCTGATAAAAAGGCAAACAGCAGCAACAATGAAAGTTTAAAAATGGACAGACTGAAAGCGATTAGAAAAGTGTTTGGGGAGAACAATGAGTCAAAGGAATTAGAAATGAAATAGAAAGGAAAAGGTAGAAAAGAAAGAACACAAAACAGAATGAATGAGGATGGAGAAGAGGAAAGGAAATAAAGCAAAGTTGCAGGCAAAAGCTCGAAGACCAAAAAGAAACAAAGTAAAAATGGCAGGGCTGGAGCCTGCAGGGGGAACTTGGCTGTGGGTACCGTAACACAGTGAGTTTATCTGTGAAGACGGCAACCTAGACCCCATCTGCATCTTCTGCTCTTATTTTCCCAGCTCTGCAGAACTTCACAGGTGGACAGAGAACTGAAAACTAAAACTTCTTGGGGGCATAAACTCACTGTCCGAGTTACGGTGCTGTTTATAAAATTCTGAACTCTAACAAGTTTTCATGCTTGCTTACTCCTACCACGATGATAATGGAAACAAAAATGCTTACTTTAGAAAGCACTTTCTCAAACTTCTCGGAGAAGATATGAGCTGTGAATTTCAAACATTCCACTCTGTCCACAGGGAAGACAGTATCTGGCAGGGAAATGGCACAGGCAGGTGCCTTGGCCATCCATGGAGCCCATGAAATTGGAAAATGACTATAAAAATAAATAAGTTGAACATCAGTAATAATCTGGAAAATGAGCTCCTTGGCAACTGAAATTGCAGAAACTGGCTTGTCAAGAGTGCTCAGAGGCAAGCAAGTAGAGCCAGGAATGAACAGAATCACAAACATGCTCGCATGGCTGTGTCTTCACACAAGGCCTTCAAACACATCTCCACCTGCTGAATGAACCTACTAGGTCCACAGCCCAGAATGAAAGGAAGGTTCTCCACTCTTGAGGAGCCTTAAAGGAAATAATTACTGTCTCTATGCAAGGTAACACAAAGAACCCTCAATGTGACTTCAATCCCACTTCTTTCTAGACATTAAGTCCTGTTACCACTGTTTCCTTACCTGTGAAACAGATAATCTACTTCAAAGGGTTGTTCTTGGGATACACCAAGGAATGTGAGCATCTGGTAGGTGATCAGACAGTATCATGTTCTTTCTTTCTATGACTCATTTTGTTTTCTTCACCTTCATCCTAATCCCAGGCCAATACTTTCCAAGTGTAATGAAGGAACTATTAAGGATGAGGACCACAAGGAAAAATAGTACAATTTTATAGCCTCCCTTCATGTGGGAAAGCATATTATCATCCTTTGAAATGACAATAACCTAGCCATTTGTCAAAAACTGAACAGAATATGAGTTTGAGGGTTTTGTGCAAAATTTTTTAAATAGAAGTTTTCTAGCTTGCCCCTTGTAGAACTCATTTAAAAATATTTGAGGTTTCTTTTAAGATATCCGGGCTCATACTTTGGTGCTGCTGCATATTTTAAAATGACAGGTTTGAAAGATCCTGTTTATCCTCTTGTCCCCTTTGAACTATCCCAAGGGGACCCTAGCACAATTAACTTTTTTTTTTATTACTACTGTTGCCTTCCAGAGTAACTCCTGCCAGCAGACTGGCCCTGCCTTTTAATTCTCCATCTGAAGACCAACCCAAAGCTCACATGTGGGGCGTCAGCCTGAAGCGACTCTGCATGAAACTACTAAGGAGACAGCAACGATTTTCAGAGTTTAAGGAGACTCAGGCCACATCTCAAAGCTGAAATCAATGGGTGGCTGCTGAGGTTCTACACTCTGTGCCTTCATGCGTCCATCATCAAGAGCTATCTCATTGATGATGTTGCAGCCAACGAAGGTTTCTACATCAAGTTGTTTCAAAACATTTGATCTCAGGGGCCAGCACTAAGGTGCAGCAAATTAAGCTGCTGCCTGTGATGCCACCATACCAAAAAAGCACAGATTCTGGTCTCCACTGCTCTGCTTCCAATCCAGTTCCCTGCTAATGTACCTGAGAAAGCATCAGAGGATGGCCCAAGTGCCTCGGCCCCTGCTACCCACATGGGAGATCCACATGGGGTTCCTGGTTACTGATTTTGTCCTGGTTCAGCTGCAGCCTTTGCCACCATTTGGGGAGTGAACCAGTAGATAAAAGATCTTTCTGTGTGTCCTCTTCTTGAAATGCAAAAGTTCAATAAATAAAATTAACCTTAAAAAATAAAAATTAGGGCCCAGCACAGTAGCCTAGCAGCTAAAGTCCTCGCCTTACACGTGTCAGGATCCCATTTGGGTGCAGGTTCTAATCCCAGCAGCTCCGCTTCCCATCCAGCTCCCTGCTTGTGGCCTGAGAAAGCAGTCAAGGATGGCCCAAAGCCTTGGGACCCTGCACCTGCATGGGAGACTCAGAAGTGGCTCTGGGCTCCCAGCTTTGGATTGGCACAACTCTGGCCATTGTGGCCACTTGGGGGGTGAATCAGCAGATGGAGGATCTTCCTCTCTGTCTCTTCTCCTCTCCGTGTATCTTATTTTCCAATGAAAATAAATCTTTAAAAAATTAAATAAAAATTTTAAAAATAAATTTTATATAAACCATTTAAAAATGAACAGAAAGAAAAATATATACAAGTGCACCCACATATTTCTCTCAGGTAAGATCCTGATAGTGCCCTCCATGTTCTTTTCCAATCACATCCCCACACCTGCAGAAATTGGGGAGCTAGAAGGAAGGATAAGCAGGCTTATGCTAAACATGAAGAGATGAAGGATCTTTGCCAGGAATGAACAAAGACAGGATAAGACACACCATGAGCCTGTCAGAAAGGCTGGCTTCTCCTGGCATCATTTCTATCTACCACTCTTTAAAGATCAAGACCAAAATAAACAAGTGGGACCTCATCAAACTAAGAAGCTTCTGTACAGCTAGAGAAACAATCAACAAAGTAAAAAGGCAACCCACAGAATGGGAGAAGATCTTCGCACACGACATAGGTGATAGAGGGCTGATCTCCAGAATATACAAAGAGCTACAAAACAACCAAAATGTCAAAACAAACAAGCCACTCAAGAAATGGGCACGGGAAATGGGCAAACACTTCACAAAGGAACAAACCCAAATGGCAAATAAACATATGAAAAAATGCTCAAGTTCCCTGGCAATAAGGGAAATCCAAATTAAAACATCAATGAGGTACCACCTGACGCCAGTAAGACTGGCCCACATGAATAAAAGCACCAACAACACTTGTTGGCGAGGTTGCGGGGAAAAGGGAACCCTACTCCACTGCTGGTGGGGCTGCAGGCTGGTACAGCCTCTATGGAAATCAGTATGGAGAACATTCAAACAACTCAAATACAACATACCGTATGACCCAGCAATAGCACTCCTAGGAATATATCCAGAACAATTGTTTTACGAGAAACCAACATGCACTCCTATGTTCATAGCAGCACAATCAGTAATTGCAAAAACATGGAAGCAGCCAAAATGCCCATCAACAGAGGATTGGATAAGAAAGCTATGGTTCATCTACTCCATGGAATACTACTCAGCTATTAAAAAAAACAAAATGCAGTTCTTTGTGGCCAAATGGGCCAAACTGGAAACCATAATGCTAAGGGAAATGAGCCAATCCCAAAAGGTTAAATACCACATGTTTGCCTTAATTTAAGATGATATGATGTTATGTATAACATGTTATGTTATGAATGTTATATGTTGTGTATAAACCAAAATTGAAATGTCAATGAGGTGGTCACAGAAGGTGGATAAGAACTCGCATTTACTTTTACCATATTGGTTACTCATTACTATGTCAATTAATTCCATAATGATGTAAATTTTTGCTGATGGTATGTTGGAGCTTTTAATTGATCGGGATGATACTCTGCTGGCTCTGTCTTCAGACCAGAGAGGGTATACCTAAGAAGCCGTTGAACTTGACTAGACAATAAGATGCTGGACTCTATGCTTGGTATATGCTTGCAATGGGGGAATCTCAACTGAACTTGAACTGTGGTTATGCAACAAGGTGGAGGAATCCACCATGGTGGGAGGGTTTGGGGAGGGGTGGGGAGAATCCCAGTACCTATGTAACTGTGTCACATAATACAATGTAATTAATGAATTTAAAATAAAATTAAAAAAAAATAAATAAAGATAATGACTCCAGCTCAATATGAGCATTGTGGCACAATTTGTTAAGCCACTTCCTGGGAAGCCTGTAATCCCTTTCAAAGGGTCAATTGAGTCCCAGCTGTTCCATTTCTGACCCAGCATCCTGCAAAGACAGGGAAGATGTCCCAAGTACTCCTGACCCTGCCAAGCAGGGAACCTACATGGAGTTCCAGCTTCCTGGCTTTGACATGGCCCAGCCTGGCTCCTGTGGCAATTTGGAAAGTAAACTGGATGATGGAAATGCTGTCTGTTTTGTGTCTTTGTCTCTCACTTTGTTTCCCCCCCTTGCTCTGTCACTCTGCCTTTCAAATAAATAAATCTTTATACAAAGTATAAAAAGATTCCAGCTCAAGCATGCCAAAGCTTCCACAGGAAGGACCAACACACTGTTGCTTTTTCTTTAAGAAATAGTTTATTATAATAACTGTCTAGCAAGAAAAATCTTGTATTGCATTTTGACAAGGAGAGGTTAATTAGCTGCACAAGACATTCTTAGAATTCTCTGAAAAGCTCTGTCAACTCAAGATACCATGGATATCATAAGCAGTCTCTAGACAATCAACTAAGATTGACTAGCTAACAACGTTTAGTCCTGAAGTTCACCTGAAAGACAGGCAGATAATTATGAACCCTGCTGACAGCCATTCCCCTGGTTCTTACTGAACATTCCTGTCCCAACACTATGGACAACCCAGCTTCCATCCTGCTTATCATCAGCTCTGTGTGCTCAGCTCACATCAAAATGGTCCATAAGTTTGATCAGTGTGTCCCATTAGAGATATTTCTGCTTCTTGCATTCAAAGACAATGAAGCTAATGGTGATGAGTCTGTCTCTGTGGTGAATGTTTAAACTCCACGAGAGTGTAATCTGGGCAAGGAGAGACAAAGACAACCACTTGCCTCATTGGCTTGTGGAAGGACATGTGATTGTTGAAGCAAATAGGGCCCTGTGTACATCATAAGATCCCCCCACACACTGCTGGGTTCTCACCCAGCACATGTTCAATTAGCATTCACTGATGTCTCCAACACATTAGGCTCTGGCAGTTCAGGGATGAGTGACACCCAGTTTCTGCTCAGAAATCAGACCCACTGTCATTATGTAAAGCACTGGTGGATTTTTTTTTCTCCAGCCAGCCCCAGTGCTTGATGACAAAAGCACCTGACTCATTATGGTGCTTACCGTGGGGAGTACAGCTTAGAGACGCTCCGTTAGCTGTGACAAGAGGACCTGTGATGGCCCCTACTTCACAGGGCATCATCTGAGGCATATGCAGTGGTCTGAGCACTACAGCAGAAGGTGCCACTCGGATCTGTGATTTAAGGTTGCATTTGGCTCTAATTAGCAGCCAAGTCTAAGTGCCTGCAAGATTCAAGGCATAAAATAATGGTACTCAACATTTTCAAAGTACAGAAAATGATACGTTTGGAACTTGCTCAATGACAGTTATAAAAGGGTTTTCCACTACTTTCCAAAGAGCTCATCAAACTGACAGCCAGCCCCAGAAAATTAGGCTTGGAGTGAAGCCGACACCTAGTCCAGCATGAGAGGTTGGAGTTGTAATACTGATTCACCAGAGGGAGATGAGTAAACTGGAAAGGAAATATAAATTACTAAGTACAGCTTATCACTTCTTACCTACTTTTAAATATTTGTCTCCTTCTAGATAATAGGGATTTTGAATTTCTTTGTTTCTTGATCCATATTTTATCTTTTTTTTTTTTTGGCAGCAAATGAAATTCCTGAATTAGACTGATGAAGGCACCATCTTCTTATTCTACAGATGAACTCTAAGGATTCTTTGTTGCTGTTTGCTACAAGTAAATGGAAGTTTACACACACACCCAAAGGAAAAAAAAAGAGCTGACAAAGGAAGGAACTTTTCATGTTGTATCTCATTTCCTGTAGGTCTAATGCTTTGAAGCAAATCCTTCTCCGAAAGCAAGTTGAGCATTTGCAGCTTCTCATTCTCTAGGTCACAACACCCTTGAACACTGTAGTTAGCACAGGGGCATTGTTCAGTCATCTAATACCCAGGGATGAGCTGAAATTCAGAGTTTCATGTATGTAGATGCTAACTACCTCTCAAAGTTAGCAAAACCTTACCAAGGTCTGTCTTTGACTTCCTAAGCCCAAGCACTTGGATACCCTGCTTTATTCTTGCTTTGTTTGCACACGTGGACTAGAAGCAGTTCTTTAATGTGTTCCATTTTGTTGTTAGTACAGAGTTAGTGATTTCTCTGATTCAGAATAGCATGAGATATGATGTCTGATTGTCCTGAAGAACATTTCTGTTGCCAGTGATTGCCTTATGAGGAAGGTTATTCATTTGACTCATTTCTTTTGTTGTTGTTGTTGCATTTACTTACTCATTCAGTTCTTTTTTATAGTTTTATTTGCCTATGTTTTTTTGTTTAGGTATGAGGCTTAATCTCTGCCATTGCTCCTTCCCCCTTCTCTCCTGTTCCTCCCCTTTCTGTTGCCCCTTATATCCACCTTTCTGCTTGTTACATGGCATATGACTCCCTTATAACTAATAAGGTAGGGCCCAACTTGTGAGAAGTCTTCCCATTAACAGATAGATGCAGCCAGTTGTCTCACTCCCCAGTCTGCAGCTTGTCTTTTTTTGTTTGTGTTATGAGTTTATTTTTAGCATGTCATTAATGTAATTTTTTTAAATTACATTGCATTATGTGACAGTTTTATAGGCACTGTGAATTACCCCACCGCTCCCCTAACCCTTCCCCCATGGTGAATTCCTCCACCTTGTTGCATTACCACAGTTCAAGTTCAGTTGAGATTCTTTCATTGCAAGCATATACCAAGCATAGAGTCCAGCATCTTATTGTCCAGATAAGTTCAATGGTTTCTTGGGGAGACCATCTCTGGTTTGAAGGTAGAGCTGGCACAGTATCATCCCGATCAATTAAAAGCCCCAACACAACATCAGCAACAATTTATAACGATATAGAGTTAATTGACATAGTATTGAGTAACCAATATGTTAAAAGAAAAGAAATTCAAGTTCTTAACCACATCCTGTGACTTCTTCATTGACATTTCAATTTTAGTTTATATACAACCGGGTTCTATACACCTTAAAAAGGTTACAGATTATTCAGCTGCCTCGTGTCTATTTTCATTGTAGTACCTAGCATTTTATAGCGTTGAAGCATAATTTTGCTGAACCTGGCTTTTTCGGGGAGTCTAGACTGGCTTATAACTCTAACAAGACATATGTCAACAGTTTAGGTGCAGAACAATTTTAGGAGGGGTGTGCAGAGAAAACTTCAGTACCCTAGTGAGGAGTAACTAATCTTTGTGTCCCACTTAGTAAGGTATAAGTGAATCCACGCTGACCGTTTCCTGTCCGATTCTAAGCTTTCCTTGTTGTTTCCTGTCTATTCTAGATTTTGTTTGTTTGTTTTGAGGGGTTTCCGGAGCGATCCTGATGGTCATTGCCAGAGGGTGGGGACCCAAAGTTGGAACCAAGCAAGGACCAGAGAAAGCTCCCCTCCCTAGTCCCGAAGGAAATTTACTGTTGTTCTGTTTCTGCGAACTGCTCAGGGCTCCTGGCTGTCATTCCGATAACCTGGGATCCTACAAGGAAGGATTTGGACTTCTTCCATCCCATGTGGTAGATCCAGATGGGGGTGAGTGACCTCAGAGTTCTCAGTCTCCGAAGGCCCTCCATTTCCCCGTGGTCTCCTTGGCAGTTGGGATGTAGTCGTTGGTGCCCGTACTGATAGTCCTTGGTGAGGATCTGGGAGTCTTCAGGGTTGGGATACACTGCTGTTATTTTAGCTGATAAAATTACCCAATTGTTGGTTTCTGATTAGTGATGAACTTTTGTAATAAATTACTGTTGTTCAATGCACTTCAAAAAAACATGCCGGCCAATTCTAATCATCCCCAGAAATTATTTAATACCATGGAAGAAAATTATGCAGCTAATTTCTGGCTACAAAGAATCCTGGTGCATATTCATGATCCCTAAAATTCTCTCCTCTTAAAAACAAGTAAGCTTCAGCTCTGCTTTCTGGAAATGTAGAAAACTTTATATGGAAGACAGACAAATCTTGAGCCACAATTTACTAGCACCACAACTTCTGGCCTACGACTTCACCTCACGAGGCCTAACACCCCACAAATGGAACCAGTGATTTTACCTACCTCTTGTAGTTAAATAATTGAACATATATTATGGATTTTAACCTGGGATTGGCATTGATTAGGCACACAGTGAGCGCTGCTGCTGCTGTGCCCCTATCCAAACCATTTTTGCTGTCTAGATAGCCCTGGTGGGGAAAATGAAAACAAACAAAAGCCTTTTCCTTCCCTTATCCCATTCACCTCTCCATGTATGTGTAAGCAACTAACTGATTCATGAATAAAGATTCAGGACAGAAGAGAATGCACGGCCTAGGAGGGTTGGCAGTGCAAGGCTGCCTTGGAAAGTCCCAGAGGTAAGGTGAGTAGCTGTGTCTCGCAGCTAATCTCTCTCCATGCCTATTCCCTTTTCTTTAATGAGATCCAAAGAGGATGCATTCCAAGGAGCTGAGCTTGCTGTGCTTCCAGAGAGGTGACCTGGCCCATCCCGGCATAGTGTGTGGCATTCCTGTTTGTTTGGAACTAGAAATGCCTTCTAAGATTCCCTGCAAAGAAAACCGAAAAGACCTCACATGACTCAGAAAGTGTACCTATAGAATAGCACTCTGCTAAGACTAATAACTCTCCCCCTGCCTTCTTTCATTCTTCTCTACAACCCAGGTATAAAGAGACTGCCAGGACTACAGCTGGAGCATCCTGGCCCTCACTCCCCTGGGGCCATGACCCACAGTTTGTAGGGTCCCTTCTGAGTAGCAAATCAATGGGGGCAAATGCTACCAAAGCTGCAGTGTACCCTCCTTAAAGTTCCCATCCTGGTCTGATGCTAGAATTTTAGAAATCACTAACTTGGGGGACCGGCATTTCATACAGCAGGTAAGTCATCACTTGGGATGCCAGTCTCTTACATCAGAATCCTTGCATTAGTCCCAGCTCCACTTTTGACCTTCATTCCTGCTAATGTGTACCCTTAGGAGTAGTAGATATTATTAACTGAAGAAGTTAGGACCCTGCCTAGAAGTTAGGATTAAGTTCCAGGCTCCTAATTTCAGCCTGGCCCAACCCTGGTAGCTGTGAGCATTTGGGGAAGCATGTAGACAGAAGACCTCTCTTTTTATTTCCTTTCCTCCCCCATACCCTCTCTCTGTGTTTCAAAGTAAATAAATGGCTTAAAATTTTTCTTAAAAAAATACAAGAGGAGAAACTCACACTACAGATAATTCGACGCAATAGATTTTTAAAAACATCTCTATGGTGTGGAACACAGGTGCCTGCAATTTTAATTTTGGAGTCTGGCTGCTTGCTCTATTGTGCAGTCCAGGTTTCACAACCTCTTCAAAGCAATAGATTCCTTCCCACAAGCCCTCAGCTGGAGAACAGAGATGCTGTCTCTCTCGCTAATGATTTAATTATTTCATCCAGGTTTTAATTCATTTCCTGGGCACCTATGGTGAGCAAAAGGAGTCATAAATCTTCGAGAGTGCTCAGGACCAGCCATCTGTGAAATTGTATTCAGGTTCCCCCAAAGAAATGAAGGGAATGAACACAGCTCACTCAGACTCTGGGGCACCCTCACCTGGGACTCAGAACTGTCTCCTGCCCAAGATGCCATCACAGGAGCTGCACAGTCACAGATGAGAGTGGAGCTGGGGTCAAAGGCTGGGAAGGAGCATACAGCAGGACTCCCAAATCTTCCAAGCTCCCTGCAGCTGGGCCACAGAAGAACAGCAGAAAGGCAAAGCCCGACCTCATTGTATCCTCTGGGTGGGAGCTGCTGGGTTCCTCAAGGAACCTAGTGGGCTTCCTATACTATCCTGTGGAGATTTCCCCACGGCCACTTTGTAGGGAAAGAGGAAGTATCCAGGACCTGCCTGAGAAGGGTCGGGCACACCAGGAACATATGTCTCATCCAAATCCTGTCACCCAGTCCTCCACTGTGGGATACCCTCAGAATCAGGTATCCCCTGCAAAGCATTAACTCCCAACTGCTTTTACAAGCCCCAAATCTGATTTCCAAGTTGGTGCTTCCTTAACAGAGATGAGATCAAAAGTGTGTTTCTGGATGAATTCAGAAGCCCCAGGGAGGGAAAGTAGCCCTCAGCCATCCATCTGGTAACTGCATCTCTTTGTTCTCCCTGGTTGGCAGAACACTGCTTCCAGAGAAAGCTAGGAAACTGAACTTCAGAGAATGAATTTCCCTGGGGGTGTCTGATGCTCCCCTTTGCAGCTCCTCCTGCCCAGGGGGTCTCCAGCCTGTCTTCTGCAGGGTCTGCTTCAAGCTGAAGTCCTCTCAATGACCTCCCTCTGAAGGAGAGAAACCTGGAAAACCAGACAGGACTCTGCACCATAGCACTCTGTCCTGCCTGCTGTAGGGGAGAGAAAGAACCCTAACAACCATGGGGTTCCTACAGGCCTGGTGTCCACTCTCTTGGGGTCAGGGTTCTGCTCCAGATCTACGGGGTCAGTTTTCCTCTCCATCTGACTCAAACTAAGCTCCGTTGCCCCTGAATTCCTGGGAGCTGACCAGGCATTCCACACTTGAGGTACATTCTCCATTAAACTGAGAAACTGACTGCTCTCTCACCCAATGACCCCCACCCAAACATCAGCTCCCCCACATATCCCAGACCCTGCACCCTCTATCTTCCTTTCTGCAGGTTACAAAAGACATTTGAAAAAGTCAATGTAGCACTGTCAGGCATGGTCAGTGGCCTGAGACATGTCACTTTGCCCCTGTAGGGTTGTAGCAATTGTTAAATTGTTAGAATTAAGTAAAATAGTATCTTGGAAGTTGCTTATGAGCTTTGAAGAGTTGTAGAAATGTCACATTTTTGGTGCCATATTTAGTTTCTTAATGCTGGATCAATATGTAAGGTTGTTGGGCTCAAGACACAAAAGATCCATGCCCCCTACCATCCTGGGAGCCCTTTAGACAGCCTGGTTTTAAAGGTTTTCACAGCTTAACCTCATGGGTTCTACAAGCTCAGAATAAAGATAATGTTAATGTGAAAAAGCAGTGTCTTAAACCCTTAGTGTGCTATTCAGATATGCTCATGGGAGAAGGCAAGTGGAAAAACACTTCATGGGACAATGGAGAGTGAAAGCAGATAAAATCAGGGTCAGGGGAGATGAAGATAGTCTGCCTGTTTGGGGGACACCCAAGGTCCTCTGAGGCTGCAACCCTGGTTTAGTGCTCCACATTGCACTCTGATTCCAAGGACTGTGTACACACCCCACCCTGACACTCTGGCCCATCTCCCCAACCTCAGAGCTCACACCTCCCTAGACCTTCAGGCTGACACAATGCCTCCACACACCTTCCCCCAGGAAACACACCAGTTCATATTCCCAGTTCGTAGTACCCACCCAATACCTGGTTCATGGGTATGTATGGTGGTTAGACAGAGGAGATCCAGGAACAGCAGGATCATTTCCCCAGAATATTTCTGAAATATGGTCCACCTGCATTATCTGGTGAGGACTAACATCAGGTGGACCACTGCTAGTGTACATAAGAAAAGAAAGGTGTTTTTGGAACCTTCCACTCTCATACTCTTCACCATATAAACTGCCAGTTTCAAATAAAAATACAAGCACCCATTTTTAATATGAATTTTTAAAAATATTTATTTTTATTGGCAAGTCAAATTTTACAGAGACAAAGAGAGTAGGATCTTCCATCTGCTGGTTCATCCATAAAGTAACAGTTGGAGCTGAGCCGATCCGAAGCCAGGAGCTTCTTCTGGGTCTCCCATGGGGGAACAGAGTCCTAAGGCTTTGGGCCATCCCTGACTGCTTTCCCAGGACACAAGCGTGTAGCTGGACGGGAAGTTGAGCAGCTGGGACATGAACAGGTACCCAGAAGGGATCCCAGAGCATGCAAGGTGAAGACTTTGGCCACCAGGCTACCACGCTGGGCCCTAGTTTGAATTTCCAATAAGTAACAAGTTTTAGGATAAGTATGTCCCGTGCAATCATTGAGATTCAGTAAAATAAATTTGTGCTATCATTCAAACAAAACCAGATATCCTGTATTTTTTTCTTGGAGTCCTACTATTAAAGCAGAATGTGGGCTGAGAAATTCATTGCTCTCTATAGGAAGCAATTCAGCTTTGGCCTCATTGACTAAGGGTATTCTAGCCTCTTAGGTGCTCAGTCTAAGACAGGGAAGCCATAGCAGTATGTGAGAATGAAAGTAAGCACACCAGTTCTATTATTCTGAGATACAATGTGGATGTAGAAAAGTCAGAATATCTCTTCCTCCCATCATTGTTCCCGTCTTCCTAATTCCCACCAAACCAATCAGCAAGATCCATTCCTATTTGCTAGTAGCCTCTTCTTGGGGCTCCCATAAGCCTGTCTCATTCCTTTTTTCTAGGAGCACACTAGTGCCCTTGTTGGGGGGAGAAAAACTCCTTAACAATGCTAGCACATAATCCTGACTCCTTAAGGGCTTCTAAAGTCATCCCTTTAGAAGACTCCTCTTCAGAGAAGTATTCCTATCAAAGGGAGGCAGCACTTCTTCCAACAATCAATGTGCCTTATACACAAAGAACCAACATCTCACTATGCCTGTAAGTCGCTTTTCCTGTATGCTCCTATAGCTTTCGGAATAAAAGTCTCATCTATCTGGTAGGCTCAAATGCACAAAAACATGGGTAATGCTTCAGTAATGAGATTATTAATAATAATGGTTTCAAAAGGTCCACTGCAAGCAACTTTTTCCTAAGATACAACAAGTCTCTTGGTTACCTGACAGCCTCAAAGCCTCAAAGAAAATTCAGTGCTGCAAAGCAAACAATGTTGTGTTTACAAAATGTGTCCCAGCCGTGGACTTCCTTCAGCATAAAGGCAGGGAGGATCACTGAAATTCTCTTAAATACAGCATTCCTCCCTGACAGCCTGAAAGAGACTGTTTATGCACTTAATTAGGGGAACTCCCAAAAGCTGAGCTTCTGCAACAACTACAACACACCAGAAAGCCATCCATATAGGTATAGCTTTAGTGTCACCTTCTTCTTGTCATTAAAAATCACCATCACCTTGCCAGACTTTCAAACGAGAACATCTAGAGTATCTATGGCTGTGTTTAGTCTACAGATCAATAAGGGCAATGTTGCCAGTTGACCATGTACCCAACAACCCTCAAGTCTCTACAACCAAACCATGTAAAATGAAAACCAACTGATCACATTCATTCACCAAGGGAATTCGCCCCTCAGTTAATAATGATGGAAAGTCACCAACTCTATGCTGAGTTACAAAGAAAGGATAAAGCATAATTTTTGCTAAAGGAAATGTTTAGTCACTTAGGGGAGGCAGGTCGTCTTGGGAAACACACTAGGAATAAAAACAACAAAGTGAATGCAAAATCATTGATGTTAATATCAAGGAATGACTGTACAGACTATGGAGACCCAACCCAGAGAGTTTAACAGGAAGAACTCACCAGATGATGAGCTTCCTTAAATGAGGAATGTGTTTTCCAGTCCCCAGCACCCAGACCAGTGCTTGGCACTTGGTGCAACAAAAGCAAAGGCACAATGAGGAATATATTTTTAAAAAATGCATGGTTAAAGAGATTGATTCAGTAAGAATTGTGAAAGACGTTCTTTAGTAATTGGAGAAACTTACTAATTGCTTAAATCAGCATTTGGAGAAAATGCAGTGCCAAGCAAGAGCTATTATGTGGGTAGAAGAATTCAGGCAACCTGAATTTTCTCTGGGGTCACGATTGTACCCATGATCCCACAACCTGAGTTGGCTCATGCTAGCAAGGAAACCTCAAATCAGGCTGTTTCCATCCTGACAAACCCTCAAACCCTCTTTTTATCCTGCAAGCATTTCCTATACCAAGGACTACCTAGATCTAATCACCCACATCATAATTTAGATGATTTAAAACCCAAATTACAGAACTTTCGACAACTATTTTAGGTTTCAATCTACAGCAAATTCATCCTGTGCAAAAAAAATTACAGAAATTACAGAACCAAGATAATGAAAAGGCCAACTAATGTAAATCAGCACAAATATCCATGGGAACCTATACAAAGCAACAATGGCAACAGAAGTGTTAAAAAGTAGCACATTTAGGAAAAGAGAAACCTTATACCCTCCACAGAGGAACGTTGGACTAATGAGCCCCAAGAATGTGCCATAGTTCTGTTCCCAGGCCAACACATGGACCAACACATTGACTGCTGCCTCCAGGTGCACATGGACTCAGGAAGCACCAATCCTCAAGCTATCTCCTGAAGATGGAGCCAACCCAGACATACAGAGCCAAAGGCCGTCCCCCAAGTGCCCCTGCCATTTTCCTGACCATCTCACTACCTCCTCTTCATCCCCAACCCAAGTTTTTCACTCCTCTTGGATGCTCTGGACTGCTCAGTCATCTTACCAAGCCAGGTAGGTTGGCTCCTGCAACCAGAGGTGAAGTGCTTCCTCCACTTGCTTAGTTGCCGGCCTCACCTCCAAACCACTGCAGTTACAATGCCTAGGTGCTCAAAAAGACCTGTTCTTCATAGTTTGTCACGCATATTTAGCCCAATACACCTCTCGCTGTGAGGAAGCGCTAACTCGGCACCTATGAGATTCTGTCATGAGGAAATGCTGAAAGAGACCACCACAACACAGCATTTTCTGATTTAATCATTGCCTGCAGCCTTCTGTTTCCTACTTTCTTTGCCACAATCTTCTCAAACCTTGTGTGGTGTCCTTCCTCCACCCCACCAAAATAAAATATAGTATTGAAACCTTAATACAAAGGTATTTGGAACTAGAATCTTTGGAAAGTAACTAGGTCACAAAAGTAGAGCCTGGGTGATGAGATCAGCACTCTTATAGAAGGTACATCAAGAGCTCTTATGCTATCTTTCCCTCATGTACAGATACAAAGTAAAGCTGCCCATGTGCAACCCAGAAGACAGCCTCATCAGACTCCAACCAGGCTGAAATCCTGGCCTCAGACTTCGCTGCCTCCAGAATCAATTTCTATGTTAACAAGCCAGTGAGTCTATGATACTTTGTTGTAGCAATCCAAACTAGCACACCCTGCAAATGCTTAAGTCCAAACCAGATGCCAAAATTCTGCATTTCCTACTTAGGAGCAGAGAATTTCAATGTAGTAAGAAGGGCAAAGAGTTTGAAATACTGAGCAAATAGATTGCATCTACCAAGTCCTAAAGCTACATGACACTGGGCACAAGAACACAGGTTTGCATGTAGCCGCCAGGCACATTAAACTACAGTCTGAACTGAGATATTTTGTGAATAAAACATGTACTGAATTTAAAATATTTCTTATGAAATAAATGTAAACTATCCCAATAATTCAATAATTTTTACATGGATCACATGTTGAATGATAGTTTTATGTATGTTTAGGTAGGTAAAATATTTGACAAACATTTTCACCTGTTTATTTTAATATGGTTTCTGGAATAATTTTAATGGCACTTACGGGCTACCTTAAATTTCTCTGCCACAACACAGCAAAATTAGGTTCAGAGATTACAAAAACACTGACAGTTTTACCAAATTTCTATTCTCACTTATAGGAAGTTAGCTAACTGGGTGGGTCGCTGTTACTAGATCTCAGGTTTAATATTTTTTTCACAAGAGTTAAGTGTTGCAGAAATACTCCCTGAAAAACCTCAAGGTAAAATCAGAGAGCATTTCTTTATCTTAAAAGTTTCTTCACATGAGATAAACAACACGTGAGTATTACTGAGAGCAAAGTGAGGCGAACCATGTCAGGAACTGCCTTCCCTCAAGTGTTTCATGGTGTTTTATCTTAGCCCATTTTTGTTTAATTTGAGAAATTCCACCTAAATTTCTATGTCTGGATTTTTTTGGTAGTGGAAGGAAAACTTTCAGAACACTAGGCCATAATCCCCCAATACATGGCATGGGAGCCATCATCCCTTCAATGGCAAACACACCACAGGTTGGTGCTTTACCATCAACCACCGTAGTTCATTTACTTGTATGTGGTCAGCTGTCTAGTCCTTCTAGGCCCTTGTGTGTATCACTACTGTTTGAGCGTTTTGAATTTGAAAAGTATGCCTCACAGAAGCAAAAAACAATTTCAAGGGAAAAAAAGGACACAGCAATTTGGATATTGCGCTTTTCCCTCTTGCCCCCGAAGAATAGCACAATGAAACAATGCATTATCAAGGACACCATAATATCACTAAACTTAGATTTCTGGGTTCTAGAGAACAGAACACAATGAAACAAATTGTTAAACTGCTTTTTAAATGGAACAAAATTTAATGAATCATTAAATGAAGCAATAGCCAAATATATGCAGGAAATTTATGCAATAAATTTCATGAAACTACCAAACAACTCAACCTCATCTCTGATCATATAAACACAATCGAAGTCAGCTATTGACTTCTCCATCCTAGTCCTCATTTACCTCACCCCATTATCATCTAGTGGTGTGAAAGAGTCCCCATGGGGCACAGAACAAGTGGAAAATGTTAGGCTCTTGTTAAACTATTCTGAATTTTTAGACATTGGTAGCAAAGCATTAAATCAAGCGTAAGTCCCCTCTAAATGTGAGACCCCACATGAATTACAGAATGTACTTGGAATCAACCCTAACTGGAATAGAGGCATCAAATCAATCAATGGGTATTAAGAAAATCTTTCCAGGAGGAAAATTCCCAACACAAGACTTGAAACAGTATCTTCTAATCTGTATTATCCAATATTAGACATTGCAGTATCTGTGTGGAAGAGTTATCCTTGGGGCCTAATGAGCAGTAAATGACGTCTTAATATGGAAATGTAAGTACCACGTAGAGTGTGATGAGAAGACCTAAGCGTACTCCCCTAATTTAATGTCAGCATTAAGGATTTTGCACTTGGATGGTTATGTAATGATACCATACAGCTTCACATTTCCTCATAATGTGTAAATCCTGCTACTATGAATGACTACCATTTTGATGTCATTATAAAAATCAATATTTAAATGCAATAATCAAAAGATTACCTTAGGAGCAGTACAGTGGTTTAGCAGGTAACACTGACAACTGCAGTTTCTGCATCCTCTATGGGAACTAGTTCAAGTCTCAGCTGCTCCAGTTCTGATTTAGCTCCCTGCAAATGCACCTGGGAAAGCAATGGCAGATGGCCCAAGGCTTAGTCCCCTACACCCAGGTGGGAGGTCTAGAAGATGTTATTGTCTCCTAGCTTTAGACCAACTCAGCTCTCCAGCCATTGCAGCCATTTGGGAAGTGAAACACTGGATGAAAGAGATCTCTTTCTAACTGCCTTTCAAGTAAATTTAAAAAAAAATAAACATTTTTAAAATAGATATATTCATAAAACATTACCCTGCATTTTTAAAACTCACAGCTTAATTTTAACCCTCTGGTGATCAGACCAACTATTGCCAATTCAAATGGATTCTTTCTCTTCCAGGGACGCTTGAGTTATGTTATGCCTGTATTTGGGTAAGTTGTGTGTGTATGGGGTGGATGTGTCTTTATCTTACTAAGTTTCAAATTTCTTCCTTCACAGAGTGGAGAAAAATATTAATACTTATTTGGGATTACTGGTCACTCATCTTTTTAAAATAACTATTTCAGGATTGTGTTCTAAGTGTTGGTATTATTCTTAGTGCAGGGGATGTGACAATCTGTCCTCACGGATCTAACACTTGAACTGAGATGAACAACAGACTACATAAACAAGTAAAATATACAGTATGTTAGATGGTGCTAAGTGTCATGGGAAAAACATAGAAAAAGTGTAAAGGGAAAAGCAGGGTTAAGGGTTACATAGTAAGTAAAGAAAGTTGTAGGACAGGCCAGGAGTAACACATAATTCAAACTTAAGGTAAGGCATTTCAGAGGAAATACTGGTGGAAACCTTGCCCATGTGACACATGTCACCTGGTGCCGGGGTCCGTGTGGTGGATGTGGGAAACAGGAAGATGTGAAGAACATTGCTTCCTTGTGGCAGGGCCGCAGGGAGCTCCCCGCTGTGCAGCAGGGCTCCAGCAGAATGTTGCTTTGACCACCTGAATGCAGCCTGCTTCCCATTGCATGGACACCAGACTATCCCACTGAGATTTTTGTGGTTTATTTAGGCATTGTCTGCCTCTGCCGAGTTAACAGTTAACATATGGTATCTGTGCGAGCTTGGAAACTGATGTTGCTGATATTGCTTTTAGCAATAAGGTTTCTCACTATTGCTGCCATGGCTGCCCCCTTTGATCCTATGCTAATCAAAGGCATAGCAGTTACCTTTGTTCAGAATCCTCTTCCATTGACCTTATGCTAATCAAGGGTGCTAGTCTCCAGGTATAGGGGAAACCCTTTCTTTCCCTCTTTCTTTGATCTTTGGGTCCTGCCTCCTGTGTTGCATTTCCTCCCTTGGCTGATTCGGGACTGGTTGTGGAGTGAGGATTGTAGTAGCAATGTGTTACTGATTGATAGGCGCCAGCATGGATAACATCCTGCCTTAGGTGAAACAAACAGCAGAGTTGGCCTTGGTAACACCCACTTGACCATGACGTGGAAAGTCTGAGCCAGAGTTTGACTAATTCTGTATAAATAAAGCGGACGGCTTTATTGCATAGTCCACAATCATCATGGAATCCTAGTGGTCCGTCTCTTTCTTTCTTCACGCCTCATCCACGCACCCTTCACGAGTTCCGAAACCCGGGCTGGAGTTGGACTTTGGCAACCTGAAACTGAATGACACAGGCAGGAAGCCTGAAGGGCTGGCACGGAAGAGAAATGGAAATGCCATACTGAACAGAGCCTTTGCAGTATTAGAGGGATTTGGGCTTTTATCCTGGATACATGAGTCATTTGGTTAGAAGAGTGGCAACACCTGGTTTATTTTGAAGAGATCACTCTGACTGCTGTTGAGATAGGACAGTACAAAGCAAGAGCAGAAATGTAAATCTGGTGTGGAGGCTTCTGGGGTCATCTACAGCAGAGATGAGGGGGGATTCAGAGCAGGATGGCAGCATTGCAGCTAGTGAGATGTGATCACTGGAACAGCCTTGGTGTTAGAAATGAACATGTAGGCTGTGGGCTACAAAAGACAACAGGGGGTGATGTTAGCCTAAAATGATATAGAGAAGACCACAAAAGGAGTGTGTTCAGAGGCAGCAACAGGGGCTGAGCAATGCTAGAGAAGGACTTCAGTATTCAAGAAGAGAAAGTGGGCCCAATGTGATGGCTCAGTGGCTAAATACTCTGCTTGCAAGCACTGAACTGCCATGTAGGTGCCAGTTCATATTCCAACTGCTATACTTCCCATCCTCTTGCTCCCAGCTTGTGGCATGGGAAAGCTGTAGAGAATGATTCAAAGCCTTGCACCCACATGGGAGACCCAAAAGGAACTCCTACCTCCTGGTTTTGGATCAGCTTAGCTCCAGTCATTGTGGCCATTTGGGGAGTGAACAAGCAGATGGAAGATCTTTCTGGCTCTCATTCTCCATAAATCTGATCTGCCTTTCCAATAAAATAAATGAAATCTTTGAGAGAGAGAGACAGTATGTGGTTAATTTAATAAATGAATTTGAAAATAAGAAATCTCAACACAAGGTATTTGAGAATTGTTAGCATGCCAATGATATTTAAATCCATGAGATTCAATGATATCACCAACCAATGACATTAGTAGACATGGAAAATATGTCTGAGAACTATGTGAAGGTAACAGAAAAGGATATGAAGAGGAGGTCCCTGAGGTCATAGGAAAGCCAGGCAAGTGTGACAGCCTTGAAGGCAAATGGGGACGAATTTCACGGAGCAAGCACTCAACTGTATCAAATTACTCCAATGGGTCAAGGGAGATGAGAAGACTGAGAACTGGCAACTGGATCTAGCCACGTGTCAGTCAGTCATGGTGACCTTTTATGAGAGCAGCGTAAACAGGGTGGTAGGCCAGCGAGCATGATGGAGAGGAATTAATAAAATCAGTGAGAAGAACAGAACTGTAGACAGCAAATGTAAGCAACATGGAGAGGAGTTTTGGTTGAAAAGGCATCCAATATAAAAACCAAATGAGATATTGTGTGGGAAAGCACTTTGAAAAGTACAAAAGCACTATGTAAATGCTGTGTGTGACTGTAAGAACTGAGACTCGCTGTGGACTAAAAATACGGCTTTCAGATTGTGAGGCCGACTCCAGAATTTCCATGCCTAGTTAGAGCATCAGCATCACCAGATGACTGTTTTTTCACTACACCCACATCTGCGCTAAGGAACCACCAAAACCTCAAGAAATCAGTGCCCAAAGACTCAGACAGTAAGGGGCAGGGCTGACAAAGCTGTCCTCCCACTCTGGTTATACAATCAGCCACACAGTACTACACAGTACTATCAGAAAGTTCAATTACTCTTGAAGAGCAATGACCCCCTTTCTATCAAGACTGCAGAGCCGCTTTTGGTAAATTTCCTAAGCTAATCAGGTACCTTCTTTGATTACAGTATGCAGATATTACAAAATGAGGAATTTCAGGTAAGAACATAGCCTCATCTGCCACTCTAAGAATGAACACCCTTCAACAAACCAACAATCAATGTGAGTCGGACTGCTTATGATCTACATCAAAGAACTGTAAAACCTAATATACTTTTAATACCCTATGTTATTCCATAATGGGGTGGGAGAGCGGAGAAATCTTCCATCACCCTAGAAGGTGTGAGGAAGACATGAAATATTAGCTACTCCTCACTAGGGTACTGAAGATTTCTCTGCACACCCCTCCTAAAATTGTTCTGCACCTAAACTGTTGACATATGTCTTCTTAGAGTTATAAGCCAGTCTAGACTACCCTAAAAAAAAGCCAGGTTCAGCAAAATTATGCTTCAACGCTATAAAATGCTAGGTACTACAATGAAAATAGACACAAGACAGCTGAATAATAATCTATAGCCATTTTAAGGTGTATAGAACCCAGTTGTATATAAACTAAAATTGAAATGTCAATGAAGGAGTCACAGGATGTGGTTAAGAACTTGCATTTTTTTTAGCATATTGATTACTCAATACTATGTCAATTCCATAACGTTATAAATTGTTGCTGATGTTATGTTGGGGCTTTTAATTAATCGGGATGATACTCTGCCGGCTCTACCTTCAAACCAGAGATGGTCTCCCCAAGAAACCATTGAACTTATCTGGACAATAAGATGCTGGACTCCATGCTTGGTATATGCTTGCAATGAAAGAATCTCAACTGAACTTGAACTGTGGTAATGCAACAAGGTGGAGGAATCCACCATGGGGGGAGGGTTAGGGGAAGGGTGGAGGGAATCCCAGTACCTATAAAACTGTCACATAATGCAATGTAATTAATAAAAAGTTCTACTAGTAAAAAAAGTGAATAAATAAAAATTAAAAAATAATGAACACCCTTGACAATATCATGGGATGTTGCAGTTGTTCAAAGTGAGCATGTGTCCTGTTCAGTTTAGAATGTCATAATAATGGTAAATTAACTGAAATTCAGACACAGGTACACAAAACATGGCTGCGAGACCCAGTTCATAGGCTTTAAATCAGGTTCCATTCCAAGTGGCTTTACCCTGGGAGTCTTGAGCTCACAGATTTCCTGATCACCAGGAGACCCAGCTCAGAGCTCAGAGCCTGATTGGGTGATGAATCAGTAAACATGACCTGGGGCTAAGAAGGGAAGGTAGGGGTCTAACCATTCCCAGATACCCATCTACAAATTCATTTGTTCAACAGACGTGTTAGGCAATCCAAGAGAAAAGATGAGTCACAAATACATGCTTCAGATATGATTTTACATTTTCTAAAAGCCACATTAAGCAAAAAAGAAACAGATGAACTTAATTTATTTTATTTTTAACTTAGTGCATTAAATTCTAAGAGAAATTGCATAATTTCTCTATAACTAGAAGTTGTTTGAGTTCATTCTTCAGAAACTGGCCTAAGTACCACAAGTCTGAATTACCCTAAAGCATGGCCACTTCTGAGTGTGGTCCCCTACATGAGCTGCTCATCCTTCTGCTTCACCTCCTTGTTAGGATACAGCACAAAATCCTCACCGAATGTACCTACCCAACCTTGAACTTCCAGTCTACAGAACCATTAACTAAACCAACCCCTTTCCTTTACGAAATTACCCAATCTCCTGTCTTCAATTAAAGCAACAGAAAATGAACCAAGGCAAGATTTGGAGCTAGCTGCAACTCAAGGCAAGAGCCACACAGATGACAAATGTGGCATTCAGGAGAGCAGGCTCCCTCCCTGCTGAAGCCAAGGAGAAAGACATTGCCACAGCCTGTTCAATGTAGAGGAGACACCTGGATGCTCCAGGCAAGGGGAGCCTGACTCTGGGACTTTTGTTCCATTCTGACGCCTGGTGTTCCACAGAGGCAGCAGCAGAAAACACGGCAGGAGCAGAAAATCCTGAGCTGTAACTGAAGGTCCCTACAAAATCACAGATAGTCTGTGGAGATGAGACTCAGGGAAAAGGTCACAGAGGGCTTGGGCTGTCAGGCCCAGGGGTTGGGCTCTGTCCCTTCGGCACTGAGCAGCAAGTGACCCAAAAAAATGCATCAGATGATGACACAGGGAATACAAGGGTGGAGAGTAATGAGGCAGGCAGAGCAGTGTATTTTCAGCAGATCAGAAGGAAAGACGCTGGGTAGGGGCCAGAGGACTGGAAAAGAGGCCAGACACACAGGCCTCAAGCATGCAAGAAGAACCTGGCAGAGGTGGGTGGTGGGTGAGCAAGGAGGGTGCACAGCAATGGCATGAGTGGGGAAAGAAAGATGTCTCAGGAGCAGGAGTCTCATCAATGAGATGCTGATAAGGAATGGTCCAGCGGGCAGTGGAAAAGCAGGCTGGGCCTGGACCAGTATCAGGAATCAGTGATTAATAGTAATGAGAGGGGCAGGAATCCAGCACAACAGTTAGCTGGTGCTTAGGAAAGTTGCACCCTGAGGAGTGCCTGGGTTGGAGTCCTGGCTCCATTTCTGATTCCAACTTGCTGTTGGTATACACCATGGGAGACAGCAGATGATGCCTCAAGTAGTGTTGGGTCCCCCTCACTCAGATGGGAAACCTCGATGGAATTCCTAGCTCCCAATATCAGTCTGACCCCGCTTCGGCTCTTGTAGGCATTTGGGAAATAAACCAGTGGAAGACGTTCAAACTTTTTCTCTCTCTCCTCTATTTATTCTCACTGTCCCTCCCATCTCTTTCAAATAAATAATTTTTCAAAGAAAAGCAGTAATTTGGTAAGGGACAGGAACCTTGAGGACACAGCTGTGAGTGACAACTTATTTGGAATCTAGGGGAGGAAAGAAGGCAGTCAGAGGAGGCAAGAACACCCACCCACCCACCCAAGGACAGCGCTGCAAAAGCACAACAGCATTATCACCATTCAAGTCCTTATCAGCAGAGTGTGAGTCGTGAGTTGCTATCAATCGCACTACTTAAGAGATAGTGGTCTACCAAATCCAATAACTCACAGAGGACAGGGAAGGCCCTGAGCGAGGGGCAGGAGCAGTGGAACATCACAGCCTGTCTGCCAGCAACCTGAGAACTGAAGCCATGCTACAGCAAGCCAGCACCAGTTCCCCACAGGACACATCAAGACTGTTGCTGCCAATTACAGAGGCTTCCTGAGAGGGGACGAGAGCCAGCTGGCTTTGGGACCTCCATCACCCCTGTGAGGCTCCTGGCCCTGCTGAGCTGAGGCAGGGTCTCTTCCCAGTTTCCCTACAGAACCCCAGAAGCTGTGCAGCAACACCTCTTGGGCAACTGGGTATGGCCACAATCTCTTGCACAAAGTCCCTTATGTATCAGGCCAGTCATGCTTGCTACTTTCAAGGACAGGTGAAAGGGACAGAATCCCCAAGAGAACTTCCCAGCAAAAAATCTTTTGCAACCAGAAATCATGTTATGGTGATAAAAAGAACATCACATAGAATTCCCAAAAGGAGGACAAAATATCTGGGACCAGAAGTTAGCTTAGAGATGGGCCTGGGGTCTGGGGAAGAGTGACCAGATAGCAATGTAAGGAAGGTTTCTGGAAATTTGGGAATGCTTCATTTCTTGGTCTGGGGATAGTTATGTGAGGAGATTTGCAAGAAATTTGATAAAAACTCGTCAAGCTTCACTGTTGGACTTTTTTTTTTTACTTCATATTATATTTCTACTTAAAAAGTCACTTTTATAAAACATAGGAAAGCATTGTTTGTCTCTGTGGAGGTGACAGTTGCTGGCCTAGGAAGACAGAACGTGGTGACTAAAGAGTAGACAGCAGGGCCTTGGCCACCCTGCATGGGCCACAACTAACTTGTCCCCAAGCTGGCTCACAGCAGAAATCTGACTGATAAAATCACCAACTGGTCCACATTAGGAGGCACAGTTAGGGTCATAGCCACACTGAAGAGTTCACAGCTTATTTGCAAAGAAGGCCCTATGGATTCCACAATCCGCAAGGCACTTGGTCTGTGAAGGTCATTTTCATGCATCAACTTGGCCAGACTTCAGTGTCCACTGGTTTGGCCAAACATGAATTTCAGTGACACTACAAAGAAATATTTTAGATGTGATGAAATTACAGCCCGTTCACACAAAGTAAAGCAGTTCACCCACCATGAGATGGGTCAGTCACAAGCAATCACTGGAAGGTCTTAGGAGTAAAGAATGAGGCTCCTCAAAATGAGGAATTCTGCCTGCAGGCAGCAACATAGAAATTTTGACTCAATTTCCAACCACCAGACTCAAAACTGCGAAACTGTCCCACAGATTTTGGACTCGTCATCCTCACAACCACACAGGTAAATTCCTTAATAAGTGTATGAAGGAATCGAAACAACTGGGTGGAGTTGGTCCTGGTACTCTGGAGGATCTGTACTAACGTTATTTCTCAGGCAATGTGGGGACAGCAGAAAAGAAATCCACAGCCAGCTAGGAAACTCGAGTTCACTCCCTCAACTTAGCCATTGTCACCAGGCACATTCTAGTTTGCAATGGTCTGAAAAAGACAAAGAAACTGAAACAGTGATAGAAATCTGCACTTTTCCAGTTTGTCCTGCCAGGGGTGCTGATGTGACTTTCTCAGACTCCATATAAATTCACCATCAACGGTCACCTTTCTGAAGGGGAACCCAAATCCACCTCAATTCTGGCCCAGCGCAATGCAGCAGAGGGAGTAGACAAAATAAACAATGAACATTTGCAGGTGCTTTAATCTTCTCCAAACACTGAAATATTGTTGAGATGTTGTATTTTCTACTGTGCATAGAGGAGATTAAAAAGCCGTGATAAATGGCGTGCTCTCCAGGAGGGAATGCCATATATAGGGCAATACATAATCTCCTGCTTCTGGTACCGTTCAGGATAATTGTCCTAGTAACGTGAAAACAGGAGGGATATTAATTTAAGATTAAAGCACAATTATAAGCTCTGTCGTACTGTTAATTTCTTTTTAAATGTTCATCTGAATAATTCCATCTTTGCAAGATGGAATAAGCACACAATTAAAAATTGTATTAAATAAATGAATAACTAATTAATGAATGAAAAGGATTCTGAAAATAAAATGGGCCATGCAAATTCCAAATAATGATTGCAGCATCAGGCCAGATCTTCCTCCTGCATATCTTTGAAGGCTAGCATTTGGAAGCAGATAGATGGCATTTCCCACTAGCTTGCAATCAGGAGTACCTATCGTCTTTGTTCCCAGGCTGCCCAGGGACAGCTGTTGGTGTAGACACAGCAGACAAATGAGCTGCCACAGAGCCAGGCGTGACTGGCCAACGTGAACACTGCTCTGCAGGTGCAATGCTAACTCCACACCTCCTCCATTATGCCCGAAATCCTATGTCTTCCCTTGTTCTGTGGCCATTTTACTAGGGTGATCTTTTGGGAATTCCATTAGAAAACACAGTCCTAGCTGCTCTGCTTCTGATTCAACTCCCTGCTAACATGCCTGGGAAAGCACAGAATGATGGTTCAAGTTCTTGGACCCCTACTGCCCATGTGGAAGACAGAGTTATTGGCTCCTGGCTTCTGCTTGGCCCATTTCTGACCAATACAATCATATGGAGAGTGAAGTAGCAGATGGAAAGATGGAAAATTCTCTCTCCTTTTCTCTGTTACACTTTGCCTTTCAAATAAGTAAAATTGATACTTATAAAAAAAAGAAAGTCACTATCATTATATGCATGTGACCAGCTGAGGAAATCTAGACTCTAGAAATTATGAATTACTCAAAAGCACACAGTGCTATGGCAAATAGGAAAGAAGAAATTAAAACCTTCCATCTTACCCCCAAATCCACGCTCTTTGAACCACATCACACTTACTCATAGCAATCTTACAGGTTTACAGGTTAGAGATGACTGTCCCCAATTCTTTCTTTTTTAAATTTTTTATTGGAAAGCCAGATATACAGAGAAGAGAGATCTTCTGTCTGCTGATTTACTCCCCAGCCACAACAGTGAGAGCTGCGCCAATCCAAAGCCAGGAGCCAGGAGCTTCTTCCAGGTCTCCCATGTGGGTGCAGGGTCCCAAGGTTTTGAGCTGTCCTCACCTGCTTTCCCAGGACACAAGCAGGAAGCGGGATGGTAAACAGGGCTGCCAGGACATGAACCAACACTCATAAGTGATCCCAGCGCATGTAAGGTGAAGACTTTAGCCACAAGGCTACTGCACTGGGCCTGACTGCTCCCATTTCTAAAATGAACAAATCAAGGCTTTCAGAGACTAATGAAGAGGCAGGTTCTAGACATGCGCAGGCACTACAAATAGTTTGGCTATTGTTCACGTGTTGACATGGCAGAAAATGAGGCTGAACGGCAAGATTTGGGAACCAGAAAAAAACTAAGTCAAGCTCATTCACCCCCCAGACTCAACAGACTGCTCTGACCTTGTAACTAAGTCAGGTTGCCAAACCTGAGACACAGTCCTAGTTACTGCTGAAAGCATTGTTTTCACTTCAAAACAGCTTGCTCTAACAGCCATTGATAAGAGCTGTAATTAAATGCTCTGTTATCAGGACCAAATTACCAACACAAAACCTGCAGTTAACATTATCACTTAAGAAACTGTGAGATAGGGTCCTCGCCTTGAACACGCCAGGATCCAATATGGGCGCTGGTTCTAATCCCGGCAGCTCCACTTCCCATCCAGCTCCCTGCTTGTGGCCTGGGAGAGCGGTCGAGGATGGCCTGGGGTCTTGGGACCCTGCACCTGTGAGGGAGATCCAGAAAGAAGTTCCTGGCTCCTGGCTCCTGGCTCCTGGCTTCGAATCGGCACAGTGCCGGCCGTTTCGCGGTCACTTGGGGAGTGAATCATCAGATGGAGGATCTTCCTGTCTCTCCTCTCTGTACATCTGCCTTTCCAATAAAATAAATCTTTAAAAACAAAAAGAAATTGTGAGATAACCAACTTCACCATGTGCCAGGGAAACACGACAAACCCTGGGCCTGGGAAACACCTGGGATGTGGACCCAAGAAATTTTCTCCTGAGGCCAAATGTAGGCATCACAGAGCCCAGTGCTGCCTGGCATCTGCAGTTCTCTCCTACCCAGTAGGACCCCTTAGGGAACTCCCTAGCTAGAGGCCTTGCCAAGCCTTCTCTGCTGGACACCCTAGTATCATCCTGCTACCTGTTTTGTTCCAGGTGACTGGTCCAGTGACAGCCAGGGGACTCTGGTCCTCCAAGATTCTCAAACCTGCTGGAGTTAGAGACACGGCCTCTCCAAACACCCCCAGTCTCTAGTTAGCCCGCACCTGTGTCCTTCTCCCCACTCTCTCCCAACTTCTGCAGCTAATCTGATCAACTCACCCACAGTCTCTGCTACCTCTCACTGCCAGTACTTGCCATGTGATACAGAAGGTTGTCACAATACCTGTGTCCATCTGTTTATTAAGTTCCCATAGTATTCTGGGCACCGTGGGGTACCAAGTATACAGTGATGAACAGAAAAGCAGTGTCTTGTCCTGTCAGTCTCCTCTAGATCATATCTATCTCTGAGGACAGAACCCAAACTGCATTCTTCTGTGAAATTTCAGTTTCTACACAGAGTGACAGTCAAATAACAAGATAAAAGTGAAAGACTATAATTACAGTTTACAGAGGTTTTTGTTTGCTGACTTAAAGCACTTGGGTATTAATGGCCAAAAGATAATCAATAGGCTTTCCACTACAAATACTCTATTTGCATTTTAATGAAAACCATTAATGCTTTAAAATTTACTCTCCAGCCCTCCTGCCCTCCAAACCCTAGTGCTTAGGAGTTGGGGTCTTGGAAGCTTAGGACTTAGGAAGATATTTTGAAGGAGAACCCATTCAAACCATACTACTTGAATAGCCTTCTTACTCTATCCTTGTGAAAAATAAGCCTTGGAAGAGCTATATGGAGTCACCCACATAATAGTTAATGGAGAGGCCAGAGTTGTGGCACAGCATATTAAGTTGTTACATCAACATCACCATCCCATATGAGTGCCTATTGGAGTCCCAGTTGCTCCACTTCTCATTCATCTCACGGATAATGCACCTGGAAAGGCAATGGAGGAGGCCCAAGTGCTCGAGTCCACAAGGGATATACAAATGGAATTCCAGACCCCTGGGATCCACTTGGCCCAGCTCTGGCTGTTGTAGCTATTTGGGAAGTCAATCAGTAGATGGAAGATTTCCTTGTCCTATCCATTCCCCTCTATTTCTCTCAGTCTCTCTTTATAAATCTGCCTTTGAAACAAATAATTAAAAAAACTTTTAAAAGAATAGCTATTAGCAATGGGCAACCCTGGATGGGGTTTATCCAGGGTCCTCTTGACACACACCTGGTGGCAAGCAACCCTGGATTGGGCAGCCTGGGCATCAATGGTAGCTGGCAAACCCTTCGGGCCATGTGGCAGCACACTGTGGGAACTTTGGAGGCATGGGTTTACAGTATTCTGGGGCATGGCACAGGTGGGGGCAAGCAGGGACCTAGGGGTTCACGTCCAGGTGAGAAATGACTACTGAACGACTTCCACAGACAAGGCCACTGTACTTGTAGGTAAGTGAGGGTGCTGACATTAAGCAGTTTGGTGCAGGAACGTGAGGACCTTTTAGGGTCAGATCAAAGCCCCAGCACAAGTATGAGACCTGAGCTAGGGTAGTTACCAGCAACCATCACTGAATACCACTCACTGGAGCACATTAAAGCTAGGGCTGGGGGCCTACCTGGCAGGGATAGATCCCGGTACTCACCAGTGAGAGTTGGAACAGGGGACAGGCAGTGTTAGGCTGGGTCATGGCAATACCCAGCACATGAGAGAATCCGGTCTGCTGGCAGAACATGTTGCGGGGAGGGGGTATGTAGCCTCACTGTTATGAAACAGCAATCTCAGTTGTCCCACACAAGATCTGTAGCTGGGAACAAGCCTGGTTGGGGTTCCCACCAGTGAGCACGAGAGCCAGAATGGCGGTAACAGGATGGGCTGGTCATGGCTGCAGTCTCCCTTAGCACGGATATGGATTGGGTCTGAGGAGTATCAGACTGGACTAGACCCCAGCACTCACTGGTACATGTAGAATGGGCTAGGCTAGGTCTCAGTTCCTGCTGAACCTCATGAAAGCTATGTCTGGGCATGAACCAGCTATAGCTGTAAGACCCAACAGTAAGAACTGGAATGGGTGTGGGCCCATTGGGCAAGGATACTGTTCCTGCCAGGACAAGAGGCAAAGTCAACCTGGGCTAAAGACCCACCGGCTGTGTGCAAGATTTGCCACTGGGAACAGATTTAGTAAAGGAGCTTGGTGAACTCCTTTGTCAGGACACAGTCCCTGCAGGTGAATGCAAGAACCAAGGCAAGGAGCAACAGACCATGCCAGGTTACAGTACCCACCAGCATACATGTGGGTCAGGTCTAAGGGCAGACCAGGCTGGGCCAGTTCATAATATCCACTGGCAGATTTGAGAACTGGATGGGTTATAGGACATGTCAGGTTGGACCACAACACCAACCAGTCCACATCAGGGCCGGGACTGGGGGCTGGCTGGACTGGACTAAGCTGCAGCACCCACCAGCAGGAGCTGAAACTGTGGTTAGGCTGGACAGAGCCAGGTTGAAGCACCGCTGGTGGATGCTGAGGTGAGGCAAGCCAAGCCAGTCCATGCATGGTGGATGCTAGGTTTGTGAGCCCCTGGGGTTGGGGGTGCTGGGGGTCCAGCAAGGCCCAGATCACCTGGCCTGGGTCCTTGGCCCCACCTGCAAAAACTCACCCTCCTCAGTGGAAAAGATGAAGCCATGTGTCATGCCCCAACTGGTGCCCATATGAGATCCCGGCACGTGCAAGGTACGGGAGCCTAGCAGCTAGAGTCCTCACCTTGCACATGCCCAAGTGGCTTTGATAGTTCTGAAATGCTCTTGATCTCGCTGATGAAAGGATGAAGAAACTATTTCAATGTCCATTGGATGACAGTCTGACTATCCCACCCACCTCTGTGACCAGTATTCTAGAAGCCATTAACAGTACCAGTATCTATTTCCTGCCCTAGGCCCACATACCCAAAGGCATCATCTAGAAACTCGCCTGGCATCTGACCACTTTCCACTACTCCCTGAGCTTCCCGTCTTGGGCAAGCCATCACTACCTCTGGCCTGGGCACAGAAAGAGCTCCATAACCAACTCCTTTGCTTCCACTGCCTTCTCTCTCTCCTGCTCCCACACAGTGTTCCTTTTAAAACACAAATATACAGGGACTGGCACAGTAGCTCAGCAAGCTAATCCTCCACCTTACAGCACCAGCATTCCATCTGGATGCTGATTTATGTCCTGGCTGCTCCACTTCCAATCCAGTTTCCTGCTTATGGCCTAGAAAAGCAGCTAAGGATGGCCTTAGTCCTTGGAACACTGCACCCATGTGGGAAGCTGGGAGGAAGTTCCTGGGTTTGGATTAGCTCAGCTCTAATCATTGTGAACATTTGGGGAGTGAACCAAAGGATGGAAGATCTTTCTCTGTCTCACCCTCTCCTTATAAATTTGCCATTAAAATTTTAAAAATCTTTAAACACAAATGTATCATGTACTGTATCTACAAAACCCTTCACTCTTACCAAAGCCTGAAAGACTGCACATCTTCTGCTTCTTTCAGTCTTGACATATTCACTTGTCAGTCATTCCAATGTACTTGCATCAGAATTGTACTTACCACTATCTGAAATCTCTCCTGTGCACTTATTCAGCAAATATTTATTAAGCACCTAATTTGCAGCAGCCGGGACCTGTGCTAGGTGCTAGGAATACATCAATGAACAAAAAACAAATAAAACTTGCCCTTGGAGAGCCTATGTTCCTATGTAGACAAGCAGGGGGATTTGTTTACTTGTTTATTGATTGTCTTCCCTGCTGAAATGTAAACAGGAACCTTAACTATCTGAATCGCAGCTTATCCCCTGTACCTGGAATTACTACAACTAATTATTGAAGCCTGGTGGTTATTTATTGAGTAAGGGAATGGTCCTTGATTCAAGACAAGTTTTGTCTTTCATTTGGAAGAGACAGCTCCACCTTCCAAATTTCAGAGCAGTTTGGAAGCATGGAAAATCATCTTCGAAGGAATTCAAGAGACGGCCTCATATCAGACTTTATTGCACAGGGTGATCACAAGAATACAGTTGCTCCATTTTGGAGTTCACACCCAAGCAAGGACAGTTAGTTGGCCAAAGAGGAAAGCTGACTTGCAAGTTAAGTGTCCTGGTTTCTTCCTGTGCCTTCCAGGAAGCCAGTCCCAAACTCCCATCCCGGATTCCTGGTTTTCTAGCTCTGACATGATGTCCTCCATTCCATTCTTATTAATTCCAAGTACTAGAACCTCAAAGGGAGCCCTAGCTGTTGGATCCCAAGTGGCATCCACTCTCGCCTTTTGGTCTATTCAACCAATATTCACGGTTCATACCAAGGCCCCCAGTCAGAAGCAAGCTATGAAATGGCTGGTTGTTTCTACCACCAAACCGCTCATGCACCCCCACCCTATAGTCACTTCACTTTGCCAGATGAGAGGCATCTCTTCCAGGCTCTGATAACAGAGAAGTCCACTGCACAGAATGGGTTAAAGAAATGAGTTTAGAAATTGTACTCAGCACCTTTCCCACCAGAGCTTAAAACACGTCACAGGCAACAACTGATTAATCTTCACCAAGTCCCTGAGAGAGGGTCAGGTTTTATTATCCTTTTTTAGCTACAGAGGAAATATGGAGAGTCAGCATTTTCCTTCACAGAATGGGCCCACACTATGGGGTGGGGCCACTACCTGCTCAAGCCAGACCCAGCCAATGGAACCATGCCACAGTACTCTGGAGAGCTGTGGATGAAGTCGGAGGGATGAAAAACATGCCTTTACAATCTCCCACAGCTGTGATGGGACAAGATGTCAAAGGATTCCCATGTCATGCGGCTGTTGTGGAGCTGCTTCCTCACCCTGTCCTTGAGGAGCACCAATGTGCTTTCTTTGGAGAGGTAACAAGCTTTCATACTGAAAGATTCTTTTTTATCTCCCTAGGAAGTGGGCATACCTCGAGACTGTTTTGAAATACACGTATTGACAACCAATTACACAGCTCTGCTAGTAGAACAGTCCTTTGTCAGATCACTCTCCAGGCCTGTCTATGATCTGATCCTACCTGCTTTATTTTCACAAGGAAACGTCTCTTCCTCTCGGGGTTTCTCAGCTGCTTGCTGTGCCCAGCAAGAAATGATTCTAAGCGTGGGAGAAGACAGGAAGGAACAGGCTCACTCTGGTTGCCAGAAAGAGCCAGCAGCTGGAAGGGGGGACGACAGGTGCCCCAGGAGAGTCATTATGCTGACAATTTGCTCCCTGGAGACACCTGTTCCGTGGTCCTTGTCTTCTCTATGTCAAGTTGCTTCTCAAATATCCCTCAGGGAAAACACCCAAGATTGCCTGGAGTCTGCCCTTCTAGTGTACCATGTGCTAGACAACAGATCAAATAACACATCCCAGTGTGGCCATAGGCATCAGTGGCCTGCAGTGATGGTCCAGCAAGAACCATTTGATCCGGGCTGCTGGGAACACAATATCCTAATCTGAGGGCTGGCACTGTGCAGTATGTTAAGGCTTCTCCTTCAATATCAGCATTTCATAGCAGAAAGCAGGCGAAAGTCCCACCTATTCCAGTTCCAATCCAGCTTCCTAACACACCTAGAAAAGCTGCAAAAAGTGAGCCATGTGCTTGGGTCCCTACTACCCATGTGGAAGACCAGGATGGAGTTCCAGGTTTCTAGTGTCAGCCTGGTCCAGCCACAGCCATCATGGCCATTTGAAAAGTGAACCAGTAAATGGGACACATTTCTCTGTCAGTTGCTCTCTTGCTCAGTAATATAGATACTTAAAAAAATCTTACCTAGAGATTCTTCAATGATTTATCAACTCCCCAAAATTATATTATAGGAAAAGTTGTACCTTTGCATATGTGTGAGTATTCATGTTTTGGAGAAAAGGGTCACAGTTTGTCTGATACTCATAAGTTCCACCCATGAAAAACATTAAGAATTAGAAAACCAAAGGAGGGAATCCAAGGAGACAGTTTCCAACAAATTGACCAGAAAACAGAGGGAGAGGGAGAGGTAGGGAATGAGCAGGGCCATCTGGCATTCCTTGATAGTAACAGGAGGCTTCCCACGTGCCAGGAACTGTCCTAAGCATTCTTGATTCATAATTCAGCTAGTTAATCTTCATTGTAGCCCTATAAAGAGCTACTTTTGCTAAGCCCATTTTACAGATCATGAAACTGAGTTACCAAGAGTCACAACAAGCAAGATGCAAGTCTGAATCAGAAATCAGGCAGCCTGACTGAAGGGACAAGGGGAGGACCAGGCACTGAATCCCAGTACCATGTTGGGCTCAAGCTGCTTGTTCTACAATTATAAGCTCCTCCCTGTGGCTCCTCTTCACCCAGGCAACACTGAACCCGCAGGCTCTGGCTGCAAAACGGAACTACATACACTCACTGTGCCAGAAGAGACAATGGTTTTGGCAAATCTCTTCCCAGAAACTATACACTTGAGATGATCTATTAGAACCAAGTGCTTTGTAAGCTGCACAGTGCTATACAAATGTGAATTAGGATGACAACTATGGTCTATGATTCACCTGATAAAGTGCAATTTTTAAAAATCCTCCCAAGTGCTACAGAATTCCTCCATTTGAATCAAACTGCTTTCTGCTGTACTCCCTGTTGGGCACATTTTATACTTACCAGCTACTCCTCACAAACAAAATTTAAACACATGAAATTTGACATCCCTGGTTCAAAACACTGAAAACATAAAATTCCCACAAGTAGAACATCTGGTCTCACAGCAACACAGATGTGCATGCTGCACATTTAATGGGTTAGCTTTTTTCCAGCCCTCTGCACTCAATGGGTGTTCACATATTTTGTCAGTGTCAATGGTGACCTGATAAGAGGTTGCATTTTCCCTAATTCTGTTTCATTTGGTTTCAAATTTCAAAGTGTCTAAAATGATTTAATAAGACAGATTCAACAGTACTCAAATAAAAACATACTTCATCTGATTGAAAGTCTTTTGCATAAGATCTCAACCTTCATAAATATAGAAAATACAGCTTAAATTCAGCTCAAGACATTTTACTTTTCACGATGAAAAGCAAAACATGTAACAAAAATTGGACCATGAGACCAGCTATGAAAAGAAAATTAGATTACACTTCTTCTTACCTCAATGTTAAGTCTAGTTAGGATGGGTTTTAATAAGTGTCTCATCCCTGTGTTCATCCATTCATTCAACAAAAACTTACTGAGCACGTCCTGTGAGCCTAGCACCACCACAGAATCTTGGGCTTCATCTGTAACAAAACAGGCATATTCTGGATCCTATCCCTTGCACAGCTTACATACAAATGAAGATATCAGAAAATAAACAGCAACAAAACCCACAATGCATAAATGAATTAGGTAATGGATTCAAAAGTAACAAGTTCCCTGGAGAAAGCAACAGGATACTTGGCTGAAGATTAACTTAGAGGCAGGAGTTACAGTTTTACACAGGGTAGGCAGAGCGGACTTCACTGAGGGAAAAGTGAGCAGAAATGTTACACAGGTAAGGGAAACAGTCACTTGGGTATCTTGGAGAAGAAGGGCACCAACAGAAATGCTGGAAGCAGGAGCTGTGGATGGGGGACAAAGGGAGAAAGGTCTGAGCAGGTTGGAAGGGGAGGAGGCAGGATCTGCTGTCTTTAGAGCATCCACTCTGATTGCTGTACCAAGATCAGATTGTATGTATAAGTAGAACGGATTTGGGGAAAGAGGAGATTGAGGAATAGAAGCAGGAAAGCCAATTAGAATGGTACTGAAGCTACCCGGGCAGAGAGGGCAGTGGCTAAGGGAAGGTCAACCAGTGACAGAAGTGACAGCTTCTGGAGATACTTTGAAAGCAGAGTCAAGGAAATTGGCTGATGAATTGGATATTAGATATAAAAAGAAAAGGGTCCAAGATAACTGTGACCTGAGCATTTTATTAACAAAACAATCATTTCCTTTGTTTTCTCTCAAAAAAAAAAAAGGAAGGGGAGTTTATTTTATAAAAATATATTTTATGAAAATAAATCTATTCATTTATTCTATGAAAGGCAAAGGAATAAAGAGAAAGATCTTTCATCCACTGGTTCACACCCCCAATGGCCATAACAAAACTAGGATCCTAGAACTCTATCTAGGGTGGCAAGGGTTCAAGCCCTTGAGCCACCAACTGCTGTCTTCCTAGGTGCCTAAGCAGGGGGTTGTAGTGGAAGTGAGAAGCCAGAACTCAACCCTGTACTCCACAAAATGCCATTATTGGAAACAGCAGCTTAACCTGTTGCACCACAATACCAGCCTCAATTCTTTGGTCCTATCAATGAAGACTCAAAGAAAGCAGCAGGAAACAGGGATCAACCTTGTTTACAGAGGCAGATGTGGGTTGTCAGTAACTGAAGGAGGCAAGACAGCCGCAACCAAGACAAGGCACAGCATCTCTTCACTCTGTCACTTCTTTCCCCTTCTTCCTACAGGTCAAAGACACCCCATGCATATCTCAATTCTGCACTTCTGGTAACATTTGTCTCAATCTTTATTCTCCAATCATCTAGGGATGCGTGTAGTCCTGACCATGGGAAACAGATGAACAGATGCATGATTCATTAATTCAGAAATACTGATTCCACTCCCCTTCAGTGTTCAACTCGATGCATAGCATGGGTTAAACACAAATTTCATGGATTTAAAAAATGTCACGGATTATTCAGAACATATCTGTAAACTCGTTTAGCAGGTGACAGGTTACTTTCAATCTTACCCAGGTCTAGAAGTTCATATTTGCTCTTTTTACAAAAAGGCACCTCATTAAATCAATGTCTAGTCCGTAACTGGCTTTATTGGAACATAAATTCATTTCACTAAACCAATAAATGTTAATTCTTCACCCTGGAGATTTTAGTCGTTCTGGTTTTATCCTGCTCCAGCTCCAGAGGCTGCCATCAATTACTCATGTTTGGGTTTATATGTCATTATGGAATCACTTTAGTTCAAACTAACGGGAAGTGAAAGGACAATAAAGTAAGCTTCATTCCAAAGAGAATATACAGAAGAGGGCATTCACCTGAACCCCATTATTCTTTTCCATAAATTACAATATCCTGGCATTCTGCAGCAGCAATCCATTATATTTAGATTCTCGGCAAAAGCCAAGGCAGGCGAGCGGTGGGTACTAATGAAGGCAGCTGGAGGGTCTGGGGAGGTAAGCAAGCTCTGACTTGGAAGGTTTGGGTTAGAGACCTGCTCTGCAATAACCAAGTGTGATTCTCAGCCAATTACTTAAGGTCAGAGAAACTCAGTCTCATCAGCAAAGCAAGTACCAAAAAAGACCAGTTTCACACATTGGAGGACAAGTACATGAGAAGGCTGGGGTGGGGGCCCAAAAGGGTGACCTGGACCAGAGCAGCTTCAGTCTGTCTTTCGTGCACGCTCTTTCTCTCTCAAAGCACACACACACACACACACACACACACACACCCTGGCTGCTGGACCCAATTGCTTGCCCCAACACCTTTCCATCGTAGTCTTAAACAAGTACTGTAACCTTTTTGAGCTTCAATTTTCCCATTTGAAAAATGAAGCTGATCCTATCTGCCTTCCATTTTACCCTCACCAGGTGCAGTGATACGGATCATCTCTGTATAGTTCTTAGCATCTCACCAGAAACAGGGTCAATTTTAGAAGAATGCAATACCATGGAAGCAGAACTTCATTTTTAAAAACAAAGGCATTATCTCTTCAACCAAATGTTCTTCCCTATGATGGAAGGTTTCTCTTTAAAGACGTCAGCTCTTTTTTCCCCCTCAGACAGAAAATGGCTTCCTCTCTAAGAACCATATATAACTTCAGAAGCAAAGAGGGAAAAAGCAGAGTTGGCAAAAAGTGGAGGTGAACAGAATGAGTGTACATCCCATTCAGGATAAACTGCCCTTGGTGTAAAACAGTCAGTAACATTTTACAAGGAAAAAGTGCAGATAAATGACTGCAGTCCCAGGACAGTGCTCCTCGTGGCTTTTTATAATCCACGCATGCTGCCTGGAGAACGCTAGGCATTCTCCTCCTGCTCCAGAGAGAGTGCGTGAGCAGGGCTTCAAGCCAGGCACACTCACAGTGCCAGCCCTTGCTCCAGATCCAAGCCAGCAAGCCTCATCTCATACCAGCCCCTTGTCCTGGAGCTAAGAAAATGCCAACAGCTAGACCAGGACCTGGAGAGGTGTGGCGAGCAGTAGTGCCAGACCCCAAACAGGTGCAGAACAAAGAGGGGCCTGCAGAATGATATGGGACTGGCATGGGTTTGGAGTTACACTAGGAAGCGAATTCCAGTGTTTACAGGGTGACCTTGTATCAGTTCCTCCTTTGATAAAATGGAGCTGTATCATTTCTACCACACAGGTTGTTGGGAGAATAGAGTGCTAAGACATTATGGATGCACTGAACATAGCATTGGTGTTTTATTTGTTATTGGAGTTAGCTCATCTAGTCTGCATTTGTGTGCTGCCAACTCATGAGGGATTTGCCAGTAAAGAAACTCAGGTGTGTAGTGACTTGTTCAACAGCCTCCTGTCTGTCTCAGACCGTATGCTCATTCACTACACTGAATTACAGCTCATTATCTAATGAAGAAACAGACTCAGAGACAGAAATGGGCTGAAAACCTTTCCCAAGCTGACACAGGTCATGGCTGCTTGCAGTTTGAAACTCCTTTTGCAGTTTGAAACCCAAAGCCCTAATGAGGCAGTGACTTGCTCAAAGTCACACTCTATATACAGTCACACTCTATATACACACTCTGTATACTGACAAAGGACTCTGAGATCTTGCAGAGTCCTCCACTGTATCTTGGTATCCTATGAGCTCACAGCTGGTGGTAACTTACTCACTGAGGACCTGCTCTAGGTTCCAGACACAGTCTCTTCTCTCAAGAAGATTGGAACCATATGGGGAGACACGGTCCTTAGGCAAGGACTCCTCGGTAGCACTTGCTGCCACAGGGTAAGCCCAGGATAGGAAGAGCACATGAGAAGGGCCCTAGCCCAGTTTTGAAGGGTCTGAATTGACTTAAGGACGTTAGGTCTAATCTAAACGATAAGTAGGAGCTGCTCTAATGATGATGATGAAAGGAGACTAATGTTCAGGAATTGAAAATTGTGTCAGAAGTCAAAGGTTGAACAAGCATAACCTATTAAAAACCTGGAGTACACAAATGGAAAAAGAAAAACAAACAAACAAACAAGGGACCCTGTAAGCTTCAAGCCGACTTTGGACTTTGGACTCAATTGTTACTGCTTGTTACATGGCTAATATGGCCATGGCTATGGCTGGAAAGGCAAAACCTATATAACTCAAACAATGTCATTGGCAGAGTGCACTTCCAGTTTCCTATCAAGCCCAAATTCGTATGAATAGCAAATAGAAAGAACTAATCAAGCCATTGCATAATGTTATCTTGATTTCAGCAAACCACTTCAATATCCTCCTTTGATTACGAACAAGACAGAGCAACACAGGCTAGAAAATAGTGTAACTTTGTGAAAGAGTAGCTGGCAGGACTTTCACTCAGATTTGACTAAAAGGCTACTGTCCTACCCAAAGGAAGTCTCTAGTACAATGCCACAAAATTCTTCTTAGTCCTCCTCTGATGGGCATGTTCAAAGTCTAGTTCATCAAAAGTGAAGATGACTTTAGAAGAACATCTAGTACTTCATAAATAATGATCTTTAAAAAAAAGATCAAGAAAGTCATAGAAGTAACATAAGGACAAATATAAAATCCTTCTTAATTTAAGCTCGAAAATTTACTGCAGTATGTGGATGAGCTTAACTGATAGTAATTTGGGAATAAAAATTTTACTACCTATGTGACACAGTTGCTAAACAGAAACTGACTAATGTAATTCTTTATTGGAAATAGAAAAAAATGGGAAAAGTGGATAAAATCTGGCTCATAGTCGTGAGCTGGGAAGGTCCGGGGGAAAGAGTAGCCCAGGACTGATCCCAGTCAGAGTCATGAAGTAGTATTTCTTCAAAGTCCCAAGTTGTTCTTGCCCACCTCACTGGGACATCTCCCACAAGAGGGAAATAAAGGACACTTTTGTTACTGACAAAGAAGTTTTGGCTCTAGCACTTAATGATGTGTAGAAACCACAGGTCCAACATTTTCTGCTTTTTAATCTTCTTCCACTGTGCCCTTTGCTGAGAGTCACTTATCCTTGTGCTCATCAACATTTGTTTCCATTACAGTGCATTTCTTCTTGTCACCTCTTGATTCCATATGTAAACAGAACAAATGGATCTAGCATTCTAGCCCTCCTGGACCTACTGGACTTGTCTGAGTCTGAGTGTGTGAACTCTTTGGGACTTGCCCTGAATACATGACCTCTGCATTAAGATTCTGCACAGATCAAAAGGGATTATAATTCAGCTATATAGTTCACGATCATTGACCTATAGTCTCTGGATATAGTGTTGTAAGCATTTTCAAACTTGAATATTTATAGACAATGATAAAGGTTCTAGAAACTGTTAAGGAGAAATGGCTGAAGGACTTTGTCTTGGAGAAAGTTTCATGCATATACAAATGCTTCTAAATATCTAAATGGTTATACCATCGGGGAGTTGAGGGTATCATATTTTGTAGACTCCAACACAAATAACTAGGTTTAAGATGTGTAAGATGCAAATAAGCATATTTTGGTTTTGATAAGACAGCACTTCCTAACAATTTAGGCCATCCATAAACGAAATGACCTGACCAGAAAACTAATGATTTCCTTGGCACTGGATTAGTTCCCAGCATATTCCTAAAGACCACAGGCAAGGAATACTACAGAAAATACTTCTGCTTTGGTGGAAAGGTAGACTTCATGTTGGATTCTTTCCAAATCAAAGGTTCCATAAACTACTGGATCTTTATTTAGATGCTTGGGTGCTCTCTGGCACCCATGTAAGTGCATGGATCACTGAACATCCAATGACATACAAAATTGTACATGGAACCTGGCTGGATACCAGTCTATCCTCTTCTTGATTTTATTACATGCAAAAAAATGGATGAGACCCTGAAATTGTATCATCTCCCTAGGTAAACTATTCTAGCTTATACCCCTTATCAGAAAGATTTTAGTTTTCTCCCTCCTAAATCTACATGCCTAACACTTAAGCCTATTCTTTATGATTTTATGCTCAGTGAATATGAAGAACAACCAATCATATCCCTCATTATACAAATTCATACAACTAGAAAGGGATTGTGCAAGGCTTGTCTTCTCCAAGCTGAGAAATTCCAGTTTATTTCCTGTCCTTCTTAAATGTCTCTTCTAAGGATCACTTCCCCCAGTTCCTCTAAAATTTCTCTCAAACTGAGCATAGGACTTATAATGATCCCCTGCTTGCTGAAACAGAATTTGCAAAAGGTATTCCATTGAACATTGATTTATATTTCTTCGGCATTTCTCAGTATTCTCTGTTCAAATAAACTGGAAACACCACTGGAATGAACAGTGTGGCACAGTGGTTTTAAGGCACTTCTCATGACACTAACATCTAGTACTAGAGTGCCAGTTTGAGTCCTAACTGCTCTGCTTCTGCTCTATCTCCTTATTCAAGTACCTAGGAGAGAGCAGATAATGGCCCAGATAATTTAGATCCAGTTCCCAGGCTCCTATCATTTAGTTTTGCTCAACTCTGGTCAATATAGTCTTTTGGGAAGTGAATCAGCAGATTGAAAGATCTCTCCCTTTCTCTAACTCTTTCAAATAAATACATAAGTCATTTTTTAAAAATCAACATTCCAGACTAAGTCAAGTTAATCAGACTCCTCAGAGCCCTCAATACGCATTATGCATCCAGCTCATAATACGGTTTGAGATAAGAGTCCTTCTTCCAAACTCATGGAAGAGCCTAGTCCCAAAAATCGTATCTTAATTGTATTGGGGAGTGGGGAAGAAAGTTAATTCAACCTTGGGGTTTAGAGATGGACTCTTCAGAAGGTGATTGGGTATTCATAAGGCAATTAGAGCAGAAGCCTCATGACCAAATCCTTGTAGCTTTATAGGAAGGACCAAAACTAGTGGCACAAGCAGACATACATGCTCTCACCCTCTGATGTCTCCTGTTGAGTGATACTCTGTGCTGCCTTGGGACTTCACCAGCAAGAAGGCAATCACTAGTTAAGGGTTCCCCGACCTTGTTCTCCAGAAATGTAGAGTCAGAGCCTCTCAAAGACCTAACGATCTCTGTTTAGAAAATGTTCTCCTATGAGCTGATAGCTAAAATCCACACCTACCCACAGATATCTCCATACTGAAACCCTCCTCTGACCCATGTGACCAAGCTTTCCTCCCTGCCCCCTTCCCTAAAGGAAACCTCCAAGGCATACCATGCTGGCAGACTCACTCTCCCTCCACTACTCATGCCAGTCCTCCTGTCCTCTCTCAGCAAAATACAAACTCCAATCCCAGCTTCAGCTGGAATGCTGTAATGCAAGCCCCTTTCGGAGAGGAGACAATTAAGACTAAAAGGGTTGGTTTGCTCAAGTCTCACAGCCAGGCAAGAGAATTACTGAATCCTTTATATCATGCCAAGTGGCTGATCCACAAGCCAGGAACTCATTGCAAAATAATAATATTATTACTATTATTAGTAGTATTATTTTCCAGGGCCTTACTCCAAGCTTCCTCAATCCGACTCCCTGGAAGATATATTTTTGAAATGCCTCAGGAGATATCCTGCTACTTCCCTAGGTTTAGAAACCATCACTATACAGCACCCTCTTGCAAAGCAGTATTAAATATGTAGTCCAGTTTCGCACTTGCTCCCAATTTTTTGGGTCATTTAGGCAAGTCAACTTAAGTAATCCTCTGCTTCTATATTGGAAGAGTGGGTTGTCTGGCCCAGTTAATCTCTAACTCCCCTTCATGGTATTTGATTCTGTCATCTCTAAGTGCTGCCTAAGTTAGGCTCAGCATTTATACATCACTGCAACTGGCACTAGTCTCTCTAGCTTCTGCACATTTGTATACCTATTACTGAGGGCTAGATTATGATGTATTACATAATATAGCATCTTAGAATAATACTTTTGGAGTGTATCCAGCATGGCAGATCCTAACACATGCTATGTGCTAATAATGCCTGCAACAATCCTAAGGATATTCCTACCCTGTTAAATATAAAAAAAATTAGATATTTACAATGTGAAATAAAATGTCCAAGCTGTGGAATTGCATTTCTAAACCAGGCTGGTGTGATTCCAGATGCTGTGCTCTGTCTTCCATGCCATGCTGCTGTGCCCATGACTCATGCTTCCTCATTAAAGGTGAAGGCTCCCCCTGTGGTGCCCCCTCTAACACCAACAGCTATGAGCATCAGGTAGGTAATCAATATTTGTTGATTTGATTAGCAGCTTAACTCTCTCCTTTTCACTGGAACAAAGACCCTATCTTTTCAATATTGCAAAGATGTCCTAGAACCAGAGGCCATCGACAAGTTTTCAGTTAGCTTAGGGCAGAGAATTACAGCTTGGTAGACTGTACCTGTAGACTCAAGCTTAATTAATGGGCTTATCCTGGATCAAGAGAGTCACCGATACAGTACCTCACGCAAAAGGCACCAGGGAACATGACATAGAGGGGACATGCTTCATTTCTCCTGTTTCCTACTATTAAAACCATGTTAATGAAAATGTATTATTAGTAGTAATAATAATAAAGATGAAAATCCTCCCTCTCTTGATCCCTTACAAATGTTTTTCATTTCCAATCCCAAATCCTCCAGGGAGAAGTGGGAGGAAGTGTCACAAATCCAGATAATGATCTTGGGTATTACACTGTTCATTTGGAGCTCTGATTTAGCTAAGCTGACAGATGTTGGGGAAAAACATGTCTAGCCTGAGAACTCTCTGGTGGCCGCCCAGCTGTGGCTGCTGAGGAGTGAGGTTTCTCCACCAGAGCTTCGCATTCATTTAAATTCAGGATTTGACATGCAAAAATGCCCTGCTTAGAAGGGAAAGAGGTGGAAGCAACTAGCTGAGAGGAACTGACTCCAGCCTGACACTTCGGGGACCGACTTGTGTCTAACCACACAGCTCATTCCACAGTCCTTGACATTGCTGTTCCTGGCTTTGGCCAGCCATCTGGACAAAAGCTGCCTCCATCAACACACAGTTACGGTTTGCACCAGGAAGGGGGAAAACACACCTTTGTGCTAACTGCCCTCAGGCAGTGACACTTCGTTTGTTCTCTCCCCAGAGCATTTTATAAGAGGTGAAAGCTTAATTCAGCTTTACAGGATGCCAAGTTCCCTAATGACAACCTCAACTCTGGGTTTTCTCCCAAAATAAATAGGCAAGTGGTACCATGGGACCCATGGTAGAGAGAGAGAAAAACAACTAGAAGGGTGACCTTTGATGTCCTTGGACCTTGCTTTTTCCACCTGGAAATTCTGTAAAAGGCATTTTTATATCCAAGGAGAAAATATGCGAACATAATAAATGTCTGGCCGAAGGCCAGCCCCTCCCAGTGGCAGTGGAGAGAGGTCAGCCTGCAGTTCCGACCTGGGGGAACAGAGATGAGAGGAAGACATTGCACTAGGCTCAGCTTGTGTTCAGAGCTGCACAGAAACAAACAAGGCTGGTTTCCTTAATGCAGGCAACACTGAAGTGGCTAACATGTTCTCTGGACAGTGGAAGCCTTCCCCCAACCTAGCTTGGATCACTTGGAGCTTTGATTGCTATTATCTATCATACTGAAGGCTGCGGTAAGGCAAAAGCGAAGAAGGTACTTGTCAACACAGTTCAACTAACTCATTACAAAGAAAAAGACATCAATCATAGTGAATTTGTTTCTGTGGCTGAGTCCAAACCACAGGTCTCTTGGAAACCCTGGCATCTTAAAGGCCCTCTCGGAAATACTCCCTCTTGAGTCCCCTCTCTCCAAATGAAGGAGAGTATTTGCAAGCCGACTTTGAGAGAGGAGGAACTTAGAGGTCAAAGATGCCAGACACGGGAAAGGCTGTGAGGACACTGCTGCCTGCATAGCCCTAGCTTTGATCATTATTGGGGTCACCCTCTTCTGCTTCCTAGTCTGACTCTGGTTCTTCGCTGTAAACCAAATGTTTTCATGACCAGCATCTCACTTAGATGACATTAGTAGATTCATAACAGTAGCTCTGCCAGGATTACCTTAGAATTTCCTGGCATCTTGATGAGAGCAGATTATTCTAGGGTTAAGTGCCCATGAGGATGCTTAGAATCTACATTGTTTTATTTGAAAAGGGCTGCGAAGCAACAAGGGGAAAGCACCCCCATGGATCATAATCATGTAGAATGCTTACAAAGTGAGGCAGAGTGTGTAACCCCCTCCCTCACACCTGCAAGCCTAGGGGAAAAAGCTCCTCAGCAGCTCCAGGTTGATAAAATTATGCCTTCACTTACTCATTCAACAAACATTTTACTGAGCACCTTACTTTTTGCCAAGTTCCAAGGGGGAAAAAAAAAAAAAAGAAAAACACCAAGAAACTGTCCCAGTACTCAGATGCTCCAAAGATGATCAAGATGAAAAGATTGTAACGAAGATTGTAGGAGGGAGTGGTGAGGCTCAAGTTGAGATATGTGCAAGGAGCTATTAGTATACAAGACGAAAGCTCCTGTGTACCTAGGGAAGAATCAAAACCAGAGTAGAACTAAATCTCAAAAAGCATACCAGACACCAGCCACTTCTCCCCTAGCCCAGGCGCTCTCAGCCACAACTGCACATTGGAACCCTCCAGGGAGCTCTTCCTGGTGCTGCCAAGGCCTTTCCACAGGCCACTGGGGTCAGAGTCTCTGCTCTCAAGACTTAAAGATTTATGTTTTTTTTTTAAATGTATCTATGTATGTGTGTATGTATGTGAAGAGCTGAGTTACAGAGGGAGAGAGACTGAGGCAGAGAGAGAGATCTTCCATCCATTGGTTCACTTTCCACATAACCACAAATGGGCTGGGCCAGATCAAAACCAGGAGCCTGTAACTCCATCTGGACCTCCCAAAGGGGTAAAAGGGACCCAAGAACTGGCCATTTTCTACTGCTTTTCCAGGCACATTAGCAGGAAGCTGGATCAGAAGTGGAGTAGCCAAGACTTGAACCAGCACTCATATGTGATACCAGTATCAGCTGCCTACCCTACTGTGCCACCACAATGGTCCCAACATTTATCTTTTAGAAGTGCTTCAGCGACAGGCATTGTGGTGAAATGGATGAAGCACCTACTAAGGACACCTGTATCATATGGGACTGCTGATTCAAGTCCTGAATACTTTGCTTCTGATCCAGTTTCCTACTAATGCGCCTGGAAAGAACATGACCCAAGTACTTGGGCCCCCATCATTCATCTGGGAGATCATGATGGAGTTCTGGACTACTTGTTTGGGCCTGGCAACCACAGGCATTTCGATAGGGACCCAGCAAATTGAAGATTCTCTCTCCCCTGCTCTTTTCTTTATCCCTTTTTCCTTCCCACATTCCCCCCTCCTCTTCTGACCCTCTCTTTTCTCTTATCCCTTATCACTCCGCCTTTCAAATAAGTAAAAATTTTTTTTTCAAAAGATAGATAAAACTGTCAGTTACGCAAGTGAAGCGGTATCAATTGAAAACCATTGTATTAGCTTAGGCCATGGCTATCACAACTGAAGCTCTTAGCTTATGTACTAATGTAAACACTATTCATCACCTTAAGTGTGTGTGTCCCATCTACCCTCTGGACCATCCACCTCTTCAGGGCAGAAACCAGGACTTTAAACTCTTCCATGTGTGTTTCAGTCCCCATGGGGCAAACGTAACATAGCCAGGCGACAAGTATTTGAAGAACAAATCAACTTTGTTAAGAAGTTATCAAAATGAAGTTTGGGTCTGCCTGTGCTGTTCCTAACTCTGGGGCTGAGGTTGTGCCAGCATAGAAATCAAGCATTACAGGTAGATTTCCTTCAGCTAGATCAGAAAGATGTATATGATTAAATCCAAAGACAATGATTGAGTTGATGGTCAGCCCCCATCTGCTAATGAGCTTTCCTCTGAAAAAGTAGGAAGCAGAAAGTATTGTCCAGGATGGCACAGTGCCGTTTATCAGAGGGCAAAGGATCTCAATTCCAGTGAAATGAATTTACCAAAAAAAAAAAAAAAAAAGCAAGTTGACAGCATCCAACACTCAGCTGGCAATCAATGGGTATAGAGGGAAATGAATTCAGGCTTTTGTTGGATTAACTGCTGGCCTTGTAAAACGGAAGCCACTGGGAAGCTATGCCAAGTTTTGGGTGCACTAAATCAGTCAGAAGTTTCCAGTGCTAAAGCTTCCCCGACAATGGTTGTCAGAGACTGCAGAACAAATAGCAGCTGCTGGCCAGGGCCTACCTGCTGAGCTGCTGCTGCTCAGTCAGATGCCCACGCCAGCTTCATCTATGCCCAAGACAGAGCAGAACTTTTCTGATTGAACTAAATCCTCCAAGCCTCATTAAATCACGCTTTAGTACCACATTGTTCGGCCATTGCCGCTCCTAGTGTTGTATGTCAAACCTGTCCCCTCACCGTCTCGGCTAATAAAGTGTTTTATGGTTTTGCTGGATGATTGCTCTGCATCCCTTTTATTTTCAAAATGGCACATAATAAATACCCCCATGGAGGAAAGACTGATTTGATGGAAAACACTACACTAGGTAGAGCCAAAAGCAATCACGCTCACCCAGAAAAGACAGCACAGCTGGTGGGAGATTCTGGAACCATGTCATTTGCAAATGTGCTTTTTCATGAATGACTGAGGAAACAACTAACAGGATGTGGCTCTGTGCCCCCAAATAAGTGGACTGTGACACAGCCAATCCAGCTGACTTGGTCCCCCACATCGTCAGTCTCAGGCAGCCAACAAGACTGACCCTAAATTCAGCCTAAGGTGTCTTGTAGAATGATTGGATGCACACACATATGGCATGCTAAAGAAGAACCAACAGCTCACCATCACCGTGGGAGGGTCAGGGGACAATGCTGTCATTGTCAGAACACCTGTACCTCCTCTCTGAAGGCTGGTCACCTGGGTCCCATCATCTCATTGTGATAGTATAAATGTCATTTCCTCTCAAAAAGCCCAATTTAGCTTATAAAGAAGAAACCCGTTATCTATAATAATGAACATATGGAATTCTGATTCAACTTCAGCCTGATATTTTGATAGCCTGATTCAATTATTTTTAAAATGCATAGGCTTGGGTTTCAATCCAACCTAGTTCAGTCAACTTGCTAAAAATGAAACTTTAGTGCCTTTTTGTAAAAATTAGATTTTAACTTTAGTTTCAGATTCCTAAATTGGTATGATAGATTTGATTTTGGCTTTGGAGATTTAGATAAGTGCCCTGTTATACTGAGATTCAATATCTTAGATACCATCACACTTGTGAATTATATCCTCAATAACATGATTAGCTCCAGGAGATTGTTCATGTAATTTAGCTAAAAGTCAGCATTGCTTTGCAATTTAAAAGGTTAGAAATAGATATCTCTAAATATATTTATGAAATGCAGGTGTTGTCTTAATCCCTGTTGAGTTACTATAACAAAACACCTGAGACTTCATACTTTACAAAGAGAGGAGTGAATGCCCAGCTCAGAGTTCTGATGGCTAGAGAATGGTGCAACATTCTTGGTGCTAGCACCCAGAAAAGACCCCTTTGGCTAAATCACAGCATGGAGGAAAACTACATCATTCCCTTCCATTGCTGGACCACATGATCTGACTGCCTTCCAGGAGGTCCCATCTCTTGTTGCAGGTTCTACCACCTTTCAATACCATCACCCGGAGGAACACATTTGTCTCATATGAACTCAAGAGGTGCAAACAATACCTCCACAATAACAAGAGTATTTATTTAGATAATCTTTTTGATTATTATGAGTTTTTAACTGTGAGGTCAGCTATAACTTAGAGACATATGGGTTATCCAAAGAATTGTCTTATGCTTTCTTCAATGAAATTCTAACATCAAATGTCTTCCAAGAGTGAACAGATACATTTATTCACATTCACTAATGGCCACTTCTAATCAACGGCACCACTGAAAAAAAAAGTCAAGTGTGTTTTATAAGAGATAATTCATTAATGAGTTTATTCTGTTCCCAACCTGGACATTAACCAACAACTGGTAGAATGGACTTTCCTGGTCAAGGTCCTAATAGCCAAACAAAATCAAGTATTTTTTTCCATCAGGATTCTCCCCTTCAATATAAAAACATTTAGAATGAAAGAGGTTTTCTCAAGTAAAATCAAGTAGGAGCAGGGTGTTACCGGTGAGATGGAGACATAACTAGCTGACTTGCTGCTTTTGAAGACAGTGTACTACAACACTGAGCAACAAGGCATTCATGGTTAGCATCACAGACCTCTTGTGTTATTGGAAACACAAGACAACATCCACAATCAACCACCAACATGCTTCCCAGGAAGGTTCTAAGACATTCTCAGGAAAGTAAAAACAGCCAGTCACATTTGCAGAATTTTCTTAGACGCTACTCATGATAGAAAAGCATAAAAGATCATGAAGAGCAAGCTACCCTTCTGCCAAGTCATATCCAAAAGCCTTGGAAAGCAGGGGATGTTCTACATCATCACTTAGAGTTGGGTCCCCAAACCATTTTTATTGCATGTGGTCACTTACTGCTAAATTGATTCATTTATAAACTAAATCTTTGTACAAAACTATATAAAATATTTTATGTTAAAAATATTTTAATTTTAAAACTATATTATACATGTATAAAATACATAAATTCACCTCTGTGACTTAAGGCACAGCTAAAGAGCCTACCTGTGTAAACCCTGACACATGACAGGAAAGAAAAGTACCTTCCAAATTTATAAATAATCACAACACACACATACACAAAAAGACATTCTGAACAAGAGCCAACAAAAATGATTACTGACAGAAACTTAGAAAAATTTGAAATATTCATTCTGGGATTATCAGACAAAATACAAAACTTATATAGTACTTCAATAAATAAAATGATTAGAAACACATGTGAGGAATAAGAAACTAAGTGACCAGACTCACTTGGAAAAAAGAATGCATGCAGAATTTTTCAGAATTAAAACTCAGTTGACAGCTTTAATCACAAGAGCTGAACCACAAATACTTGGCCAATAACAAAATAATAACTACTTAAAAATGATTTTAATTTTAGCTTTGAGGGGAAAATGTTAAAAAAAATTATGAGGGACTTTAAAGGGATGAAGACAGTAAAGTTGTCTGTCATACACTCAATAAGGATTCCCCAAGAAAAGAATAAACCCAGAGGAGACAATAACCAAAACAGCTACAAATTTTCCATAACTAAGTCTTAGCCAAAACAATTAGGAAAGAGAAAGAAAGGAAATGCATTCAAGCAAGGGAAAAAGTCAAATTATCCGTTTAAGGACAACATAATTCCATATACAGAAAAAACTAACAATTCCAGCAAAGGAGGGTTACAATTAAACAGATTCACCAACTTGCAGGATATAAACTCTACATGCAAAAATCGGTAGTATTTTCATATACCAATAATAAACATGTGAAGAATAAAATCAAGAAAGCAATCTTACCATCTCCAAAAACCAATAATAATGAAATAGACTTACACCATGGAATACTACTCATCCATTAAAAAAGAAAAATATTGCTGTTATAATAGTCCCTGCTGGAAACTATTATGTTTAGTGAAATAAGCCAGTTTCAAAGGACAAATACCATATGCTCTCTGAAATGAGACAACACTCAAAGCACTAAGATAGACAGACTCTACCACGGACATTAGAATTAGCATACTGAGAGGAATGCATGTATACAGCATGCATCTTCACTTCAGATTATAGTAGGAATCCAATTAATAGTCATAGTATTTATAATTACACTTTTATACTACATTACTAAAGTTTCTACCTTTTTCTATATTTGATGTTATGATACATGTATAAATCAGTTTATAACAGTGAAATGAATGACAATGCTGTTATAATAAGTTGGGGACAAATGATTGGAGGGGATTTTAAGGAATGAGAAAGGAGATGAAAGATAATCCCCTATGCTTATAGATCCATATCATGGAAAAATGATTAATTATTTTTAAAATATCTGCAAATAAATTTTTAAGAAGGTGAATGATCTCTAACAATGAAAATTACCAAACACTGATGAAAGAAACTGAATACACTAAGAAACAGAAAGACCTTCCATGCTCTTGGATTGGATGATTATTATTATGACACTGATTTTCCCAAATTGATTTACACATTCGGTGCAAACCCTACCAAAATATCAACAACATTCTCCACAGGAATAGAAACAATATCAAAATTCACAAGTAATCACAGAAGACTTGAACAGACAAAGCCATCTGAAGCAAAAAGAACAAAACTGAGAACATCACGGTAGATGTCACCACATACTACAGGACTATAAAACTAAACAGAATGGTACTTGCATAAAAATAGACACATGGACCAGTAAATCAGAACAAGAACCCAGTAATAAACCTATTCAGCTACAACCAAATGATATCCAACACAAGTACCAACAATATATATTGGAAAAATGATCCCAGCAAAACTGGATTATCTACACAGAGAAGAATGAAGCTCTATACCTCTCACTAGACATAAAAATCAATTCAAAATGACTCAAAGAACTAAGTATAAGATATAAAACCATGAAATGACTAGAAGAAAACATAATGGAGACACTTTAAAGTATCAGCACAGATGTAGGTTTTTTAACAAGTTCTCAAAAAGCAGCAAAAGCAAAACTGGACAAATGATATGTAATCAACTAGAAGCTTCCTCAACAGCAAAGGGAGCAATCAACAGAGAACAGGTAACTGACAGAATGGCAGAAAATACTGCCAACTATTCGTCTGATAAAGACTACAAGTCCAGAATATATTAAAAACTCAAATAACTCAAGAACAAAAATTTATTTTAGAAGTAAGGCCATGATGTGTTGAACTAAGCTTCTACCTGCAGCGTTGACATCACATGCAAGCACCTGTTCGGGTCTGGCTGCTGCAGTTCCGACTCAGTACCCTGGGAAAGCAGAGGAGGATGACTCAAATTTTTGGACCTCTGCACCCACATGGCAGATCTGGCAGAAGCTCCCTGCACCTGGCTCAGGATCAGCTTAGCTCCAGCCCTTACGGCCAATGGGGAGTGAACCAGCGGATGCAAGACCCTCACCTCTTTGACTTCTTTCTCAGCAACTCTGCCTTTCAAATAAAAATTGCGGGTCCCGATGCGGTGACCTAGTAGCAAAAACCCTCGCCTTGAACACGCCGGTTCTAATCCTGGCATCCCCACTTCCCATCCAGCTCCCTGCTTGTGGCCTGGGAAAGCAGTCAAGGACGGCCCAAAGCTTTGGAACCTGCACCTGTGTGGGAGACCTGGAGGAAGTTCTTGGCTCCTGGCTTTGGATTGGCTCAGCTCGGGCCGTTGCGCTCACTTGGGCAGTGAATCATCAGATGGAAGCTCTTCCTCTCTGCCTCTCCTCCTCTCTCTATATCTGACTTTGCAATAAAAATAAATAAATCTTTAAAAATTATTTTACTTGGGCGCGGCGGCATGGCCTAGCAGCTAAAGTCCTCACCTTGAACGCCCCGGGATCCCATATGGGCACCGGTCCTAATGCCGGCAGCTCCACTTCCCATCCAGCTCCCTGCTTGTGACCTGGGGAAGCAGTCAATGATAGCCCAAAGCTTTGGGACCCTGCACCCGCGTGGGAGACCTGGAAGAGGTTCCTGGTTCCCGGATTCGTATCGGCACAGCACCGGCTGTTGTGCTCACTTATCGGACAGAAGATCTTCCTCTCTGTCTCTCCTCCTCTCTGTATATCTGACTTTGTAATAAAATAAATCTTAAAAAAAATTGTAAAAAAAATTATTTTATTTATTTTTAAAGATTGATTTTTTTATTTGAAATGCACATTTTTACAGAGAGAATGAGAGACAGAAGGTCTTCCATGTGTTAGTTTACTCTCCAAATTGTTGCCAACAGCCTGAGCTGAACCAATTCAAAGCCAGAAGTTTCTTCTGGATCTCCCTTGAGGAAGCAGGGGCCTCATCCTCAGCTGCTTTCCCAGACCATCATCACCAAACTGGATCAGAAGTGGATCAGCCAGGACATGAACCAGCATCTATACAGGGTGCCAGCACTGCAAGGCAGAGAATTCATAGGCTTTGCCACCACACCAACCCCTGAAATAAAATCTTTTAAAAAAAAAGAAAAAAAGCAAATGATTTGAACAGACATTTCTTATAAGAGGACACAAAAATGGCCAACAAATATATAAACAAACTCTGAGCATCACAAGTCCCCAGGGAAAGATAAAACAAAGCCACACCCATTGGAACAGCTATTATTGAAACAAAGCAAAAATAAACAGAGTAAACTATTAAATGCTGTCAGAGCTGCGGAATAAAGTGGAACTAACCTTCAAACAATGTTGATGGAAATGTAAATTAACACTTACACTACATAGAACTGGATGGAAATTCTTCAAAAATCACGCTACTGGTGCTGGTGCTGGTGCAGCGGCTCAACAGGCTAATCATCTACCTGCAATGCCAGCATCCCATATGGGCACTGGCTCGCATCCTAGCTGTTCCACTTGCAGTCCAGCTCCCTGCTTACAGCCTGGGAGAGTAGCAGAGGATAGACCAAAGCCTTGGGACCTGTACTGCATGAGAGACTCACAAAAACTCCTGGCTCCTGGCTGCAGGTGAGCTCAGCTATGGTAGCTGAGGCCATTTGGAGAGTGAACCAGTAGATGGAAGATTTTTTTTTCTGTCCATAAAACCTGTATTTAAAACATAAATACATATTTTTGAAAAAAAAAATCAAATTGTGATACTATCCAGAAACCCTCTTCTAAGTGCACATCTAAAGGCAATGAAATCAAGATATCAAAGAGATCTGTTCATTCCAGCATGGGTCATCATAAATGTAATCAACTAAGTGTCCCTGGGCAGAGAAAGAAAACATTGGTACAGATACCAATGAAGTATTATTCAGCCATAAAATAGAATGAAATTTTATCATTTGCAGCAGAGTGGATGAAACTGGAGGACATTATATTAAAAGAAATACATTCGACACAAAAAAACAGATAGTCTTTTTAAGCTTCCCCATCAGTGAGGACATGGACTATCTCAAGAGAGCCGAGTAACGATTACTAGGAAGAGGGTTGGGGGGTTGGGGAGTGGAGGGATAAAGTCTGACTGTGCTTCAGTGCCCAAGAGTACATTCTAGTGCTCTGCAACACAGCAGGATGACTGTCATTTGCAAAAACTTAACACATAAGGAGTCTTCAAAAAGTTCATGGGAAATTCATAAGACATTGTATGAATTCAAAACAAAATTGCACCAAAAAATTTTCTTTAAGTTTCGTTTTCAGTGCCAGCACTTGACGTAACAGGTAGAGCTGCCACCTGTCATGCCAGCCTCCCGTATGACACTAGTTCATACCCTGGCTGTTCCCCTTCTGATCCAGATCCTGGCTAACAGTATGGAAAAGCAAAGGAAGGTGGCCCAAGTGTTTGGATCCCTGCACCCACATGGGAGACTTGGAGAAAATTCCTGGCTCCTTGTAATGGTCTGGCCCAGCCCTGATCATTCTGACCATCTAGGAAGTGAACCAGTAAATGGAAGGCCTTTCTCCACCTCCCCCCTCTTATTTTCAAATAACTAAATGCATCCTTTTCTTAAAAATTTACTTTTGTTTTTATTGAAAAATATAGAGAGGAGAGACAAAGAGGAAGATCTTTCATCTGTTGATTCACTCCCCAAGCAGCCACAACGGCCAGAGCTGCGCCAATCCAACGCCAGGAGCCTAGAGCCTCTTTTGGGTCTTCCACACAGGTGCAGGGTCCCAAAGCAGTGGTCCCCATCCTCAACCACTTTCCCAGGGTGCAAGCAGGGAGCTGGATGAGAAGCAGAGCCTCCAGGAATAGAACCGGCATCCATATGGGATCCTGGCACATGCAAGGCAAGGACTTCAGCTGCTAGGCTACTGTGCCAGGCCCTAAATAAATCCTTCTAAAAATTCAATCTCTACAACTTTGTGAAACACTGATATTTTACGAAGAACTGGAAGAGGGTAAGGAGGTTAAAGGTGAAAGAAAAGAGAAGGGAAGAGAGAAAAAAGAAAAGAAGGAATCCCAATTACATAATTTATGACATTTTATATACACATATTGAATTCTCACACTCAACCCTGTAAATACACATAATCATTTTGTCTCAATGAAAAAGAAAACTAAATTACAAAAAAATCAAGAGTTTTCCAAAACCGATGAAAGATTCAGGACATGTGTCGATCCTAAGCAAAAGGATTTAAAAAAAAAATCATACTTAGACATAGCATAGTGAAGTTACAGAACACCAGCCCAAAGAGCTAAGAGAATGGTTATTCTGCCCAGAAAGCAGCAACTACTAGACACAGGTAAAATAGGCTAATATCACTATGCACAATAAGAAAAGAACACACACCCTAGAATTAGATATCCAGCAAGAACATCTTTCAGAACCCAGGTGAAATTTTCAGACTATACAGACACAAAGAATATGCCAAAATAGGTTCTCACTAAAATAAATCCTGAAGGACATTATCAATAATATGTCATCTCAAGTGAAATATGAAGAAACAAAATAATAGTTATGATGTGGTTAACTCTAAACATGTATTGACTTGCAAAAAGTACATAAAAGTCACAAACCACCATAAATCATAAATCATCCCAAGCCAAGACAGAGTGCCTGGGTCTTTGGTAAGTTTAGATGTCAAGCTCTGACCTCTTCCTGAGCTGCTTTTCTTAAAGTCTTGTGGGTGAAGAGAGAGAGAGAGAGAGAGAGAGAGAGAGAGAGAGAGAGAGAGAAGTTAGGTATAACTTATATACACTTACAGGCAGAGAATTAGCCTGTTAAGTCATGGTTCTGACAGAAAGGACTTCTCAAAACTTCAGACTTAAACCATTAGGCAAAATAATTGATGAGCTTCATTACATGAAACCCGGGGTGTCTGTTCAGTAAAATTTTACTATAGAAAAAAGCAAAGAAGTAGCCAATAATAGAGAAGATATTTACAATACTTAAAGCCAACAGAAGGTGCCCATGCTATGGAAAGACAGCTAAGTCACTGCCTGCATGCTGCCATCCTGACTGTGTGCCAGTTTGAGTCCCAGTATTTGGTCCACTTCTGATCCTGCTCCTCGCTAACATGCTTGGAAAGCAGCAGAATATGGCCTAATATCTTGGCCCCGTTCACCCTCATGGGAGACTCAGAGGAAGCTCTGACCTAGACCTGGCCCACCTTGACCATTGTGGTATTTGGGGAGTGAACTAACAAACAGAAGGTCTTACTCTCTATCTCGGCCCTTCAAATAAGTAAATCTTAAACAAAAAAACTTAACAATATACAAATAAGGTTTGCAACTCAATGAGCAAAGAATGTAAACTAATAAGAGAAATTAAAGCAAAACACATGAAGAGGTAATGTACAAAAGAAAATCCCCAAAAACCAACTGGGATATGAGAAACGTAGCAAAATATTGGTAATCAGAAAAGATGAATTAAAACAAAACACTTTGGGTCTAGATTGCTAAAGTGGGAAAGGTAGATGGATCCAAGTTTGAGATGGGGCTGTGAAGACACAGGAACACCCATTTGCTTTCGGTGAGTGGCTAACATAGCAAGAGAAATCAGCCCTGCTTACCCCAACTAGACGAGTGCTGCCCTGCTGCCCAGAAATTCTGCCGCTGTACCCACACAGTCCATGAAGACACATATTCAAGGATGTACCTTGTCAGTAAAACAGGGAGCTGGGCAACCTGGAGTTTACATAGGGAGAACTTACACAATAGACACGTAACAATACAAAAAGTGGCTATTTAAAAATAGTATAAACAAGTACAAAAAAGAAAGATCAAATAAAATCAAAGAACAAATCTTGTATGATCTCAGGAATAATGAATGAGATGTAACTACATGCAGTTTTAAAACATTAAGAACATTGGCAAATAACTGTAAGCCAAATAAATTTGCAATCATGATGAATAAATTCCTAGAAAAAAATCCTAGAAATAGGAAATCTGAATAACCTTAAAACTCTTCTTAAAAATTTGAATTAGCAGATAGCACAGATGGTTTCACCAGCAAATACCAAACATTCAAGGGACAAATAATTTTGGTCTTTCAAAAATCTATCCTGAAGAAGAACAAATTAGAGAATACTTCCTAACTCAATTTATGCAGTTGGCAGCACAACCTGAATTTCAAAGCCTGGCAAGGACAATCGGAGAAAGGAAAATGACATACTCAATCTCTCATGAACATAGATGCAAAACCCCCGATAAAATATGAGCAAATCAAATCAACGGTCTATGAAGAAAAGATACTGTGTCACAAACAAGTTCAATTTAAACCAAGAATGAAATTTTGATTTAACGTTGGAAAATCATTTTAATGTGTCTCACAATATTAAAAGACAAAATATGAAAAGCTGTGGTTGTTTTAATTAAGGCAGAAAATCTGTTTGATAGAATTCCAAATATTTTCAGAATGGAAGCAAGGTTCCTTAACCTGACTATTAGTGTTTACTGAAAATCCATAAATCTTCATATTAGTTTAGGCAAACCTTTCTTAAGCACCAAAAAAACCCCAACATTATAAAAATGAATAACAGCAAAATTTAAAACATTGGTGCATTAGAGAATATGCCAACAAGAAAGTAAAGACAATCTACCAGAGAGAAAAATATTTGCAAGTCACCATCTGATAAAGGACTCATATGCAGGATAAAATAAGAACCCTAAAATCCAGTAATTAAAAAATTTGTAATCCAACTTAAAAATAGGCAAAGGGGCTGATAAACATTTTTCCAGTTAGGATATGTAAGCACCCAAAAACACATGGCAAGATGCTAAGTATCGTAAGTGATTAGGAAAAACTCAAGACCTCTTCTAACTTCAATCTGGTATAGTCCCAACTATTGCAGGCATTTGGGGAGTGAAGCAGCCAGTGGGAGTGCTCTATCTATTTCTCTGTCTCTGTATCTCCCTCATAAAAAGTAATTTTTGAAAGTGAGTCAAGAATAGGTACAGTTTGCAGAAGTAGAGATTATAAAAAGTCAATAGATGTGTGAAAAAAAACAAAACCTCAACGGATAATTTGCTCCACACTTCAGAATAGCTATCATTAAAAAAAAAAAAAGACAAGTGTGGACAAGAAAGTAGAGAAACTGTAACCCATGTGCACTGCTGTGAAAATGTAGAATGGTGTATCCACTTTGGGAAACAGTCTGGCAATTCCTCAAGTGATCAAATACTGAGTTAACACAAGACCCAGAATTTCACTACGAGATGTATACTCAAGAGAAATGAACATTTTTGTTCTCACAAAGATGTATACACGTCAACGCTTATGGAAGTATTCATAGTAACTAAAAGTAAAGCAATCTAAAACTCCACCAACTGATAAACAAAATATGGCGATGTATCCTTACAATGGAACATTGATAATAAAGGAACGGGGTTCTGATATTTGCTGTAACATGGATGAACCTTGAAAACATAACACTAAGGAGAAGACACAAGTCATAAAAGGCCCACATGCTGTACTGGTATGAAATGTCCAAAATTGGCAGATTTTAGAAGAGTGGTTATCTAGGGCTGTGGATTGGAGAGTAGTGTTAGTATGGGAAGTGATCGCTATTCATACATACAGGACTTCTTTGTGGGGTAATAACAAAGTTCTAATATTAAATTGCAGTACTGCTTTCATCATTTTTCAAATACATTAAAATCACTGAATCATGAGGTTGAAATAAGTGAATTGCATAAAAGATGAGTTATTTCAGTACAACTGTCTTTTTCAAATAACCAAAAATAAATAAATACTATATATGCCACATTGTAAACCCTAAATAATACAGTGAGACAGAAATGGAGCATAGGAAAGCAAAGGAAAACAAAAAGTGGATAGCAGAAAGCAAGGAAGGGAGAGAAAGAAGAGAGGAGGAGGGAAAAAAGGTGAGAGAAGAGTAAGAAACATAGTGAAGGAAGAGGTAAGAACTGGCGAAAGAGAATTTTGACAATACTAATACAATATGATTACCCAAATAAGCAAAGTTATTAGAAGTAATAGCAAAGATGCTGAAGATAAAACCAGCATTCAGGGGCCAGTATCGTAGCCTAATGGTTAAAGTCCTCGCCTTACATGTGCCCATATGGGTCCTCCCGTATGGGCACCGATTCATGTTCCAACTGCTCTATTTCCCATCCAGCTCCCTGCTTGTGGCCTGGGAAAGCAGTACAACATGGCCCAAAGCCTTGGGATCCTGCACCTGCATGGGAGACCTGGAAGAGACTCCTGGCTTCAGATCGGCTGAGCTTTGGCTATTGCACCCACTTGGGGAGTAATCAGTGGATGGCAAATCTTTCTATCTCCTTTTCTTTGTAAATCTACCTTTCCAATAAGATCAATAAAATTCTTGAAAACACCAATCAAAACCACCTCAGTTATATGTTTGCAGCGGAAAACTGGACAAGGGGAAACTCTAAGATGGACTATGTCAATCAGTGGACTCTGCACCAGTCTCATCGTACCTGGATTGTTGCTGATGATACTTTGGAGCTTCTAATTGATCGAGGTGATGCTCTGCTGGCTCTGCCCTCAGACCTGAGAGGGCCTCCCTAAGAGGTCATTGAATTTGGTCAATGGGACGCTGGACTCTATGTATGGTGTATGCTTGCAATGAGGGAATCCCAGAACAACTTGCGCTGTGGCTATGCAACAGGATGGAAGAATCCACCGGGGGGGGGGGGGGGCGGAGGGTTTGGGGTGAAGGGGGGAGAATCCCAGTACCTATGAATTGTGTCACGTAATACATTGTAATTAATGGAGAAAAAATAATAAAATTAAAAAAAAAACACCAATGAAAAAGCAATTCCATTTCTGTATCTACCAATGATATTCAGAAAATTACATTAGTAAAGAAAAATGTTCATTATATAACATCTCAAAGATGTAAATCACTAGAAATAAGTCTAATAAAGTTACACAAAATATTTATGACAAATACTCTAGAACTTTACTGAAAGACTTTAAAGAGGAGCTAACCCTAGAGAGATGTAATGGACTTTTTAATCCTGAAACAATTAGTTGGCATTATTTTGCAGGTTTCCTCATACCATAATCTAAAGCCAATTCCAGACTAATTAAAATCTTATATGTGAAAGGCATCTCTATAAAACATATAGAGGAAAAGAAGACATTTGGCAAAGTGGTTAAGATGAGCATCGCATCTGAGATATTCGTGCTCCATTGCTGGGGTGCTAGCTTTGGGTCTTGGCTCTGCTTCTAATTTCAGCTTCCTGCTAAGATATCTTTGGAGATAGCAAATGGTGGTTCATGTACCTGGGTCATGTCCATCTCCATGGGAGACCTGGAATGAAGTCCTAGCTTCTGGTTTCAGCGTGGCCCAGCCCAGAGTGTCTGTCCATTCTCTCTCACCCTTTCGCCCTCTCCCTTCCCCTCTCCCTCCCCCTCTCCCTCCCCCTCTCCCTCCCCTCCCTCCCTCTCCCTCCCTTTCTCTTTTTCATTATCCCTTTCAAATAAAATAAAAATAAATTATATATGTAAACATACATAAGCACATAGAACACAATTTTGAAAAATACATCAATACTTCAAAAGTTCATAGAAAAATAGAATTGAAGGTAAGGTTATTTATATTTACATGTTTTTTCATAATATGCATGTTCGATATAACTTTTAAGGCCCCGCATATCTCAGGATCACAAGCTTGCAATGCCAGCATTCCACATGGGTGCCATATTGAGTTCCAGCTGCTCTACTTTCAGTCCCGCTCCCTGTTAATGTACCTGGAAAAGCTAATGAGGATGGCCCTATGCACCCAGACACCCACTTGGGAGACTCAGAAGAAGCTCTTGGCTTCTGGCTTCAATCTAGCTCAGCGCATGCCTTTGGAAACTCTGCTTCTTTCTGTCTCTCTCCGACTCTGCCTTTCAAAAACATAAAAATAAATCTTTTGTAAAAGACACAATAAAAGAGAACCAAAATACAAATTGAAAGACTATATTTTAAAATAAATTGGCAAAAGATTAATAACCAGAAAAGTCACCATTTGATTAGTATTAAATGTAAATTTCCTTCGCGTTTTATCATCTCTTTAATCAAGATGCATATTACAATCAGAGTGTGTGACAATTTAATTGCTGGTATTTTTCTTTCTTAGGGTAAATAAAATAGCACCTCTCTAACTGGTTTCCTAAATTTAAAGGAACATACTATAAAGAACTATAGGTCAACACACACACAAAAAGCAAAGAATCAAAAGTGAGTAAAGGGGCAGATGTTTGGCCTAGCAGTTAGACACCCATGTTCCGTATCAGAGCACACAGGTTCCATTCGCAGCTCTGGCCCCTAATTCTAGCATTCTGCCAACACAACCCTGAGAGATGGCAGCTGAATGCTCAAGTGCTTGGGTTCCAGACACCCTGGGGAGACCTGGATGAAGTTCCTGGTTTCCAGCTTCCAGCTTCCATCGCAAAGATGTAGAGAATAAATCTATAAATAGGAGCTTAATTAATTGCTTGTGCTAGCTCTATCTCCCTCTCTCACCCACCCTCTTGAATAAATAAACAAGTTTTTAATGGGCAGAATATTTGAATAAGCACCTCACCAAAAAGAACATTTGAATAGCCTCTAAATATATGGAGTGATGGCTCAGGCTCATCAGCAGTCAGGGGAATGCAAATGAAACTATAATGAAACACTGCTCTACACTTGCCAGCTTGGCAAAAATTACAGGTTTGACAACACCAAATGCTAGAAAGAACATATAACAACCAAAATGCTTACACTCTGCCAACTAGGAATGCACATTTGCACATTACTTTGGAGACTATTTTGACTTTATTTAATCCAAGATACATATAACCTGTGATTTAATAATTCTAATCCTAGATCCATACCTATGGCAAACTCTTACACATGTGCACAGGGTTATAGGGAAAAAGCATGTTCGAAACATGTTCAAAAACATTGTGTGTAATACCAAACGTAGAAAAAAGTCAATTAGGATGGATAAATATATGTGAAATAGACTTAGAATGGGAGACCGTATCAGTGAAAACGAACGAACCACAGCTATACTCACTGAAGAGGAATGATCTCATCAAATGATATTAAGAAAAAAAGTTGATAAGGGCTAATAGTATGCTTCCACTTACAAATTCTCACAAATATGCATCATTTAAAAACATATTCAGACTAAAAATACATATTCTGAAGCCAGACAGTCACAAATACAAGATCTAGAATAGTGGTTGCAAACAGGTAAAAGGAAAAAGAGATGAGAATGAAGCACTTCCAGGTTTTAAGTTTTTTTAATGTTCTGTTTTTAAAATACAGTTATGAGTGCATTTAATAGCTTATATAGTTATACTTTTGGCTATACATATTCCACAAATAGTGTTTACTCAATACTTGACTTTTTATAATAAAAAATCTAATTTTTACATCTAACCAATTTTCCCACCAATATATCATAGAACTTTGGCAAAAATCAATCCTAAGCACATTTTACCCTTTAAAGCTCCTGACAATGATGAAGTTACTAGAAAGAGATCTAAGGGCAGTGTAATGTTTCTAAGAGGGCAGAAAAGACTCTGTATTGCTGGAAATAATATTGTTTAGAAGAGTAGATAACTGTTCTGAAGGACTATGCTATTATAATAAAATAGGGAAAATCAGTGCAGAGAGAATGCTGGGGAGAAGCGAGAGGAAATCCCTAAGCTTACGAAACTTTACAGTTTTTTAAGTAGTCAAATGTTTCAATGCTAAATAAGATAACCACCAGTTCTCTGGAAAACTCATATGTGGAAAAGACAGAGTCTTCTTAATGACAGAGGGAGTGTTAAGGACATCATACTTAATAAAATCATATGGTGTTTAGACACTCAATGGAAGTTTCCATTTTGAAGAATACGGATCCTAAAAAGAAAATTACTTGGATTTCTCAGCCCTATTTTCTCCCAGTTCTTCACCTTGCCCAAAACTCAACTTTTACAAATATGTTTGCAAAACATGTTTCAAACAAGTTTCTAGAAAGAAAATTTTCAGGATTCTAAAAATCATAGACCCCTCATTCAAGGAAAAGTAAATCATGGAGGAATGTTTTATTGATGTAACTGAGTACCTTCTATATACCTAGTTCTATACAAATGCTGGGGGTGACAACAGGGAATCACCCTGAGAAAGCTTACAGTTTAGTGGAAAAGATGGCTAATCAAAGTTTAGAACCACTAATCAAAGATTCACTCAACCCAAAATTCAGTCACACTGGAGATAGTGCTACATGATGTGAATGTAGAACAGAAGTAATCTGGTCAGGAATGGGCACGCTAAGGGGTGAAGGAAAGCAGGTGTGTGCTAGGTTTGTATATTGTAAGCAAAGAGTGAAGAGAGGTGAAGCTGGGGCAGAATTCTAAACAGAAAAGACCAAACGGTGCAGAAGCACCAGAATACAAATTATGTATGACTTATACTCAGTAATCACATCAAGGAGAAATATAAGGCAGTAATAAGTAGGAATACAGTGGGTTGCTCAGCTGAGTAAGCAGTATGTTAAACCACTGAACCAGTAGTAGCTATTTCTTATCTAGACCTCAATGACCATGATTCATTTTTATGTGATCTATTTCTTCAACACTCCATGCAGATACAGTCATTCACTCCTTCATCAGACACCTCATGTATACCCAGTATTGCCAGACAAGATTACACAAGGCAGAAACAGACAAAGATACGTAGAACTTCCCTCAAGGAGTTTGCTGTTTCAAGTGTTTTAGCAAAGTCACACGAAAAAGGAGCAAGAAGAGTAAATGGGAAATTTGGGGGGTACAATGTGTCCATAAATACTGGCAATAGCATAGGATGTATTCAGAGAAAACAATATACATAAAGAAAGCCAAGCGTAAATAGGAAAAAAAACCCCACAGCTGTTGAAAATGTAATCACAATGCACTTGGCTCTGAAGTGTAAGAGACTTGGATACTCACGACAATATAATCACTTCATTGCTGTAACCAAAACACTGTTGAAGGATAGTAGAAGAAATGGGGAATAGATCACGAGAAGTGAATGCTCATGGTAGAAAAATAATGTCTAAAAAAAAAAAAACAATGGGCCAGTGCTGTGTTGTAATGGATGAAGCCATCACCTAGGATGCCAGCATCCCAATACAGGTGCCAGTTGGTGTCCCAGCTGCTGTAATTCCAATCCAGCTCCTAACGTTTGAGAAAACAGAAAAAAGCCTAAGTATTTAGACTTCTGCCACCCACCTGGGAGACTCAGAAGATCCTGGTTTCAGATTGGCCCAGTACTGACCATTGCAACCCTGTGAGAATGAACCAGCGACGAAAGATTCTCTCCATGTATTTATCCCTCTCTGTCTAACTCTGATTTCCTAAAAAACAAATCTTTTTTAAAAAGAGACAATTATTTAGGAATGAAGTTGATAAGGCAATATATTACAATAACTACACAAAAACAGCTAAAAAAACTCAGTGGCGGCCACTGTGAAGTGGATCTGAGACATGGTTGTGAGTGGGGTAGCTTCTATCATCTCGCCTGAAAAGCACCTTTTACGGTCTGATTTTTTCATCATGTGTTACATCATTTTGACCGTTCTCAAATGAATGTTACTCAAAAATAATTATAATATCAACATAATCTTGTAATCATAAATAAACAAGCACCCTCCAAAATGATCATGGCTTCATTCAGAAAACACCTTGGAGACCCAGAGAAGGAGGCACAGACCCATGCAATGCAGTTGAAAAACTTTTCTACAGCTAAGCCAAGTGGACCCCAAGCTACAGAAAAAGAGGGATCTTAGAAAAGACGAATATGGCAATGCAGATTATGCATGAATTTCCAAAATGATTGGTACTGAAACAAATATATCTTTTTAGGCTCCATTTTGCCTGAATGTTTTAAGTCCCTTCATATTATAATAAGATCACTCCGGGTCTCTTAAGAATCATGTTCCTTCCCTGTCCTGCTTCCTTCTGTCTGATGGGATCTTGAGCAGCTCCAGCCCTCAGCACAGCCTCTCTGCTGTGCTGCCATAACTGTATTCCATCTGCACGTTTCCTAAGCAATTCTGAGGACATTTTCCAAGCAGGAAACATGCAACGACTTGACAGAAGCTGGGATGCAAACCCTGCCAGTTACTGTATCTCACTGCTCATTTTTCGTGAGAAAGCAGCATGCAATCCAATTCTCCTTCCCACATTCCCCAGAATGATAGATGCCAAGGAAACCAAAACATGGGTTTTGGGGGAAGGTCACTATTCTAGAAGACGTTCTCAGAGGGACTTGTTTGGAAGATATTTTCTTCCTTGTGGAAAGAAAGGCAAAGATAGGCTAATTCTCAAAATGCTGACAGCCGATTGAACGCCTTCCAGGGAACCGGGCAGTCGCTCACCTGTCTTGAGGAAATGTGTGCATTTAGAGTGAATCTCTCCTGGATTCAATATATGAAATAACCATTTACCTTTGGGTGATTCTGAAGTATCTATCACCCACTTGCCTTCCCTCATCTATTCTGCTTCCTCTGAGCCCAGGAGCATTAATGGAAAGCTATTGATCATGTTGAGCGAAATGCTGAAAAGGTTACTGAGAGTCAAGGGGACCTGTGATCGGGGGCAGGGAAGGCAGCCAGGCTTCCAGCTCAATCAAGGATTCATCTTCACACAAGGTGCTAGGTATTGACAAGGGCTACTTCCCTTCTTACAGGAGAGAGAGGACTCCTCTCTACTCAAGGCCAAAACGCTCCCTCTAAGAGGACAAGTAAGAGTTAGGAGAGTTCAACCTCTTGCTCTCTATTGCTTTTAAGAGACTAACCAGTTTTCTTGATTTCTTCCCCCTGCTGGCTTCCAGTTCAAGAGTCGGCTTTATAGAGACATAGTGAGGAAGATAATTCAGATAAGAGAGAGGCTCTTCAGGGCTTTGAGGAGTTGGCCATGTCCATCTTTGTTAGGAACAAAGCTCCACTTACAGATGACAGACTTTAAACAGGTTAGGTTCCAGACAGTCAAGGAAGGAGGCTGACCCACATTTTGTTTGCAGTGAACTACCTGTTCATCTGTGAGCAAAACATCTACCCTGGAACAGGAGTTCAGCCAGACAGTGAAGATGTCTGTGTTTGTTTCCTAGCTCTGGATCTTAGCTGCAGCTTCCTGTCCATGCACCTCATTGGAAGCAGCAGCAGTGGCTCAAGTCACTGGATTTCTGCGTCCCAGTGTGGAGGATCTGCACTGAGATTTCAGCTCCTAGCTTCAGAGCCACCCCAGCCCCTACAACTGCAGGCTTTGGAGGACTGAACGAATGCGAGCTTTCCTTCTCCATATCTGTATCCCTTCCATCTCCCTCTCCCTCCCTCTACTTATCTCTAATGTATTTCAGTAGTAAAGAAAAAAAATTTTTATATCAATCCTATCAGCTGTTGCAGCCATTTCAGGAATGGATCAGTGGATGGGCTCTCCCCCTACCCTTCCTTCTCCCTCTCACTCCTTCTCTTCCTCTCTACAGTACCTTTCGAATAAGTAATAATTTTTAAAACCCATAAGCATCAGGAGTGTGTTATTCCTCCTTCATTCCAACAAAGAGAATAGTGAGGGTTCCCTGTTTTCTCAAGAGCTAGGCAAAATCTTTTGTTGCTCTCTCACTCATGAGGTGACTTCTTATGTGTGCTCCCCTATGCCCAGCACATCGTCTGCTCTTTATCCACTCAGGCCCCAGGCCCCTTCAGCAAACAGTGTGGCTAAAAGAGGCTGGAGATAAGTACTCCTGACAACATGCTCCATGGCGTGCCATTATATGCCCAATGGGAAGGACTACAACACTTCCAATCTTTCCAGCATGACCAGCAGCCCAGACCAGCAATCATGCATCTAAGTCAGTCAGTTCCACTATAAACATGTATCAAATGCCCGTGGAATGGATGAATATGTACCACAGAATGGCACTCTACCTGGCTCTAGGAAAATATAAGGATGGATTCTTTCCCTGAAGTCAGTGTCAGGTAGGCAGGATGAGATACAGCAAGCAATGACTCTACACCAGGCACAAATTTTAATTGTGTTGCACATCTTCACTTGATTCTCACAATGACCCGACAAGGTAGGCGTTATGTGCATTTTTCAAATGAAGCAGTAAGACAGAGTCACTTACATTCAGCTTCCATGGGGAGCGGGTGACTGAGGCAGCATCACAGTACAGGAAGTTGTGGCTCCTTAATTCAAGTGCCCAACCACTCTCCCACTTCACTGTGCTTATCCATAGGTCCCTAAAAGAGGACAGAGTACTAGGCCCATCCACCATCCAAAATTCAAGTACACTGCTCTGGGAGGAGGAGAGATTCCAGTTGAGGAAGTATTTTAAGTACATAAATATGTGTTAAAATATGTATTTGAGTTATAGGGAAATCAATCTCCCATCCACTGGTTCACTCCTCAATATCTATATCTGAGGTTTGGCTGTGACCACAGCTCAGTGGTGGAAATTCAACCCAGATCCTCCATGGGAGTACAAGAGACTCAGTTACTTGAGTCATCACTTTCTACCACCCAGAACCTGCATTAGTAAGAAACTGGACTTAGTAGTTGAAGCCAGGAATTGAAGCAAAGTACCACTGGGGTCAACATGATGATATGATAGACTAATCTTCTGCCAGTGGCACCGCATCTGATATGGGCTCAGGTTCAAGTCCCAGCTGCTCCACTTCCAATCCAGCTTCCTATGAATGTCCTGGAAAGCAGCAGAGGTAACCCAAATGCTTCGGCCCCTGTACCATGTGGGAACCTGGAGGAAATTCCTAGCTCCCAGCTTCATATCTGCCCAGCTCTGACTGTTGTAAACATCTAAGGAGTGATAGAGTGGATGGAAGATCTTTCTCTCTCCCCCCACCTCCCCCTACTCTGTCAATTAAAATAAATCTTTTAAAAACAGTGCAATATGGGGGCACTGGCATCTATATATGTATATACGTGTGTGTGTATGTGAATGTGTATGTGTGTGTATGTGTGTATGTGTGTGTATGTGTATGTGTATGTGTGCATGTATGCGTGTGCATGTGTGCGTGTGCGCGTGCATGTGCACGTGCGTATGTGTGCGTATATGTGTGTATGTATGTGTGTATGTGTGTGTATGTGTGTGTATGTGTGTGTATGTGTGTATGTGTGTGTATGTGTGTGTATGTGTGTGTGTATGTGTGTGTGTATGTGTGTGTGTATGTGTGTGTATGTGTGTGTATGTGTGTGTATGTGTGTGTATGTGTGTGTGTATGTGTGTGTGTATGTGTATGTGTGTGTATGTGTGTGTATGTGTGTGTATGTGTGTGTGTATGTGTGTGTGTGTGTATGTGTGTGTATGTGTGTGTGTGTGTATGTGTGTGTGTGTGTGTGTATGTGTATGTATGTGTGTATGTGTGTGTGTATGTGTGTGTATGTGTGTGTATGTGTGTGTATGTGTGTGTATGTGTGTGTATGTGTGTGTGTATGTGTGTGTATGTGTGTGTGTATGTGAGTGTGTATGTGTGTGTGTATGTGTGTGTATGTGTGTGTGTATGTGTGTATGTGTATGTGTGTATGTGTATGTGTGTGTATGTGTATGTGTGTGTATGTGTATGTGTGTGTATGTGTGTGTGTGTGTATATGTAATTTGAAAGGCATATTTTACAGAAGAGGAGAGGCAGAGATCTTTCATCCTCTGGTTCATTTCCCAAGTGGCTGCAATAGCCAGAGCTGAGCCTGTTCAAAGCCAATAGCCTCCTCCGAGTCTCCCACTTGAGTGCAGGGATCTAGGGACTTGAATCATCTACTACTTTCCCAGGCCATAAGCAGGAAGCTGGACTGGAAGTGAAACAGCTGAGACAAACCAGAACCCATATGGGATACTGTGGCTTGCAGGTAGAGGACTAGTGTGCGATGTCACCATTCCAGCCCCAAGGGACATCAGCATCTGAACTGCTAGGCTAAATACTTGCCTACATAATTTATTTTCCATTGACACATTAACTGCATGTATTTATGGAATGTGGTATAGTATTTCATTCAGTGCTTGCATATACTGTGTATTGATCATGTTGGGAATCACTAGCATACCCATTACGAATTGAGGAAATTTTTTTAGTATTTACTCATTTATTTGAAAAAATTACACAGAGAGAGAGAAAACAAGAGAAAGAGATCTCCCATCTGCTGATTTACTCCCCTAATGACCGTAACAGCCAGGATTTGGACAGGCATATGTTAGCAGATTGGACTCTAGCTATCTGGGTCTCCCAGATGGGGAGCCAGGGGCCCAAATACTTGCGCTGGCCCCATTGTTTTCTCAGTTGCCTTAGCAGAGAGCTGGATAGGAAACAAGTCAATAAGGATTCAGTCCAACACTCCTGTGCTTTATGCCAGTGTCACAGTTGGTATCTTAACTTGCTGCACCTCAATTCTGGTCCCATCTTGAAGACAGTGTTGAAGTTAAATCTTAACAACTCTCCCTGACCTTCTGCCACCCACCCACACGTTATAGCTTCTACAAGCAACCAATTTTGGAACCAAGTTCAAAGCGTCAGAACCCATCAGCACCCAATCAAACTCGGCACCCACAATTTAAATGGAAAGTTGAGGACCTAATTCTAACAAGCTTCAGCATTTGATCATAAATTGTGAGTGAAAGTGGTAAAAAAAAAAAATCTACCTCCCAGATGAGAGAAAATATGCCTTCTAAATATTATATATGACACAACCAGACAGCAAATATTTTTTAAAAGAAAGACCTTTTGTCCTGACCCCTGTATTTATGGGCTTAAAAATTGAGGTTAAACATAAGGGTTTTTTTTTTTTTAATGATTGACTTTTCTTGTCTTTCATTGCTTGGAAAATAAAGTAGCAATTCATGACCATGATGGGTAATTCCACCGTTGACCTTCCAGAGAACTGGAATAAGGAGCCCTTCATAGTTGGTATTCACATGTTCCCGCAGGGTCAGAGCCTGTGACCTTGAGATGGGCAACTGCTAATGGGAAATGCCAGAGCCTTCTCCTCCTCCTGTCCCCTCAGCAGACTCCCCCAGAGTGCTAAAAGGACAGGGAGGATCTTCCCAGCCACCTGGCCTCCTGGATGCCACTCCACTAACACCTCATTCTAACGCAAGAGAGGTCAAGATTCATTATTGCAGTCGATCTCATTTTCATACTTCCTGGGAGCAGCTTAAGGGAAATTCAAGAACGGGGATTCTGATGGGGGTGAAGGGTGTACGGGGGAGGCCAAATGCCAGGAGAGGCAGGCACACCGTACCGGATGCACAACAGGAATCTCTGAGAACGATCTCTGTAAGTGACCTTTATGAAGTGGAAACTTTAAACGCTTCAAACTTCAAGACTGCAAACATTTGCTTTCCTTTCATTAATTTAAACTTAAAGATGAGAAGTCTGCTTAGTTTCGCTTTCAGGAAGGATCACAGCATCCTTATAAAGGGACAAATGTTGACTTGAAATGTATTCCATAGATTGTGATATGGAGAAGGTCAAAGCAGATGGAGGTCATTTCCTTTCACACACTCCCCAAACCTGTTTCACTTTCTAAGAATATGGGAGAGTACTTAATTTTTGTGGACAGAAAAAGTTTATTTTGGTGCAAAAAAAATGTTGAAATCATTCTCCATGAAGTGTGTGAAGATCTCCTCTACACACAGATTTCAAGCGTTTATGCACAAAAATAAACTCGTCATTCAATTTTTCCAATTTTTTCCCAAAGATTTATTATTATTATTGGAAAGGTAGATTTATAGTGAGGAGAGACAGCAAGATCTTCCATCTTCTGGTTCACTCCCCAAATGGCCTCAACAGCCAGAGCTCAGCAGATTCAAAGCCAAGATCCAAGAGCTTCTTCTGGGACTCACATGCACGATGCAGGGTTTCAAGACTTTGGACCATCCTCTACTGCTTTCCTAGTCCACAGGCAGGGAGCTGGACATGAAATGGGGCAGTCAGGACACAAAAGAGCAGCAGTATGGGATCCCAGCACTTGCGCGATGAGGATTTAGCCATTGAGTCATCACACTGGGCCCTGAATTTTTCAATGTGACCTTATACTATCAATTTTTCTTTTTACTCATGTCAAGCAATCCTCTCCTGGGGTGGTCTCCTGGCATTTGGCACAGTAGTCAATATGCTACTGGGGATGCCCACATCACCTGTGTGAGTACCTGGATTTGAGGCCTGGCTGCATGTCTAATTCTGGCTTCCTGCTTAATGCAGACCTGGGTGACAGCTGGTGAAACTCAAGTCCTTGTGGCCCTATCATACAGATGAGAGATTGAGTTTCCGGCTTCTGGCTTATCCTGGCCCATTACCAGCTGTTGGGGACTGAGTCAGTAGATGGAAGATACACAGAATAATTTTCCATTAAAATAATATCCCATTTCATCTTACATCCTAAGTTGTCAGGCGAAGACTATCATAATACATTATCTGTGATTACTTTCAAAGAATCTGTTAAATTTCCTTCTGTTGTCTGATGAGTTAATCATCCCCTTCCTGGCCCTTGATTTATTCTAGAAATGACTTTCTTCAATGTCATTATCACCATCATCATTATCATGGCTACCATTTGCAGAGTATTGTGCTAATTAGGAACTATTTCTCATAGGTTCTTCATTCACTTTTCACAATAGCCTGGGAGGCAAGTAGTTCTGTTCATATTGCAGCTGAGCCTCCAAGAAGTTAGTAACTTGCTTTAGATCATACAGAACCTATCCAGGATTCAAACCCAAGAACATGGCTTCTGGAACTTTAAAAGCACAGACCTCAAGAGTAGCCCCTCTTCAGAGTTTTTTGGGGGAAACGTGGCAACTTACACTATTTAGAGAAGCATAGTAGAACCTGGTTTCCTTTTTCACGATAGAAAGAAACCATGGAAGCTATAAAATCAAATTCTCCAAGCTAAAAGATACCTTAGCAGGGCTTCTCAAACTGCCTTGCACAAATGAATCACCTGGGAATTCTGTTCAAATGTAGATTCTTATTCCAATGTCTAGAGGACCTGAATCTTTGCATTTTTAACCAGTTACCAGGTAATGCCAAAGCTGGTGGTCTTTGGGCCTCAGTTTGGGCAGAATGACCCTTGGGGATGACTAACCACTTCCTGCCCAGTGAATGATTATTCAGCATGGACTAATCAAAGACTGAAAAACTTGAGAGAAGGAATACTGTTGACTCACAAGCACTTAGACATACAACCTCTGTTTCTCAAAGTGGACATCTTCCTATACCAGATCAATCTGTTCCAAGAGTTGTACTATGAGTTTACTATGAATGAGAGCTACCAATTTACATTCCAGTTTACATTCAGGCGGTATCGAAATAGGGCTAGAAGTAGCCCCCCAAGTGCATTTGGTAATGGAAAAACACACTGATCCTTAACTTGTGTTGTGACACATGAAGCTTTAATTATTTACCATTTCTTAATGCCTGATTCATAATTAATACCAGAATGCACTTCTCTCGAGCTGCACCCTGATTGCTGCCACAGCAGTGGGATTAGCATATCAAGATCAAATTCATCTTTTCTTAGGAAACCCATGAATATGTATCTAGCACATTGAAGAAGAAGTTTAGAATGCAATTTGCCAAAGCATTAAGGAACTAACAGGAAAGGAAATTGATAATGGTCACCTTCTTAATTTGAATTAATTTCATTAAATTTAAATTAAAAATTAATGCAGCCAGGAAGCATAAATGGGTCCTTCTCACACTGACAAAATAGCAAAACCGTCTGCAAGTTTTAAATGTCCCTTGTGAAATGATTAGAAGTAATTCTAGTTTTGTCCATAATAGCATAATTTGTTAAAACATACAGATTGTCCCTGACATTTTACCTTCTGAAAATCCAGAGCAGCAATAAGCTCTCTTCAAACCTCCCTTTCTCAGCATGGAAATTACTGGCCCTAGTGACCCAGCCAATACAAACACCCTCTGTTCCTGAATCCTGCCCTATGGGCAAACTCTTTTCAACATCAGTACTAAATGAAGGATGAAGCAGATATTTTAAAGGCATTTTTGCTATGATCCTGAGAATGTGTGGGCTTTGCTCAACAACAAGCAAAGGATTTAGAAAAACATACAACTTTAATTTAGGCTTCTAGTTTTAAGTAAGAAGGCAAATTTGCCTTTTAAAGGTTTGGGTGTGTCTCCTGTACCCTATTATCATGCTCAAGTTCAACCCAGATAATAGAATCTTGACTCTCCCCAGCATTCATCTCAGCAGCGAGGGAGAAGGGCTGGTGGCCACATCTGCTCTGGTCATACAACATACCCAAATGTCCTACCTCCCTGTGCCATTGCCCACAATTACACCACTGCCTAGACATCTCTTTTGTTGCTTCATTCCCTTTTGTGTTCTTCAAGATAATCCTATCTCCAAAACCAATGCAAATGTCTCTGTGCCTGTGAAACTCCAAGCCCCAGCGCCCATGCTTTCCAAAAACCAAGCCAGGTGCTCAGTTGCTCTGCAGCCTCCCAGCATTTGGAGCATGCTTTCATCATCTTTGAACTACAAGTATTTCCTCTGGGGTACATCTGCCAGCTCCACAAAGGGCTGAGCCCCTCAAGGAAAAGTGCCTATATTTCCTGGCAATTAGAAATCACTTCAGGAAGGCAAGTTAAAGCAGATAAATGAAAGCGTGACTGAATGAATGATCAATTGCTTAAATTAATAAGTTTGGTCATTCTCGGACCAAATCAAATCAACCTTATTCATCCAATCCATTGCTCCACAATTGACAGTCACATTTGCGCTGTGAACTCCAGAACAAAGGCTACATCAGCACACCGAACGGGTAGCCTGCGCCTTGTACTCCAGAAACGCTCAATAAATATTTTCAAACGGCAGGTGGGCCAATAAATAGCAATTTTCAAGTTGCTCAGCACAGACCACAAAGCAAAGTCCAACCGTACTTTGACCCTGGCCTCAAGGGCCTTCTTCCTCACAGCTTGGGCCTCTGAGCTTCCTCTTCCGGGCTCTGTTCACCAAGCACCATCTGAAGACAGAAGGCAGCCTGCAGTCACTCCTGCAAATTTCCTCTCCTCAGGTTTCACTTCAGATCATTTCATTTTAAACAAAGATTTCTGGAGCCAAACTACTAACCAGGGGCTGCCAACCAAACAGGTTCCCAGCAAATCCTGGAGGCAGCCTTGAAAAACACTGGGGCTGGCAGACATCCAAATGGGAGCCACATTCTAGTTTTGCTTGCTTTGCTTTTTTAATGAATGGTGCTATACACAGCATTCATCATGCTGCTGCTCACCACCAAGCTGTCCCACTCTGGAGCGGGATGCGCAGTGGGTTGGCATTCCCAGGGAGTCTTCCCTCTGACAGACATCCAACAAATACACTGGAATGAGGCCTTCCTTCCCTACCACTTAGTTTGGACTCCATCTTTAGAACAGATGTCACCTACCCCTCAGAGTGCTGTGAAGCTTCCTCCATCACTGCCAGTCAGCCCTGGGTACCACTGCCATCCTTGCCCTGGGATTCCCAGCTGTCCCACAGCTGGAGGACTTTGTGACAGGTCCATGTGGCTAGGGAACAGGAAAGCAGAACCCACTGCTCAGGAATTAGTACGTGTGCCAAGGGTGTCATTTCCCCAGGTGCCAGAATCATGGCACTCCTCTGTGGGACTTTTGGGGACCCCTTCCTGCAATGGCCAAGCAAAAAGGACTCTGGCAAAATCTCGAGACTCAATTCAAAGGTATTAGGCCTACAGAATCATCCATGCCTAGTACACCATCGATAGCCTTAACCACAGAGTTGGCTGCCATCCCTGCTCTGGGTCCTCCTTACACTCAGCTCAGGCTCTCCCCAAAGAGTGACTCATGGAAAGCCCAATTCCCAGAAACATCCAAGCACTTCCCACCAACATGAAGCTCAGATGCTGGCACCCCACGGGCTATGCCTTGACCTGGCAATCTACCATTCATTGTTACTTGGTCTGTAACACCCATGCCCCTGGAAAAAAAAAAAACAGTAGGAAATGAAAGAGGACACCATAGGAAGAATGGAGAAGTAGGCTTGCTGGGTATAGTTGTACGTGGCAGATCAGCACCATGACCTCCCAAGCTCTGTTCTCTGTGGCAGAAATAACAATAAGGATCAGGTATCTCCTTAGTGGGCCAATGAACAAACACTGAAACCTTACTATAGACCAGCTCTGTGGGGTATTCAGTGAGTAAAGAACCTCGGAGTGCTTGGGCCTAGCGGCTAAAGTCCTCACCTTGCTTGTGCTGGGATCCCATATGAGTACCAGATCTAATCCTAGCAGCTCCACTTCCCATCCAGATTCCTGCTGGTAGCCTGGGAAAACAGTCGATGATGGTCCAAAGCCTTGGGACCCTGCACCCGTGTGGGTGAGGAAGCTCCGGGCTCCTGGCTTCAGATCGGCACAGCACCAGCTTTTGTAGCCACTTGGGGAGTTAATCAATGGACAGAGGATCTTCTGTCTCTCCTGCCCTGTGTATATCTGACTTTGCAATAAAAATAAAACACATCTTTATTAAAAAAAAAACAGTGCAATCCAGCTTCACATGAAAGATAGTCTAGTTCAGTACAGTAGGATCAAGGGAGGGAGAAAACTCAAAGGGAAAAAAAAATCTTCATGAGACTCATGAGATTTAACGAGTCTTGAAGAATGAGCACAATTTAGATAAATGGGTGCTGCTGGAGAGAGAAGGGTGTTCTAAGCGGGCTGTACAGCACACACAGAGGTGAGCATGAACCTGGCGTGTCCAAGCAAGTGGCTCCCAGGCTTTGTCCTGGGGTCTCCTCTCCCTTCGTGCAGTCTGGGGGCGTCCTTCCACCTGACATCACAATGGAAGCAGAATCAAGACAGGAGTCCCAGAAAACTACCAAGTCATCCTGGTGGGCTGAAAGCAAAAGGTCCTCGCAGCTGTGGTTGGATAAGCCTGGCCCCTAGTGGGCAGGCGCCCTGACTCCACCCAGGGTAGAGGCAGGAATAGCACTGGCTGTGTGCATGCAAGGGGGGACCCTTGTCCACTTCACATTTCCTCATCCCATATGGTCAGGTGGCAAGGTGCCAGCCCATTTGCTACCAGTCAAGGAGGAAATTTACGGGCACCTATTTTTATTTTCTTCCCTAGCAGGTTTTAGGAGATCGATGAAGGTTGAGAATTCCCCTTCAAAGCTGGAGTCTAGGACCTAACCGGGAGTATTGCAGTCACACTAATTCAGCAGGGGTCGTCAGAGCCTTCTGACTTCATGTTGGAGGAAACTAAAAAAGAAATCCAAGCTATAAAAATGAGCACACAAAAATGGATTCTCTCAGAAAAACCATTTCTCTTGGTTGAACATTATCAGCCTTCGGACCTTGGCTACAACCAAGTAGCTCCACCGTCAATTCACAAAATACAATTATCCGCTGTCTGGTTTTCTGATAGCAAGTCTTCTGTAGGTGAAAAATGCAACTGTTGAGTCCATCCACTATGGAAAATATTTGATGCCAGAAAACAGAGAAGCCAACAACAGGCAAACTCATCAGATGCCAAATCTATTTTCTCAGCTCCTGGGGGAGTGCACTGAGAAATTTGCACTTGGGGGTGAACCCTGGGAAATTCAACATTCCAATCATCATCATCACCAATGCTCAAACAAGTGTTTGTGTGTCCTATCTCTGGCTTTGGGGCAGCATTTGCTCAAGTGTGGTGGAGTGGCCCTGTGGGGAAGGGTTGAGAAGCTCTTGTCAGCAGTCTTGGAAAGATTTGTGGCCTGCCCCTCACCCAGATAATATCAAAATCCATCCATTATCGTTCTACCTCAGTTTAAGGTTTTGTAATTCCCACCAACGAGGCTGGGAATATTGGACCCCATTCTGTCCTGAGCCGGAAAGGAAGAAATGCTCTCCTGGGGAGCCAAGTGCTCACTTGTGTGAAGTAAATTTCCTCCTCTGCCGTGCAAAATGGTTGGGATCCTATCATTTGGGTCCCGAAAACACCCCCTGGGGAGCAATCTGCTCAACCACATGTGAAAAATTCAGTCTATTTTTAAACTATCCTCCCTGGCATTGCTTTGTGTGAGCTCAGGTGAAGAAAGCAAGCCAATGTAAGTAAATCCAGAAACTTTACCCTCTGTTTTGTCTGCAATCTCTCTCTGCTGCCTCTAAACATACATAGAGAGAAATCACACTGCTGCCATGTTCCTCACTCTCTTCTTCCTTAATCTCACCCTCCCCTACATTCCTCCCCTCTTCCCTGCCATGTTCTCCCCTCTTCACTTCTCATATCCGCACTACTCTTCCCTGAATTTTTTTCCTCCCACTCACCTCCCCTGAAAATGAGTCATGGTAAACAGCAAGCGCTAGCCTTTCACTACAAAATAGGGCAAAAAATTCATTGGGGGAAAATCAGTATCTCTTCTTAATGCACCGTTTAAACCCTTCAAAGGCTTAATGAAAATTTGGCGTACATATGGCATGAGAAGCTTGCATCTCTGCATTGTAAATCTGATATCAGCTCACAGATAAAACAACTTTGGCTCTTTGCCTTTTTAAAAGGAGACAAAATGTTTACAGTCATTATTGGCATTACTGTCTAACAAGAGAAAGGACGGTTCTAATTATGACTAGACAAATCATGAGCAAGGTTCACTTCATTGCGTTCCTAGGAAAACAATACATTGGAGGAAAATTAATGAGGCCAAGTGGCAGGTAAAGGAGAAATGTCTTTAATTTGCTGAGTTGTCCTCAGTTGCTTTTCAAATCTGTCCACCTGGTTTACAGGCTTCTTGACAATGTTAATACTCCCAATGTCAAAGGCTGTCATGATCGCTCCATTAAGAGGCACCTAAGTAGTACACTGAATACGAGCCAGCACAGTGGTCCAACAGATTAATCCTCTGCCTTGCAGTGCCAGCATCCCATTTGGGTGGCAGTTCAAATCCCAGATGCTCTACTTCTGATCCAGCTCCCTGCAATGACCTGGGAAAGCAGTGGAGGACGACCCAAAGCCTTGGGACTCTGTACCTGTGTAGGAGACCCAGAAGAAGCTTCTGGCCCAAAGCTTGGAATCAGCTCAGCTCCAGCTATAGCAGCCATTTGAGGGGTGAATTAGTAGATGGAAAACGTCTCTCTATTTCTCCTTCTCTATAAACATACCTGTCATATGAAATATACTTTTTTTAAAAGAAAGAAGTGCACTGAATAAAATGAGGGACAATGAAAACATTCTTAGAAAAAGTTCAGGGTTAACAGAAATCTGGAAGTGATCCTTTTGTTAAAGAAGTAGGAAGTAGCTATGGCCTCATTCTCTGGAATTTGTCACAAACCAGATGAAGGCTTGGACTGGCCACCTCCAAGGCCACATTCACAAGGGCAAGTCAGCAACGTCTGCAAAGCAGACAAGAGGAGTCACAGGGTTCAAGGTTGCAGCTGGGACACAGGAGCGAGAGCCATGGATCTCATCACCACCCATGGCCTCATGAGGCAAGCAAGAATCTGCCTTTCCAGGAGATTGGTTAGACTTGTCATGATACCAGAAGTGCCCCCTTGAGCCATAAAGAAAAGTTGCAGGTTATCAGCCTAGTCACTGACTGCCCTTCCTCCCATGTCTTACTTGCTGGATGATGCCAGGGGCTCCCTTCTTGAGCCCGGGGGCAGCCAGGAGCCTGTTTTTCTGCCCTGCTAATAGCAGATCTGACTTCCTATCTATCAGAAGCCTAATAGTTGTGCAATCTGTACCTATTCCTCATAAAGGAAGGCTGGGGATTTGAGAGCATTTGCAGGGAAAGTATCCAATTAAAGATTAAATAACAGACACTATCCCAACTTCAGGCATGAGAAGCAAAGAAGGAATGGGTGTAATGACAGACATTTAACCCGATGATCTGCTTCAGTCAAACCCTAAAATCTCTTAAGCCAATGAGTGGCACATTTCTATCATTTGGTGATGGCTTGTCTTCCCAAAAATTAATGAGTGGAAAACTTTGTCCCCAGACTGGTGCACTGAGATGCAATCATAAAGGATACCAAAACATGTTTAAATGTAAGTAATGCATTTGGGGGCTGGCAGCGTGGCCTAGCAGCTAAAGTCCTTGCCTCGAATGCGCCAGGATCCCATATGGGCGCCGGTTCTAATCCCAGCAGCTCCACTTCCCATCTAGCTCCCTGCTTGTGGCCTGGGGAAGCAGTCGAAGACGGCCCAAAGCCTTAGGACCCTGCACCCATGTGGGAGACCTGGAGGAAGCTCCTGGCTCCTGGCTTCAGATCAGCTCAGTACCTACCATTGTGGTCACTTGGGGAGTGAATCATTGGACAGAAGATCTTCCTCGCTGTCTCTCCTCCTCTCTGTATATCTGACTTTGCAATAAAAGTAAATAAATCATTAAAAAAATATGTTCAGGTGCTCCACAGCAATGCGAGTCAATTACAGCTTGCAAAAATAATGAAACACTGTATAGGGAAGTGAAGGACAGGGGCTGTCAGGCTAAAACATGGAGTAAAGATGGGGAGGCCTGGAGGATGCATGCTGATTGGATCAGTTTACACTGTGTGCATGTGTTCAAATATTACACCATGCCTCATAAAAGTATACAGGTATTAAACTGTTGAGCACAAATTTAACACAAAAAAAGGTAACAAAACCTTTAAGGAGTGGGGCTCAGCACAAAGTAATGAAGTCATTTAGAATTCTGCCCTTGGAAGAGATTAGGGAGTTTTCTGGGATGTCAAGAAAATGTGTGATTTTAACACTGGCCCCTAGGATTGGTATTGTGGCAGAACACATTAAGCCTCAGATTGCAGTACAGTATCCCACATAGGTTCAAAGTCCCAGCCACTCCATTTCCTATCCAGTCCCTGCTGATGTGTGAAGGAAAGAATATGGCCCATGTGCTTGGGACCCTGCCCACCCACATGTTAGACACAGCAAACACTCTTGCCTCCTGGCTTTCCATCAGCCAAGTTCTAGCCATTGTGTTTATTTGGGATCTGAACCAGCAGATGGAAGGCATCTGTCGCTCACTCTGCTTTCAAACAAAAAAATAAATCTTAAAAAAAGACTGGCCCCTCCCTGCTGTCTGACTTCCTGTCCTGCCATGGAATCCTTGCATACAATCTCACATGATGTCATCCACCATGAAGCCTTAACCAGAGGTCCAACAAATGGGGCCACCTTAGCTAGGACTTTCAACTTCCAAAACTGGGAACTAAATGAACCTCTTTTGTAAGTGTGCACAGCACTCAGTCCATAGTATTCTGCTAAAGCAAAAGGAAAAAACTAATATACAAATGCCAAACACAGCTCAGAGTGCCCATCATTCTGGTGGTCTATTCACTGTGGCACAACCAGGATGTTCTGATTTATAATACATTTACAGCTTATTATTTTGTGGGTGAACTGGGCTTCCAACCGCCTGCCTGATCCCCTCCAAGGTACTTTGTTTTCCTTTTACAGGAAATCCAAATGCCCAGTGTGAGTACCTGCTATCACAGGTTTCATTTGCTAAGGAGATCATGGCAGACGAATTGTTCAAGGTCACCTGAGACCTTGCCCCTTCACCCCAGACTCACTTTGGCCCAAATAAGGCTTTCAGATTGCCTGGGAGTTCACCCACCTGCCATCCTAGTTGCCTGTTGCCATGGATAATTAGCCATCGGCTGTTCATTTATATAACTTTTATTTACCCCGGGACCCATAAGCTTATTTATTCCAAAAAGCAGAGAGTGAAAACCTGTTAACTAAAAAGGGGAAATGCATGACTTTTTTCACTGAAACAGACAGAATTTCTCATTAATAAACTCACATGTGACAGTGGTAGATTATAATCAATATTCGACATTCGACTTGGTGTTTTAGAACTGTCTTCCTCTTGGAAAATAATAAAATCTTATTAATTTGAAACTCTAATGACCAGAAAATCTTCACCAGCTTAACTTCCTTTTTGAGAATCACATATATATCATCTTTTTCTCAAGCAAGAGTGGGGCACCATGCACCTGAGGAAAAGCAGTTGCTTCCAATCAAGCATGATTTTGAATAACCAATATTGATTTAATGAGGCTTTACTCTCTATCAGCATTTCAGCCAGCACTATAACTACACAACCTTCCAAGGTCAAGCCCAGAGGATTGCCCCCTACCTGAGGTGGAAAATAATGAAATTAATTTCCCCCCGGGACAAGAATACCTATAAATCACATTTTTCACACCTCACCTGGCTGCCTCAAATGGCCCCACTCTACAACACGTCTATCCGTCACTCCTACAGCTGCCTCCAGGACTCTCCATCAGGCACTGGGGAGAGTGGCAGTGGGAAGCAAATGACAACGTGGGCATCAGGCTGGCAGTGTGAGCATAGGCCATGGTGCAGCGAGGCTGGGAATTTAGAGAAACTCTATATCAGGGTTGTTGTCCTCCCCCTCCAAACTAAAATGAGCAGGGACCATAAGAGTCAGCCTAAAAATGGCATCACCCTCAGAATACAAAGGTTATTGGCTCAGTGGCTTCTCTTCCCACTCTGTTTTCATAAAATCAGAACCATCCGCTGCAATCCTATCTCCATATTGCAATTAATGCCAACATGTACTATTGGGGATCTTATCACATAAATAATAAATCATCCCCAGGACTCAGGATCATCATTAGAACTGAATTTTCACATCTCCTATTTTAATGTATACGGTATGGATGCATGTCAGGCACTCACTAAGCAAAGGCGTCTGTGTGCCTTCAGACCAGAGGGAAGCTTGCAGCCATTGCCAAATCCCCTCCACAATGGATTCATAACAGCATTGCCCCAGGGAAGAGAGACGTGCAGCCAAGGCTGTGTGATATTCTAGGACTACAAGGGTCCTGTCTACATTGAGGGGGGAGGGTTTTGACAGTTGTGTGACATCTTGACAAACACTAGAGGGTGCAGTGGGGACAATGCTGGGAGCTGCCCACTCTGGGTGGCACTGGGATGGGCAGGGAGCTATCCAGAGGCAGCCACTATCTGAAACAGAAGGAGCTTGTAATCAGAGCTGAGCAAAACGCTGGTGCTCAGGCGCTGACAGCTTTGCTAAGGGTGGGGAAATGTCAGCCAGCCCCTGCCAAGGAGCTACTGGGTTTAGAGCTCAAGAGAGTAAGGGTGGGTGGGAGTAGGGTCCAGCTACCTCCAAAGGCCCGTCCTAAGGTTGCTGGTGGAAAGATTGTTGTTCTGGTTTCAAGAAAATGTCTTTCTTGTTTTTCCAAGTACACTGCTGAAATGTCACCAACATGTCCAACTGTATGTGCATTTTTGTGAATGATGTTTTTCTAAATGATCTGATATTCTCCCATAGTTTGCAGAGGGGAGGGAGGAAGGGTGCCACCCTGAAGTAATTTTGAAGACATAACTGCCATCTACAGGCTTCAGGCTATTGCTTCCTAATTTTTCTTTGCCAGTTTCCCCACTAAAACTCCATTCCCATTCAGTTCATCTTCACCCTACCCCTTTTATTCATCAAGCACATTCTATGTGCTAGAGCTAGGATTAGAGTGATGGGAGAGAGTCACAGTTCCTGGCATTGGGGAAACTGCCGCCTAACTCTTTCCCGGCATTGGGGATGGGGAAGGAAACACTGGAAAATAAAATTTGAAAATTATTTGGGGCCAGATTGTGAAAAGCATAACGTTCTATGCCAAGAATGTTTTATTGTATCCCATGGTAATAGGAAGCAATGACAGATTCTAAGTAGAATATTTAGATCCAGCTTTCAGTCTCCAAAATATCTGGAGGCTAAAAAACGTTCCACCTTATTAGTACAGTAATGCAATTAAAACATCAAAATGGTACTTTTACCTAGTGGATTGCCAAAGTAATTTTTAAAGACTACAATCCATTTTGGCAAGAATTCCCCAAAATTAACAATATTATACATTACAGAAAAGAATGTAGTTTGGCAGAATCCCTCGGCTAATTTGGCATGTAGAGAAAGCACAAGAAAGTTGTATCACCTTTGACCCCAACATGTAGTGGTCCTAGTGAGAAATAGAAACTGATACCAAGGTAGAGAATGCAAGACATCGAGGACAAAAGATAAATTTACTCCAGAGACCAAAACCATGTAAACCAATAACCGACTGTGTTGGTGATGATCAAGAAAAAGAGCTTACTATAAAACATGGGTTCTGGCCTGGGCAACCAGAATCATGTAAAAGCCCTTCAATCTCAGCTATTAGAGCAAAAAGACGAATTTCAGGAGAACAACTTAAAGTTAACCATTGCGCAACTGGGGGCACAGAATGTGTAACTGAAAGGAATGATTGGATATGAAGAGTATTGGAGAGAGAATGTGGGGAGCATTTGTGAGATATAAGGAGAGCATCAACTGGAGAAGCTGAAGATCACCTTATGGAGACTTAAAGAATGAAAGTCAAAATAATTGGGAGTACCAACCTGAGGAGAATAAAAGGAATGATTTAGACAAATATTTGTGTGAGAGACAAAAGATGGACAGAGAGAGTTCCCATCTTCTGGTTTACTCCCCAGAAGACTTTAATATCCAGGACTGGGTCAGGCTGGGGACAGGCACCGAGAATTTAATCCAGATCTCCTATATGGATGGAAGGACCCAAGCACCTGCATGGCCTGAGAAGCTTTTACAGCTGAGTGAGAGCACCAAGTGGAAAATAAAGAAGGGAAATGTTTTAAGAAGATAGGGACAGACTTAGATTTAGCAAACTCTAGAATTTTCAGCTGAAAGTAGATTTCAGATAAATAATGGTTCTTATTTTTTTAGCTTAAGTATGCCTCATGCAATATTTGACATATTTACACTAGAAATTCTGTTTATATGAAATTCTAATGTAAGCGTGTGCCTTGTTTTATCAAGTAAGGAGTCTAGGAGGGAGGAAGCTGAGCAGCCTGGGAGCAAAGCCCCAGCCTAGCAAGTGGTGTGGCATCTGCTATCTAAGACAGGAGACGACAGCAGTGAAGAAAAAGCCATTTCCGAGGTAGACAGGAGTCAAGTGACGAAGTTGTAAAATCACGCCTCCAAGTTGGAAATCAGGTCACCTGCAAAATGACATCAGAGGCCAGCATGAGGCTCTGGTGGTAGATATAAATCCAGGAGTATCAGCTGTGCAGAATGGCAGGGCGAGGAGCAGAGAAACATGAGACATTCTGCTCTGGACATCTCTGTCCACAGCAGATAGGATGGAATCCAACACAGTTCTGCAGTTCTGCAGGAGCAGGCTGCGCAGGACCTTCCACAGCATATGTCAGCAAGTTACACTTCATTCTCCTCAGGCCATGAGAAGCTAAGTCAGTGACAGGGTGTGTGAATTTTGTGTGGTTTGTTTTTTAAAAATCCAGGGGACCAACTTGGTGGTGCATCAGCAGGTTAAACCAGTGCCTTTGACACAGGATCTGATAGCAAAGTGCTAATTTGAGTCCCAGCTGAACTGCTCCGATTCCAATCCAGGTCCCTGCTCAAGAAAGCAGAGGAAGACGGCCCACGTCCTTGGACCTTAGACCAACATAGGAGACCATGACTCCTGGCTTCAGCCTGGCCCTGATCACCAAGACACTTGGGAATGAACCAATGGATGGAATATTCTCTTTCTGTCTCTCAGCTCTCCCTATCTCCGTCACTCAGCTTTTCAAATAAACACATCCACGGAAAAATATAAGATACATAACAAATTTTAAATATTAACCAGCCACAGATGCCATGTGGGTGAAAAATGAAAGGTAAGCAAGACAGGATGTTGGTATGGCATGAGAAAGGCTAGGATAATAGATGGGATATCAGGAAAGATAGACTGGAAGTATACAGTGATGAGGGAAAACAAAGGGAGAGAAGTAGAGAAGGGTGAGAGAGGTCTGAAGATGTAATAGAAACTCCGTAAGACGACTGGATTGGAGGAAGTGATTAGAAAAAGGTAGACAAAGGAAAGTTGTTCAAGAAAATTCCCTGGTTTCTGACATTAAAAAAAATAGTAAAACAGGAAGTAAAATGCCCCCAGCAGAAAGAAAATAGAAGGAGTTTAGCAGGAAGAACTAAGCCCAGGCTTGCCCCCTCACCCATCCTTAGAAAACTCAGGGGAGAAAGGGACATGTGGGTTGTGATACCTGTCTACTTTGAGTCTTTCAGTACTGAGAATTTCACATTCACATCTGATTCCCATAACAACACTACAGGGAGGATGTTATTATCCCTGTGTGGCAAAAGAATAGTTGGAATTATTAATTGATTTTCTGTTTTGCTCCAGGTGGTGTACTTTTTCACCTCTTCTCTGCTCCCAATTCAAGCAGCTAAACCAGTCAATACTCATCGCATTAGGTGGCAGATGAAATAGGTAGAAAGTGGAGAAAAAAAGAGTATTTTGGCATCCCATTCCCAAGATGCAATATTCGTCTGACTCAAAAAGACTTTGGGCACAGGTTAAATATTAGAGTAGAGTGAAGTTTAAGAGCAGAGGCATTTAAAAAAAATTTTTTTTATTATTTAACTTCATTAATTACATTGTATTATGTGACACAGTTACATAGATACTTGGGTTCTCCCACCCCTCCCCAAACCCTCCCACCATGGTGGATTCCTCCACCTTGTTGCATAACCACAGCTCAAGTTCAGTTGAGATTCCCCCATTGCAAGCATACACCAAACATAGAGTCCAGCATCTTATTGTCCAGTCAACTTCAACGTCTTCTTAGGTATACCCTCTCTGGTCTGAAGACAGAGCTAGCAGAGTAAATAGCAGTTCCCCTAATAACCAGAAAAGATCTAAGGAAAGAGAAGGACAAAATAAAAGCAATGATACATGGACGCTTCTAGGTCCCAGAGAGGAGTCTTCCACCTGATGATCAGCCAAGCTCCAGGGAGCCAGCAAAACCGGCAGAGAGAAATGTACAGAGTCAAGACATGGGTGTCTTAGCAGCACAACCAATTCACATGTGTCACCATTGCCCAAAAGCATGAAAATTACTGTAAGAGCTTCATGCATAATATGAAAGAAGAGCAAATCATAGGATCTCACAGGGACTAGAGCAAGACACACCAAGGGTGACCTGAGGTTGACAGATGACCAAGATCCAGACAGGCAAAAGGGTACTGTTGCATTTGGGTAGACAATAGGAAAACATGGACACTTGTTATTGCTTTGCACTACAAGAAATGAGGAAAAGTGAGGCGGGTCCTTCATTAGACTGTGACTAAGTTATCACCATACAGAGCAATTGGTATCCTCAATAAATATCAAGTTCAGTTATTAGAATGTTTTTAAAGTTATGTTTTTGTGCAACTGAGATAGGGACCTAGATTTTTATTTACTGCATACAGTTTATGAGTACAAAAATGGAAGGGAAGGGAGTGGGTGAGCCTGGCCAAAAAAAATACTGCAGAGAGAAACAGACCCATCCTGCTAGGTTCCCAGCCCACTTGTTTTCCCATCATACCATGATTGTCTATTCAGGGAGAGCCATTTTCACCAGTTTGGGAAAGCACAGATCAACCTCATGTGACGTTGGGGGTGGGGAATATCAACACACCACAATTCATCAGTGTGGATCCACTTTGAGATCCCAAGGGCTGCAGAGCCCTCCGAATTAGAAACTCGGTTTGAACACTCAGTTACTTAGATGGGGTAGCTGTCAGAATCACCAGACCAATGAATGCAGTAAAAACAACAATTTGCATTCTTACAGCTCAAATAATGCCACCCAAAGACAAACTGAGATTTTTATGCTGCCATTAAAGCAAAGTTTCAGCAATTCCTCAGGGAAAGGGTAAACCAAGAGTTCAAAGGACACATTAGCAAGTTTCCCAATTAAATGCCAAACAGTAATGCAACTTTGTTTTAGCACCCTCTTATTTAGTCATTCAATTTTTCTTCAAAAAGAAAAGCAACCCTGAGGGTGTCGAGCCTAATGACTGTCTAAGCAGACGAAGCTAATGCTTTCTCAGAGAGGCTACCAAGCAATATATCTGATTATGTCTATTTCTGAATAAGAAAATTGATCAATTGAGGGAAAAGGAGACTTGCAGAGCCAAGCACTGGAAGAGAAATAAAAAGCTACAGGCAGTGCTCCTGCTGGCAACTAATGAAAGTTCCACGGAAGAAGTTGGATTCCAAGTTGAGGAGCATGAAAACTATGTTCACTTCAGTCTAGCCAGAGTGAGGCAACATGCTGGAAGAGAAGGATGGCTCGCACTTCAATCAAACCACAGGGAACCAGACCTATCACCCACATGCAAATTTGTGTTTCTTACCCATCTTCATCACTGCTGTTCATCACACCTAGTGCATAAAGCACTCAAAAGGAGCTTGATGAGCAAATGGCCATAGAGACTCACCACCATAAAACAGGGAGTAGTCTCTGAGGGACAGATCCTTTAAACTGGACAGCATTGCTATATGTCATTGTCAGCACAGAAAGCTGGCCACAGTGCAAAGGTGAACCAGGGATGCCTAAAACTGTCTCTCACGGGAGACCTTCGTAAGTAAGCTAAAATCTGCCCGAGATGTTCGAATGGACCCCAAGTGGGGAGGAAGGGGACACGAAGGAGAGACACATACAATGGCCTGTGGCTTTCAGGCTCTGTTGGGTGCAGCTTTCATAGGACATTCACAGTGGGGTTAGCCAGATTCCCTCCCTGTCACTCCCATGGCCTTGCAATGAATCAATAAGACTTAAAGCTCATCTCAAACCGCTCCATCCCTGGCCTCACATAGTCCAATAATTAATTATCTCGCTCCTTCCTCATCAGTGGTTACAAGGAAATGTTTAATTTTTCCTATCTGAATTCGTCCAGCGTAAGAAAGAACAAGCCTGGGTTAACTTTCAAGAGCCTGAACCTCCCTGGCTGCTGTCTCAGAATGTGTGTTCTCTTCATTCTTGAAATTGACTATAAAAAGCCCTTGGGAGCAGAAGGTGTTAGGCACAGTCCCAGTTTGTTGCCTACATTCTTGAGTTCACATGGCCAGGTCCCAGGCCTTGGAAAAGGTAAAATTACAGGCTTGACTACCCAGTTAACTTTCCAATAAAAATTAGCACCAGCCATGACACAGAACTTAGCCATTGCACAGTACACACATTCACAAAAGGGCATTTTCCCCATTTAAAACCGTCTGTGGGAATGGGGTCCCCAGAGTCTGAACGGGACTCCATGGAAGCCTGGATTTAATGTGCTGCTGCTCCTCCCCACCCCCCTCCCCCGCTCCTGTCTACTGCCACTCAACAGTTTGCAGCACCATATGGCAAAGGTTGAGGTCAGAAAGATAACAGCCTTCCAGTGCCCTGAAGAATGCTTAACAAACATGTAGATGTAAATTCTAACACATTGTAAGACTGAAAACCAGGCTGAAAAGAGACTTTAGTTATGGCAGGAAATCTGTTTCTGAGCTCCACCCCATCCCTTCCAGTTCATTACAGGTATTGTGGAGAGAAAATGGGGTTTTGTATTCTCCTGGCAATCTGCACCTTGCTCTTCTGCCAGATTTCTAATGACTTTTCAATGATGATATAAGAGGTTTCATGCCTTTGAGCTATAAAGGCTTGCAGCTCTACTCCACTCTCTTCCCATGCCCATGCCCCAAGAAGTGCACACACACAATTCCCCATCAGTAGGGCCAATATCAGCAACTTTTGTGTGAGTCTCACTTCATGGCTCCCTGTCTGCATCACAGTGCTCCCTGGGGTCACTGGACTGACCTAGCAGCAAGAGAAACCCCTTTCAGAGCTCGGGGGTTCAGACTAAAACCGCATCTATGGCAATTTGTAGGCATCGTTGGTGGCACGGCCACCTCCCCTCAAACAGAAAATGCCTCATAGCCCAGGGGAAGAATTTGAACTGAAAACCAACTTTCCCATTTCAAGCCAGCAGCTGTCACTTAGCGCGCGCGCGCGCACACACACACACACACACACACACACACACAATGCAGTAACCCCTATTGAAATGCCCTGAATGCCTCAGCTCTCTGCTTTGAGATCCAGAGTGTGCAAACCCTGGAGGGTTTGAGAGGGCTGTTAGGAGAAATGTGGTGTGGGCAGCTGAGCTTAAGCCTGAAGGGCTGGAAACACATGAACTGCACATTCCAAAACTCACTAAGAAACATATTCCTCTTACAACCATTGCAAAACCACTAAGTTCCTGAAACAACTACACAGAGGACTATTATGGAACCCAGTAATCACACTACTTGTTTACGGGAAATTAAATGAGTATGTTGAAGAGACACCTGTACTCCCATGTTTATCACAGTGTTACAATAGCCAAGACATGGAATCAACTCAAGCGTCCATCAGTGGATGAACGGATAAAAAAATGCAAGATATATACCCTCACACTCATACATGCACACCCTAATATCATTCACTCTTTAAAAAGAAAATCTTGCCACTTACACTATGATGGGTGAAACTGGAAAAGTTCATCCTCCGTGAAGTAAGTGAGTCACAGAAATACTGCATGTCACTTATTAACAGACTCCAAAAAACGTCAAACTCACGGAAGCAGAGCAGAGTGACTGCAGGGGCTAAGGAGGTGAAGGAAATGGGCAAGTACCGGCCAGGACACGTAAACTGTACGATGAACAGCTTCCGAGCATTGAATATACAGCATGGGCAGCGATGGATGCGTTAATTTAATAGCAATCATTGCACAAATTTTGTTGCATACCTTGGATATACGAAATCTTTGTCAATTAAATTTTTTCAAATTAAAAAAAAAAAATAAAACATGAAATCCCTTCCTGTACCAGGTATTTACCACTCCCTTCCCTCTGCCCCCACCCGTTCCCACTTAGCTAGGATGTTGCAATGGTAGAACCATCTCTATGCTATAGGGAGTTCCTGTGAAACAGAAAGAGCGTTATTAGAAAAACACTTCTGGGCAGCTACATCCCATACCACAGGTACCTGGCTTGGCAACCAGAGCACAAACTGGATCTCGGTCTCTACCTGTTTCCTACAGCAGGCACCTTTGTTGCACCAACCACAGGCTTCCGCTCTTCTCAGCCAGATTGTTCCAACTATGGCACTTAAATGAGCCCTAGATTCTAACATTCCTGGGTTTATGAGGCTGAAATGGAAATCACAATGCACTGCTAATCATTTTCTCTTCATCAGCACCCCAAGGCCCAGAGTCACTGGGCCCTAACAGGAAGCCCATAGTCCATAATATACTCTGTAGAATGTCAGCAAATTGCATTCAAACCAGTTTTCCCAACCAAAGAAAGAACCTATGAAAACTGTCAACTTTTCTGTTTTTCTCTTTTCTCTCCTGCAAATGATGTTTTGCGCCTGTCATTTTCCTCTGAACATATACATCCTGACACCCATCAGAATGGCTTTCCATGTCTTCAGGACCTGCTCATAACAGTGTATTTACAGGTGAATTAAAATAATGGGATGTGATGTGATCATTTCGTGAGAAATAGGTACACTTGTCCAGGTGTACAGCAGAGTCCTGGCCTGTGTGTTCTCTGTCGAGCTCAATTCCTTTTCCACCACTAATTTGTCCTATTCTCTTACTTAGGACAGCTGCTGTTCCTATTCATTTCTTCTCCTGGAAAGTGAAGAGGTGGGCAAGGTGACTCCAAGGTCAACTTTCCATTCTAAACTTTCTCAATGAGTTCTAAAGTTCCTTAAAGATTACATATATAACATATGCTGCTGCAAATATGTATGAGAGAATATTTGCTGCAACCAATGTCAAAAATATAGTGTTGTTCATTTCTTTTTTCTTCCTGTTGCTGACCTTGTTATGTGGCTTTTCATTTAAGGGGATGTATAGTAACTGTGCAATTGAGACTGTCATATCTAGTAGTGTGTTATTTAACTTCATGCCACTGTAAATTTCTATTTTTCTTCCTGTTGCTGATTTTGTATTGTGATTTTTCATTTAAGGAGATGTATAGTAACTGTGTAATGCAGACTATCATATCCAAAGTGAGGATACAATGCAGTATACATCTCTACTTCCAAAGATGGACTCTCACTGAAACTGTTTATTATATCTTAATAGGATGCTGGACTCTCTGCCATTGTCCATGCATACAATAATGGACATATGACTGTGTATGAAGAACTACACTATATTATTAATATAGGGGAACTCAGTGAGGGGGGAGGGAATTGAGGAGGGGATAAGTGAAATACCAGGGCCTATGGAACTGTACCACAGAATGATCGTAAGTAAAAAAGAATACAACCTCTCCACTGGAGGAAGCATCTCACATGGAAGGATGTGACCAGGAGCAGGTGGATGTCATTGAGTTCAATATTCCTTTCCCAAATCCTCTGCTTTTGTCACCCAAGCACCCTCGGTTCTAGAAAAAATATCATTACTGACAGATGTGTGACCTTCATTCTATTTCCTATACCCAAAAGAAAGGACTAGGATCATAGAAAATGATTGGAGTTGGTTTCTCTTAACGGCAGCCTTAAAATTCTCTTGTATTACATGGACAGGGTGGGGAGGGTGGGAAGAGGAATGCTGAGCCCTATAAACAGGGAGTCGATATAGCAAAGTGGAGCTCTTCATCTTAGAACATTTAAGGTAAATTCTCCAAAGACGTTCATCAGAGGGAAGGCTTTAGCCAAGGAATGGCTGCAGCTCTAAGTTCCTGAACCTTACATCCAATCATATACATTAATTAGGAGAAAAACAACAACCCTAGGTTGCCAGCAATAAGATACACAATGAAAGACATAGGTGGTACCAGTGGGGTTAGGAAGAGAAGAGGAAAACAGCACGAAGCTGCACTTGGGGTGTAAATTATTTATAAGAAAGCTTGGGAAACAGCTCTTTCCCATCACATTAATAATATTTGAATGGAAGTGGAAATTGTTCAGTCCTTCAACAAGTGGCTTGGGACCTTGCTGCATCCTCCTGGTTCTCCCTACCTCACCGCCTCACCCCCCACAGTGATGAATAACAAAAAAGGATTCCTTGACAGTCTCTTTGCTAGCGTTTTCTTGGGCTCCTTTCCTCCTTTCTTCCCTATTTGGAGGGGGGGAAAAACAGGCAGAGGCCAGTGGAAAGGGTGACTGTCCTTTCAGATCCAAGTCTCAGAAAGAAAGCTTTCTCAGCAGGGAATGGAGAATTGAAGTGTCAATCAAGAGCACTTTGTAAATGTTTGTCTTAGGCTGGGGGCATGGAGCTTGACTGATCCCAGCACCTCAATCCCCTTGCGTGCCTTGGCCCAGCCCCAAGGTCTTATCCTGCTCTGCTTCCCTGCTTCACATGCCCTCCCTTCTCTAAGGGTGGGGAGGTGGGGCTTGGGGGAAGTAGGTTGGGGGCAGGTCAGATTCTCCTCTTCGAGCTGGGTTGGACATGCTCTGGGTGCTAGACTAAGGCTTTTACAGGTGTCATGAACTGGGCATTAGCCAGACTTCCACCCCTCCTAGACGATGCACTAATATTATTGCTCTCTGTAATTAAAATACAGGCCTAATATAAGAAAGAATATTTCATTTAAAGGCTTGATAGAGCTGCATTAAGGATTCCTATACATGAGTGAATTCATAATGGCCAAATGACATATTTATGCCATGTACTTAGTTATGCCTTAGCTAACTCCATGATTCTAATTTATTTGCTGATAAAACACCATCCCCGCTGATGTGCTCTGCTGAGTATACTTCTGTCAAATACCTATTCGATAAACAAACAGTATGCCATATAGGGGAAAAAAGGCTATTGTGGAGAATGGCAATCCATCTCCCCAGGGACAACCCTCAGATGCTAGTACTCCTTCTGCACCTGCCACCAAGTTGCCCTTCAGAAGCATCCTCTAGACAAATATGAGCCCTTCCTTCTACATTAACCATCTTACCTAAGCACAATTTCTTTCAGGTGCAGGGACTCCAGTACACAGTCACCAGCACCACCAATCATTGCCATCCCTTTGTGCTCAGGTGGCTGGCCAGTGGCAAACACTGACCAGTAGAGCTAGTGGTCTCAGCTGCCCAACACTGAGCACCTACCGTGGCTCAGGGGCTTGAACTTAATCAGTCTGATGTCTGGGAATTCATGCTGCAATCCTCCTCAGTGGCTCCATTTTGTCAAGCAGAACCTAGGTCATGGAATAGCTTGCCAGGGTTATACAGCAGAGCATTGACAGAAGGAAATCTTGAAACTCAGTCCATATCCACAACTCATGTACTTCAGAGTACATTATTTGGGTCCACTGTGGTTCTTTCAGTAGAGCTTGACGGTGAGTGAGAATAGCAATTGCTGTGGACCCTCATGCTTTGGGAAACTTTCAAATGTTTTCTATGTAGTTACTCATTTAATGAAGCAGGGATTGTTACTAGCCCTGTCCTCCAGAAGAGAAAAGAAGCAGAGTGCTGAAGTATTCTTCCTTTCTCAGGGTTCCAAGGCTAATTAAAAGTGACAGCAAGATGGGAACCCATACGATCTGCTTCAGGGCAGACTCATCATCAGAAACTACCAAAATGATCATGAGTGTACCTCTTCACAGAATTTGTGGACTTTTCTAGAACCAAGGATTGGAGTCCAGGAGGAGATGGAAAGAGTAGAAAGAGCTGCTGCCCAGACATGTGAGAAAATCTGTCCTCAACATATGGAGAGTGGTCCTGGACCCTTTTCTCTGTACACAATCGCCTTGTTTGTTGGATTTTCTTATCCTATTACCCAACATTAGGCTAGACTGCATGTGTCAAAGACAGTCCTCTCCAAGACCTCCCTTGTATTACACATCAGTTACAAGTGAAAGGTTCCCAGACATCCATATTTCTGATCAGTTGGCTACAAATTTGAGGGTGGTTTCAGTAACATGCAAGAATTACTCACAGGATGGAGGGAAGTACTTCACTTATGATTAAGGTTTGCTGATAGCAAATGATATAAATCAGAACAGTTCAAGAGAGAGAGGAAACATGCGAGGTTCAGGAAGGTCCCCAATATAAGGTTTCCTCACCTGCGGGACACACCACACTCTACACAGCAGTATGCGGCAATGCTGTGAGACACACCACCCTCCCTGTGCAACAGCATGTGGCAATGCATGTGAGAAAGAATGTTGCTGGTTAGGGAAGCTCACCGAAGTTTGAGTGTCCAGAGTTTTCATTGGGATTTCATGATGTAGGCATGATCCATCAAAGCAGAATTACATCTCCAGGCCTCTCCTCTTGCCAAGGTTTTTGCTGATATCACTGACTCAAGGACTGAACTGCCTGAAGACATTTGGTCCTTCTCAGTTGGTCCACACCCTGAGTCTTTGTCATCAGCAACGATGACATGGAGCCCACCATGGGTCTACTCACCTCCCTAAGCCATCAGATGTAGGGCAGCAGGCTCACTATGAGTAACAAGGACACCCCTTGTCACTTGGGGAGCCCTGAGGGTCTGAAGACTACCTGCTTCCCAAGAACCAGGCATGAGGCCAACCTACTCTTGATTACACAACTATCCTGCAGCCTTCAGCACAAGAGACTAATTTACTTCTCTGAAATTATGTGATCACATGTTGACAAGAGTCCAAAATGAGAAGCCAGCATTGATTCAATCTGATTGTCAGAAAGTCAATCCAATTTTCCAGGCGATCTTACCTAAATTAGCAGGATCGTACAGCAATCCAGTCATTGCTCAGACCTTAACTATCAGACAACCAGGAAAAGGATTCATATGGGCTTTGATCAAGTTATTTACAGTACATATGTGTGTGTGAGAAAGAGTGTATGTGTGACAGAGATAGAGACCATTGCGGGAGTCTAAACACTAACCTTTGTCAGCAGAGTCACACTGGGAAGGAAACCAGATATTGAAGTTTGGCAGAGGAACTGAAATCAGGTAGTCTAAGCCCCTTATTTTACAGATAGGGAAATCAAGAACAAACAGCTTCGGGAGTCCAGGCACTAACAAACTGGGTGACCCCTGGGCAGTTTCTACTGTTTGAGATTTATATGAAGTTCCCTCCCCAGAGTCCATCCTTCAAAAAGTCAGTATTCCTTTGAGAGCGAACATTCAGGAAATACCAGGAGTCATACCACTTTGAGTGTGAGCTTCCTAATCTCTGAAGCAAGGCCATTGGCTAAGGCTCAATAAATTCAGTAGCACCTGCCTTGGGGCAGACAGGTAACATAAGTGAGTTAATCAAAAAGGTTGTAAAATAGGAACTCCTGGGGTTGGGGAGAAATAGAAAATACACCCCAATACAAGGCCTTCACATTTGAATTTAAGAAATAAATTGAAATCCTTGCCACAAGGTTTGTAATCTCTTACCTGGATGGCTTCCCGGGGGCCCAGCCCAATTCCATGGTTCCATCATTCTGCGTTTTCCTTAGCACGTGGTTTGCCAGAACAATTTGCTCTGACAGTTAGCTATATGGAAGGAATCAAGGGAGTGGGTGACTTGCTAGAGAAACTGAGGGGAGATTTTTTTAAGTGAGCCACAGACAGCTTTAGCCAGGCAGCTGCAGGATCATGAGTGGCCAACCAAGAGAAGGTGCTTTAGAGAGCAGTGAAAGATGCTATTCAGTTTTTCCCTAAGTCATTAATAATTAAATAACCTACACAAATTAAGAACACTTGCATGTTGCTGCATATTCACACTAAGAATAGTAGCCTCCAGAAGTTCACAGTGCACAACCTGCAGAACCATACAACACTGGCTGGTGTGATCTGGCCCTTCCACAAGGCCTGGAAGAAACATTCAGTTTAGCTTCTAAAATTCCCAGGTTTCCTTCCTATTAAACCTCTCTGCCCAAGAGGTGCTGCAACTCATGGACAACTTCTAAAGAAAAGGTTCAGGATCAAAGGGAGGTTCACTGCCCTCCCTAGAATTACACACTTACACTAAGCATGCAAGCAATGAGTGTGATTCCTTTTTCCTGAGGAATTGGTCTCTGACTAAAGCGCAAAACCCTGGGCAGGGGCTGCCTCCTGCTCCAGCCATCCTCAGATTTGATTTGCATAAGTTCCAGTCCCTTGGCCCAGCCCTCTGTCCCTTCTTCCAAGATCCGACATCACTCCTGGAACACTGTGTCCTCTGTTGCCTAATCCCAAGCTCAGCATCACTGCCCACTTCTCCCCAGAGAGGGAGCTGGGAGGAGGGTAACCTTGTGAGGAGGAGTCCCACCTTCCTCCCTCCGAGAGAGAGAGCAGGGCTTTTCCCTCAGCAGCTGCCAACGCTCCTAATGTGATCCTGAGCGGGAGGGCCCCAGGACAGCTCCAGCAGGAGTGGATTAATTGCTTGTATTGGAGCAGTGCCTGCAGCAGCCAGCTCCTCCCCTTGGGGACTGTTTGCCCTTCTTCCGAGAGTCCTCCACCAGTGCTTTGCAAAGTTACTTTTGTGTGAACAAAAAGCTCGGAGCGTTTTGTATTCCTAAGGGTCTCTTGGTCTCAGAAAACTCAGGGCTGGGTGTCAAGACACTGGCACTTCTGGCTGGCCCAACCACCACCTGGAGTTTAACCTTGAGCAGGTCAGGATCTCTGTGCATCTTGCTTTTCCTCTACATTTTTAGATCTAATGATCCAAGACGGAAGAACCAGGACCCCTCCCATTTCCAGACCCTACGAGCATCACTTAAATTTGACCATCTTCCCTCCCCCAAACACATGGCTGGGTCATCTTTCCTGGGCTCCCTCATATGGTACCAGCACCTTCACTAATGATCAGACATGGAGATTGGAGAACCAAAAAGAAACAGATTCGTGTCAGATTTTTCCTTCCTCCTCTCAATTCACAGGGACTTAGTCTCTGCACCCCCACCTGATCATTCCTCTTTGGCGCTCAAGGCAAGTCCCTGTGCCTTTTCAGGAAGAAAAGGATTATGGGGCCAACGCGCAGAGTTCTGTAATTAACCCAATATAAATGTGCATGTTGGAAAATAGCCCAAAGATGTGCTAAAATGTTAAATTTGTCCCAAGAGCATCTGATCACATTTGCAAAAAAGTTCATCAGGGCTGTGCTTCCTTTGCTCCAGCTCCCTGAGTCCTGCTGCTGGGGTAAGGTTCTATAGCCTTATTTGAACACTTGCCTAAGCAGTCTGCTTCTTGGCCCCAGAGCACATGGTTTGGACTGAGTGTGGATGCCTGACCAGGCTGCACCATCCAAATTCTCAGAGAAAACAAATAAATGAGGAAATCCAAAAGTTATGGCCTGGAAGCCAGTGCAGGGACTCAACAACTTCATCCTCCATCTGCAAGCACTGGCATCCTGTATTGGCACCAGTTCATGTCCCAGCTGCTCCACTTTGATGCAGCTCCCTGCCTATGGCCTGGGAATGTAGCTAAGAAGGGTTCAAGTCCTTGGGACCCTGCACTCACATGGGAAACCTGGAAGAAGCTCCTGGCTCCTGGCTTTGGATCAGCTCAGCTACAGGCATTGTGGCCATCTGGGGAGTACACCAGTGGATAAAGATTCTTCTCACTGTCTCACTTTGGTTAATCTCCCTTTCAAGTGAAAAAAAAGAGAAGGAAAGAAAAAGGCATGGCTTGACAGTTTGGTGCTACGGCATCAGATTGGGATTAGTGCTCACCATGGTGAGGACAGCCAGGGGTGAGTCAAGTAAAAAGGCTTGCAGAGCAAGCCCAGCTTAGGAGAACACAGCTCATGTATAGACTGGAGTGCCCAGGGCTCCACCATAGGTGCCCACAATCCCCTGTTCCTGGGAAGCTTGGCTGCACCTCCCACCAGGGAATGCTGTGAGATTTCCTGTGAATGCTGCTGGTTGCTACCAGTTACTCCCTGCTGCCCTAAACTTAAATGGTGTGGCCTCTGCAATAACAGCATGGGCACTTCTGGGAAGTTACTAGAAATGCAGAACCTCTTGCCCTATCCCCATACTACTTTATTTTAAAGAAATCAGACCGACTCCTGTACACACAAGGGCTGCTTTCTTATCCTGTTAAGATTCCCTGGACAGCACCACCATCCCTGAAGGTCAGTGGCCCTGCTTGAAGTTCCTGCTACCCAATCTCCTAGCCACAGCTTCTCAGGCCCGGCACCTCTCAGGACCCCAGCCCTGTGCTTAGGCCCTGACATCTGACAAACCCAGTGAAGGGTAAATTAATCATCAGTGGCAACCTAGTCTGGCTGCCAAGCAGCTCCTCCTCGTGGGAGGACAGCCTGCCCATCCTCACAGCTGCCTGTCTACTAACCTGCAGAGCACTCCGACTCCTTGGGCCGCGATCCTGCATGCCCTCAGCTTGCTCGGCTGAACCTCTACCATCAGTTTATACCCCCAGCCGCCATAGCCAAGTGTTCCCCCTCTTTAACAATGCACAGATGGCCTTGGGGCTTGGCTGTCGGAGGCCTGCCCTAGTGACAGATGCCAAACTGGAGATCTAAACAGGTACAGTTCTCAAGGGCCTTGCCACTGGCACCAAGAACCAAGGACTCCAGAATCCAACTTCTCTACTGGTGTCAGCACTTTCCAGGATAAGTATGTAAGCTGCTAGGCTGATGTGAAACCTGCCGTGTGGATTAAATGCGCTGCATACACAGGCACATTCAGCTCACACAGGAAACAAACAGTGTAGTGAGGGAGTGTGACCTGCTCCACAGGCGGGCCTGCTGCCAGGGTCCTTCAGGGGGCCCCAGATCCTGATGTTGCATCACATGCCCCTTCCCCTGCCCCATGTACACATATATCTACATCCCAATGATCACAACCACCAGTTCCTCTTAACTGACTGAATCTAGCCATCCCAAGAGCTCCAAGAGTCTCTAAAGGTGGACTGCCCAGGCATGATCACTTTCCAAACGAGAAACCAGAGAGGTTAGGTAGCTGACCCAAGGTCACACCAGCAGTGATGGAGCTGGTGCTCAGTGGGTGGCTTTCTGACCCTGGTCTAAAACTACTGCTCATTTCTTTCCTTAAAAACATATGTATTTTTTTTTTATTGGAAAGGCAGATTTAAAGAGGGACACACAGAAAGATCTTCCATTCACTGATTCACTCCCCAAGAGGCCATAACTGCCTATCTGGCTTTCTCAAATTCTCCTATATCTCACTTAGTGTGTCCAAAGTGCAACTCATTACCTTCTCCATCCATCCTAGTAGACTGGACAGAACCCTAGGCACTATGCTTGGCATCTTCTCCCTCATCCTCTTTTCAATCCTTATCAGCTCTCAATTTGCTTTCAAAACGTTTTACCTTCCAAATTATTTCCAGCTGTCCCCAAGGCCTGTGCAAGCAGGAGCTCTTAGTATGGCTCCCCTGAATCACCATGGTGGCCATCTCCTTTCTCTGCCTTCATATCATCCTTATGCTTTCCAGCCATCCTCCACCCAGCAGCCAAAGCAACCCCAAGCTCAAACCTTAGCATTTCTCTTCTTTGCTCAAAGGCTTCAATGGTTTCCCACATATCCTAAGACAATAAAGACCAAAATCACTGAAAGGAACTCAAGGACTCAAGGACCACAGCCCCCTTACCTGTTGGAAAAGTTACTGACTTTTGCTTTAATTTCCTCTTCCGTAAAATAGCAATAAGAACAGCACATATCTTTTCTTTTTATCATGTGGATCTTTTTAAATCTTCATATTTACTTTAGAAGCATACTGTTGGGGGTAAGACAGATCTTCTACCCTCTGGATCACTCCATAAATTCCCGCAAGCACTGGGCCTGGATCAGACCATAGCAAAGCATTGAGTACTTGTGCCACCTGTTGCCTCAAGGCGAATTAGAGATTCACTGGGTTTGAACACAGGCACTCCAATATGGAATGCAGACATTCTAAGTGGTAGCTTAACCTCCTGTGCCACAAAACCCACCAAAACTCAAATAAATTCTTCAGAAAGAATAAATGAATTAATACATATGAAGTAATAACTGTGGTGCCTGGAATACAATAAATGTTCAACACAAACATTAACATTATTGATACTATTTATCACAATCATCCTCAGTATTTCCAACCTTAACATCTTGTTTCACCTTGCTCCTCTCACCCAGGTACATTGCCCTTTCCTGTTTCTGCTGTATCCCCACCTGCCACAGGGCCTTCGAAATCCTCAGCACATGCCTGTCAAAGCTCCCACTGCTTTGCTGAGCTACCTCCCACTCAACGTGCAGATTTCAGCTCAAGTGTCCCTTGCAGAGAAGCCTTCCTGACCCAGACTCCAGTAAAGCACCTGGTCATAACACCACCATCTTTTTGTTACATTTTCCACTTCGGTTATTATTTTGTATTTGAGCAGTCATTTTACTAACTTATGCCTCTTTGAGATAAAAGCTTTATGATTGTACAACTCACCTCTGGTTTTCTTGCCTTTTATCCCCAATGCCTTGCACAGTGACCTTTATCAAACCTCAAAGAATATTTACAGAACATGTACGTGAACACTGTAAGCACCCAGCTCACAATCTCAAGCAAATTTCTGTTTCCCTAAGTCCCCTTCAGACCCATGGTGCTGAAACTGTCACTGAAATAAGCATGAAGAACCACTCCAGTGAAGCCTTCGTGCATGACTCTGCTCTGTTCCAAGCATCGGGAGGTAAATGCTCTGTGTTCCACTCCTCTCTGGGCATCCCATTCTAGAAACATTCAGATCATCTATCATGCTGTTTATCACAACATATCCAGATGCTCTGAGCAATAAAGCCAGTCACAATACATACTCATCCCGTTTCAGGAAGATGCTCCCAATCAAGTCTTCCCAGGGGATGTTTCTGAAGAGGAGAGTTCCCCATCTGTGTGCGAAGAGGGCCTGCTGTCTGCAGAGCTGCCTTCCAGCCTGGTGGCATGTGCCGTGGCATCTACCTATGGAGCCTACAGGTAGAGCCTGTCCAATCAAACTGACAGCAAGTTCTGCATCTGTTCGGGATATTGGAAAATGCCAAGCTCAGGTTGATTTTCTAGGAAAGGCTCCAGTTCAAAATAAACAGCATTTTCCCCCCTGCAGTCAAATAAAATCAAACTTTGCAAGAAGAGGTTTCTGCTGAGAACAAAAATCAAGATCCGAAAAGAAAAGAGGCTTCAGCCTCCTGGATCAATGAGCCAAGCCTAACAAGATGAAGTTTAATAGGAATTAGCTGAAGGTTCTCCACTTGGGTCTAGAAAGCCTGCTGAAAAAAGGGCACGGTGGTAGAGATGAGCCCTGGCAGCAGCCAGTGAGAAAAAGATTTAGAGGTTTTAGCTGACACTCTGCTAAATAGGAGTCATCAGTGTGATGTGGCTGCCAAAAAGGCTTAAGCAACATTAATGGAAAGATAGGTCCTAGGAAGATGGAAAGGACTGTCCTGCTCCCTCTGAATTGGTCACAGCACACTCAGGATATTGCTCTTGGTACAGAGCATGGAGCATCATTTTCACAGAAGACAGTCAAGTAGAAATAGCATTGACAGATGAATAGAGGAGGGGCAAGTTCTTGGAAGATCCAAACATGAGGACACAGAACAAGGATCAAGGAATCAGGGCTGCTTGTCTTAGTGAAGTGCCATAAAAGGGATGTGCTAACAGCATTCAAGGGTTTCTGACAGCTGACAAATAAAAAGCAGGCATTCTGTATGACCCCCACATGAATCCCCAAAAACAGAAGGGTAACATGTGGAACAAAGTGGATGTGATAACACAGCTGATATATGAACATGGTAAAAGAATATTTCAGAAAGACACAAAATAAAAAGTTGACATTCTCCACTTCTACATACATGCATATCTCAAGGCACTTCCATCAAGAACCACACTTTAGTATATACTCTTTCAAGAGTTTGGGTTTGGAGTTTGTCCTCACTCATGAGTTCATTCTTTAATTACTGGGAAAAGCTTGCTGGTTAGAGCTACTCAGACAGAAAATAGGTTGCCCCCAGAGAAAAGGAGACGGTCTCCCAAGAAGACACTGAGAGATGAACAATTGCCAATCAGGGCTCTTAAACTGGGAGCTCAAGCACTGGCTGGTTTGATCGGCCCTTCATTAGAAAACACTGAGACTATTCGACCTAAGGATTCTCTTTGTCTCTGGAGCTCAGCTAGACTGAGGATCAACTAAGAACTGTCTGAAGTGAAACCGCCACAATGTTCCTACTAACTGTCCAGTTGGCCTTCAGTTGCCTTTCCAGCTCCTCTGGGCCCAGTGTCACCCGCTCACCAGATTCTGGAAAGCTGAACGCCTCCTCTGCACGGCTCAGCATGGAGTGTGGGACACACCAACAATGCACCTGCAGTACACACCTCCCCTCTCCTAGCCTCCAGGGACCGGTTTTGAGACTGGCAGAGACTCTTGCCTGTCCTGAGTCTCCCGGAGAATAAATTAAAAGGCTGGAACCAAATCAAGGCCCCTATAGGTATCTATCACCCTACATGCCTACAGGTTCTCCACAAACCCTAAAAATGGAGCTTGCAAATGCGCAGATGGTTATCATTGTCACTGGAGGCAACAATAGTGTTCAGAGATCATACACAGCCTTTAGTTTGAGAAAGCTACTGCCTCAAAGACAAAAATTATCTTCTTCCCACTGTGCACCATATCCTCAACAACTATGCTACCAGTATCGGTACGGGCTATGCATCTTGATTTTGTCTCACATTAACCATGTTGACTTCTGCTCTACAGCAAGAAAATCTAGAATACACTAGAGGGGGGGGGGGGCAAGATCCCAGCAGAAATTTACCCAAAGAGCATGCCCACTGGCAAGGTTCCAGGCTGTTCCCTGGCTATCCAGCTCCCTGGACCCAAGAAATCCTCTCCTGCCTAGACAGATGTGTCTCTTACCAGGACTTCAGCTTCTAACGAGGAAATTTCCTCAGTGCACCACCACAGTTGCTTGTGTCCAGGCTGCCCTTTGGGAAAGCTTAGGCACCAGAAAGCATTTTTTGCTTTGTTTTCTCACCTCAAGGTGCTCTTGGCTGGTCTGACAAGAGTGCTAGGCACTGCAGGACCATGTCCTCAAATGGTTGAGGCCATTTGTTCTGTCAACTGACAAATGCCATTCATCATTTGAGACAGAGATTGGATATTGGGGCCTCTGGCTGGTAAAAGCTGTTGAATTTTTTTTTCAGGATGGCTTAGCAGAAACTTGGCAAACTGACATATTTTTCTGAGCTGTGAATTTAAATGTACAGTCTTGCTCTATAGAAGAATAGTCAGACGTAACAGATGATTTAACCCTACAGTTCATCTCAGTAACATGTCCTGTCTCTGCTGCAGGAACTCGGCCAGCATTTGTCTCCCTTCTTGTAAAATTAGAACTTTTGGGGGACTGAAGCTAAGCCTCTTCCAGCTACTGTGTCCCCACAGTGGCTAGGGCAGTGCTGGACTTGTGGCTGACTCAGTGCAAGTTTGTTCACTGCTTACTGGATAACTGTTACCAAACATGTCCTGTTTTCTCATCTACCTTCCTGTGTTCAAGTTGTGTAAACTGTCCTCCCTGTCACTCCCAGTCACTGCTTGTATACAAGACACAATCTAAGATGCCCCCTTGATGGTTTTTCTTAAGTCCTAATCCTTCTCTTTTCCTTGTTTCTCTGGATTTAAACACAGATACAACATAAAAGGAAATGTTTGCCTGTGTACTGTGTAGGTACAGTCTTTTGAACCAGCTAATGCTTTAAGAGTGGATGATGCTTCGTTTTCTGCTGCCTTCTTATCCCCGATTAAAGTTTGTACTAAGCAATGAATGGAAGAAAGGAAGGGAGGAAAGAGTGAGTGTTAATAATTTTCAGGGGAACTGAAAAGTAGCACTATTTTCTTGAATCAAACTGTGCTTTATAGTCTAAAGCATTTTTGCAATGTTGGCTGTTTCATGAAGATTATCTATCACTGAAAGTAGCAGTCATAGGAGAATGTTTTCTCACTTTATGGGAAAGGAAATACTCAGAAAAAGATAATGACCAGAAGAGCCACCACACAAGCTCGAATGTTCCCAGTCTAGCTGCAAGTCTCTTTCCACAACAACTTACTAGTTTATTCATCCAACTTAACCTCAAAAGGATCCGATTGGGGTATTGCCTCTTATTACTAAATTCATGAGCATCAAAAACATAACTTTCTTAGTTATTAATAATGCTCTAAGTGACTAATTTAGAATTTGTTATTTTCAACCATGAATAACTGATAATTTTCATTTCTTAGGATAGCAAGTTATATACTTTCCTAATTAGTATTTTAAAATTTGTTTACCACTTTCACAGTAGCAAACTTTCAATGTGGACTCTTCCCTGGGGTTTTCCATGTCTTTTCATGTCATGGTTACTCACCCCGGAGGATTTTAATGCTCTCTACAGCTAAATTCATTTGTATAATCTTCTTGGAACATGAACACAACATTACAATAATAGCTGGTATTTATTAAATACTTGCTGCATGCTGTGCCAGGCATTGTGCAAGCAATGATAAATGCACTGACTTGTTAAATTTTCAGTAGGACTCTATGAAGTAGATACTTTCAAAAGCACTTTTATAGAATAACACAAGCCAGCATGGTGATTTAGCAAGCTAATCATCCACCTATAGTGCTGGCATCCCATAAGAGTACCAGATCAAGACCCAGCTGCTCCACTCCCTAATCAGCTCCCCATTTATAGCATGGGAAAGCTGTAGAGAAAGGCCCAAGTCCTTGGGCCGCTGTATCCATGTGGGAGACCCAGAAGAAGCTCCTGGCTCTTGGTTGTGGGTTGGCTCAGATTGGCCATTGCGGCCACTTGGGGCAGTGAACCAGTGGATGAAAGATCTTTCTCTCTGCCTCTTTCTTTAAATCTGCCTTTCCAATCAAAATAAACAAATCCACAAAAAAAAAAAAGAAAAGCAACTTAAGTAACATTCCCCAAGTTTCCAGACATACAACTGGGATTCAGACACAGGTATTTCTGACTATAAAATCCTGATCAGTAGCTGCTTTATTATAACACTTCTACTAGAAATCCAAAGACAGATTTTACAAGAGGTGCTACCATTAACTACATGATTTCTACAGTGTAGAACACAGAGGAGGTAACATTTAAACTTAAAGATGACTATGCTATTGGTAGCAGAAAGAAAAAGCACACCAAAGAAGCTCTAAAAGTAGAGAGGCAAAAAGGTGGCAGTACTGAGGTTGACAAGTCCATTGAGGCCCTACAAAGGTATACCCCTAGGTGACAACAAGAGATCAGTAACAGCCCTACGAGGTTTTCCCACTATGCGTTTGGTTTTATATATATATATTTATTAATTACATTGCATTATGTGACAATTTCATAGGCCCTGGGACTCCCTCATCCCCTCCCCGTGCCCTCCCCCCATGGTGGATTCCTCCACCTTGTCCACTATGCATTTTGGATATATCTGGAAGTCAGAAAGGATCCAAGAAGACAGACTGAACCCTCAAGAGTGACCGGATCTGACAGAGCCCCAGGGCATCCTGACAGCGCAGGCTTCCATGGCCCTGGAGCAGAGCGGTGGCCTGGTGACTTGAGCTCCACAGGCAGAGACCATGTCAGAAAAGCAGGTCTGAGTCAAGGCTCACCTGCTTCTGCAAACAGCAACTCCTTACAGAAGCTCTCCGCTGCTACTGCCGCTGGTGTATTTCTACTAAGCTATCAATCACAGCCTGTCACCAAGGCATCAGAACTTTGAGCCCTGCCAAGCAGGGGAGCCAAGTAGTTGTAACTGTCATTCAGTGATCGCACTCTAGAGGATTCATCCCACTGATCAAGCCCCGGGATGGCCTGGATTTGGCCTTATCTGAAGTCTAGATGTACACTTACAACTCCTTGCAAGCTATTCTGAAGCCTTTTAGTTACTTTAATTTTCTTCCTCAAGCTACTTTAATTTTTGCCTACAGCTAAATAATTCTGATATTTATTGATAGAGGAAAGGTTCTATATGATCTTGGGCTGATACAAGTGGTTTTCAGAAAATTTAACAGTCTGCTGGACTCCAAGGGGACCCTTTTGGGAATAATTTATATCCAGCAAAATCTAGTAGCACAGTATCTCTATAGCCAGGCACTATCTCGCTAGAATATTCTATTCCAGGCCCGGCGCCGTGGCCTAGTGGCTAAAGTCCTCACCTTGAATGCGCCAGGATCCCATGTGGGTGCTGGTTCTAATCCCAGCAGCTCCACTTCCCATCCAGCTCCCTGCTTGTGGCCTGGGAAAGCAGTCGAGGATGGCCCAAGGCTTTGGGACCCCTGCACCCGTGTGGGAGACCCGGAAGAGGCTCCAGGTTCCCGGCTTCAGATCGGCACAGCACCGGCTGTTGCACTCACTTGGGGAGTGAAACATCGGACGGAAGATCTTCCTCTCTGTCTCTCCTCCTCTCTGTATATCTGACTTTGTAATAAAATAAAAATAATTTTTTTTATTAATTATTATGCATTATGTGACAGTTTCATAGGCTCTGGGAATCCCCCCACCCCTCCCCACGCCCCTCCCCTCTGGTGGATTCCTCCACCTTGATGCAGTATTACAGTTCAAATTCCATCAAGATTCTTTCCTTGCAAACATATACCAAGCATAGAGTCCAGTTACTTATTGTCCAGATGGGTTGAACAGTTTCTTGGGGAGACCATTTCTGGTCCAAAGTTAGAGCTGGTAGAATATCATCCCAGTCAATTAAGAGTCCCAATATAACATCAACAGCAATTTGTAACATTATGGAATTGACATGGTTTTGCGTAACCAGTATGTTAAAAAAAGAAAAAAGAAGCATGTTCTTAACCACAACCTATGATTAGCTCATTGACATTTCAATTTTAGTTTATATATAGGACTGGCTGCTATATACCTTAAAATGGCTATAAGTTACCATTCGGCTGTCTCGTGTCTATTTCATTTTAGTATTTAGCCATTTGTTGTGTTGAAGTATAATTTTGCTGATCTTGGCAGATTTTAGGATAATCTAGACTGGCTTGTAACTCTAACAAGACATTTGTCAACAGTTAAGGTGCAGAACATTTTTTTTGGGGGGGGGGTGTGCAGGAAAGTCCCCAACACCATGGTGAAGAGTGACTAATCTTCGTGTCCTACCCAGCGAGGCATTAGCCAATTCATGCCAGCTCTTTCCTGTCAGATTCCAAGCTCTACTTTTTGTTGTTTGTCTATTTATTTTAGGTTTTTTTAGTTTGTATGATTGTTTGTTATGAGGGGTTTTCGGAGCGATCCTGATGGTCATTGCAAGGGAGGGTGGGGAAAGATAGTACCTGTATATTGTAATATTAGTGCAATCTCTAACAACCAGTATGCAATACAATAAGATAATATGATATAATCTATAAACCAACAATTAATGTCAGAATACTTAAGATCTACATCGAAAAACTGTAAAACCTACTATACCCTCAATACGCTATGTTAACCTGTAATGGGGGGGGAGTGCAGGGAAGCCTTTCAGAACCATAATAAGAGTGAGGAAAAAGTACAATATAGCCTATCATGATCAAATCTGGTAATTCATAGACAACAGACTCAAAGCGGCACTAAACAACAATAAAACTACTATACCAATGCATGAGGGGGGAATCAGGTGTGATCCTGACAACCTCTTAACAGGAGGTCATGTGCGTGGAGCAGGGGGGCACTCCAGAGTGGAGCAGGTGGTAAGGAGGAAGCTTGGATCCCAACCATGAAGACTCCCAGACCTTCACCACAAACTATTAATACGAGCAACAAGGACTATATCCCAACTGCCAAGGAGGCCACAGGGAATTGGATGCCCTCGGAGGCCAAGTACTCTGAGGTTACCCATCCCCAACCGGAGCTTCCGCTGGGGATGGAAGAAGTCCAAACACTACCGTACAGAAACCAACGTCATCGGAAAGACAACCAGAAGCCCTGAGCGGTCCGCAGAAACAGAACAACAATAAACTTCCTTCGGGACCAGGGAGGAAAGCTTTCTCTGGACCGAGCCTGGCTCCACCTCTGGACCCCCACCCTCCCTTGCAAAAATAAATCTTTTTTAAAAAGAATATTCTATTCCAACATTAGTGAAGTAGAGATAAAGACCCACTCTCCAACAAACATTAGCAATCTCGGCTCTCTCCAATCCCCTCCACTCCATGTAAGCCATTCAAACATTACCACCCAAAGAAATCCAGGTGTTGTTTCCTGAAAGCCAACAGGATCTAAGAGTTATACATTATAATAATCCTTACAACCTTACAAGGTAAATAGAGTTGTCACCATTTTATCCTTGATTAAACTGAGGCCAACAGACATTAACTCACTCAGCAGTTTGTACAGCTGATAAGAGGCTAAGTCCACCTGGGCTATATCTTTGTGACTCTCCCATCTTCCAGACTAGCAACTTCTTGCTTTGTCTCAGTCACTGCCGTGGCAGGCTAACTCCTTGAGGTCTGGTTTTTTCCACCTGAGGTCAACCAGTCACACCCACTGGACCAGGACCACTCTCCCTTTGAGCTTTCCCCAGAAGCACTCACAGGCTCTGCATATATTCCTTGCAAGTGTTAAGGATTTATCACAGTAAAAGGACACCAAGCACATTTAGCAAGGGGTAAATGCTCATAGGTGAAGTCCAGAAAAAAATAGGTATGAACGTCTCAAAAACTGTTCCAGGGGAGTTCTATAGGACTCAATTCCCCCAGTAGATACCAGTAAGTGTTCCCTTAGTTATACATGTGGAGAGTTGTCTACCAGGGAAACACATTAGACACTCAGTGACTGAGGATCCAGGACAGAAGCGTTCCTAGAAACCAGCCAAGTAGGCACCCTCTGCCAGCATATGGAAAGATTCTAGATTTCCAGGAGGAAAACCAAACTACTCCTATTGAAAATTGAGAAGCGGGAATAATGAAATCGGTTTCCAGAGGCCAGCCCAAAGCCAAGCTTGCAAGCATTGCTTTTTAAGACAAGCAGGCTAGGATCTGCTCTATTCACTCTTTTTGGCATACATGTGACATTTATACAGTTCTGTATATGACATGGGCTTGGATTTTCTGAGATTTCAAAATGGTCAGATAAGGCAAACCATAAATATAGGAAAGCAGTCTTTCTATGGGGCTTAACTTTGATGGATACAAGTAGAAGTAGGAAGACATAATCTATTCCTTCCTCCCAGAATGTTCTGAGACATGGGCTGCCGAGGAAACTCTTACATGGCAGAGCATGTGCACCTGCTGAGCAGCTGCCTGGAGTCATTGTGTTTGTTACTGTTGCTGTGTGTGAACATGCCCATGCGAGCCACTGTGAAGCTGGGGCCACCAAAGCAACATGTCACCCTGAGTTTGCTCCCCAGTCATCCCTGTTTCATTCCCTCCTTTTTCTTCACTGTTGCTGTCCTAGGATTGCACTTCCCAAATATCACATTAACACTTAAACCTTGTCGCAACCTCTGATTCTCATTCTCTGCCTAAGGTACCTCACACTGTTGAGAATATACTGACATGGGGCTACTTGAGTGCCATCTTCCTCTGGGATGGACAGCCCAAACAAGGTCAAATTGTCTGGATGCACGTCTTGACAAAAGCTAATCTTACTCTGCAGAATAGTTAGGTAATCATTCACTCATAAACAAATCAAGTGCCAAACACAGGGGAATGCCAAGTACTGCAGTGGTCCTGAAGAAATAGCAGTGAGCCAGGTAGATGTAGTCCTTGCCCTCAAAGATCTAGCTGCGTTGTGGGAGATATTAGCTGCATTAATGGAACAAGCACAAAAAGTGTGCTGGTATGGCAAAAACAAGGGTACCACAGAAACAAGTGATAGGAAACCTCATCTGGCTCAAGACCATCAAGACTCTTGAAACAACTGATGCTGAAATTGGGAGATGAAGTAGGAGTTTGCCAAGGGAGAAGTTCCATGGAAGTATTCAGGCTGGGAATCTTGTCCACATGTAAGCAACAAGAGTCAGGGAAGTGGTTCAGGAGGCGCATGGAACCATGCGTCTGGTACCTTCCTCTCCCATGAGCTCCCAAGGAACCCCCTGAACTGCTAAAAACCTTCAAGGTCCATATTCTTTATCTGGCTGCTTGACTTTTGTGAGGGAGGACAATTTCATCTACACAACTCCTGTGTCTGCAAGTAGGTTGTGGTGACCATAAAAGCAAGGGCAGCAAGATTTGTACCTAGCACAGTACACCAGGTAAGGGTGGGAGTGCTTGGTTGTTTGACCAGCATACTGCTCCAGGAGAATCCCAAAATGGCAGAAGGTGCTGAGGCTTGAGCTAGCCAAACCTTCTCATTTGCCCCTAAGAACAGAGGGCAACAGAGAGGTGAAAATTTTCCAAGCAAGATTTATCACGCTGTATTGTATTGCACAAGTCTTTTTTTTTTTTAACATGAAGGCAGGGTCTATGTCTATCTTGTGTGTTCTTTCTTACCTTTCCAGGCCTTAACCCAGTGCCTGACACATAAGTACCAATTATGTTTTTTTCTGAATGAAAGGCTAGGTAGAAAAGCAGTCCAGGCAGAAACCTCAAGTCAGGAAGCACCTCTGCAGGTGCTTTCCAAAAGTTCCACCCATCATCACCCTGGGTCCTCCCCCCGATGCACACACCCTTATCACATACAGAATTAGACACAGCTTTTGGAGGCCAGTAACCCTCTCGGAACAGCAGGCGCAAGGTCTGCCTCTGGCTTCTGCTCTGAGTATCCAAAGTGTGTTGAGAAGGTACTTTACTTCGAGCACAACATCCAGCTCAGCCTAGAAACCCTGCCAGCGCTATTGATTTGTGTGGGGTTTTGAAATGGAATGAGTGGCTGATTTTCTCCAAATGGCACATTTCATTCATGATGCATGATTGTAATCGTGGCTGCCTGAAGCCTGCAGTCCCCAGCTCGGCAAAAAGAAAAGAAATGGCTATTTTCTGGAGTGAATACACTGAAAGGGCAAGAAATCCATATTCATTTTCTTGCCTCTCGGCTGGACTCTATATTTCGCAGGCAGGTGGAACAAAAATCTTTAAATATCACGCTGATCCAGGAAACACTCAGCAATATTTAAAGAGCTCTGTGTGCCTGCCTCGTGCCCCTCTCTCTTCTCGGCAGGCCAGCCCCACGTCACTGCGCTGGACAGCCATTGCCGCACCTCCAGCGAGCATGGCTCCAGACCCCAGGTTCAGATTAACTGGCGCATGACCTTTACAAAGTACTGTAGTTTATAGGAATGTTGAATTTTTCAAGAGCTAGGGAAGACTGCCATGGGAAGGAAGGAAGGAATGGGAAATGACTCGGGGCCACTGAAACCTCCAAGGGAGAAAATGAACTCAGCTTTGACTTTGACTTTAATTATGTCTGTTGCCCTCAGAGGCACATAAGACAGACAACTGGCCAACACCATTAATAACAGTCCTCCCTGCCTCACCTGCAGTAAATAACTAGTGAAGCAGATCTTTGGAATACTTAGATTCTTGCTCCTCCCTCCTCCAACACTGACTTCCCTTTTCCTTGGCAGATGGCTGGAGCTCCCAGGACCCCTGGCGCCTTGACCTCCTGCAGATGCCAGGCTCAGGAAGAAGCATGACTGAGGCCTGCTAGAAAGAGAACAGAAAGAGTCTTAATGTGCCGTGTCAGGGCGAGCCATGGGGTGGCCCCTAACTGCTTTTTTATGATTGTCACTTGCTGGCTCTGATTTAGCTGCTCTTCAAGAACGGTGTCAGCAATTGTAGAGGGCCTCAAAGGGAGACTGACGCAGGCGAGGCCCAAGCGTTACTGGGAATCAGGTCAAATGGGTGATGAATGGACGATGAGGAGGCAGGGCCAACGGCCACCGTTGGGGCTGCTATAACAAACCAGACGTTGATATACTGTTCTCTCCAAGATCTTCCAACAGACCATTGTGGTGCCCCTAATGAGACTGTCATGCATTTCTCCTTATGTAGCTATCAAAGTCATATCTACATCTGCTGAAGCTTTCCTGGGCAGGAATGTGAGGCAGCAGCCACAGAGAAGAAACTTCACTGGTTTGGTTTGTTTTGTTTTGATTTTTTTCTCTCCTGCCACTTCCCCTTGCCTGCCAGAAAGAGCTGGCCTTGTGTTTGACACAACCACAGTGGGCAGACTTTCCAAGGGAGCAAAGGGTGGGAGGTGGCCATGGTTGGGTGGGACGCTGGGGGGGGGGGGGAGATGCCCACAGAAGCCTTCACAAAGGAGCTCCCTGATCAAAGGGCTCGCTTGGGATGACCAACAAAGTGTCGCTTGTGCCATCACTCCTTTCTCACCCCAGATGGCAAAATAACATGCTCTGTGCTTCCCATTCTCTCCAAATCCCTGGATGCCAGTGGGTGGGTGGTGTCCCATCAATTCCATTGAATGCTGCTCCACTCAGCACAAATACCTCATTTTTTTTTCATCTGGAAGACTGGAAAAGACTGGAAGGGAAAGCACCTGGCACCTCTGATTCACTGCCATTCGCACTACAGGGTTAGGAGCATCTGAGGCCAGGAGCCTGCCAGGTGGGAGTAGGAACACTCCCCTGGCTGCCATGCAGACTTTAAGGAAAGACTTTACTCACGGTCTAGAGCAAGCACACATGTTCCAGGAGCCACCACTGCCCAAGGCCCTGCCTGGGACTCTCAGCCATAAGTGAGCCATTTGCACTTTTTAGTTCAGCTCTGTCAGCTCCTCTGAAACAGATTTTAATGTGTACAATTGGCTCAGTTTGACATAAAAGAAATTGTTTTTGTGATCCCCCCCCCAAAAAAACAGTCACTACCCAAAAATGCATTTCCATGTAAGTTGAAGGACTCAGAATTGGGATAAAAACACCTCCAAAGGAGGGTTTGCAATGAATATAGCATACTTTGGAAATAGCTCCACAAGAGCTATGCAAAGAAAAACACCCTCTGCTCTAGTAAGACAATCCACAATGGGTGGTCACATTTCCATACACAATGCTTCAGTGTCTGGTTTGTTTTAGAGAGGAGCCCCTTCCCCCTTTTCCAGGCCAAATGTAACAATAGTGCAAAGCCACATGAATATATTATGTCTTATAGGGCTTTTAGCAGGAGTATGACTGTTTAACCAGGCAGTGACACGAGAAGAATTACTATTAGACACTCCAGCTGAAAGTAGAGATTTTATTGATTCCCCCACACTGGCCTGCCTTTTTATCTTTGATTGAGTGGCTTTCATGAATCCAAAAAGGTAACACTCTTGCATTGAAAGCAGCAGCAGGCTGTCCAACCAGACTGAAACCATCTGTCAGTCTAAAAGATGAAGGTACTTCCCCAAGTATCATCTATCCAGGCTTCTCACTCTCATGACCATCCAACCCTTACCTACCCCAAGCAGGGCCCCTACCCCTCCAGACAGCAAAATCTTATCTCTTCTGTGGACCCTTTGACAAGAAAAATACACCTTCGTATAATTAGGACACTAATTGCACCCAGAGACAGAACAATTACATCCCCTTTTTGAGGATAGCAGTTGGTTCTACACATTCCTACTCTCCAGGTTTTTGTGATCATTATTTTTTTATTGTTTCTGAGGTCTCATTTGGAAAACGATCGGATTTGTCTCTCTGTTTACTAAATATCAAACATGATGTACAAACATCTTTCAATTAGGTGTTCTGCAAGGAGCCTGCTCTCTCCCTCTATTTTAAACGGGGCTCATTTGCATTCATGGGCAAATTAGAATGCAGAAAAGCGTGTGAGCAATGTGCAGGTTTACACTTCAGTGAATATTCATAAAGTACTGATTCTCCTTGCAACCATTTCCCTGCAAATGGTCCGCCCACTATGTGTGCTGTGTTTGTCATTCAGGGCCTTCTCATTTGTTTTAAAGTGCCAGGTTTGGAGACAACATATAAATGTATTCAGGCAGGCCCTGTGAAAACCAGAGCTGGAAGGAAATGGTATTTGTGTTGCGTGCCACAACAGAGCACGCTAGGAATCCTCGCAATTGACGATGCTGCCTTGCAGTGCCAGGTATAAGGGAAATAATCCAAAGTGACAAATGGATTAGTCTGAGACTGAAGCAGAGACAAACTCTGGTTCTGCAATCCATGTTCTGTTCTCCAGGCTCCTGCCAGGGCTGGGTCCTTAGAGAGCAGTGTCTTCTAGGCTGGCAGTCTAGTGGCACACCTCCCTGGTCCTGTCTTCTGAGGCTAGTTCTACAGGGGTGGTATCACCTGGGTGATGCACACTTTGTAAATAACACCTACTCTTGCCTGTACTGTGTTGCTCAGATAAAATGTAAAGTAATTGCATAATCCACCTTCAAATCAAGTAAGTCCCCTTCGTGAAACAGAAGGAATCAATAGCGAAGGAGAGAATAGCCAAACTTAAAGACACAAGCTTTGTCTGAATTGTCTGTGCTTTGGGAATGAAGCATATTTTTAAACCAGAGCTATGTTTCCAATCTCCTGAGTGTTTCCACTTGCCACGTAGATTCAGCAAAGTAGACAGTAGGCCTGAGACAGGGACAGACTGTGGGAAGAGAGGAGAGGGGACTCTATCAGGAAAGTAAGGTCCTGAGTCCAAGAAGCAAAGACTTTCCTCCTCTTCTCACCTCCCAGGACCTACAAAGCAGAAGTTGCTACAAGCATAACCATGGTTTTGATGCTTATGGCTTAGCCCCTGCCAAGAGAAATTAAACAGCATGAGGAGAACAAATGGATAAATAAATTAAGAGCAGGAATGACTTGCATGCAGTCCCCAAGCACACTAGAAGGGGGAAGGCCAGGGAACTTCTGCCCGACTGCCTTTTGGCACTTGTAGTGCTTATTGTTCTAGATGATATAACCATGGACATCATTCATGACCTGGAGTCAATGACCCAGCTTCTGAGGAAGGAATGCAAGTGTCTATGTTTTACGGGCTCACATTAGTCAATCAAGATGCAAATCTGCTTGCCTGGAGGCAAATGTTTGTCAGTTCTTCAAAAACCCAAATGTCTGCCCCACTATCAAACTCCAAAGGGGAAATACCTTCTCCTACTGGCTGTTAGCAATGACAACTTCCCTTTTTAAAGATTTATTTATTATTTATTTGAAAGAGTGAGAAGGGGTGCTGGGCTGGGCCAAGCTGAAGTCAGGAGCCTAGTGCTCCTCTGTCTCTCACGTGGATGGCAGGACCCCAGCACTCAGGCCATTTTCAATTGCTTTTTAAGCACATCAGCAGGAAGCTGGATCACAAGTAGAGCAACTGGCACTCCCACGGACACTCATGGGATTCAGGCATCAAAAACAATAAATCAAAAGCTTCATCTGCTATGTCACAATATCGGCCCCTAAAGTCAGTTTCTTTCTGTTGCTCAGACCATGGTCCTGTACTACATATGCCACCCAGACCCCAGATGGGCAGGGCAGGGTTCTGAGGTCACTAGTACCATTCTTCAAGTCACTGTGTCAGCAAAGGGTGAGGGAAAGAATGGGAGCAGTGTAATAAGGAACCTTGGACATGGAAGCATAAGCCACAGATAGAATCCCACAGGCTCAGAACCCCTCAGATTTGACCTTGAGGAGGGGCACACAGATGGGGAAGGCTACAGTCTGCCATGAGAGAGCTTCAGATGCTACTAGGAAGGAAGGCTGCAAACTCTTAAAAAACAGAACCCACTGACACTTCCTGTCAAGCATTCTTTATTCTTCTAAATCAGTCAAGAGGAATGGGACAGCCCTGGTACAGCAGGACCATGCTCCATAAAACTAGGGTGGCAGCACTGGGGGAGACATGCCTGCCCCATGTCACAAAGACCTGCTTGGGGACCCAGCATGGGATTTCTGTGTATCAGTCCCTCTATTCTCCCCATATCATCCTCACTCTGTCCTCAGCCCAACCCAGAATCTATACTCATTTTTGCCCCAGTCTTGTCCTTGCACACCTGTCTTGGCCAAGCCTGGTGCTATGCCCTTTCACTTCTCCAGCTCCCATTATACTGAGCATGACTGGAAATGCCACGTTTACACCAGAGCCTATCACATTCCACTGGGGCCACCTGACTCTGCGTTCCTTCTTAAACTCCCAAATTGTCTATCTTTCCTGCTCCTAAACCCATTCCCAGCATCTCTTCTCCGTCAGGATGACCTTGTTTCTTCCCTAATCAACAGAATGTCTGATCTAGTCTCATGGCAATCTCTTTGCCTGTTTCTTCCTGGAGATGAACTACCTTTCTTGCAAAGACTGAACCATGAGCTCCACTGCCTTGAATGCTCACATTTTCATGCTCCATTCTCTATCAGCTCCTCCCACTCAGCCCCCAGTCAGATTATGTCACCATGCTTCTATCTCAGGTCCTATTCGGGCAGACATCTCTTAACTGAGTTGAAGGAGGCACTAATGCTTATACTGCCTCAGCACTCAGTTCTCTCTCAGCCCTTATCCCAGGCTCCTTGCTCACTTCAAGGCTCAAACAAGTCCCCAAACACCACAGGAAAGGCCTTTACTCTCTCCTCAGCCACATCACTAAGCAGTACTGGATCCTCTTAACCATCTCCCCTTCTTCAGTCTTTCCTGATTTTCCAGCTATGTCATCAGCCTGGGTATCCCACTAACTTGGGACTACTCCTGGCTGGCTGTTCTCACTGACATCTCTTGCTCACTCTTTAGATCTGAAAAGTTCTCAAGGTGCTCTCCTCCTTCAATCCCATTCTTTACCCAGGCTCATGGCTTTATCTCACAGAAGATTCTCAATGTATCCTAGAACTTTTGAGTTCTGCCCAAGGCAAGAGTTCACATTTCTAGAATTCACATTTCTAGAGTTCACAAGGCAATCCCCACTAGCTATTCCAACCAAAAACGCTCAAAACACATCCATGTTTTCGTTCTAGAATTACTCTGTGTTGCTCAAATACAAGACAGTGAAATAAGAGCTAAAAATACAAAGATTAGTAAGATTGTCTTTTTCCCTCAAGGTTTTCATAATTTAGTGGAAGAAACAGACATAACCAGGCATGTACAAAGACACAAACATAAGATATGACGAATTTACTAAAAATGAAGAACTTATGAGGGAAACTGACGAAAAGGAAAGATTCTGGAAACTTTTGTGGAAGATAGGCTACATAAACTGAATCCCAAAGAACATGAGTAATGGGATGACTGTAAAATTCTGAGGGTCCAGCATGGTGGCCTAGTGGCTACCTCCTCACCTTGCAACCGCCTGGATCTCATTTGGATGCCGGTTCATGTCCCTGCTGCTCTACTTCCCTTCAAAGTCTCTGCTTATTGCCAGGGAAAACAGTAGAGGATGGCTCAAAGCCTTGGAAACTTGTCCCCACGTGGGAGACCAAGAAGAAGCTCCTGGCTCCTGGCTTGGGATCAGCTCAATCCCAGTCATTGCGCCACTCAGGGAGTGAACCAGTAAATGGAAGATTTTTCTGTCTCTCCTTTCTGTAAATCTGCCTTTCCAATAAAACAAATAAATCTTTGAGGGGAAAAATTCTGAGTGTATAAATTAGCAGGGTTCGTGGATAGTATTTTTAAAAAAAGATTTGTTTGTTTGAAAGGAATATCAAGCAAGAGAAAAGCAGGTTGTGGCCCCAAATGACCACAGTACCTAGGTATGGGTTAGGCTGAACTCAGGAGCCAGGAACTCCATCCTTGTCTCCAACATGGAGGGCAGGAACACACATACTTGGCCAGTCATCTGCTGCCTTCCCAAGTGCACCAGAAGGAAGCTGTATCAGCAGCAGAGCAGCAGAAACTCAAGCCAGCCCTCCAAAACAGGATGCCAGGGTCACAAGCAGCAATGTAATACACTGAACATCACCTCCCCCATAAATAGCATTGATTGACTGACTGCATGTTGGCCATAACAAAAAAATCAAGCATTACACTCAAAATCCTAACATCACCATTGTCCCTGATATCCAGTGCTCAAAATCTCAAAGCTATATTGATTCCTTCTCCCCCTTCCCCCTTTCCAGTCAATATTTCAAGAAATACTGGCCTTGTGATGTCTTTGCAGCTACTCATTCTTTCCTTTCGCGCTGATACCTGCTCAGCTTGAGCTGCCTTTGTGTTTTTGTTCCCGTTTCACAGCCTACCACCCCAGCCCTGCTCTCTTGCCTCCCTTAGCAGCCTCCCTGAAATGAAACACTCACTCCTTTGGATCCTTTAATTCTTAGCCAGAAATCGTGAGTGTACCCCCTCGTCTCCTAGTCAATGGAGGGCTCTGTACAATCCGCTGTCCACTCAATCGCTTATCAGGCTGCTCTGTTTACTCTCGTACCTGCTCACACACCAGTAAGCCTTACTCTTCAATAGCCATCACCCTACCTAAAATAATCCTGCTCAGTTTGCAGAAAAACATGTGTTATTAGGCTATCAGAGCAAAAACAAGACAATCTGTGTTGCTAGTATGGATGGGTCCATGTGAGTTCATGTAGAACAGCACAAGATTTGGAAAGACTGAAATTGCTGACATAACACTAAAGGGCTTTGCTACCAGGTACTCTTCAAAGAACCAACAAATTGGAAGTTCTATGAGGCAGGCAATCTTCCCCATTTGAATATGAGGAAAGTCAGGCATAGAACAAGTTAAGAATTAACACTGGCAGTAAGTGAGAGTGCCACAATGTGAATCCACATAGTTCACTCTGAACCACTCTGCCTCTTACCAAAAAGATGAGGGGATGAGAGTAGATCATAAGATCCCTCTTTTCTGACTTGATACACTTCTGTATTATTGAAATTCAGAACGATTTTATGTACTTTTTAGTTGGAATAAAAGAGGAAGGAAATGAATAGGAAAGGGGAAGAAGGAAGGGGAGACTGGAAGAGAAGAGTACAGAAGGAAGGACAAGTAGAGGAGAGAGGAAGGGAGATGAAGGAATGTAGGAAGGTGAGACAAGGAAGAGAAAGTGTTTGTCTCACTTGCTGCTGAAATGGTTTGGACCTTACAGTTCTGGAGACCCAATGTCCATAGTGGCTCTACCTGCTTCTGGAAATTCTATGAGGGAACATCCCCTGGTCTTTTTTCCAGCTTCTAGAGGCTGCCTATAGCCGCTTCCCTACCTCCAAAGCCAGTAGGGTAGCCTCTTCAAATCTCTCCTTAACTCTGGCCCTCCAGCCTCCCTCTTGTAAGGACATTTGGGATTATTTTTGAGAACCACCCAGATGACTCAAAAGGCCATCCCCCAGCTCAAGATTCTTAATGACATCTGCAAGTTCCCTATGCCATGTAGGACAATCCATGTCCAGGTTCTGGGATCAGAATATGGACATCCTTGGGAAAGAAAGAGTGGGATCATTCTGTCTATCATTGGGGAGCGCCAAAGGAATGCAAGGAGAAGTTGAAGGAAGAGGAAATTCCACCCAGAACTTGGGACTCCTCCTCCGTAATGTCCACCCTGACCTGTCAACCGGGTAGGGTCCAAGGTTACTCTGCATCCCAGCTGTCCTGTGGCTCTTAGAGGGGCAAGATGCTGAGCCTATGGGCAGTCCCTTTTCTCATCTTTGCTTCCCCTGCAGCCACTCACAGTGCCTCAAGCCTACAGCACAGGCTCCATAATATTTATGGAACTGAATTGAATTGTTGAAAGCCCAACTTCCCTGCCTGGGCCTGCCCTTGTGGCCTAGGCTGACAGGCTTGAGATTAACTGCCTAATGAATAAAGTTGCTGAGCTTGGCCCAGCTGTGCCTCTCAGAGTGGGTTTGCCTTGCCAAGAGCAGCTCATTGCCCCTGTCACCTGCTTTTTCTGAATCTGAGCTGCCAAGCTGAGGCAGGCAGGGCCACCTGACCGGAGCTGCAGCTGCAGAGGCAGGCAGCGAGAAATGACTTCGGCTCACCTGCTTGAGTGACGGGAAACCTAACGTTGGCTCCAAAGCTGCCAACTGCAAGGCTGCCGAGGCCTGAGGCAGGGCTGTCACCACTCACCTGACTGCTTCCAGATGGCGTCTCCCCTGCTCTACTCCCACCTCCCCTGTACCTGGTGGGGGTGATGTTTTAATAAAGATGTGGCTCTACATGCTCAGAGGCTGTTTGAGGTCTTTACTTTTTTTTGGAAAAAAGTAGAATAAACATGATTTCAGAAATATCTGATCAAACATGCCTGTGAACACACAAAAGTAATCTCATGTATGCACTGGAGTCGGAAATATCTGGTGTTGGGGTCCCTGGCATCCAACCCATAATGAGCAAAAGAAGTACAACAGAGGAGCCTTGCACTGGGGCAGGTGGCTCGTGAGACCACCATCTTTAGAGGGAGATGTCAGGAAACCCCCATGACATCCAAGAGAAACCAACTAGGAAGTCCCCAAAACAGACCCCATGAGCCTGGGCACAGCTTCCCAGACACAGGAATGGGAGTACACAGCTGCCAGCCTCCTGCTCTTCCCACCCAACCTCTCTTCCTTATCCCCGTACCCCACAGAGATGAGAACATCTCACTCTTCCCTTCTATTCTCCCTCCCTCTACCTTTCCTCTTCTGTCTTTCTTCCCCTGGGACAGAAGCAGACCTTCTGAGAGTGATCGGTATGGTGGACCACTACCAGAAGCAAAATACCCTCATGAATACTGGGAAAGAGCACTATACAAAACAGACAAATCCCAACTCTTGTGGAGGGGGAGACATAAATGAGCAAGATGAATACTAAAATAAACAGCAGGCAAAATATTAATGAATGCTGAAGAGAGAAAAAATTATACAGAGAGAGGTCAACAATATGGAGAGGTGTGATGCTAGCAGGGTGCAGCCAAGTACAGGCAAGCCCATCCTAATAAATCTGAGAATGTTTCTACAGGCCCTATATAATTCTTTGCACTCCCCAAATCCCTTAATCCTGCTGCTCCCAAGATTTTGAATTCTAGATTGTGTTTCTTCTCAGCTCCCTACCTGCTCCACTGTCTTACTACTCGGAGTTTGCTTCTCCAGTTTTGAGTAAATGGAGTTACAAACACCTTGTGTTTGCAGGAAAACCATAGCAGCTGGTTTGAGAGCAATTCCCACCCTAGACAAGCAAATCAACTTCAAATAACCTGCTGTAAGCCCAGAGCAAGACCAAGCTCGATGTACCAAGATGTCAAACACAACATGAAAAACCTGGGAGATGACACATGTCCAGCAAGTAGCATGAGGATACTCAAGTAGAACAGGTTACCAAGCATAGAAACACATGGTAACAGTTCCTCAGCCTTGCCTCCGTTGACATTTGGGGCTGGACAATTGTTTGTGGTGGGTGCTGTGCTTTGTATGTCATGTGGCAACATCCTTGGACTCCACAAATCTAATGCCAGGTGCATCAATCTCTGGTTGTCACCAACAATAATGTCTCCAGAAACAGCCAAAGGTCCTCCACAGGGCAAAGTCCTCCCTGCCCACACTCAGTAACACTAGCTTAAAAGCATGAAGGCTATACAGAAAATGGAAAAGTAAATGAAGAATTATAATAGGTGATAATCTCTTCCTAATACATGAGTCTATTTCCATCATCTTACAAAGGTATGTCATTAGATTATATTTCACACATTTAATTGTTCTAGAGATCAGAAATAAACAGGATTGTTGCAGAAAATTTGAAGTACATTACATAAGAGATAGGTTCCATTATAGAAAATAAAATACAGGACAAAATCCTAAATTGTTATGAAACACATCCACAAGAAAAATCTGAACCATAACTTCTCTATTAAAGACAAAAATAATTAAAAATTAAAAGTTTGCTTTGTTGCTGCAGTACGGCTTTGAGCAACACATTTTCTACTTTAATCATTTTAATGTTAGTCTAAAGCTGTGTGGGAAAGTAATCACATTCGTACATCTCTCTGCGGTCAGTCTGAGGGTATCGGTGACACACAGCCTCGTGCTTGGTGGGCCACTACAGCAGAAGTCTGCCCTTGCAGCTCCACGACAACTCAGAAGAGCAACTTGCCAAGCAGCAAAAGGTGCAGGGTTTGCTAGTAGTGCAGCAGAAATGACACCCACCACCAGAATGACATCCAGGCCTAACCCTCCAGATGACTTTTTGGAAGACAGCTTTCTATACCTTGGAGCTCAATGTAGGAAATCCTACTTTCCCCCTGAACTTTCTGGCCAAATCCTATGTTTGCTTCAAGAGTGTTGCAGTTCCCCCTTAGAGCCGATCCAAGTGTTTATGAGTTCCTTTTTCTGCCCTATATGGCAGCACAGCTGGTGCTAAGTACAAATAATCCAAAAGTCTTTGCTAATGGCTGAGGGTCACACAATGGAAAAGCACAAAGCAGATTGAAAATCTAGGTCATCCCTCTTGTGACCTAAGGCTTCCTCCTCAACTGGCAGAACAACATAATTCTTCCAGTCCAGCCCTTGCCTAGGCATGACAGCCACCCCACCCAACAGCTGCAGTGAAGGGACATCATCCCAGAGTCACCATTCTCCCGAGTCCATGAAGGTAGTCAGAAAGACAGGGATGAATTCTCTATCCTTCCAGCCTATGAAGAATCTCCCTGTCTCCAAAATGATGGACACTAGAATTGCTTCCACTACAGATAAGACTATACCTTCCCAGGCTCCAAATCATAGACTCATATTATTCTATCACACAACAAACTTGGCATTCCGGTACAGGGTATAGCTGCTCTGCCGTAATCTGAAAAACAACCTCCTATTGTTCCTATATACATGCCCCTCAATTTCTATTGTTTTCTCTGATATCTCATAGGTACTCACAACCCTCACCCCAACAAAGCACCAGTAGAGGCGAGTTGTGATGACTTGGCAGTCAGGATAAGGAGGCAGGACAAGCACAGCAGTGCAAGACAGAATCCAGCATGCCCATCAGGGAGCCAGACAATTGGGTTCCAGTCCCACCATCTGTCAATTATCTAACCTGGGGAAAAAATTACTTAACTTTCCCATCATTTCTTGTCCTATAATATGCAGATTGGAATAGTGCCACTGGCACTAGGATAGTTAGAATGCAAAGATAAAATAAGCCATGTGAAACCCTGGTATAGCATAAACACATCATCATTAGGAAAGTGCCTCTTTGGGGGCTGGTCATTGACACTGACTTGCTGTTTTTTATTATTATTATTATTTTCCATGAACTGTCATTGACTTGTTATGTGATTCCATTTTGGAAAGTGGCCTTCCCTGAAGCTAGCTCCTGAGCTGAGAGGGAAGTATCAATCCTTAATACTTTGTTAAAAAAAAAAAAAAAACCTTTGTTCTAATTACGTTAGATTATCTATGATGAATTCTTGAAGTACAGCCCTGGAACGAACCAGGAGTCTGAGTCAGCAACTGGGTTCTTGTTAGACACAAAAAGCCTTCAGTTAGAGCCATCAGAGCCTAGTTGGAGAAGAAATGAAGAAAGGACACAGAGCATGTGTTGCTCTTATCTCTCAAGTCAAAGGGGCCGTCTGTTGTCCGAGTTCGAACAGCCTCCTTCTGTATAGCAGCTCAACATGTTTTACAACCTTGAATTGTGTTCAATGGTTGATCAAAGCCCCACAGCGCTCCCATGGCGTCAGAGAGCACCCATCACCCTGCGACTGACAGGTTTCTCTGCCCCCCTTATTTCAGAGAGGGACAAGTTCAGGAATGTGCTAAACCCAACCCGTTGCAAAGACAAATTATAGCAAAACACTCTGGTTGTGAACCCGGAGCCTCCCTGCCTCAGAGCCCTCTTTGGCTTTGGCTTTTTGTACACAAATGCTAAGTGGCTTCAGTCCAAGCTCACCCAGATACACACACACAGATCTATCATTGGTCACTTTTTCTCAGTTTGTGTTGTTTGCATAAGGTAGGTCTTCCCTGTATTATCTCCCTTGAGTCTATGGGGGATGGTGAGTTCAGGTGACACCCTGCTGTTCTTTGGGAAGCCAAGAGGGGCAGAGGAAAGGCGGATTATCACATTTAGCAGTGATAAAGAGAAGGAGAACCCCAAGAAATCCTGGATAATCTTGTAGTAGAAAGGGATGAGATCCCTCCACCAGAGACTCCAGCACCCCAATAACTTCAGAGTCCATAACTATTTGTATTCTTCACAACTTGGGACTTGTCTTCTGTTCTATCGAAACTAGGTTAAGGCTAATATTGTGGAACAGTACATAAAGTCACTGCCTGTGACACTGGCAACCCACATGGATACCAGTTCAAGTCCCATGTCTCACTCCAAATTCCTGATAATGTAAACCCCCATAGACTATTATGATGACTCAAGTATTTGGGTCCCTGTCACCCATATAGGAGATGTAGACTCAATTCCCCTCTGCCAACTCTGGCTCAGCCCAAGCCTGGCCACCACTGCAGGCATTTGAAATGTGAACTAGTAGGCGAGGACTAGCTTTCTCTCTCATCTCTGTTGATATCTCTATTTACATCTCTCAAATAGTAGATTACAAACAAAAACATCTATTCATGAAATTGTGAAGTATGAAAAAGAAATTCAGTCTAGTTTTGCTACCACATCTCAAATTTCAAGAACTAATACCACAATACAGGATAAGTGCTTAGATAAGATAGAACAAGCACTGGGTTTGCATCTGCATATATAGGAAAAAAGCATAATACCCCAAAGAATTTGGTACTGTTTCAGACATCCTTTGGGGATTTTGAAAGTACCCAATGAGGATAAAGGGAGACTACTCTCACACAATTGTTTGAGGCCCTAGGGACATTCATTCCTTTGGAACCATATATTCACATGTGTGATTGTCTCTCCCTACACTGTAAGCTCCATGTGGAAGGCTCACTTTACATTCCCAGCACTCTTAACATGGTGCCTGCCACATAGCAAGTGAGTTTTTCAAAATGAAGAGATGGAAGAACCCTGAGACATGAGTGCCAACTAATAGCATTTTAGACTTAGGAAACAAGTTAGCTGTACATGGAAAGCTGAAAGACTTGCAAATGATACCACAGCTAATCAGTAGCAGAGCCAAGACTCAACCCCTGTACTTCAGATGCCAAATCATTACACAGAATACAACTTTTCCTGAGAGGCTGAGTGTATAGTTAACAGTGAAGGGATAAAGACACCAAAAGAACTTTTATTCTCTGGATACAGAAGTTCTAGACCTGCACACAGAATTATACCAAAACATTCAACATAAAACAATCTCCTCCCAAGAGACCATAGTAAAAGCTCAAAAAGATTCTTTCAAGAGCAACGCTTCCTTTCCTGCCTTAAAAATAGCCCCTCTTCCTGGCAGGTGGTCCTTGTCTTAATTTCCCTTGAAGTTCTTCTGTGCAGCTCCTCCATCCACTCCAAAAACAAACTTGTGTTTCCTTCATCAGTTACAAGAAATAGGAACATAGGGAGAAATGGGTGTTTGGGCTTGGGACAATCAGAGGCTACATAAAGATCTGTGTGCATCAAATAGACAAGAAGCTGCCTCTGGAAGCTGGGTCATCACTGCAGAGGCGTTTCTGGTGGAGAATGATGTCAGGTGTGTGGGCTCCCCCAGGATGGCATGGATGACTCTTTAGGAGCTATTTCCTAGAATTTGGGAAGGGATGTCGAAACAGCAGACCATCCCATTGTTGATAAGTGTGGCACAGATAGAAGAAACAATAGCTCAGAAGTCGGGGAACCACTGTTCCTGTCCAGACTATTACCAAATCTCTGAGTGGCCTTGGACAGACCTGTTCAACCCTTAGTATGTTAGTTTTTAGCTTTCTCTTTGATAAAATGAGGAAATTGGACAAGCCAGCCTCTAATACTACTCTGGAGTTAAGACACCTAATATCTGCCTCCATGAAATGGGTTTGAAATATCATTTCTCTAGGTTTCAGAGAAAAGCTATTGATATCAAAATCAATGCTCAAGGGGGGCACTCCAGAGTGGAGCAGGTGGTAAGGAGGAAGCTTGGATCCCAACCATGAAGACTCCCAGACCTTCACCACAAACTATTAATACGAGCAACAAGGACTATACCCCAACTGCCAAGGAGGCCACAGGGAATTGGATGCCCTCGGAGGCCGAGTACTCTGAGGTCACCCATCCCCAACTGGTGCTTCCGCAGGGGATGGAAAAAGTCCAAACACTACCATGCAGAAACCAACGTCATCGGAAAGACAACCAGAAGCCCTGAGCGGTCCGCAGAAACAGAACAACAATAAACTTCCTTCGGGACCAGGGAGGAAAGCTTTCTCTGGACCGAGCCTGGCTCCACCTCTGGACCCCCACTCTGCCTCGCAATGACCATCGGGATCGCTCCGAAAACCCCTCATAGCAAACAATCATACAAACTAAAAAAAACCTAAAATAAATAGACAAACAACAAAAAGTAGAGCTTGAAATCTGACAGGAAAGAGCTGGCATGAATTGGCTCATGCTTCGCTGGGTAGGACACAAAGATTAGTCACTCCTCACCAGGGTTTTGAGGACTTTCCTGCACATCCCCCCCCCCAAAAAATGTTCTGCACCTTAATAGTTGATAAATGTCTTGTTAGAGTTACAAGCCAGTCTAGATTATCCTAAAATCTGCCAAGATCAGCAAAATTATACTTCAACACAACAAATGGCTAAATACTAAAATGAAATAGACACGAGACAACTGAATGGTACCTGATAGCCATTTTAAGGTATATAGCAGCCAGTCCTGTATATAAACTAAAATTGAAATGTCAATGAGCTAATCATAGGTTGTGGTTAAGAACTTGTTTTTTTTTTAACATACTGGTTACTCAAAACCATGTCAATTCCATAATGTTGCAAATTGCTGTTGATGTTATATTGGGACTCTTAATTGACTGGGATGATATTCTACCAGCTCTAACTTTGGACCAGAAATGGTCTCCCCAAGAAACTGTTCAACCCATCTGGACAATAAGTAGCTGGACTGTATGCTTGGTATACGTTTGCAAGGAAAGAAACTTGATTGAATTTGAACTGTAATACTGCATCAAGGTGAAGGAATCCACCAGGGGGGAGGGGTGTGGGGAGGGGTGGGTGGATTCCCAGAGCCTATGAAACTGTCACATAATGCAAAATAATAAAAAAAAAAAATCAATGCTCAGTGGTTGAGGATTGAACTATTTCTCTCAATGTGAGTAAACTGGAAATTTGTAAACTTTCAAGCTTGATTTTTTTCATAATCAGAAAATGAGATATGTAGATATAGAGATATAGCTCAAATGCCACTCATAACTCTTCTAAAGAATTTTTTTCCAAAGTATTCAAATTTAGGCGTTCCCACCCAGAACATACATATTTCTACAGCTGCTGGTGAAGAGGTATGCATTAGTTTCTATTGCTGCTATAACAAACCACTGCACAGCTTTGTGGCTTAAAACAATACAGATTGATTATCTCACTGTTCCAGAGATCCGACATCCTCAAGCCAAGATGTTGCCAGGACTGAACTTCTGGCAACTCTAGACAAGACATTCTTCTCTTGCTTTTCTAGGGCTCACCTGTACTCACCAGCTCCTGGCCCCTTCCCTTGCAGCACATCACTCCAAACTCTGCTCCTACTTCACATCTCCTACTCTTTGATACTGATGCTCCTGCCTCTTCTTCACTGTGATTCCACTGGCACTGCCTTGACAATTCAGAATAACTCACCTATCCCAATACCCATTGTAAGTGTGACCATACTCCAAAATGCAAACATGGAGGCCTCAGATTCTCACACCCCAGAATATGATACTATTTGAAAACAAGAACCTTATAGATGCAATCCTTTAAGATAAGGTCACATAGGTGTAAGATAAGGTCACATAGGCCCCAATCCAAATGGAGGACATTTTAAAAGAGACATATGAGGCAAACAAAAGCAGAGATCTTGGAGGTCTACCTACAGCTAAGAAATACCCAAGAGTATCAGAAAAACACTAGACACTTAGATATAAACACCAAACAGAGGCTCTTTCACAACCCCAAAAGGAACCAGCCCTGCTGACCCCTTGATATTAGAGTTGCAGCCCCAAGAGCCGCTACTTCATGACTGCAGAGCTGAGAAACTAACACAATATCTTCAACCTAGTCACACCTTCAATCTCTTTATCATGTAAGGAGACGCAGAATATAATGGGTTATGTACTATAACTTATACATGTAAAAATGTGCTTTAAATGGTCTGAAATAATGAATAAACAAGTGATAACTGTCCCAGGGAAAATATATAAAGAAAATAGATGTGTTGGTTAAGCGGGCCTCCATGAAAAAAAAGATGTTGATTTAAAAGGCAGTGTAATAAAGAGAGATGATCTTCCATCCACTGGTTCACATCTGAAGCCAGGAACTTGGAACTTCATTACATCTCCCAGAAGATGACAGTCCCACAAGTCTGGGTCACCATGTGTAGGACCTACACACTTCTGACATTTAGTGCCTCCTAGGATATATTATCAGAAAGCCAAATCTGGAGTATCCAGCAATTAAATCAGTATTCCAGTATAAAATATTGGTGTTGCATACAGCATCTTAACCTGCAGTGGTACAACACTGGCCCTTAAGCTTTAAAGGTACCTTCAGTGTTTGAGTTCTTTATAAATTTATTCATAGATCCTGAGGATTAAGACTTAGACATCAGAACCTGACACAATAGCTCAATGGCTAAATTCTCAACTTGCAAGCACTGGGATCCAATATGGGCACTGCTGGTTCATGTCCCAGCTGCTCTACTTCCCATCCAGCACCTTGCTTATGGCCTGGGAAAGCGGTAGAGGACGGCTCAAAGCCTTGGGACTCTGCTCCAACGAGGAAGACCCAGAAGAAGCTCCTGGCTTCTGATCAGCTCAGCAAAATCTACTGCAGCCATTTGGAGAGTGATCCAGCAGACAGTATACTTTGTGTGATCCACCTTTCAAGAAAAACTTAGACGTCTTTAAAGGAGGCCATTATTCTATTTACATCAGACACCCTGGATTGGGGTAGACGGCTACTCAAGTGACAAGCACCCTTACAGCTGTTAGAAGGGGTAAGGGAAGAAGCTATGGAAAGACATGCTGCCCCCAGCTGAGACACATGTAGGGCCTCCTAAAAATGACAGCCTAGAAAAGGTTCATGTCTGGCGTCCTCAATAAAATGATTCTGCCAACTCTTGATCTCAGATTCCCTCCAGTACCGCAAGCTTAAATTTCTGTTGCTTTTCGTCACCAGATATAGGGTAATTTTTTATTGAGCCAAGGAAAACAATATGGTAGATAAAGTTGCTTTCAAACACACCAAAAAAAAAAAAAAAAACGTAGGAGAAGGATGAAAGAAAACCTGAAGAATCGGCCCGCAGGTGGGCCACCAGTCACATGGACACTGTCGCCGGGCAAGCCCCATTGCCCTGAGAAACCTGGACCTAGACAATTTTCCTGTGGGGTGAAGCCTCTAGGTTCTGGATTCCATTCACCCATATTTCTGTAAAATACTCTGGTAGACTGCAAGCTGCTCATCTTTAGAAACTGTCTTACTCAACCGCTATTCCTGAAAGAAAAAGTCTTCTAAGAGGTGAGGTTGCGGCTCGGGATAGCGCTCAAACTGCCATCACAATGTTTCAGAGCACAAACCTCATCCTGACGCCTCTTGACATGCAATCTTACCCGGGCTTTGCACCTTTCTCAGGGGAGAGGAAGCAAAAGGGCATGGATGCTTCACATCAAATTGACAACATCTCTAACAAAAGACTCAGAGAACTCACTACCCCAAAAACATTCTCCTGCAAAATGGCCAGATCCTCCGAATGAGATGCTGGAGAGATGAGGCTTGCGATCTGTTTTGCTTGTTTTATTGTTGGTTTTTTTGATAAATCCCCCATTCTCCAAGATGAGATTGTCATTACGGAAAGCTGGCTACCGTTGCCCTGGGGAAACCAGCAACATCATTTGTGATTCCATGCAAGTAGAAAAAAAATCTACATCCCTATTGACAATAGAACAGATAAATAAAACATGGGATTCATAAAACAGGATTTCATACAAGAGTTAAAACAAGGGAGCTTGATGGATAAGCTTTATCAGTGTGGAGGGAGTTCAAAAAGGAAGTTGAAGTGAAGGAGAGAAGCAAGAAACAGAATAATGTGTTCTTTACTATAACACTTACGTGTGTAAAATGTGTTTTAAACGATCTGAAAGGATAAACACCAAATGAGTGATAATTGCTTTGGGGAAGGGGTGTGAAGAAAGAAATTAGACTAGATATGCTGGTTAAAAAGCACTTTAACTGTAGCTGTAGTGCTTAAATTCTTTCATGAAAGATTAGGAAAAATATTTGAAATGCTACCAGACTAATTCCTGGTGGTATAGAGATATGGGTGCTTATTAAATTGCTCTTTATAGTGTATCACGTTTTTTCAGTCTTCATAATTAGAAACAAAGTAGCATGAATCCCTAGAAATGACTGACAATCTGCTACCTGACACTTGCCTGAATTTCCTCCTGCCCCTTGGTTGTGTACCTTGTATGTCTGCCACTTCAAAGCTCGTCCTCACAATGGTGTGACCCATTTGCACCACTGCACATGGGCTCCTCCTGCCTGTCCTGCCTCCCAGATCATCCACATCTGCTGGAGACGACCTTGCATCCTTCAAGGACCAATGCTACAGCTACATCCTTGGGCAGCGCTTTCTGTCCTGCTCAGGCAGAGCCGAGTTTCCTTCTTCACTCTTGCATGCTGTTATTCTCTGGATGCCTTGCTAGCATCCTGCCTGGTGCCTGGCATACAATCTGGAGTCCATTACATTTTTGGATAAATGAAAGAATGAAGCAGAGCGCACAGCTGGCTTTCCATAAGCAAAACTGGTAGATACATATGAAAGACCAATTAGGTAAAACAAAGCTGTTTCGGGGATAGCAACATCACTCTCCCTTAGCTTTTGTATAACAGATAAGAAAGAAGGCTGACATAGCCTTCTTCAAACATGCGAAAGGGCTTTGAATTGGAGAACTGAGGATAACTGCTCCATTTCCAAAGCACTGGGATAATAAGCTTAAATTATAGCTGGAACGATACTGATTAGATATTGAAAAGTACTTAATAACAAGAACATACTGTAGTGGGAAACAAAATGGTTTTAGAGTCAGACAGACCTGGCCACAACTTTCAACTCTGTTCCTCAGTGGCTCTTTAACTTGGGGCACATTAAGTAACTTCCAATTCCTTATATTCAGAATAGTGAACATAATAGCTACCATATATGTTAATGTAAGAATTAGAAGGTAGAATATGGAAAACTCTTGGCATGTAGACACTACTTACCTTCAACCAACATAGAATTAAGACAGCGATTTAATAAATCAGGAGAAACTGTTTAGCTCATTGTTTGTGGGCAAAAATACCAATATGAAATGTTGAAACAGGAAATGGGGATATACAAGACCTCTTTGTGCTACCATTCACAATTTTTGTGTATGTAAATTTAAAACTACCCTGAAATGAAATGTTAAATTTAAAATAGAATAGGAAATCTGTCTCTACTGCAGGTTCTGAGGTTAGCTCATACAGTGGTTGACCAGTAGAAACCCTAGCTGAAAGCCGGAGGATGGGTTCCAGGATTTGGATCCATCTTGTGAATGCTATAATAGAACCCCAAGAACTAACAGGCACCGAGGCTGTGAAATTGCCTCTTTGGAAGTTAACGTGTCAAAATAACAAGGTCACCATTTGAGCTACATAATTTGTGTGTGCTTGTGTGACCAGATAGTCCACACGGTGTTTTTCTTCTTCTTTCAAAAGAGATGTCACTGCAGCCCTGATAATAGTCTAGGCTAAACTGTTTAGCATTTTCATTTGAAAAGGTAATACTTAAATTGTCTTTTTAAGCTTTGATTGCCAAAGGTGATAGTTAACTTGTCTTTCTTCTACCCTAATATCAACACCTTCACTGTTTCAGTTCTGACAATAGGCTCTGGGCTTCTGCCTAAACTGCATTTCCTCTTTTTCTCTTCTCCTAGTTAGGGATAGAGAGAAGAGAATTTGCCCAAACTCTCCAAGACTGTTTCAATCCATTCGCATTCTGCTCCTGGAAGAGCTGACACCAGATCATCCCCCACTTCTTGATTATTTTGGGGATCCTTAACCAGGAAACAAATCTGTGCTGTGATTCTAGCAGCCCCCATCTTTGAAATCAGCCGGCAGCCTACCTTACATGTAGACTATCTTTCTTGGACAACGAGATTAGAATACACTGCTAAGTTGAAAAACATATGACCTAAGAACAAAAGGACCAGGAAGGCAGATTAAATCCTAAAGCGCCACCCACTCCACCCTATTCTTTTTCCTGCTCTCTGCTGCCCCCCGCCCCGCCCCACCACCACCTTTCCCCTATCACCCCAACCTGTTCCCAGTGGTACAACAAAGATTTTTTTCCAGAACTCTGAACAATATGCTCCATGATTAATACAGCTCTTCCCCCACGAGATCACGGCATTATTTACACTTGGCTTCCCAAGGAGTGACAGAGAAGGCGGTTATTTCCTTCATAGGAAGTGACAGGGTTCAATACATAATGAACAAAATGTCATAATAGCTCGATAAAGGCACTTTGTAAAACACATGGAACAAGTAATTAAAGAAAAACTCTAAATGAAGATTCAATTCCAAAGGGAACGATGCCTTTGGGTTTTTTGACAAAGTAGAATATTCCAAAATTCAATTGTTTAATGGGGTTTTCCCCGGTAGCACCACTGCATATTAATTCTCATTTCAAGGCAGCATGTTTATTTTAGTTCCAACCTACTTTCAATGATAGGTAATTAGGGAAACTAAAAGTGCATATCTTATTGCTTAATTTAGAGTCTACCACTGTGTTTCTAGGCCTTTCTCAGGCTGTGTTTTAATGATTCAGAACGATGAAAGATTTTTATTCAACTTTAACTGCTTGAGAAAGGCAGTGAGTAAAAGTCAGGTTATATATTCTGATTTTTAAAAGAAACCTCATCCCATTATTTTAAATACCAGCTTTTGCACATGTAAGCTAACCTATTATGTAATAAATTTCACCAGAAGTTCTAGAGCTCCAGACAAAATTGCTCCAGTCATTTCTTCGACATCTGGGCACTTATTTTGATTCCCACCATTGCCACCCATAAAAATTGTCTTCGGTGTCCATTAGGAAAACTACCCATGTTTATGTAAAGCAAGAACCCACACCAGAAACGGGCAATCAGGCAGAATCACAAACTGCCAACATTGCCAAAGACTCAGAGAATCATGGAGCAGAACCATGATAGAAGCCACTCTTGAGAATGCTCCTCCCTTTTTTCTAGCAACCACATTTTTACAGAACATGCAATCAATTAAATTCATGAGCTTTAACCCAATATTTGCAAGATACTATTTCAATATGTAGCTAAGATCAAAATTAATAAAATACTTGATGCTGAGTTTCATACTAAGTGTTCAGAAACTGGTATTTTCCATACCTCAGTTCAATCATTAACGTTTCAAAAGCTCAAGATGAAATTCTACTGAAGCAGTGAAGTACACTTAACACACACACAGAAAAACTTCACATTAGTTCAGATTAAGTTAAAATCTAAAAAGCATCTCCCTTATTGCACAAGCCATCTTTTAATTACACAGAAACCACATGTGGCTAACCTGCCAATGGAATAGCAAAAACAGCTCGAACTCCAAGTCATGGAGCTCAGGGGCCATCGGACTGCTCTTCGAGGGGTGTCTCAGCCAGGTGTCAGCCCCAGTGTCTTGAAGTTCTTCCTTATGCCCACATGAATCCCCATGTGTATCACAGCCCTGTTGATAACAGCCAAGAGACACAGTTAACCAAGGTGTCCATTGGCAGACGACCAGACCGGAAAAAAAAAGTGATACATACTTGCAAGGGAGTATTCATCATGAAAAAAGAATGACATTCTCGCATTTGCAACAGAATGTGAACTGGAAGTTTGTCTATTAAGTGAAGTAAATCAGGTACAGAAAAGACTAATAATCCATGTTTTCCCTCATATGGAAGCTACAAAAAAAGATGATCTCATAGAACAGGGTATAGAATTGGGGTTACCAGGAGCTACAGAGGAAGAAGGGGGAGGGAAGAGAGGTTAGTTATTGGATACAGTTGGAAAACAAAAAAAGGAGTAACTCCAGCATTCTATATAGCACAGGAGGGTGACTGCAGTTAGCAATTGATTGCATATTTTCAAAATAGCTAGAAGACAGAACTTTAAAAGTTCCTAAGACAAAAAAATGATAAATGTTTGAGTTGACGAATATGTTAACTGCCCAGACTTGATCATTTCACATTACATACATGTATCAAAGTATATGGTGCCTCCAAAAATATCCAATTACTGTCTCAATTTAAAAACAACCTTTTAAAAAGGAATATTCCTTATGCGGCATTGCAGATCACTGCCCTGTCATGTCCATCCACAATATCCGTCCCCCCCACAATGAAGGCAGGGAGCTCTGAGCACCCTGCTGGCTCCAGCGCACTGGTGGCCCTGATTCTTCCCTCCTGGGTCTCCTGAGGTCTCCTGCCTATAAATCCATCTACCCATAGGACACCATATTCATTGAAGAGGAGTCAGGCTATTGTAGAAAATTCACTTTCCCACTATTGCCCCCCTGATCAGGAGGGGTTGGAGTACATGAAGAGCTGTTAATTGTTTCTCCCTGAGGCAGACTGGCACTGCTCCTTCCCTCGGCTCTTGTCAACGAAGCTGCAGAGTGGTGACCCTTAAATTCTGCAGGAAAAGGGCCCACATCACACTGAGCACTTGGTACCTGGCCCTGGAAGAAAGCAGCACTCTGGGAGGAAAGGTGAGCACAGCAAAGTAGAACTCTTGAACTTTAACACAGAGAAACATGGGTTTTACCTGAAAGAGCTCATACAGTAAGTGCAGATAGCCTAAACGTCCTACCCCAAGTCGCATCAGCATGCTCAGATCATTCCATACTCTTGATTTCCCTGTCTCAGATCATCCAGTCCAGCCCTGCACATACAGGCACACACTCAGAATCTGAGCACTTGTTGTGGTTTGTTTTACAAAACGGAGGCTGACCTACACCTTTCTGCACCTTGCTTTTCTCATGGAATTCTCTAAGTTGGATGGGAAAGCACAGCCTTCTGACTGTATTTCCCCTGGATTCTGCTCAGCCTCTCTTCCCACCCAGACCGACAGGGCACAAGCAGCAGAGCATGAGCACACCTGCTGGGAGAGTGCGCCCCGTCCCAGGCAACACATGCCCTGGGCCCCTGCTCAGTCCTGGCCACCAAAGCAATCTGGTACCCTGGTACCCCTGGAAAAGCAAAGAGGAAGACTGTTCCCAGGAATGCTCCGGCCTCAAGGTAGCTGGCAACATAACCCATCATCCCGGCTGCCTTCAGGAACTGAGGCGGCAGGGAGGGGGAAGCCTCTTGTTCCCTGACCCATGCAGCCTAGGGAGTTTCTGTCCCCTACCTTCTATGTCCCCTGTTGCCAACCTATACAACGGCTCCCTTGTCCCTGGGTTGGGGAACATCCAGGAAACTTGAGGAAAATAGCTGGAGAGCAGAAGGGTCTGCAGGTGGGAATGGAGCGATCTGCAGCAGCTGCACCAAGGGGACAGAAACAACGGCGTGGTGCTTATGGGGGAGCATCCCTTTACCCTGGAAACCCCTCATAACTTTACTCAATTCCTTTGTTGGGCTGGAGACCTGGAGCCCAGGCAGCCATGGTGTTCCCAGCCCCGTCACCCTCAGAGAGGAAACACTGGTCACCATTGGCGTTTCATATACCAGTGCTAGAAGTGCCACCAGAAATCATAGGGCAACCTTTCCCTCACCCATTTTATTTCCCAAGATTTATGTATTTTTCTTGGAAAGTGAGATTTACAAAAGGGAAAGACAAAGACCTTCCATCACTCCCGAAGTGGCCACATGGCTGGAGCTGAGCCAATCCAAAGCCAGCAGCCCTGCAGGAGCTTCTTCTGGGTCTCCCACATGAACGCAGGGTCCCAAGGCTTTGGGCCATCCTCTACTTCTTTCACAGTCCACAAGCAGGGAGCTGGATGGGAAGTGGAACAGCCGGATATGAACCAGTACACATGAGATACCGGCACATGAAATGTGAGAATTTTAGCCACTAAGCTACTATACCAGGCCTCATCCATTTTTAATTGCTACAGATTATAATGACACTCTTTGGAAAATAAATGCTTAACCACCTTCTCTTGGATTTTTCAGGCCTGAGGATGTAAAGCTTTCAGTTAATAGCTTAGTTTATTCTAGTGTCATTTCTTTTATTTCCTTTCTGCTTATTATTTATGGTTCAAATTTTTGCACCCTGGTGCTGGGCCTGCTTTCCTCAGGAGGATAATTAAGAAAAAGAATTTAGATGCTCAAGCTTTTTTTCTACCTTTGGGCTGCAGGCAGTAGGAGTGTTGAGGGGGAGGAGAGGGAAAATAGAGGAAGGAGCAAATGCCACCAGTCACCACCCAACCCCAAAAATAAAATCTGTTATTTCCCTACCGTGCATTAAGGTATTGCTCTTGTCAAATGAGATGGTACAACCTATTATTCCCGCACTCGCTGGATCCCGTTAGGCAAACAGCTAACTGACAGGACCCTATGTGTGAACAAATAGCCCCAGAACCGCTCCGCAGCCAGACAGTCCTGTAATTGAAATGGGATTCAGAGTCTCTAACATGTGCCTGCCCCAGCTGACCAGATCCTGTTACACGTCGGTAGGCCTGGTAGACAAATGAGAACAGACTGGAAGCCAAAGTAAAAATGAAAAATTGCTGCTCTTGTTACATGAAATAAGGAGTAGGTTTAATTGTGGGGGCCACCGATCGCAGCAAATAAAACTTTCTCCATGAGCGACTCTTCCTACCCTTGAAGACAGTGATAATGAAACTGACAAATGTACCTTGGAGGCCAGCTTCAAGAATCAAATCGATTTATTTAATAATTTAGGAATTACTTCCAGGCATCTCTCCCATTACAATCAGAGGGGCCATTGTATTCTCCACTTCCTCAGTTCTGTTCCTTTCTCTTAGTTATGCCTCACTGGCTGTAATAAATAATACAGAGGGGAGGAACACTTTTCTGAAGTACCCTGCCTTCACCTTCACCCTACAGGGCGCTCCAATTCTCTTATACTTGAAATAAGTGGAGTCCAGAATGATCTTTTCTGCTGTAAAAGCTGGGGCAGCAGGGTTAGACCCTTACATGGGACCGCAGCAGCCCAGCAGCCCCGAGCATAGTGCCAGCCTACAGAAGCGCTGCAGAATAAATAACACGTTCAGACAAACTCAGAGGCGAGAGCTGCCTCCAAAAGCAGAGCTGGTTTGCACAGGTGACTCTCCAGCTAGTAAATGGCAAGAAACCACAGTGACTCGTCAGGGAATTCTGAAGGCATCAAAGTAAACTGTGATCATTTGTAGTTTATGGCTCAAAAGCGAGGGCTGCTGAACCCAGCCACAGTTATATTTCCTCATGATGCTTTGAAGAAAATGGGAAAGCGATTGCTATTATACAGGAGGTCTCAGAAAGCAAACCTGCTGATGGAGCAGGATTGTGGCTGACTCAACAATAGCTCTTCCTCTTAAGGCAAGGCATGGATCCCGGTCTCCCTGAGCACTGTGGATCTGGAAGTGCCCTGCTCTGCCCCCAGCCACTACATACCTAGGGTAGGGTGAGATCCTGCTCCCCACAGAGCCACCTTAAAGACACAACAGGAGCCACACTGGCCACTAGATGCTCTGACCCCATCTGCTGCCTACTCTTCCAGGACAAAGTCCAGGCCCTCGGGCAGAACCCCCATCCATTTCCAGCCTCCGAGCCCTTCAAGACCACATCTTGCACCCTGTAACCGTATCTACTATTCTCGTGGCCTTCCTTCCACAGGCATTTGCAGAGTTACTCCCAGTACGAAAAGCTGCCCCTTCACGATTCTCCTTTTCCAGTCTCTGGCTATACCACTTCCCTTTTGCTTCCTGGCACGTGGTTTGAGCATATAACCTCCGCCCAGGAATATCCCCTACAGCTGCAGAGGACATGCCTTTCTGGCCATTGATATCTGATTGGTAACGGTCTATCCCTGCCTCTTTCCCCTGGCCTGAGTGGCAGCTCCTTAAGGGCAGACAACATGCCTTCTTAGCTTTGAATCTTCATATCTAGCCTAATGCCTGGTATCCAGTAGATGCTCAAAAGACACGTGGAAGTCAATACAGAGCTATGTTGAACTGGATTAAGATCAAAGATCTAAGCCCAGGTGAGTGTTGAGACACAGCAAGCTGAGCCACTCCTTGGGAAACCCACATCCAACATCAGTGCTAGCTGAAATTCAAGCTGCTCTGTTTCCAATCTGGCTTCCTGCTCACACACCTGAAAACCAGCAGATGATGGCTCAAGTACTTTGGCCCCTGCCACCCCACAGGGGAGACCTGGATGGAATTCCTGACTCCTGACTTTAGCCTGGTGCAGCCCTAACTGATATGGCAGAAAGACACTCAAACTCACTCTTTCCCTCTCTCCCTCTGCTTCCTACCGCCTCCATCTCTAATATTCTGCATTTCAAATAAATAACTTTTATTGGAAAATATGAGGCATTTACTGCTGGCCTGTACATACTGTACATACTTCCAGGGCTCTTCGGTTGGAGGGAAAAGAAGGAAGCGGGATGCCCCAAGGGCCCTTCTCCCCTGGTAACCAGCATCCAGGTCCCCACAGCCATGAGGAAGGTAATTTATCCCTGCCAAGAAAACATGGGCACTGAGCCATACAGCAACGTCTCTGTCCGTAAATTAATCATGATTTTGGTGCTAATTCCATAAATAATTCATGAAGTCAAATACAAAGTATCACAATGCTCCCACCAGCCATACTATGCAGTCTCATTCATGGGAGAAACTTTAACATAAAACCTGGTAGAATCTGTAGGCTTTAGGAAGTTCTGATACAATTAAACACATTAAATTTCGCCATAGGCCCTTTTTAAGTAAATATCCATTGCAGGCCCCATCTGTATTAGGCAGAGTGCTGGGTAGAATTGAACCACAGGCCCAGCCAGGGAGTTCAAACAGGGAACCATCTCAGAGCAAATCAGGGAACAGACCACATGGCGATTACACAGAAACACGAGAGTCTCCCTACTGAATGCCAGCCGAGTGGGGTTCTAACTCCAACCCCTAGCAGTGTAACCTTGAGCCAGTTAATCTTCCTAAGCCTCAGTCTCCTCATCTATCAAATGGGAATGATGATCAAAAAAAGAAATGTTGTGATTAACATTATTGGTATTATGACAGAAACCTTGCAATATGTAGCACATTCCATGGAAAACCATCAAAGGTTCCTGAAAAAGCTGAATTTCTAAGCATATGAATGAATAGGACATGAGATACAGAAACAAACTACCCGATTTGTGATGCCCAGAATAGAACTGAAGTACAGGTTTTCCCTTAAAAAAAAAATGATTGAAACTTTTAAAAAGGTGATAGTGGAAATTCAGGAGAGTTCAAGGCCCTTTTAAGACAGGGTGCTGGGCAACTCACACAGATCAGAACCAACAAGGCTGGCCCTGAAAGAAGTCATGTTTCTCATAATCCCAAACACATGACCAATATGGGGACCCTAGGAGTAATGGGCTTGGATTCCTAGAGATCAAATTCTAAGCTTCAGCTGTCCTCCATATATGGAAGAGACTTCTGGCCAGACTGCAGCCGGACAAGTAGCCTCCAAGTTCAACGTTGTTAAATTCAAAGATGTGTGCAAAAATGTAAATGGACAAATGCCACCCTCTTACCTTCTCCATTCCTCCAGGACTGTCTGAAACAAACAAGAGAAGATCTATTTTCCCAAGGCCCTTACCCTTAAGGATTCTAAGAATAAAACCAGTGGCAACCACAGGATCTGAGAATGAGTAGTCCTGGTGCCAGCCCGAGGCCCTCCGCCAAGGGTAGGACCCTTCCTTCATGTCTCCAAAATCCAATGTCCTCACTTGTGAACCATACACTGCTCTCTAGGTCCTTTCTGGATAGAATATTCTGTATTTCTGTGGAACAGCAGCAGGAAGAAAATAAAAGTCTGCAAAGCCAGAGTAAAGTAATAATTTTAAAACAAGCTCTATGCCTGCTGACTTTTTAATATACCATTTCTGTCCAGAAAAAAAAAGCTGTATTATGTAAAACAAAACGCTGTTGAAAATTCCCATAATGTCACTATGTGTGTTTCGTTTAGCAGGTGTGGCGTATTTCACGCCGTTAAGGCTTTGTGCAATAGGGACTTGGATGCTCAATCACTAATAACGTTCTATTTAGAGCACTCAGCATGGGCAGCATATATTTCCTGTACATCACTGGCTGGTTTGAACATTGCTTAGAACATTTGCATAAAACCAAACAATTATCCCCAGGGGGTGGATCATTTGCTCCAGCATCTCCTTACCTGACATTGCCATCTTTCAAACTCCTTTCTGAGTATCATCTTCCTGGCTCCTAATTTAAAAAATCATCCTCTACATGACAAGCTCCAGGAACAGACTCCCAAAATCTTTCATGTCCTGGAGCCACCTGCTCTGGAAACTCACCTATGCATATCTCCCAGCTTAGAACTGTGCTTCTCAAACTTCACAGTACAGAGGAACCGCCTGGAAGGTGTTACATATGGTGGCTGGGTTCCAGAGTCCGACTCAGCACAGCTGGAGGTGTTGGGGAAAGCATGATCTGGGATTCTAACAGCTTTCCAGAGATGCTAATCCTGCTGCTCCCAGAACTGCACTTCAGAAGTTTTGTCTTTAAGAGGACATCACAGCCGGGTCCTGGATGACTCAGAGAGAAGTACAATCGGGTGGAAGCTTAACAGGACACAATGAATGAAAAGTAGGGTACGAGCAGTCCTCGGCAGTTGTGCTTACCCTAAAGGAGGAATCAGTGGCTTCCAAGTAGGTTTCAACCTCTACAGAGAAAAATGGATGTTTTCATGGTGGTCATTTATTCACTTATTTCTGGAGGGGTGTGTGGCACCCAGAGGAGAGCCAATGACTCGGCGCTCACAGAAAGCCTTTGGGCTGCTCTGGAAGGAAGCCTCATCCTTTACCTCCAAGGCTCCACACTTGCTGGATCTTTGAGCCAGCAATATTGACAACCTTGGAAGCTTGTTACAAGTGCAGAGAAGTGAGGCCTTATCCCAGGTCTACTGAAAAAGAATGTATGCTTTATCAAAACATTTGAAAGGCACAATGAGCAAGTGAGGAAGTGAGTGACAAAGAGATCTTTCATTTGCTGGTTCACTCCCCAGATGGCTGCAGCAGACAGGACTGGGGCAAGACAAACCAGAAGCCTAGAATTCCATCTGCTCTCCTACGGAGATAGCAAGAGCCCAGGCACTTGGACTATTTTTCTGCTGCTTTCCTAGGTGCCTTAGCAGGGAACCAGATGAGAAGCACAGCCTCAGGACTAGAACAGGCATAACATGGAATGCCAGCAATGCAGGCAGCTGCATCCACCCACAGCCCCAGAATCTGGGTTTTAATAAAGATTCTCAACAATCTGTAGTCACAATAAAGCTTGAGAAACTTCCTTCCTAACTAAAGCAGGGGATGTGAAAAACACCTCTGGCATCAAGAAAATGTATGTTCCCAGGATGAGTCTCCTTCTGGTATGGATAGGAATCTGGCTGGAGTGTAACTTGAAGAGAAAAGGGATGTGCATATACACTAACACCTCTCCATCTCTCGGTTCAGACCTCACACAACCTGGTGTGTTCATCAGCTCCAGGCCTGAAGAAGTTACAAGCTGATGGCTAGAGCTCCAAGAGGGCAGCAAGTATCCAATGCATGCATCAGGCCTGGTGCAAAGACAAGTACACGTGACAACACTTTTGACCGACAAGACAGCACATGCCTTCTCAAAGAATTTCAACTTGCCAAAACTGAGCTAACCAAACAGAAGGGCTAGTAGTCTGGGCTCCAGCTGTGAAGTTTGTGATCTTCACCCTAAAGGAATGACAATATCAGCTAGGGGTTGGCATTGTGGCCTAACACCTTAAGCTACTTCCTACAGTGTTGGCATCACATATGGGTGATGGTTCAAGTCCTAACTGTTCATTTCTAACCAGGCTCCCTGCTAATACACCTGGGAAATCAGCAGGAGATGGCCCAAGTGCTAGAGCCCCTGCACCCACATGGGAGACCTGAATGGGCTTCCAGACTCCTGGCTTCAGCCTGGCCAAGTAGCAGCCACTTGGGGATTGAACCAGTGGATAGAAGACTCTCTTCATCCCTCTCTATAACTCTGCTTTTCAAAAAGAATAATGAACCCTAGGAAAAAAATAGTATCAGTTAAAACTTACTGGTCCCTTACCATAAGCCATTTACTATTACTATCCCCATTTTATACTTGCAAAAGCTCAGGTATGTGCAAACCAAGTAATTTGCCCCTGGAATATGCAAGTAAAGCAGAGCAGAGATTTGAAACCAGCCAGCACAACCACCAAGCTGCACCTTGGTAGTGATGGCAGGAAAGAGGGGCATTTGTCCACAAAGCAGGCAGAAACAAACTCGCCTAGAAGTAACTAGAGAGTATTTGGTCATAGATGAGACAAGTATAGAAGTTACCAAAAGTGGGATGAGGTTGGTAATAAAAACTGACACTATGGGGCCAGCATTGTGGCTCAGTGGAAAAAAACTTCTGCCTGTGACACTGGCACCCCATATGGGCACTAGCTCATGCCCTGGCTGCTGCACTTCTGGTCCAGCTCTCCACTAGTGGCCTGGAAAAAGCGGTGAAAGATGGCTCAAATTTGTGGGCCCTTGCCACCCACATGGGGAACCAAGATGAAGCTCTGCCCTCAGCCTGGCCTAGACCTAGCTAGGGGAGTGAACCAGTAGATAAAAACTCTCTACTCTCTCTACCTTTCTTTATTTCTCTTTCCTCCTCTCACAAATAAAAAAAATCCTTTAGGAAAAATAAAAGTAGAAACAAAGAACATGCCGAAGCAGGAAGTGTAAACCAGGGCAATGGACAGCGCAATGTTGAGTTCTCTGATGGGCCCAAGGAATACAGATGATCTCTATCACTGATGATACACCTAAGCCAAACTGGGAAAAGACCCCACAAAAGGAAGAAAAAACATGACCCAGAACTGGACTAAGTTGTTGTTGTTGGGTTTTTTCCCAATTCTATTTTTCTTTAGTTATCTCCGAACTCTAGTAAAGACTTATTGAAATATGTTCTCTTACTCCAACCTCCACCTAAGTGGTTAGAGAAAAACTTCCAGGAAGGACAGAACAAGCAGCAAGTGCATTCCTCTTCACCTCCTGCATGGAGATTCTGCCCCGTTATTGCCCAGTAAAGGGCCTCAGGAAAAAAAGGAAGCTTGATCTGGAATTACAATGCCATCCTTAAGCTCCACGCCCATCCTGGATTCTATGACTATAGACCCAGAGCAGCTCCTTGGTCATTTTCTTTATAATATAGATAGGGAATTTTTTAATTATGTGGTACAATTTCGTATAGACCGGGATTCCCCAAGCCCAAACTCCCACCCCCTGACAGATTTTCCCCATTTTACTACAATGGTGTAGTCCTTCATAAGTAATCATAACTTCATCAGTCTCTTAGTTAAATGTACCCTGACATTGCTGCTACAGACAATGTCAGACAGTCCAGCATCCCATCGTCTACACAGGCCCAACATTTTAATTGGGTACCCATCTTCTGTCTGGAAGCAGGGATGCGTGTTGTATTATACCCCCACATCTGGGTATGGTAGACCCCAGTACTCCATCACTATACATTTCCATTATTGAGAAGCCAAGAAACAAGGTCAGCAACTGCTATGAGTTAAAACAACCACTACCACAACAAACTACAGCACCAAGGAAAAACGAGGTCATTTTCCAAGAGCTTTCACAAACCTGGTCCATTTCACCCTCTCAGCTGGTAAGTCAGGTTACACTGCTCCCATTACACACCCAGGGCTCATACTGGAGCGATGAAATCCACCAGGTCTGAAATGCTGGTAATCAAGGACAATGAAAACCAGAATTGGGCCAGGACCATTTACTGAGAATAACTGCCACCCGCTTCTTTGAAAAAGCCCCCACAGTGACTCTTGAGGGGTTTCCCTTGAGTGGGCACCACACAAGAGAGGCAGCACTTCTAAGTGGTGTGAACTGGGCTCAGGCAGATCACACAAGGAAGCAGCACCTGGATGCATCCAGTGCTGGCTCATCCTCCATCAGCCACAGCTGCCAGCAGCCGTCCTTCCCCAGCAGCCGCAGCCATCCAGATGGCATGAGAGTTTAACTGACATTGTTAGCACCAGTGGTGCGGTCCAAATGAGGCAAGAGCATCTTGTCCCTGAGGAGCAGTCTCCTGCCTATGCTCAATGTAGCTGGGCACCCAAGTCTGCACTTCCGCCGTCACAGTCCATGTGCAAGAGGTATGTGGAGGTCATTTTAAAGATGTTCTTGCCACTCCTGGGTCCAGTGCTGCTGAAAAAAGTGACAAGACCACATATTGACAAACACATGGTACACCTGGCTTTCCTATACTGTGCTGAGGAGCCTGTCAATTAGAACGACTGCTTTGGAAAACAGTAGTTGTTTCCAGTAACTAAGTTATCCCCTTCCTGGGACACAACAATTCTACTGAGTTAGGCACCTGGTGAAAATTCATGTCCGGGGTTTTATCACCAAGATGGCACCAAAGGCTAAGAAGGAAGCTCCTGCCCTTCCCACAGTCAAAGCAATCGCTCTGAAGGCCTCAACGGCAGTGCTGAAAGGTGTCCACAGCCACAAGACCTAGACCTGCATGTTACCCACACCCCAGCAGCCCAGACTCCTCAGAAGAGCACTCCAGGAGAAACAAGCTTGACTACCAGGCCATCATGAAGTCGCCCCTGACCAGAGTCTGCTATAAAAAAGTCAGAACACAGCAGCACACGTGTCCCTTGTGGATGTCAAGGCCAATGAGTTCCCGATCAGACAAGATGTGAAGAAGCTCTACAACATTGCTGTGACCACAGCCAACAGCCTGAGCAGACCTGGTGAGAAGGAAGTCTATGGTGGACTTGCTCCCGATTTTGATGCTTTAGATATTGCCTACAAAAATGGGATCTAAACGGAGTCCATTAACAAGAAAGAAATCCACACCCAGGGTGGGTTTTGGTGCAAAGATGAACTCGCTGCTTGTGACCGCCACACTTCATACTGGCGTACCTTGGTCCAAGTGCCCTTCTAATTCCAGCTTCCTAGTGATGTGCACCCTAGCAAGCAGCAGTCACAATTCAAGTAGCTGGGTCCCTGCCACTCACGTGGGAGACCTGGGCTGAATTTCCAGCTCCCAGCTTCCATTTAAATCAATCCTAGCTGTTTCAAGTGAAAAGTGAACCAGAAGATGTAAGTGTTCTTAAAATATATATATATGAAAAAAGTATGTCTGCCTATGCCAGGATATACAGACTAGAATATTAATAGTGTGTCATTCATATTTACCACAAACTTGACACAAACCAATGTCCAACAGAATAGATAAATAAGTTTGTGGTAAACAAAATCAATACTATTACCATTGTTACACAGAAATGTCAGTAGATGAATATGATCTTGAGCAGAATGAGACAATATATACTGTAGAACTTCACTTAAATTTTAGAAATAACAAAATATGAAAGTCATCTGACAAGACATTGTGTTGTGTAGTGATGAATTTTGGCATCATAAGCATTAAAGCAAGGAAATGACCAAAGGTCAGTATTTTCAGTCAGAATAATTCTAGGGAAAGTAGAGGATTGTTAAGAGACGGGGGAGCCGCACATAAGATGTGTAAGGAGAGACAAGATTTTAGCTCTTACATAATAGGGGTTTACCTATAAATATGCATGCTTTCATGTGTTTTTCTGATGATATGCTGAATTTTATATAAGAAATAAAGAAAAGTTTTAAATAGAGAGGGAAAAACCTCCTGGGGACTGATAACCGCTGCCCCCTACTGGAACTCAAGGAAAGTGCAGACTTGGGGTGGCATATGGTGGAGGAAGTTGGTGATGGAAAGTGACCCAAAAACTGCAACCTCAGAACAGTTGTCCCCATATCTCTTTCAGAACTTTCCTTCAAGTTTTATTCATGAGCTGTTAACCATTTTGTTTAGCAAATCGGTTTATCCCAGCGACCTCTGTGGAGGTGGCAGATGGCGCTAAGGAAATCTCCCTAAAAGCAGCAGTGGTGTTGGCTCCTCCTCTGTCCAGGCCTAGCCTCTGCTCCCAGGGCTCAAAAGAATAGCTGTGCAGGCGATGGGAGGGATGTATGGTGATTGAAAGAAGAGGATCTCTCCAGCCAACAGCAGCCCTGCAACCCCACCTTCTCCGTCCAGTGCTGTGCAGGCCCTACAAATGCAAACCCCACCCCCCTCAGAAAAAGAGCCTGACCGGGTAAAATAACTACCGGGCCACGAACAGGGGTTTTATGGGGAGCATTCATCTGTGTGAAAATCCAGAAAGGAATTGTGTTGGACTGAGGGGGAGAGCCAAGGAGATAGAACTCGTAACTCCCCGCACAGTCAATAATCCCATCTGGTCCCCCGAGCGTGGATGAGCACACTGGCCAAGTTGGGCCATTTGCAGGCCTGACAACTCTCCTGAAAAGAAAAAGCTGGAGCAGATGACGTTTGCCGGGGCTTAAAGTCCTGAGGGGGCCAGGAGGGAAGTGAAGAGTGACAATGAGACCTAGTTCTATTCTTTAATATTTTGCAAAATAGCATAATGGGACTATTCATTAACCAGGTTAAAATGTGCTTTTCATCTGTCTCATGGTAGTGACAAGCTCATTTGATAAAAGAGAAAGAACTTTGGAGAGTGGTCAGGCCTGTGCTTCTAACAGACATCTTGCATTTCTTCCCTTTGTAAATTCAGAGGTATTTAGATTGTTATTATCTAACAAAGGCCTCTACTGCAGTCCCTGAAAAGACAGTTTCTCATTTGTTAAAAGAATTGTTCCTAAATAGAATAGTGTTCCCAAGGCCAAGCTCCAAGAAGTTATTGTAATTCAAAAATGGTTGTAAGAAGGAAAAGCATTTAAAGAAGTTAAAACGTTGCCTGGGATGCCCACAATCCATTTCAGAGTGCCAAGATTCCAATCCCACCAGACTCCAAGACTCATCTTCCTGCTGATGCACATCCTGGTGGGGGGCGGGCAGCAGGTAATGACTCAAGTACTTGGGTCCTGCCACCCATTTGGGAGAACCGGGTTAAGTTCCAGGATCCTAGCTTTGGCCTGGCCCAGTCTCATCTGTCATGGGCATTTGAGGAACAAATTAATGGATCTCTTAACCAGTCCAGCCGTGTCTCTGCCATTCAAATAAATAGAAGTACACACATATGTAACTAAGTGGCTACAAAAATAGCTCACTTATAACTCTCCACTTATATACCAAATAGTTACAGTTGGCCTCTATATGCAATGATTCTGCATCCACAGATTGAAACAATTCCAGATAGAAATATTCAGTATCTGTACTAAAGATACCCAGACTTCTCTCGTCATAATTCCCCAAACACAGTGTAACAACCATTTACACCATATTAGGGAGTATAAGTAATCACCAAGATGAATTAAAATATTTGGGAGGATGTGTGCAAGTTATATGCAAATGCCACGCCATTTTGTACAAGGGATTTGAGCATTTGGGATTTTGATGTCTGTGGCAGAAGCTAGAAGCAACCCCTTGCAGATACCAAAAGACGACCATGTCAAATGCTGCCTGGATGCCAGGCATGGGGAAGAACACAGGCTTAGGATGCAGCTCACCTTGGAGTAGGATGTGCTGTGACGCAACAAGAGCTGAGCTACCCCAAGCAACTGACACAAACAGATCCAGGGAAGAAATGGATGTCAGTTAGCTAGGCAAAGAGCAGGGAAGAGCAATGTTGTCCACAGAGGAAACAGCACATACAAGGGCCTGGAGGTGGGAGAATGATACTGGGCCTGAGACCCAGAACCAGGGGTCAAGAGTGGCGAGGCCCAAGACAGGAGGCACAAACCACCAGGGGCATACAAAGCCTTGTGAAGGAGTCAAACATTGCACCGAGCTCTTGAGGAATCTCTGAATGGTTGTGAACAGATTCCAAGATTAGAAAGATTCTCCAGGCTTGGGCAGAGGAAGACAAGATGGCTATCAAGGAAACCAGCTGGTAAGCTACCCTTACTGTCCTGGTGTAAGATGGCAAAATGGGTCAGGAAATGAGGGCACATGAAGATAAGGTGACATAGGAAAGGATGGACTCCTACCCACATATAATTCTGCTTCACTACCCTGGTGACAGGAAACACTTTGTCGCTCTTATGAGGAATTAGTGCTTTGTGTTCCATTCACTTTGCTCCCACTGCTACAGTGCCAACTACTCCCCATGCATGGAACAGCCCAAGGGACTCAGCAGTGCCAATAGAACGCTCAGCGAGCATGCCAACACAGCACCAATGAAGCCCAGTGGGCAATTGTCAGATCAGATAACTTGGGTTCAAACTCTGGCTCAGTGTTCTCCCTGGACCACCAAAACAAGGTTATTTAATCTCTGCAAACTCAACTTCCTATTACAAAATGAAAAAATGTGCTTGTATTTTAGGTAATGTTAAAATTAAATGGAAAATTAAATAGACTTGTCAGGGTCTAGCATGGCATCAGTGATAAAACAATTTTCAATGGCACTTATTCTTGATGGTGGTGATGGTGGCAGGGGTGGTGAACTTCATAATCTCAAAGTTCCGTATTACCAATCCTGTTTAAGGTGTAACTGGTGAATCCTGGGCACGCACACCAACACTGTTCCTTGTATTTTTTCCTATGGTTGGCTTGCAGGAGAAACTCAATGCTGTGGTCCCAGGTGTCCAGCTGACAACATAGCACAGTTCAAAAGAACATTGATCAGACACTTACACAAGAAGGGAGGCAGTGAGATGCCACAAGTGTCACTGTAGTCACCTGAGCATCATTCTGACAATGACATATTTGAAATATAGATAACTGTCTCCTCTCAGCTCCCATTTCCAACAATGTACATAAATGGATGCCAACAGCTTCCCTGAGTCAGCACAAGAGTGTACTGACAACAAGTAGATGGAGAACACACCCCGGGTCGCAAGCAACTCCTGACATCCTCCAGTGACACACTGCTGAAGCTGCCCAATGCTGTTGCCTAGGCAGCAGAGCATCCAGTGATGGACTGTGCAACAAGGAAAATGGAAAAGCAGATCAAGAAAAAAATGGCATGACCTTTGGGAGACGGAAAAGCAGATTGAGGCCAGAGCTGCATTTAGAATCACACTAAACCAGTGTGGTATATACCGCGAGTGTCTGCCTTTTTCCTTAGCTTCACTATTTGCCTCTTCAAAAATTTTTACTTTGCCAACAGCAGGTCAGAACAGAATCATCCTCAAATGCTCCTACATTGAAGCAAATCAATCTGTAGCCCAGCCCCATGGGGCTGCAACCATATGGAGGTTGGATATAATAGCAATAACGTAGTGGAAAAAATATTTTCAAATTTGAAGCAGTGTTGTCATGCCCTGCAATACCCTGGTTGTTTCTACCCACCCCTTTCTCCCTAGACACTTCAGCTTCCAGCACTGGCAGCCTCAGGAGAGGGGTGGCACAACAGCAACAGTGCAAGAAACAGAAAGCCAAATCTCGATTTGGGCATTCTGAATTTGAAACTTACAATTAGATTTAAGGCAAAGACTTTCACATTGTAAAAGCTGAGTAGAAAGTTATAGTCCCAGGGGTTTGGGACAGAAAATACATGCAGTCAAAAAGGGAAGACAGTTAAGCACTGGTGTGAATCTGTGTTCCCCTGTCCACACACACACACACACACACATACAACACACACACATAAATGCTGGAGGAAAGGGAACAGTAAACAGCCCATTGAAATTTCAGGGGATTTACAAGCATGGGGTAAGGCAGAGGCCTGGGAGAGCTATACATGGCCTGTAGGCAGCTAGACTGTGGGGCCTTGCACAACTTCCCTGCTCAACATGATGTGGGAGGCAGCCATGTATCTGAGAAAAGAGCAGAAATGACCAGGGAAATGACACAACTGGAGAGGCCTTGCAAGTGGGAGGAGAAGACACAGGTGCCGTCTGTGTGGACAGAAGCCCACTGGGCTAATGGGAGTCAGAAGGAAAGAACACGAGGGCACAGCTCCCAGCAACCAGATTTCCTCCCCAAGGTTTACAAGCAGGCTGACCCTAAAATGACTGAGATTAAGTTTCCACTACTCAGAAGAACCAAGACTTGAAAAGAAAAAAAAAGAAAAAAAAAGACGAACTGCAGATACACACTGAAAAAAAAAAAAAATCACGTTTCATATTTTTGCCTTCTTGACTGTGTGCCATGACCTAATGTTATCAGCTTCGTTGTTTTAAGTGACTCCTGGAGGTACCCCTCGTAAACCACTTGCCATGTGCCAGCCATTGAGGACAGAACACTTCACCAACACTTTATAAAACATGGCCTACTTATCCCTCCTGGTAATACACCGAGTGGGCAGATTTCTTTCCCTTTTACAAGGAAACTAGAACAAGACTTGAGCACTTTGCCCCATCAGCTATTAAGAGGAAGATCCAGGATCCTACTCAGGTTTTTTCACTGAAACAAGGCCACGTGGCTTTGAATAATTAATCTGGGATGATGGTTAACAGCAGTGAGTCAGGAGAAGGAGGTGGTAAAATTCACATCATACAGTGAGCCATATCAGTAAGGACTGCACTTCCACTCTATCTACAGAAACAGCCTAACTTCCTCTGTGACTCAACATCAGCATCATGTGCTCTTGCCAGGGTCGGCAATGGATTCTCCGTAACTCCTCGCACCCAGCCACACATCCACACTGCACACACAGCAACCTGGACATGGAGGTGTTAGACCCCTCAGCTTTCTGCATGTGCCCCCACATGCCGAGCTGGCCCAGCCCTGACTCAGGCACTAGAAAGACGGACTCCACAGGAGTTCTGCTTGTTTCAGGAGTTATCACAAATCCCTGTTCAATATGCATTTAGGGATGATCTATCATTTGCTCAATGAGCTGATGGTTTCCTGCACTCCTCCTGCCTGGTGGAACTGATGGTGGCAAGATGGCAGAGCTTCTGTCAGAAGCCTGGAAGGAGCACTTTCAAACTGGTGAATAAATAATCCTTTAAGTAAAAGATTTGAGCTAAGAGTTTTCCCCTAAACAGAGTCATTTATATGTAGTCATCAGCTTCCGTAATGCACAGGGAGTAGGATCCCAATTAGGATATGGTTCCCCTCACAGGCTGGGCTAGATGAGGGCCAGCTGAAGGTTGCAGCTCAGACTGGGCATGTATTTGATGCTTAATTGTTACCATATCTGACAGTAAATCCTTTATCCTCCAAATTAAATCCTCCCTTCTAAATCCCGAAACCAATATCTTAAGTCTTTTCTTTTTTTCCATCTCCTACCCCTCCAAATCCATATTATGTTGATTCTTGCTTCTCCATAATCCCCCAGAGTGTCCCTTCCCTGCTCCCTAGTTAAATCTTGCATTCAAGCATAAAGCTCTCTCTCGCATGATCGATCTGCCCCTCTGGCAGGTCTCTCCCAGATTTCCTGCTTCTGCCTCAGTTTCCCTTGAACTTCCTCAGAAGCGCTCATGTTCACCTTCCTCTAAGACTACCAGAGCCTACCTAAGTAAACAGCCTGTTTCATGAGGAAAATAAAGAAATATTTTGCCACGTCTTTCTGAATTAAATTCTACATGACCGTTCCCATCCACCACTTCTCACCCCTCTCCTTCCTTGGACTATTGGAGAATGAAATAAATTATCCTTCATGACAACCTAGAGTCCAGAAACAGAAGCATCCACTGAGCACCTGCTCTGTGCTACACACTACATGATGCTGTGATACAGACAGGTGTTCTTGCCAGAATCAGCCATGTGTTTTCCAAAGCTCCTCACACTCATCAACACCTAAGACTTACACAGTATGTCTGGTTAAGTCCTGAACGAGTGATGCCCTGACATACCCATCTGGGTGCATGCCGTCTGAAGAGCAACCTTCAGATGACCCTCAGATACCCAGCATGCAATGAAGGAACATCTCTGAATTAGAACCCTACACTATTTAGTTCTCAATGATTTATTTTATTTGACAAGCAGAGAGACAGAGATCTCTCATCCACTGATCATTCCCCGAGGGCAAGCAACAGCCAAAGTTGGACCAAGCTGAAGACACGAGTCAGGAGTTCAATCCAGATCTCCCATGTGGGTGCCAACTCCTCGAGCCATCCCCTGCTGCTTTCAAGGGTATTAGCTGGAAGCTGGAGTCAGGCACAGAGCAGAAACTTAATCCCAAACACTCTGATACAGGTTACAGAAGTCTCAAGAAGCATCTAAACTGCTACTCCAAATGCCTGCCCAAGAATCTTACTCCTAATAAGGAGGTGTGCATTACCAAAGCCAATGATTGTTTAGAAATGACTCTAAGAGATATAAAAATAAAAATAATAAAACACAAGTTCGCATTTAATGTGCTAAGATAAGAATGTTTGCAGCAACTCAAATACTTCTTTCAACTGCCCCTCTCAGCCCAGGAAGATAATCTTCCTCACCTCTTTATGCTTTCACCTGAGCACTTATCCACAATGCTCCGCAACTGCTGAATAACTTGCCTGTTCCCATCATTAGGGAGTTCTTTGTAAGCAACAGCTGCTTAATTCATCGTTAACCTCTCTAACATCTGGTAGAGGGCTTCATACCTAGTAATATGTGCTTACTGAGTATTTTTGGATAGATGGCTGGACAGACGGATAGACAAATGGACAAATGATGTTCCGTGAGAACAAAAGCATGGAGGAGTGAAGTCTCTTCAGGCACCTGTAGGACATTAGGTAGATGAGTTCCTGGGAGCACCGGTATCTACTAGCAGCAAAAAAATCAGAGTGCACGGGCAGGGAGCGCAAGGTTGGGAACAGTCCAATGTTCTAAGGAGTTGGGATATAACCCTGTGCAGTGAGGAGCTTGATGCCGTCTTCCTGAAATCTTCTCACCCTCTTAACATATTCCTCCTCTTTCTTGTAAACATAGCAACATTCATGAATTTATGCAATGTACACTCACATTTCACACTAAAGAGAATAATAGCGAAAACACTCTCCAAGACTTATTCAACAACAAGATAAAGCAGCGTAAAAATGCCCAAGGACTTGTAAAAAGCCCAAGGACTTACACTTTCTCCAAGAAAAATAGATAAATGGTCAATAAGCACAAGAAAGATATTCAACATCACTACTCATCAGGGAAATACGAATCAAAGTCACAACCAGCTATCACTTCACATGCATTTGGACGACTGCTACCAACTATACAGAAATGGAAAGTGTTGGTGAAGATAAACAAATGGGATATAATAGGATTATAGAATGGTGATGCCACTGAAGATTCACATAAATTTAAACACAGACTTGCCAAATAATAAACCAATTTTACCTCTAGGTTGAAAACAGGGATACAGATATGTGTACGCCAATGTCCACAGTAGCATTATTCGCAATTGTCAAAAGGTGAGAATAATCCAATTACCTATCTGCTCGAGCCAGCAGAGCCAGTAACGTGGGCAGAGAGAGGGTCTGGGGAAGAAGCGCTGACAGGAGACCAGCCACGGTAGAAGTCTCTCACCATTCCTCACCAGTCTCCCTCTCTCACGCACTCTCTCGCCTTATATACCTTCCCTCCCTCCCCAAAGACCTTTGGCCAAACAATTACCTACAGCTGAGCCTTGTTCTGCTCGGTGCATACAGCTGAGCCCAACTCTTCTCAGTCTGGAAAATGAGTCCAGGTGCCTTCCAGGGTTAAAAGTTCAGCTTGTGCTTCTGTTGTAACCGCAAGCCCAGTTACTGCTACTGCTCAGTTTAACAAGCACCATTTACTCCTTGGCCCACAACACCTATCAACACACAAACAGATCAAAAAGGTAGTAAATACACATGATAAAATGTTCAAGGGCTCACATTGGGTGGGTTAAGCTACCACCTATGACATCAGCATTCCCTATCAGAGTGTCAGTTGGAGTTCCAGATATGCCACTTCCAATCTTTCCCCCCTGCTAAAACACCTGGAAAAGCAGTAGAAGCCAGCCCAAGTGCTTGGGCCCCGTCACCCATATGGGAGAACCAGCTGGAGCTCCAGTCTCCTGATTTTCTGGCTGATGCATTCCCATCTGCTGCAGCCCTTTGGGAAGTGAATTAGTAGATGGAAGAACAATCTCTCCCTCTATCTCACTCACTCTACTTTTCAAATAAATTGATCAATCATACAACAGAAACATCATTCAGTCTTAAGGAAGGATGGAAACAGGCAAGAGAGGAAAAAGGACTGAAGAGGGACATTTTGATTTTTATGACAACATTGATGAGCCTCAAAAACATTACGCTAAATAGAGAAAAGCTCAACACAATGGACCATCACTGTTGTATAGTGGGAAAAGCCTTTAAATGTGATGCCAGCATCCCGAAAGGGTGCCAGTTCAAGTCCCAGCAGCTCCACTTCTCATCCAACTTCCTGCTTGTGGCCTGGGAAAGCAGCAGAGGATGGCTCAAGTTCTCAGGCCCTTGCACCCATGTGGGAGACCTAGAAGAAACTCCTGGCTCCTGGCTTTGGATTGGCCCAGCTCCAGCCATTGCAACCATCTGGGGAGTGAGTCAACAGATGGAAGATTTCTCTGTGTGTCTCTCTCTGTGTCTCTCTCTGTTTCTCTCTCTCTCCCTCCCTCCCTACCCTCTCTGTAACCCTGTCTTTCAAGTAAAAATAAAATATATATTTAAAAGAGATTTTAAAAAGAAAAGCTCAATGCAAAATAGCAAACAGTGCATGATTCCACTTTAATGAGCTAGCTAGAATGGTCAAATTCAGAGAGAAAACATAGAATAGAGCTCACCAGTGAATGGGGGAGGGAAAATAGGAGCTACTGCTTAGTGAGCAGAGTTTGAACGTGGAATAACATGACAGAGAGTGGAGATAGTATGCAGTGATAATTGCACAACACTTTGAATGTTTAATGCTGCTGAAATGTACACTTAAATGATTAAAATTATAAGTTTGATGTATATTTCATCACAATATAAAATGAATATTACGTCCCCAAGGCCTTGATTTTCTTTGACATTGCAAATTTGCAGAACTAGGGAGCAGTCCATGGCCACCTAATTGCCTCATTTTATTTCCCAGTGATTGTGCTGGACCTTGCTATACCGGGAGTGTTCCATCTACTTTCCCCTACACCTCTTCACTTCTTTCAAACCTTAATGAATATGACTGTCCATAGCACATCTGAATCATCTCCTAACCCTAAAACAGTGTCCCAAAGTTCCACAGGCTGAGGCAGGGGGACGGGTGGAAGGGGTGCTACTACGGTTTGAAATCATTTGAAGGTGTCCCACAGGGATCATGTGCTAGAAAAGCGTGGTTCTCGGTGCAGTGAGGGGATGGAACCTTTAAGGGTTGGGACAAGGTAGAAGGTGATTCCATCACTGGGAACACCACCCTCATTAATGATTACTGTGCTTGCTGTGGGTCACCACATCTCCTGGGAGTTCTGCACTCAGTTGCAGAAGGGAATTTTCCCTTTTCTGCCATGCTGTGGGGCAGCCAAAAAGGGTCTCGCTGGAGGCAGAAACCACAAGGCCGCACAAACTCAGCCATTTGCTCCAAAGCTACTAAGTGAGCTTCTTTTCTTTATGAAGAACTCAGCCTCCAGTATGTTGACAGAATGACAGAAAAGACACTAACACAGATGCTAAGCCCGGCATCTCTGGGGTCAGGCCCCACTAAAGGCTTCGTCTAAGAACACTGCATCTACTATCATTTTAGTGCTTGGTGGCTTGGAGTACACAGAAAGAACTCACAGCAGTCCATCAACCAGAGGTCTGATTTGCCTGCCTGTGGTTGAGCAGGGGGTCATGGTGAACGTTTTGAAGGAGAGCATTGGCCAATCTGTGAGAGGCAGAGAGTATCTGCCTCTTACCCTTCAGAAGAGCCAGGTCTGACCAGGCCACTCGAATAGCCAGATTACCCTCGGTTTCTTGAGACTCAGAACTAAGGCTGTGGTAGGGACAGGCAGGAAGGCAAAGGCAGGTGCCAGCAGGGTCACAGCACAGCATCTGCTGTCCCTCTCTGGAACATCAGCCAGCCCAGGTAAGCACCAGAGCCACACACTAACGCTGTCCCATGCTGCTCCTGTTCACCATACTCTCCACCACACAGACAGGTGAGAGTTCTAGTTTTGTTTCCTCGGGGAAAATGTGACACAAAAGACAATAAGAACAACAGCTTGAGGAAGAAATAAGAATTTTGGGTTATAAAGGTCCACAGTGTAGGGTATAAACAAACAAAAAAAGGAATAAAGTATGATTAACCTGTCTTTGCTTTCTTTTTTTAAAGTTTTTTTTTTTTTTTTTTTTTTTTTTTTGGAAGGGCAGGTTTATAGAAAGGAGAGACAGAGAAAGAGCTTCCATCTTTTGGGTTACTCCCCAAATGGCCACAACAGCTGAAGCTGAGTTGATCCAAAGCCAGGAGCCAGGAGCTTCTTTCAGATTTCCCACACATGGATGTAGAGATCCAAAGCTGGGCCATTAGTATGGGAGAAAAAACAGTCTTTTGATTGAGGCTGCCTAGTCAGATTTTCTGTGTACTGCAGTCAAATGCATTCCTAACTGAATCCCTCCCTGTGGTGTAGTGTTCTCCAGGTAAGAAATGATCTCTTTGGGCAGAGTGCTCATCAGCCAGGGAATGGCCACTGGTTGGTCTGTCCAAACATATGCCAGGGTCTTCCCTCCTCACGGCTACAGAAGTCTAAACTGTCCCATCTAGGGACACAGGGTGAAATCTGCTTAGCAAATATCCTATCTGAATATATCAGATTTATTCAGGCTGTGCCCTTGTGGAGTGTGTGATTAAAAGGATTAAAATAATCATATGTTCCAGAGGAAAGTTCTCCTATTTCCATAAATTTTGTTTTGAATAACCAGCCCTCCCTGGGTGCACAGCATCTCTGGCTGGTCTCGGGAGAGCTGCTGGTGCCCGGGGATATATGAGGAGGAGAGTTATGGCCGGAAAGGGAGATTCTGCTGCGTCACTTTCAAACCACGAAATGGGCTCACTAATGATTCTGGGCGAGGGATTGTGAACATCTGAGAAACCAGAGGAGACACCAAGTCTGCTGCACAGAGAGAAGCACCTTGGCAGGTTGGCAGCCACTGCACGTCCCACGGTGAACACTGGTGAGGATATTAATAGGAATGACACCAGTGAGTGGCAGCATTTGCCACATTCAGACTGGCTTCAAAGGCGTGGAAGAGCCCTTGGCCTTTCTGGCAGGGCGGCTGCTGAGAAGCCTGATGAAGAGCAGCACAGGCCTCACTACACCTGCCACGAGCCTCAGACATATCAAAACTTCAGACATTAACCCCTATTTACAACAGTTGTTCACAGCATACGGCCAAGAACCTTTGGAGTAAATCGCTTGAGATAAGCTGTCTGGCCCCAAATAAAAGATGTTTGCCAATTTCTTGGTAAGGCAGAAGAAGAGCTCTTTATCACAAGCATATTAGCATATTTTGCCTCATTAATAACTTCACTGCAGCATTAATTTGCCTAATTATCACATTTGGAATTCAACATGGTATCTAATTAATTCAGAACCCCCCAAACAAACCCAGAATTACAAAGCACACCAACATGCTCCTTTGTGACCATTCCTTCTTTTCTTTATGTGTGTGTGTGTGTGTGTGTGCTCAGTGAGTCTTTATTCTGTCCCTGCACTATAAATCCATTATTTTAATAAAATTGCTTCTTCTGAAGTGACTGTCACCTAACTATGACAACTTTTGCTTCCTCAGTCACCTTTTGCTCTCTTCCCTCCATTTCATTTGCTTTCTTTTCCTTCCAAGCCTTTCCTAAGTCAGGCAGGAACACAAACTTTAAGAACACAAAGATCACTACACTTCTTGGCTTAAAGAATTGTGTCATCACCTTTCTGTACCAGCCAATGTCTTTGGCACTAAGTAAACTAACAGAATTTGTCAACATCTTCCTCTCCATGGAAAATTCTCCTAACCAATTTTTCAGAAAACCTGAGTAAACATTAGTCAACATTATCAATAATAAAAATCCGAGCAAATCGGCCAAAACTTCCAGAGGGTTTGAGCACTTTAAAAAGTGAAGCTGCAGCAAACTTCCATTGCAGTACTCAAAACAACAATGTTTTCCTCTACTATATCCTTCTGCCTTCATCCATGCACCTCTTATTTCCTGCAAGGATATCTGATTGTAACAATAGACCATATGCTCCTATTGTAGTGGAAAGATGCAGAAAAGATGTAGATCTACATATTACAAGGAGAAAAAATCAGTTGTTTAACTAAATGTTCTTTCTAGTTTGCCAGCTTTAGTGCTATCTTTAACACATAAAGTTGGCTTAGAATAGTCAGCTCAGGCCAGTGTACTGGACATTCTGATTGTAAGAGGTATTATTAACTGCCCAGTGAGAAATGCAGCTGTGACCATCTAGGGTGTAAAACATGGAGGCTGCCAACCTCAGGTAACTCATCCTAACTCAAAGAGCAGATATTTACAGACTAAGAGGCCTCTCCTTTTGTGCATCACATCTCCTCCAATAAATTATTTCCCTAGATAGATAATGTCCTAGACCGCTACACATTTCAAACATTCATAGGTGGGAAGGATGTCTGGCCATAGGCCACATAAGATCCTACCAAGGCAACTAAACTTGGGACTCAAAATTCAGTACGTCTATAGCAGGCTGACTTTTTTTAAAAAACTTTTATTTTAGTTTATTTCAGTTATTGTTTATGTAATTGAGAGGAATATACACCCATGTAGGCTTATGATTAGGGTGAGAAGGTGGGACAAATGTTTCTGAGTTGTTTTTTTTTTCCTTTTTCTCCTGGGGAAGGAGATGAAGGGGGGTACTCATTGCCATCAAACTACATTGGCACCTGGAGACAGGGGAACAATCATTTAATGACACCTTAGAGACCCCAATATGGGAAAGCTTGTTTAGGAGGTGTTACTTGAGTAGTTTTGTTAGTTCTGAAAAGTCAGTTTCTTTGTAGCAGCCAATGCACATACCAATGGATGCCCAATCAGTTCTGCTCCTAATCCCATCCCTCACAAAAACCCAAGGTCCGTTGGTTGATAAAGTCCAACTTAGTGCATCCACAGACCCAGACACTTGCTGCAAAGCTTGGTCGGGAGAGCTGTCCAATCTGCTCCATGTTCCATCCTTTGACAAGGCACTGGATATCCTCTGCTGGCCTGGATGAGCTGGTTCCGTGTTCTCCATGCATATCTGTGTATGCTCTCCACTGCATGGGTATCAGCAACTGAGGAGAGGAGGCCCAGTCCTTGTGATTTTTCCCCATGATTTTTCCCTGTGACTGGAGCTTGAGTTCAGTGGTCTAGCTGGGGAGGCCCCCAAGAAACCTCACCTGGGGTGATCTCAAATTTGACTTCTGTGTGTACCAGCTAGTTCATGGTCAGGCTTGGCTTGTCACTGTACCAGCCAATGCACATACCAATGGATGCCTGATCAGTTCTGCTCCCAATCCCATCCCTCACATGAACCAGTGGATGATGCAGCTTAGCCCAGCCCATCCCACCACAGGCCCAATCTTTATACACACCAGCGGGTGTTGTGGCTTAGTTTGGGTGATCCCCACCAGGTCTGCCCCTCCCAATCCCAGGTTTGTGCTTGTCCTGGCATGTGCTGTGACTTAGCTCAGTCTAATCTCCATCCCATCCAACTCTGGTGCACATCCATGGGTGCTATGGCTTAGCTCAGCCCAACCTGACACCACATGTATGCCAATGGGTGCTGTACATCCTGGCCTGCCTCTAGTCTTGGACCTCATGCGCAGTCTGATTTTTAAGATGATAATTCTGTATAAACTATGAATGATATGAATATCCAAATGGTCCTGGGCAGAGGAAAAGATCCTCCACCCCTGCTCCAGGATACAAGCCTTGAGTTTTTGTTTCCTCTAGAATACACACATAACCAAGAGTAGTCCAAATTCAACAGTTCAACTCATGAGCATGAACCCCCAAAGAAGTGGTTGCTCTGTAACTTAAGTTTTTCCTTCTGGTACATCTAACATCTTCTTTAAAAAAAAAAAAAGATTTATTATTATTGTTGGAAAGCCGGATATACAGAGGAGGAGAGACAGAGAGGAAGATCTTCCATCCGATGATTCACTCCCCAAGTGAGCCGCAACGGGCCGATGCACGCCGATCCGATGCCGGGAACCAGGAACCTCTTCCAGGTCTCCCACGCAGGTGCAGGGTCCCAAAGCTTTTGGGCCGTCCTCGACTGCTTTCCCAGGCCACAAGCAGGGAGCTGGATGGGAAGTGGAGCTGCTGGGATTAGAACCAGCGCCCATATGGGATCTCAGGGCTTTCAAGGCAAGGACTTTAGCCATTAGGCCACGCCGCCGGGCCCATCTAACATCTTCATACTCATGAAATGCTCAAGAGCAATTCCAGTGTACTTAAAAGAAACGGCTTAGCAAATTTTATTCACACTTCTCAGTCTATGGCAGAAGGAAGATAGTAAGACCCATTTTGGCATAGAAAGTAGTTCACACGGGCCAGCATGATGGTGCAGCTGGCCAAACCACTGCCTGAGACACTAACATCCCATATGAGCATGGGTTAGAATCCTGGCTGCTCACTTCTAATCCAGCTTCTTGCCAATGTGCCTGTGAAGGTACTGGAAGATGGTCTAAGTATTTGAACCCCTGTCACTCATTCATGTGGGAGCTCCTATTTCCAGCCATTGTGACCATTTGGGGTTAACCAGAGAATGACTTTCTCTCTCTCTCTCTCTCTCTCTCTCTCTCTCTCTCTCTCTCTCTTTTTCTCTTTCTCTCTCTTCTCCGTACCACCCCCCCATCCTTCCAAAGTCTCTCTCCCACAACAGGAAAGAAGCCCCAGTAAATAATAATCCAATTAAACTAACAAAAGATTTAATCAACTTCAAGCCAGCCCATAAAACAATACCTCTATCAAAACTCTATTGCTATGGCACCTACCCAAATATTATTCATGTTAGCTGCTGATCACTGCAGCCACAGGTCTGCCTTTACAGAATAGAAGATGCAACAGAAGCAGAAACCTGCTGGATCGCTAGACTTATCCCACTGATAGACACAGGCTCTGGCTAAATAACCAGTAAAACAGGGAAAGAATGCATTATAGGCTGTCTCTTATTCCTCTGAAAATAGACATGGCTCCACTTCATCAAGTTGCCAGGCCATCAGGCGAGAGTTACTATTTATCCAGGAGATACAGAGACCCACAATAACAGGGGTCTGAGGTTAAGCAGCATCAGCAAAGAACTATGTGAGCAGCTCTGGCCATTTGCCCTGCCCCCCTCCACCTCACTTCTGTGAGCCCAGCAGGCATGGAGTGACTTCACAAACCTCAGAAAAAAATAAAGAAAAATAAAAGAACCAGAAGCATTTTTTTAATTCTTCATGCTCAATAAAGACTGTGCAAGCATAAAATCCCTCATTTAAATACCTGCAGTTTTAATATAAAATGTATTATACAGGAAAAAGATTTTATTGCCATTAAATGCTTGCTGCAATCCAAAAAGGCTGACCTTCATTCTAAATCTTCTGCCTTTCCCCCCTTTATTATCCCTACTGTTATTTACTGAACATACTTTCATTATTTCTCTTCCTTTTTGGAGAAATAATGATTTTCTCTAGAAGGTTAGATAATGTGCATTGTTTTCTCAAGAAAATCCAACTGTTTCACAAAGAAATGCTAATACAAGAATAACTTCTACTCTGGAGACCAAAAAAAAAAAAAACCTCAATCTTGGAAAATAATAATCAAAGTTGGCTTCCTCGGGTCCTGCAGAAGCAATTCAGGGGTGATGGGGGAATTCAGAGAGAAAGTAGCAAAGCAAAAGGAAGAGCAAGACAGAGATAGATAGATAGACCGACTGACCTCCCTTCTGAAAATTATAACTAGGAAATCCTCAGTGAAAAAAAGACAAAAATTATCACCATTGTCCTATTAAAAAGTCATCAATAGGTGCAAAGCCAAGAAAGTAATCATGACATACCCAAAGTGATGTATATTTGTTGTCAGCTGAGGTCCCAAAGATTAAAAAAAAAAAAAAAAAAAAAAAGACACACTCAAATTAGGCAACCCAACTGATTTAACAAAAGGGCTAATTTACAAAAGTGTGGGAAAGCACAAGGGATGTTACAGTATCCAGGGGCTGGCAATAGAAAGGAATTACTAACAGCCTTAAGTCTCACCAGCCAAGGAGAAGCAACAATTAATCAAACCCAAAGAAGAGAACTGCACAGAGAGGGCCACATGGAAAAAGGTATGACATTCCATCAAGATCCCAAAAGACAGAAAACTGGGGGAAACTCACTCTCACCTTTCACCCATTCACCTGCTTTCTAGAACCCCGTTGGTGTTTCATTTTGGCCCAAACCAATGGTGAGCCAGAAAATAAGAGTTCTGTTGAGCCCAGCATGGTAGCCTAGTGGTTGAAGTCCTTGCCTTGAACACACCGGGATCCCATGTGGGTGCCAGTTCTAGTCCCAGCAGCAGCCCCCCTTTCCATCCAGCTCTCTGTGGCCTGGGAAAGCAGTAGAGGATGGCCCAGGACCTTGGGACCCTGTACCCACATGGGAGACCTGGGGGAGGCTCCTGGCTCCTGGCTTCGGATGGCGCAGTACCGGCCATTGAGGTCACTTGGAGAGTGAATCATCAAATGGAAGATCTTTCTCTCCTCCTCTCTGTATATCTGATTTTGCAATAAAAATAAAAAATAAATCTTTAAAAGAAAAGAGTTTCTATTGAGGTTGCCTAGACACAGAAGTCTTCCAGGGCACAGAACACATTGGAGTAGGATGGAAAGTGAAACTAAACAAGCTGAGACACATACTTCAGGATGAAAAAATACAAAAAAAAAATGCAAAAGCCCAATTAAACCAATCGTTCAGAACATCAGAGTAAGAATGCCATCATAAATCTATGATGTCAGACAGATGAAATGAAATTCAGTCTTGCAAATATCTGTGTGATACTGGCAATCTTCACATTCAACCTCAGTGCTTCTCCTGTAAAATAGAGTATCCTATTCCCCCATTTATGAATCACCCTAAAACTTAGTCATGCATTTACCAAAATCTCAGTAGCATTGGTCCTCCCGTGCTCCTTACTTGTAGCCCATTCCATCACACAGAAGTTGTTAACTGAACTCACATTACAAAAGAAAAATGGGGAGAATTGAGACACTGTCTTCCTGTGTGTAGACACAGCTGCATGTCACGTCAGAAGCATGAAGGGCTCCTCCTACCACTGCTTTCCGTGATTTTGCCCAGTGCCCTGTTGCCCAGAGAATGAGCTGGAGTAGCCCAATTCAAAGCTCTGAAAGGTCTTGTTTTGCCAACTGGGAGCTGTGTTGGTTAGGGGGGAACTGTTTCCAAGCATGTCATATGCTTGGGTCCTCTTTGGCCTTCTAGACTTTATTTCCCTTTAGTCACCTTGAATCAGAAGCAAGTGAAAACTCTAACGGGACTAACACCAGGTTACACACAAATCCTTCTAAGAACCTCTTTGTGGCTGGAATCTTTTTATAAGAACAACACTTGTCTGTTTCCTTTTGTCTTATGGGACATAATACATCTCATTCATCAGGGTCATTCCCCCAGCACAAAGTTTGCGACTACACTAGAGTTTTCCTGAGACACAAGAAAGGGAACTTAACAGTTCCTCTGCACTACAATGTAATAACTTTCTCCACTCGGCTGCACAAAGGATTTTTCTGGGAACAAGGGACCAAGTTTCACAGTTGCATAAATATAAACTAAAGTAGAAATCCATCTTTGAGTCTGCAGGCACACAGTCAACGGTCCCATTTTTCAAGAGTCTCAAGGTCATTCTTCACTATGTGTTCTTTCGGCTCAGCTACAAAGTTAAGCTCCTTTAATAATTCATGACATCATACCCATTCAAATATGAGTATTTGCTACCAAAGGAAACAGCCGCACTTTTTTTTCCCCTTTCACAGTGGAAGAGGCCCAGACGAGCCCCTGCATAAGAAAACACTGCCGCTCTGCCACGTCACCGATGAAGTTTCAGAGTGCCTGCCACCACACACCACCAGTGTTATCATGAAAAGCCAGCGCCATATGCCAGAGGAGACAGGTTAAGCCTCTTAAACGTTGCTGGCAACAATGAGCTTTCATTTGTAAAAAGTAAACATCTGCCTCAAAGGGGAAATAATCCACAAAACAATGGGGATAGTGATTTGCTGGTTTGATTTATTGTGACTGCAAGACAAGCTGGTGAGTTTCAGACATCCATAACGTGTCAAAATATGAGAGATCATTTCCCAAATGTATTTTAAAAAAAATATTTTGGAGCTTGCATTTAAGACATCAAAGAGGAGCCCTGCATGCTCTAGCTACTTAGAAACTGATTGCCTCAAAGATTTAAAAAGAGAAGCGCAGCATTCGGGTATCAGCTCTTCCACTCCTCATTTTAGATCTTGGGCAACTTATTTTAACTTCCCTGGACCATATTTTCCACATCTATAAATGAGGGTCAAAATGAAATCTATTCCACTAAATGACAAGGTTACTATGAGGCACTCGTGATTAATGACTTTGGAGGTCTTTTGTAAATTGCACAGCAAAAAATGTTAAGGTGGTGGTTAGTGTGAGTATTAAACAGCCAAGAAAGACATTTTGCTCTACATTTTTAGAAGTCAATATGCAGAAGATTTATAAGTTATATGGAAAAGAAATTTCCTCTACAGCTCCAAGCTTATCTTACGACTGCTGCATGTGGAAGTGACAATGATCACCTGACTGTTACCTGCCAAAAATGGGGATCACTGTGATTACTGTCTGGCTAGGAAGAAAGGTTCAACATCATAATCACCATTCTTTATGATTTGAACAATCCTTTTCCATCTTTTTAAATTTGATACTCCTAATAATAGCTGTAAATAGGTATTCTTACTGTTATTTAAAAATAAGAAAACAAAGATTCAAAGAGATTATGCAAAGACAGCAAGGACAGTATTAAAACACAAAGCAACAAAAGAGCGGATAGTAACAACTGTCCATTCCTTCCCTATATGCTGCTGGTCCCACTACAAACCTCTACTATGATGCTTGCCACTTCTCTGTTCACCCCGTATGTCTGTCTTCCCCTATCAGGCTCCAAATTCTCAAGAAAGAAACTATATTTTGATCACCTCTGATGCCCCAATCACCCTTGGTCCCCCCCAAAACTTGGTACAGGGGAGCATCAGGACTTTTGTGAATGGAGAAAGAAAGTCAAAACCAGTGGAGGGAAATGGTGTTTTTTGTTGTTTGTTCATTTCTTTGCTTCTTGCAGAAAATTCATTCTACTTCTGAAATTTCTTAGGCTGTGAGAACAAGACCTTCCCTTGGGCTCAATTACAGAGTCCATAGTTAGCTGGAAAGAAGCTGGTGCGTGCAAGCAAGATTTGGGGAGGCCCCAGGCATGTGCAGCTGACAGAGAGGCTGTGTGGGAAAAGGCCGAGCAACAGAAGGCCTCCAGTAGTCCCAAGCCCACTCCAGGAGAGGTCTGCAGGGGGCTGGCCAACCCTGCACATGTAGTGTGGTCTCGGGTCACTCAGGGCTGCAGGAGCCCACATGAGTCCTGAGCACAGAGCTGGCTGTGTGAGCAGCATGGACATCACAGCTTCAATGCAGCCAGTACTGTATGACGTGAGTCCCCAAGGAGATAATCCAATACATCAGCACTTCAGGACACCTCTGAAGGAGCAGAGAAAGCCAGCCTCAGCAAACCATTGTCTTAAACATTTCACATAGGGCCCAGCATGGTAGCCTAGCAGCTAAAATCCATGCCTTGCAGATGCCAGGATCCCATATGGGCACCAGGTCTAATCCCGGTAGCCCTGCTTCCCATCCAGCTCACTGTTTGTGGCCTGGGAAAGCAGTTGAGGTCAGCCCAAAGCCTTGGGACCCTGTAACCACGTGGGAGACCCAGAAGAGGATTGGCTCAGCTCCAGCCATTGCAGCCACTTGGGGAGTGAATCAATGGACAGAAGATCTTCCTCTCTGTCTCTCCTCCTCAATGTGTTATTTGACTTTCCAATAAATATAAATAAATCTTTTTGAAAGTCCACATAAAAATGTGCTTTGTTCACTTAATAAATGGCCACTGGCATATCCCTTTTCTCCTCCCTCAAACAGGGTACTCCTCAACCCCAGATTCACAACCCTGAACTCTTTTTTTGCTTTAATTTAAAGATAGCAAACATATGCTAAGTGGGAAAAAAAAACAGTATGATAAGCACTCAAGTAGTCATAATCCAGCTTCTACAACAACCACCTCACAGCCAGTCTTTCCCACCCAAACCCCACTCTTTCCCCCTCCCTCATCTCTACACTGGATTGTTCTGAATCAAATCCCAGACATTATATCATTTCATCCATAAATATTTCAGTGTGCATATCCAAAGACAAGGGCTCTTTTCTAAGGCTTTCCTGGCATTATTTTCACTTTCTTCATCCTTCACAAGCAATTTATCAGTAACTCACAATAGTTATTTTCTATCACAAAATTTTCCCTTCTGTTTTCATTTCTGCCAACCTCATCCTGATCTTAGTTCTTTTTAAATTGTTCTTATTACTCAAGTATATTTATTATTTATCATGCTATAGAGTTATAGGGATTCTTCCCTCCCCTCCCTTTTCTCTCTCTCCATTTTCCCCTCCTAACACTTCATCCCCACCCCAAATTATCACAGTAGTATAGTTCCTTAGTAACAGTTACAATTTTAACATTATGCTATCTACATGTATCATGACACAGTAGGTACAGACAAATCTAGAAAAGTTAGTATCATACTGTACAGGTATATTTACATGTTTCATTCAGAGTCGCATTTTTATTCAGGAGTAGACTGATGTCAGTTTTAAGCACAGGACATATAAAGTACCTCTTATTCAGTGTCCTGCCTCCAAAGTTTCCCCTTTATGTAAGATAGACATTGTCATTGTCAATCAATACCTCTTATAACCCCTTCCTCAAGAACCTACAATGGAGAATTCTGTTTCCCATAGCTGATACTAGACCCAACTTCTTGCCAAAACAACTAAAAGCTGGACAAAACATGAGGTAACTATTTTCACAAATAGCATCCAAAATCACAAAACTGGTTATAAGCATATTCAAAAAATTAAAGCAAGATATATGCAAATAAAGAAAATAGAATTTTCAACTATTTCAGTTTTTATTTAAGTAAAAATAACAAGATAAAAACACCATATTAATGAATGAAAAGATAGACTTCCTATAGAAAAAAATGGAAACTATTAAGAATGGAAATTATAGGATGAAAAGCACAATCAATGAAATAAAAAAATTGACTATATGAGCTTTCAGAAAATTGAAGGTGGCGCAAGAAAAAGATAAATCAATACAAATGATCTAACATGAAGAAAAGAGAGAAGAAAAGATGGAACAAAAATGAAAATTGCCTTAAAGACCTGAGGACAATATCAAACAATCTAACATGTGTAATTGGAGTCTCCTAAAGAAAAAAAGATAATAATAGATCAGGAAAATTACTAAAGGGAATGTTAGGATCTCAGCTGAGCTTGGAGACAGAGTAGAGCTGCCACAGTGCTAGAGCACTTGATTAAAGTAAAAAGTCAAAAATGAAAGATTTGGGGCTAGCACTTGATTAAAGTAAAAAATGAAAGATCTGGCGCTAAAATGCCACCTGCATTGCTGAAATCCCATATGGCTGCTGGTTTGAATCCCAGCTACTCCAGTTCCAGTTCAACTCCCTGTTAATCTGCCAAGGAAAGCAACAGAAGATGATCAAGTGGAAACGCCCCTGCCACCCACATGGGAGATCCATCCGGATGGAGTTTCAGGTTCCTGGCCTCACCCTGGCTCAGTCTCAACAGTGGCAGGAATTTGAATTTTGAATCAGAAAACGGAGAACTCTTTCTTTCTCGCTTCCTCATTATGTAACTCTTTCACATAAATAAACAATTTTTAAATGAAATAGTTAAGTCTTTAGTCACTGTGAGTCATCAAGAGGCTCAAACAGAAGGAAGCAAGGACCTCTCTATTTCATTGTTTTGGCTGGAATGACATAGAGGTGTGGCCAAGAGTAGGTAAGGAGATCATCCCACTGTTGATGAAGACCAGAACAAAAGGTCCAGTAATGTACTGACCTCAGAGGTCAGGGGAAATTGGAAGGGAAAAGGACAGTGTGGGAGAAGCTGCTAGCTGCTAAATCAATGGGAGAAAGGGTCTTCAACATTTGTCCCTCTTCAGAGGGACAAATTTGACCCTCATTTGACACTCAGCAGAGGTGTCAGGAGAGGTCCTCTGAGACTGAGGAATGAAGGCCACAGGGCTACGAACACAAGCACAGGACCACAGTGCTCCTTGATTGCAGCTCCCCTTGAAACTGTGACACACTGACTGTGGGCAGAGTCTGATGTGGAATGACACCTGCCAGGTAAAGCCTCTGTCACCACCTATCGTCAGACCTGAAATGCACACATCGGTTTTCAACCAAGAGCCAGGCTCCTCAGAAAAACTTACCTACCAATTTCCCCCATTTCCACTGACAGACCCAAGAAGTTCTGTGAACCTCAAGCAGGATAAACGTAAAGAACACCACACCTGAGTGCTTCACTGGCAAATGGTTGAAAGTAACAAGGAAAATAAACAGAGGGGAAAAGCCATCACACACAGGGAACAACAATGGAAATGACAGCTGAATGACAGTCACACACAGAGGAAGACAAAAGGAAAAGAAGGAAGAGAAGGGAGACCAGATTAGAATGGAATGATACTTTTTAGAAACTGAAAAAGAAAAAAAGTCAATCCAGAAAAAAGAGTTTTTAAAAACAAGAGTGAAAATTCCCATTTGCAGGTAAGAGAAAGCAAAGAAACTTTGGGTGTTGGATTTGCACTGAAAGGAGTGTCAGAGGATGCTGCTGGACTCGGGAAAGGACAACTGATGAAGAACAGGGATGGTTAAACAAGTGAGCAGACATCAAACACAAAGGTTTTCTTCCTCTCATTTCCTGAAAAGTGTTTAAAGCACAAATGCTAAGACCAAAAGATGGGAGCCACAATTTATAAAAAAAAAAAAAAAAGATATAACAAAATAGAAGTTTGGGAGAAAGGGGCATATGATTGAGCTTCTGTGAGCTTTTTTGAAATTTGGGGAACCAGTGTTAACAACACAGCAGGCTAAACCACCATATGTTATGCCAGCAACCTGTACCACAGCACCTGTTTGTTTCCCGGCTGCTCTACTTCTGATTCAGCTTCCTGCTAATGTGCTTAAGAAGGCAGACAATGATGGTCCAAGTGTTTGGATTACTACCTATGTGCAAACTCCAGATAGAGTTCCTGGCTCCTGACTTCAGCCATTTGGAGAGTGAACCAGCAGATGCAATATGTTTCTCCCTCTGCATGTCACTCTGCCTTTCAAACAAGTAAATGATTTTTTAAAAATACTATGAACTTTAGGAAGTGAGAAACGAGAAGCATGAAGCAGGAAATGAGAAACAGAATGGAAGTAAGAAGCAAGACCACACTGACTCTGCTGCCCACTAATAAGATTATCTGATAAACATCCAGTGTGGCTTTTCTTTGGGACATTTGGTTTTTATTAATGACTCTTCGAAAGACTTGAGACCCAAAAGAATGACTGTCCCATATGAAATGACAGGTCATGGACTTTGAATTTTGGACTGGGGCTCTCCATCCCCACCTCTGTAAGTCATCCAGTGCAGATCCCACTTCCTCTGCAACAGGCGAGCTCATTCCAACTCGCAACTTGCTCTATTCTTCCATTTACAGGTCCTCCTTTTCTCCCTAGTATCTGAGATACAGAAATTACTCTTTAATATTCTACCACCTATTGTCATAGTTTATGGCATGCTGTGTTTGAATTGTTACCAAGATAGATGCAGTATGACATGTTATCTCTTAATCTGTTAGAAGCAATTGTATCAGCTACCATTATCCCTCAATATGTAGGGAAGATTTATTCCAGGACACAACCTCCAAACATCAGATATCAAAAATCCCCCATGCTCAAGTCCCTCATGTAAAATGCAGGGACTTGAGTGTGCGTGCATAATTTGCATGTAATCTGCATGCATCCCCCTGTACAATTTAAATCTAGAGAATGTAGAATACCTAATTCCATGTATGCTAAGTAAATAGTTGTTTCACTGTACTGTTTAGGGAATTATGATTAGAAAGAAGTCTGGAGGCCAGCAATTAAGGTGCCTGCATCCCACATCCAGAGAGCCTGGTTCCAGCCCTAGTTCCTCGGTTGTCAATCCAGCTTCCCATTAATGCACAGCCTGGGAGCAGCAGCTGATGGCTCACATACTTGGGTCTCCACTACCCATGTGGGAACCTGTATTGAATTCTGGGTTCCTAGCTTCAGCCTGGTCCAGGTCTAGCTGTTGTGAATGTTTGGGGATTAAGCCAGCATATGAAAGATGGCTGACTGCCTCTCTCTCTCTCTCCTTTTCAAATAATACAAGTACATTTTTTCAAGATCTACCCTTAAAAAAAGTCTGAGCCCAGTACTCAGGCTCAATGGCTAAATCTTCACCTTGCATGCGCCAGGATCCCATGTGGGCACCAGTTCATGTTCTGGCTGCTCTAATTCCTATCCAGCTCCCTGCTTGTGGCCTGGGAAAAAGTAGAGGATGGCACAAACCTTGGGACCCTGCATGTACATGGAGGACCTATTAGAGGTTCCTGGATCCTAGCTCCTGGCTCCTAATCAGCTCTTCTCTGGCCATTGCCACCACTTGAAGAATGAACCAATGGACAGAAAAAATCTTTCTCTCTGTCTTTCCTTCTCTGTATGGATCTATTTTTCCAATGAAAATAAATAAATCTTAGGCCTGGCATGGTGGCCTGGTGGCTGAAGTCCTAGCTTTGCATGTGCCAGGATTCTGTATGGGCACCGGTTCATATCCTGGCTGCTCTACTTCCCTTCCAGCTCCCTGCTTGTGGCCTGAGAAAGCAGTAGAGGATGGCTCAAAGCCTTGGGACCCTGCACCCATGTGGGAGATCCGAAGAAGTTCCCAACTTCAGCTCAGCTCAGCTCTGGCTGTTGCAGCCACTTGGGGAGTGAACCAGTGGACAAAAGATCTTTCTCTCTGACTCTACTTTTCTATGTAAATCTAACTTTCCAATTAAAAATAAGTAAATAAATATTTAAAATAAGTATTTTTTTAAAAGTCTGTGTATAACAAGTCTTTTTCAGATGTTTTCTACTCACAGCCTGTTGAACCCCCACAGATGGAACTCATGGCTGCTGGGATGCCCCTATTTGTAATTAAGGCATTTCCTATGACAGACTTAGGAGAAGCAGAACCATGCTAGGAAATCACTAGTCTTGAGATTCAGCTCAGTGAAAAGGGACCAAGGGAATCGTCATCAACCCTAAGAGGCTAAGGGTTATGGTGATTAATAAGCATTAACTGAAGACAAGAAGCAGTAAAAAAATTGTGATGGCTATGCATTTTCCTGTCAAATTTGTCTCCTTTGTCTCAATTTTACTCACCCATTCTCAACTCCCTTTTCACACTGGTCCTCACTTGTTCCCCAAGTCTCTTTCTTGTCATTCTCGTAACTCCCCAAGTCATTTTTCTAGGTTCCCCATGAACTTTAATTTCACCCTCTGGGGCCAGGCATTATTTCCTAAAGCCTGGCAAGACAGAGTCTGTAACTTGAAGCTCTTCACAAGAACTTCTCATGCCACATGTGTAAATCTGCCGTGAGGAAAAACAAAATGATTTAGGCTTCATTCACATCATTGTGTTCTCTGTCCCTGCTAACTTTCTAATTTGGAGCTGGTGAATTACAATAATAGTCTATCGATGCCTTGTGAAGCTAGTTGTTCTGACGGGCTAGAGAGCTACAGAAATTTTATAAATAGCCCCCCTGATGTTCCTGGTTTTTTGAAATACTCTGGCTCCCTGGTAAAATAATTTTTGATGTCCTGAACCTGTTATCACATTGGGCCTTTGCAAATCGGTCAGCAGAGCAAGCAGCTTACTATTCTCACCTTTTTTAAGCTTCTTTCTGACAATATTGCTCTAAGCAGACTTCCTTTTGCTAGAGGGCATTCTCTGAGCACTGACACATCTGACAACAACTTTTCCTCACCCTCCTTAGGTGTCTGGCCAGTGACCGGGCAGCTCTCCCATCCCTGAGCTCCCCGGTCTTCCACTTTCCACTTCCACGTTCTACTCCACCTCTGACTCATCCTCGTTCCAAGAAACACTATTGCGGGGAGAGGGCAGGCGGGTGTGTGTATGCCCATTCCAATCTGTGTTTTTCATTCCTTTTCTGTGCAGAATGTGGACATCTACTCCTAATTCATTTTCTTGTGGTCAATAATTTCCTCAAATATTTGCAGAGTGCCTTCCCATGCCTGGGCACTGGACAGTGGCAAATCATAGCACTTAAAATCAAATAGGGGTAGGGAAGAGGCAGGCATTAAACAGCAAATTATCAATTAGCAATTTAAACATAAGAAGAGTTAGGATAACGGTAGGAGAGCATGCATGTGAAGGTCCAGGCCAATGCAGAGCAGCAAGGAGAGTTTCCATGATTTTCAGCTGAGTAGCACTTAACGAACAAAGTGGCTAAAGGAGGAGACACAGAGGAAATTCAAGGGTCCAGGCAAAGAGTTGGAAAGGAATGTGACTCCTCGAGGTCCTGATATATGGTTCCCTAGTGACTGCGGTGCCAGGAGCCAGAGGAGGGTTCCACAAGATGAATATGGTTAAGCATGTAGGGGCCAATTTCCACCTGACACAGCAGGCCACATTAAAGGTTAGGATCTAAGCAGTAATGAAACTTGAAAGATTCCTAGTCATCCATATCATCAATGTCAAATTCATCTCTGTAACCAAATAAATAAATAAATAAATAAATCCATACACATTGTGGCATAGCCCAGTTTTGAATGCCATTTACTGGCAGGACCTCTAAATCTTCCAGCAGCTATGACTCAGGCTTTGCTTTCCTCCCCAGGAATATCCCTAGCTATGTTAAAAACTCAAACAGCATGGCTGACTGTGGTCCTGGCCAGACAGGTTGATTCCAGTCCCATCTTGCCCAGAGATAAGCCTTATACAGAGTTCCACTACCCAGTTGAGCATAGCTACATATGTGCAACAAGTAACAACAGGGTCAGGTGGAGGGCTCTGGCTATTCTGGCTTCAAGCTACTCAGTTTCCATGCAGGACTGGGTCCAGTCACTTTGCTTAGGCCAAGAGGCCAAGAGGCCAAGATCCCTCAGTTTGACTTTCCAACAGGCCCCATGTCCCTCTCTTCTGTCTAGCCCGTAGATACCTCCTATTCAACCCTTCAAATTCACTCTTTCCTTCTCTAACAGACTTTGGAACCAAGAAGTCAGCCCCATGTGGAACTCAACATTCAATGTCCTTGTCCTCCAGTTCCCAGATACTCAGCGCACTGGAAGTACTACAAGAACAGAGGGAGAGAGAATGAGTTGGGGGCTTAGCACCAGCTCTCTCCTTATGAGTGACTGGGGTCCCAGCTCCTTTAAGGTGGACCCTTTGGAGAGCCACTGTCCTTGTGACTGCAGAAACTGGTCCCTCCTCCTGCATTCAGACCCTAAGTGACAACAAGTCCTGGTGTTGCTCACCCTGTGGATGCTGCCCTAGCACTTCTTGCCCTCCTTCACTCAGCACAAACCTGTATAAACGTTGCCTTCATTAAGTTCCAGAAGGCACCTAATTTAACAGTCCCACACAGCCGTCACAAATCCCAAGTGACACTACATCAGGCATCAGCAGAGAGTTCAGCACTCAATTCCTTTTGGGGGGAGGAGTTTATTTATTTATTTATTTTACTTTTTCGTATTATTATTACTACTATCATTTTATGATACAGTTCCATAGGCCCTGGGATTTCCCTTATCCCTTCTTCAATTCCCTTCCTCCTCACTGAGTTCCCTTTATTATTCCTGAAGAATACTTCTTCATAAACAGTCGTACGTCCATCGTTGTGGGCATGGACAATGACAGAGTCCAGCATCCTATTGTCAAGATATAATTAACAGTTTCATTGGGAGTCCTTCTTTAGTCTGGAAGTAGAGATGCATACTGCATTGTATCCGCACATCTAGATATGGTAGTCTCATTATACAGTTACTAAACATCCCCTTAAATGAAACCACAAAATATAATCAACACCAGGTAGAAAAAAAAGAAATTAACAACGTCATGAAGTTAAATAACATGCTACTGAATGACTAATGAATCACTGAAGAAATGTAAAAGAAAATCAAGAACCTTCTTGAAAATGATGCTGCTGTATGATCTATGTGTCATTGAAGAATTTAATCAGAAGAAAGTATTTTGAAGAGAAGAAACTAAAAAAAAAATCAAAATCTATGAGATATATTTTCTGCTAATCTTCGCTGGTGAAATGTGTCTCCTATAGGCAACAAATAGATGGGTTTTGTTTTTTTAATCCAGTCCACTAATCTATGACATTTGATTGATGAGTTTAAGCCATTTACATTCAGGGTTAATATGAAGGGGTGGTAATTTGGTCCTTTTAACAATGGGTTGTTCATTGATTTAATCTTTTGTTGTTATTTTACTGGGCTATTCTTCGCATTTGCCTTGGTTTTGGTGGGCGCTATTCCTCTTCTCTCTCAAGAGAACATCTTTAAGTATCCTTTGTAGGGCAGGCTTGGAACAGACATATTCTTTTAACTTTTCTTTGCTGTGGAAGAATTTTATTTCACTTTCAAAGACAAAGGTACATTATCATGGGTTGACAATTTGTTTTCTTTTAGAATCTGGAATATGCCTCTCCATTCTCTTCTGGCCTGTAGAGTTTCCTTTTAGAGATATCCTGTAAATTTAACTGGCATTACTTTATATGTCATTTAATTTTTTTTCATGTGCACATTTAAGGATCATTTCCTTATGCTCAACTGAGGAGAGCTTGATTATCATGTGTCATGGTGAGGATCACTTTTGGTCATTCCTGTTGGGAGTTCTGTGCCCTTCCTGCATGGTTTTTTTTGTTTGTTTGTTTGTTTTTTGTTTTTTTGGTTGTTTGGTTGTTTTTTTTTTTTTGCCAATTCATTCTCCAGATTAGGGAAATTTTCCTTTATTTCATTAAATGCATTTTTAAACCCAGCTTCTCTTTCTGTACCTTCTGTGACTCCCATAACTCTTACATTTGGTCTTTTAACAGTCTCTTAGCTCTTGAATTGTTTTTTAGCTTGACCCAGCTCTGCTTCCAGCTTTTTTGTTTGTTTCCTCCTGGTGACAGGAAATATCTCCCAATTCTGAGATTCTTTATTCTATTTTGGAGACTGTCCACATACTTTTAATTTGCTCCACTGTATTCTTCCTTCCTGATACGTCAGCTTTCATTTGATTTATTTCCTGTGTGACATGTTGGTTAAATTTCTTCCTGCTTGTGCTTCTTGTTGTAGATAAGAAGCTTTATAACAAGCATTCTCAATTCTGTATCCCCCATTTTCTCAATGTCTTCCTAAGTTAACTCTGAGGTTGGCAAAGGCTTTTGCTCCTTTGTAGGGGAGTCTTCAGTAATATTCAATGTGCCTTTGTCTCTTCTTTTGCTCATGGTCATTGTACTTCTGGTTATCAGATTCTTCTCCTTGGGGCAGGTTTCTAATCTGCCCATCCACAGGTCTACAGTTCGATTTACTTATTGCAGTTGGTACACAGCTCTTTGTTTGCAGTCACTTGTGCCACTCCCTCCAGCAAATTCCAGGTTTGGGTTCTTATGTTCGATTTCCACCATGGTCTTGTAGCCCCAGTTCCTTGCTCACCCCTCTCCACCTCGTACTGAGGCTGCACCATTGTCTGAACAATCTTTCTCCCACTTCTGGTTGGAGCAGGTCCCAGGATTAGGGAGACACCAGGTGTCCTATATAGCTATGCTGTTGGTGGTGGTGATTTTGCTGGAACCTGTTGGCTGTTAGGTCTGAGGGCCACACAGACCTATTTTGACCAGTATAATGCCAAAGTTGGTATTATTTTCAATGTCAGATCAGTGCAATGCACCGAGCTCAGTGAGTTCTTGCCGAGCTCAGCATATGAGCAGCTCACTGTTGTTCCTGCAGATTTAAAGCCTTTGCCATGCCATACGAAATGGCACCTGGTGTGCCACTAGTAGAGTTCTTGATCTGCTGGCCATCTGGTCTGAAGGCTACCTGGACCTATCTTGGGTGGAACTTGGTGGAAACTGCAGGGTTCCACGTTGTTCCAGTTCACTGAGCCAGAAATGAGTTCACTCCCAGCTCAGTGCATGCGCAGTGCTGTCCAAAGCCTTTTCCTCCTTAAACAAAATGGCACCCGATTTGGCTCTAGGGGGTGGCCTGGGCTATGAAATTCACCTGGTTTCCACACTGCCCATCTGGGATTTGCTGCTCTGTCCCTGCTCCTGGTCAAATCAAACAGACCAATAGAATGAGCAGTTCTTAGTCTGGGTTCACCTCCTGAGCTCCTGGAGAATGTCCCTTTCCACCTGGTTGCTGGTGGGTTTCTGACTGCTGGTGCAGATCAGATCGTCACTCACTGAATACTGCTGGGGTATCAATCACTGCAACACCACACCGTTGTGTCTGCTGCTTTCCTGTGTCTGTCAGTCTCCAGGTACCCCTCTGTTGTTGTTGCATCTTCTCCTATTTCCTAGAATGTGCTTGCTCTGCTTCACACTGGCTAATGTTTCTCCGTCTGTTTAAACGTGCCCTTACCCTTTCTGCCATCTTAATTCCTCAACACTCAATGCTAGCCCTGTCAAATGATTACTTGGACTTTTTGGGAGATTTTTAACTCCCTTTCTCTGGTGCCTGACCTAGGCAGACCATTGAACAAAATGAAGACATTCCCAAGTGTGGGAAGAGGAGAAACACAGGGATGAGGTTTAGCTGGTTCCCTCCAGCCAAATGACATTCGCACAACAGAAAGGTCCAGGAAGCCAATGACTTTTGTCTATTTGCTATCATACTCCCAATAACCAGAACCAGAACCAAATTTAGCATGTTTTTTGTTTGTTTGTTTTTGTTGTTTGTTAGTTTGTTTTTGAGCAAGTGAAACCCTGATTTTAAAGATAGATAGAAAGAAGGGAAATAGTTCCAATCGTTTGGTTCTCAAGCACTTCTGGGTACAACCCAGATGCTTACCCCCTTAAGGACCCACACCTCATACATGATGCTCCGGAGCAGAGAAGCTAAGTTCTGCTGGACAGTGTCACTTCTAATCACATTAATTTTGGAGGAGTGTGAGGAGCAGACTGGTCCTTCTGTTCTGTCTTCCCTCTGCTTCAGGAGCTGAACTGCAATACTGGAAGAATAACATTTCCTTTCATCTGGGAAGATGATCCCCTGACCCTGGAATAAGATGTCCACTTTGAGCATACATAGCCCTCCACATTCCATTCATTGTCAAAGTTCCTACTATCTGCTAAGCTTTGTGCCTGAAACTGTGAAAGAAAACGATGAATAAAATATGGTCCTTTCCCTCCAGGTGTCTGACATACCTTATTGGACTTCGACAAGGTGAAGAGATGAAAGGCATTCTCTGCTTCAGTGCAGAACCAGCACAATAGACCTCCCCACTGCCTTGGTGTGCTACATCACTAAGCACACAGAGAAAACTTCCCATACCTAGGCGTGCCGGGCTTTGACCTGCATCTGCAAACTCCAGGAAATCAGAGATTCCAAAATCTGAGACCCAGAGAGAGGATGTCCAAAGCTCGGTCAGTTTTCCACTCAATCCTGGATCAACCAAACTCACTGAGGCAGGCAAAGAATCAAAATCAGCCCTTGAGATCCTGACACCTGTAGAATTTATCACAAATATTTGTGAAGTGACTAAATAAGAAAAATAAGCTGAGAATAATAGCTGATCAAACTCATATGTGGATTTAGTAACTGGTGTATCTTATGTCATTCATAATAACATGTGCAGCATCAGCCCATGAGGTTTTGTGATATCCATGGAAACTGGCAGGCTGAAGGTCAGAGCCAAAAAAAAAAAAAAAGAGGGGGTGGGGGTTGATGTTAGGAGAATAGCTACAAAGTGAAGCGCAGAAACAGCAGATCAGTACATTTCATTTAGGATTCACTATTTGGGCCCTCAGGTGTCAGGTAAACATTGATTATTCATTAGATAATGCAACTGCACTCAATAAAAGGCACAGCCAGGACCCTGGATGGTTTTAAATAGCAAAGTTGGCTACAGGTGCCCTTTTGGCTAGATGCAGTTTCTCAGGAATAATGCCCAAAGCTTTGTAGGATAGCTATTGAATTGGCCCAAATATATCATGCTTTCCACATGCATTCCATTAAATTTCAGTAACTATTTCCAAGCTAGACCCTAAGAACCAGAATCAAGGATATAAGTCCAGGAGGACTGAGGGGTGAGCGTAAAGTCACCTGGAGGCCACAAGCCCTGAATTAATTCTCAGAATACTGAGACCAAAAGCCCACCCTCCAGCTGGTGCCCGCATACAATTCAGATAGGGTGATGAGCATGCTTGCTTCATTGCCTCTCAAATTAGCACCAAAAACCAGGTTATAAAAGAAGCCATGATTTTATGGGCAAAGCAGGTAACTGCTGTGCCTGCCACTTCTTAGGCAAATGTAAAACTTACAGGGTGTCAAAACCTCCAAACCACAGCTTTAGAACTGCCCTGCTCTCATCCAGGTCAAATTTCCACAACGATGGTTGGTACAGTCTTGCCAGCAAGCTTCTGTCAACCCCTTTGCAGATGCTTTCAGTCCTGAGTGTTTCCAGAAAGAACCGTACACTTTGCTCTGAATAGTCTGCCAGCTGGTCTGAGAAAAGCAGGTGCAGATCTTTGCAAACACCATATGTACAGGCGTACTCTCCCAGCTTCCCTGTTTCCCCCACCGCCATAGTGTTGAGAAGGGATTGTTTGGTTGTTTTATTATTTGTTTTCCACAATGTTCCCCCAAGACTACTCTGGTCAAAAGCAACAATTACTCAAACAGTGGGAAAGTGTGGGGCTAGTCTTTTTAACTTCAAAGTGAATTTTAAACACCTGCTCCATGAAATCATGTCCAAGCAAGGACATGTCTATCTGGGAAGAACAACCAAGGCCATGTGGAGAAGGCAAGAGGACACTGCACTCCAGCTCCTAGGAGCTATGGAAATGGTAGTGTCCAATTATCTCCACAACTAGCCAAGAAAGACATGGCTGGTGATCACCTTGAGTGCTCCTGAGCACCTTGGAGAAACTGAGACAGAAAACTGGATGGAGCATTTCTTCGTAGTTTTGCCATTCTCACCATCCTGCCGTTACATTTAATGCAGGAATGAAAATAAAATCAGAAATCCTACGCTATCTTTGATAACAAGCCTAGAATAGAAACTAGAGGAATAAACAGCTCCAAGGCCTCACTCATTACTCTTTCAGGTAGAATCCTATTACTTTAACAGTATCCTTTGAAATTCTGATTAGCCTGGAGCCTTTGAAAGCAGACAAACCAGCCACAGCCCAGGAGAGCAAATCCTCTTGCTATCTGAGAGCTCCCCAGCCTTTTGACCCTGCACCCTTGGCAAGTCTCTGGTTACCTTCCTGCCACTGCAGCCAGAACTTTTTTTTTTAAGATTTATTTATTTTTATTGCAAAGTCAGATTTTTACAGAGAGGAGGAGAGACAGAAAGGAAGATCTTCTGTCAGCTGATTCACTCCCCAAGTGACCACAACGGCCGGTGCTGCACCAATCCGAAGCCAGGAGCCAGGAACCTCCTCCAGGTCGCCCACATGGGTGCAGGGTACCAAGGCTTTAGCCACAAGCAGGGAGCTGGATGAGAAGTGAAGCTGCCGGGATTAGAACTGGCGCCCACATGGGATCCTGGCATCTGCAAGGATAGGACTTTAGCCGCTAGGCCACCACGCCGGGCGCCAGCCAGAACTTTTAAAGCTCACCAAACCACAGGTCCCTTCCCCTTCCCAAAGGCATAGGGAGCTGGAAGCAGGGGGTAGAACTGGTCATATCAGGAAAATAGTTCAAGGAATCTATTAGAATAGAAAGCACCCATATAAATGCAGCCCAAATAAATGATTTCATTTACTCATGCAGTATACAAATATTTCTTGAGCAGCTATGGTATGCCAGGAATTCTGCTGACTGCTAGGTATGTGGTGGTAAGACTTCTAGAAGTGTACTCTCTGCTAGGGGAAGCAGGTATTAATCAAATGATCCCATGAACCATGCATGGCACCTGCTGAGGCCAGGGCAGCAGAGCAGGGCCTGCAGGATCCTCAGAGGGCATGGTGAAAGCCTGAATCTGGACAGAGAAGACAAGGGAGCCTGTTTTGACCTCAGATCAGAGGAAGACCTCAGATGAAAGAAAGACATGATGGAAAAAAACCAGAGATGAAAGAGGCCTTCCTAAGCAACACTCTTCCAATCCTTCCACTCTGACCCACTGAGACTCCAAGCATCCAAGCACCACAGCTTGGTCGAGCTGCCTGGATGAGGCTGAATACCCAACTTAAACAGAGGCAATGAGTTCTCTTTTGTCTTTTTCCATCTTCTAAGCATCCTCTCTGGTTCAGACACCTGTCAGTCCTTTGTGAACATTATCACAGCCCTTCTGACAGCATGCCTGGCAATTCAGAGTATTGCTATCAGCATCACATAAAGAAGACAGAGAGGTTGAGCAACATGTCCATGGCTAACCAGCAAGTGAGAGGTTGGACATGAACCCAGGCCTGTGTGATTTTCAAGTCTGCACTTCTCATCCCACTTTGTCAGATTCACCTCAGTTCAGAAATTCCATTTTGCCTTCCCAGGACAGTAGGTCAATGTTTGAAAGATTATGATTTCCTTCTTTAAGTATGATCAAAATTGTTATTAGAGCTGGCATTTAGACTAGCAGTTACAATAACTACAACCTAGGGGCCAGCACCAAGGTATAGTAGGCTTAGCTTCCATCTACGGAACATACCATATAGATGCTGATTCAAATCTCTGCAGTACCACTTTCAATTCAAGTCCCTGTCTGTGGTCTGGGAAAGAGCAGAGGATACCCAAGTCCTTGGGCTCCTTCATCCACTTGGGGGACCCAGAAGAAGCTCCTGGCTCCTGGATTCAGATCAGATCAATTCTGGCTGTTGCGGCTATTTGAGTAGTAAACCAGCTTATGAGAAGAGCTCTCTCTGTCTCTCATCCACTCTGTAACTCTGCTTTTCAAATAAAAATAAAATAAATCTTTAAGAAAAAAAGAGAGTCACCTTCCACATTAGAACACCTGGCTTCAATCCCCAGCTCTGGCTCTTAATTCCAGTTTATCGTTAATAAAGACCCTGGGAAGAAGTAGTAAAGGCTCAAGTAACTGGGTTCCTACCCTTACATGGGAGACTTTGATCTGTTGCAGTGTGCAAGAGCGATCACACCAGACAAGTCTAGGATGTATTAAGGATTCTTCATTAACCAAGTCTGGCAATGAAAATGAGCAAACAAAAAGTTAATCCAGGGGTATGATAGCCTAGTGGCTAAAATCCTCACCTTGTACATGATGGGATCCTATATGGGCACCAGTTCTAATCCTGGCAGCCCTGTTTTCCATCCAGCTCTCTGCCTGTGGCATGGGAAAGCAGTCAAGGATGGCCCAAAGCCTTGGGACCCTGCACCGCATAGGAGACCTGGAAGAATTCTGAGCCCTTGGCTTCATATCGGCTCAGTTCCAGCCATTGCAGTCACTTGGGGAGTGAATTAGCAGATGGAAGATAATTCTCTCTGTGTCTCCTCCTCTCTGTACATCTGATTTTCCAATAAATAAATAAATAAATCTTTTTTTAAAAAAAGTCAATCCAGTCTGAATTGAAACCCTGAGAGGAGCAAATGGTCATTACTGTAAAATCTGTCCATTGAACTTCAGACCAATGTTCTACTTTCCCCAGCAATATGAATTATCCTAAGAGACATGCAGTGAACAACCTGGACACACTTAGAAAGCTGCAAACATTCACCTTTCCCTGGCTTCTCTGTTCACATTCCATTACTACTAGGCCTCACCTCTCCTGGAACCCTTGAAAGTACTCAAATTAGGGCCCAGCGCGATAGTGTAGCAGTTAAGCTCCTCTCCTTCAACGCGCCCGGGATCCCATACGGGCGCCAGTTCTAATCCCGATGGCCCTGCTTCCCATCCAGCTCCCTGCTTGTGGCCTAGAAATGCAATTGAGGATGGCCCAAGACTTTGGGACCCTGCACCCGTGTGGGCGACCTGGAGGAGTCTCCTGGATTCGGATTGGCTCAGCTCCAGCCGTTGCGCTCACTTGGAGAATGAACCATCGGATGAAAGATCTTCCTCTCTGTCTCTCCTCCTCTCTGTATATCTGCTTTTCCAATAAAAATAAATAAATAAATCTTAAAAGAAAGTACTCAAATTAGAAATACAAAGCATCTTAACATTTGTATTTTCACTGACTTGCCCAAGCAGTGAACAGAGGGTGAGGAATACAGATATACAGCAGCCATGTTCAAGTTCTACCTGTCCTTGGAGTCTGTCCATAGGAAGCAAGAGAGCAGGAACTAGGGAGACCAAGAGCCAGACTGCAGAGTGACAGAAGCATGTGACCATTAGAGTGAGCACCTCCCTACCACGGCCCTTATGGAGGTTTGAGCAGGGAATCATTACACAACAACACAATACTGCCCTCTTAGGTTCCAGGTGATAGCAGATGAGCATCACCCATCTCATGGGCAGACGTAGGTGCGGGAGGCATGGCTTCCATGCTTGTGACCCTGAACTAACTGCCTAAGACCACAAAAGATTATATTCCCAGCTCCCAACTTCAGTTAGGGCTGGCTCTTTCACTCTCTCTGTGTCTCTTCCCATCCCCTCAAAGTTTTGTGAAGAGTTGCACTCATTTCATTGTAGCCCCTTCCTCCTCATTTCTGTGAATACAGGCAATAAATTGTCACAAGTGCTTCATTCAACACCTCAGAAAGAGAGAGCTCTCAACACTAAAGACAGAGGGCAGGCAATGACCAGCTTTGTCTTCTCCAGGAATAGCAATCCCGTGGCCCCTATAAAGGAGAATCTGCACCCAAAAGCAACTGTAGCATTGTTTGAACACAGGTAGACAAGACTCCTAGTGGAGTCAGCCACAACATGTAGCAACTGTAGAGAATGAAATGGAACCTTTCTGGAGTCAGAGCCAAGTTCAACGTTTGCCCCAAATCTTCAATATTCAATTACCTTTCCATTTTTTTTCATTTGCTTAAGATGCCAGCATCCTAAGAATGGACATCTCCAGGAACTAAGCAGTCAGTCTCTAAGATACACAAAAATAAAGGATGGGAAGACTTGCTACAAGGTTCCACAGACTCCCCCAGTAGTACTGGCTGCAGGGACAGGTTCTGCGTGACAGCCCCCAAAAAGGTGCTAAAACTCAGTGCACTTGCATTTACACCTTGCAAATCTCATTAGCATGTGTCAGAGTGCTGGGTTCCAGTGTGTGGAGCTGGCAGAGGCCTGCTGCTGCGGAATGTCGCATCCTGCCAAGCCCACGCCTGTCAGTTACACTGACATTCTCTGCTGCTGGTGCTCACACTTGTGTGTCACACAAAGATCAATCCCAAAGTTTGTTTGTGGCCTTGCTTCATCAAGATGTGTGGAAACTTCTGGAGATTTACAGAGTTTGGACTATGCACGCTTCATTCCTTGCTGGAGCTTTGATCCCACAGTCTTCAATGGTCTCCTACCCTGATGAGCTGAACTTAAACAGGCATGAATGATCTATTACTCAGCAGTAGGCCCATTTGCAACTGACAGCAGCATAAACAAGAAAAGAAGTTTACCTCCCTGATGTAAATGAAATCCAGGCAGCTGGCAGCACAGCTCTGTGGTAACTGGAGATTCAGTTTCCTTCGAGCTTGTTTCTCCAACACCCTCATCTACCGCTTTCACCTCCAGGTCCAAGATGGCTGCTCTCACCTATACATCCAGGACCGGTGGTTAGCAAATTACAAGGCATAGGCCAAATCCAGTCCTCCACCTGTGTGAGTAAACAGGCTTCATTGGAGCACAGCCACACCCATTTGTTTGTCTGTGGTCTGTGGTTGCCTTTGATGTTGAACAGCAGCACTGAGTAGCTGCAACAGAGGCCATATGGCCCACAAAGCTGAAACATGCACTATCTGGTTATCTACACAAAATGTTTGCCACCTCCTATTTTACACTAAAAACAAAGACAAGGTCACAGCAGTCCAAGCCTTTCCCAAAAGTCACATATAACATTGCTGCTTGCATCCCATTGCCAGAATGGTCTTGTCACCATTACTTGCAACAGGGTATGCCGAGAAGTGATCTTTTCTCTAGTTGGCCATGTGCCCAGCTAAAATTCAAGACTATTTTTAAGGTAGAAGAGTAGGGATTTAAGGAGTCAATTTGTCATCAAAGGATCCTTTAAGTAGACTAGACTCTGGACAGAAACAAGCTGTGTGTCTCTGAGTTTTATCTCCCAGGGGAAGAAAGCACAGAAAGAGACCCAGGTGATACTGAGTCCTTCCCACAATGATGATGCCCAAACAAGGGAGCCTTCCTATAACAGGAAGCTCCCCTCTGGAGGAAGGCAATTCACACTCATGTGACCACAGTAGTTACAGAGGAGGAGTAACAAAAAGAAAGAGAGAGAGACAGTGAGATATAGAGGGAAAGAGAAACAGGCAGAAATTTAGATGAAGGAATGAGACCCAGAGAAAATTTAAAGGTGCAAGCTTGGATTAAAAATGAAAATATGAAAAAACTACCACTTTATAGTCTTCATTTCATCCAAGTCTAATCCACCATCCTGCTGAGATGCTCAGACACTCATTGGAGTCCAGTACTGGAATTCCCTGCTCAGAGTCAAGCAATGGGCCCTGCATTCTGCAGCGATCCCTCCCATCAGTGAGTCACATTAGGTACACGCAGCCAACACATAGTCCTGCCATGTGAGACAGGGAGACCCAGAAAGCCAAGGTCTCTAAAAGCTCCCTACGCGAACTACCCTGCTTTTCTCATAATTCCAACCACACTCTCATCCATACCCCTAGAAGCAAACCAGTCTCTTCCCTGGCTCCTCAAGCAGCCTCATCTTTCTGTCCAGTGAAAATCCCATAACCAAGAAAATATCAAGAGCCTGACCTCCTGTTGGAATGGGAGGTAGTAAGAAAACAAAAGTAGAACTTAATACTCCCTATTATAGATGGGTAGGTAGTATGTTAAATAAATCTCTGTTTTAACCAATCAGGATGGACAACAGCTTCAGCCTGGAACAGGAGTTGCAGACTTCCTGATGAGTCATGAATTACAACTCCGTGTGTGTGTGTGTGTGTGTGTGTGTGTGTGTGTGTGTGTGACAGAGACAGAGAGAGAGAGGGAGAAAGGGGCATGGGAACCAACCTCTATGTTAAGTATCTGCCAATTTAACATCAATGTGTTCCCTCTATCCTATAGCCAGTCTTCATAGATCGCTGTAAGTCTTGGCCGCAGGCTGTTTCCTCTTGAGGTTGAGGAGGGTTGAATGGGTAAGGAGGTTTGGTAGGGAGGCCATACCAAGCGCCCCCTAAAGGCTTGTCTGCAAATAGCTTAAGCCTGTTCTGATCCATGCACATCTAAACTTAAGTCCTTTGAAAGCAAGCACTGGTATTGCAATTCGGTTGCCACGGGACCTTGGCGATTACTAAATGAGGTAAATATCCAGACAGTACTGATGAATGGTGGGCCCAGTAAAGTACTAGTGGAGAGTTTCTCTGAGTGGGACAACCAGTGTTAATATTCAGCCCTTATGCACCAGGAAGTCTGTGCCAATTATTATAACATGATAATAAAATGTTGCCAAAATGGTTGGCAGAAATCTAAGGCTATGAACTCCAACTGCTACCCACCACATCCCCCAAGGACTTCCTTAACCTCTCACAACACAGCAATTAATGGGTTAATGTCCAGTTCAGCAGGAAGTCTGCAGCTTCTACAGCAAAGCTTGGACCACTACCCATTCCACACCATCCCAGGTACTGAGTATTTTTTAAATAACCCTAAGTGAGGATGATCTGCAGGGGAAGAAGCATGAGACAAGAATGGGGGTCCCTTCTGGAGTCAACATTCCCAGTTACAGGTTCTACACTGCATAAGTTCTCCTGCCTAAGAAAGCCCAGGGGAACTGATCTCCAGCCTGCGCTCTAACGGCCAAGCTCTGGGCTCCAGCATGGATCTGCACCAATTCAGAGGAAGGGATGCCACGTATTCTGTCATGTATTAATAATAATAATAATACCTACTTCACAGAACTGCTAAGAGAATTAAAGTAATTATTTGAACTGCCTAGCCCAATTGTGGTAAGAAGCAAGTGCCCTCCCCCACCAACATGAGTGGGAATGGGTACCAGCCAATCAGAAAGGGCCCTAGTATCTGTCAGTGAGTGACAGGACCAGGCAGGCCATGTCAGGCTAAATTGAGCATCCACGACGCTATGATGGACTACGTAAATCAGTGGATTCTTCAACGACCTCATTGTGTTTGGAGTGGCGAGATTGGCAGCGATTCATGACTGCTCCCTGCTTGTGGCCTGGGAAAGCAGTCGAGGACAGCCCAAAGCCTTGGGACCCTTCACCCACATGGGAGACCTGGAGGAAGTTCCTGGCTCCTGGCTTAGGAACTGCGCAGCTCCAGCCGTTGCGGTCACTTGGGGAGTGAATTACCAGACAGAAGATCTTCCTCTCTGTCTCTCCTCCTCTTTGTGTATCTGACTTTCCAATAAAGATAAATAAATCTTTTAAAAAATAAAAATAAATAAAAATAAATAAACTGAGTATCCACCATCACACACAAGATCCACAGCTGGGACTGGGTCTGATGGAAGAATTTGGGGGAGTCCCCTACTAGGCTGCAGTTCCCACTAGTGAGTGTGAGAGCTAGGTTTGGGGCAACCCAACCCAGGCTGGGTATAGTACTCTTTGGTATATGTGTGGACTTAACTAGGCCACAGCACCTGTTGGTATGCATGAGGACTTGGCCTGTGGCAGACTAGGTTGGGCCAGACCACAGCACCCGTTGCTGCGCATGAGAGGTAAGGCAGGGAGCAGAACTGATCAGCCAGCGGCATCCACTGGTTTGTGCATTGGCTGGTGCAAGTGACAGAACAAATCCGATCCTGCACTTGCTAGCCCACCAAAAGCCAGCTCTGAGGTCATCCCAGATGCATTTCCTTGGGGGCCTCCCCAACTAGACTGCTGAACTCAAACTCCAGCCACAGGGAAAAATCACAAGATATGTGGTCTGACCTTGGAGTGCCTGTGTCAAGACTGGGCCTCCTCATTTGTTCATGCCCATGCTGCGGAGAGCATACACAGACACACATGGAGAACATGACAACCAGCTCACCCAGGCCAGCAGAGAATACCCAGTGCCTCGCCATGGAGCAGGTCAGACAGCTCTCCTGACCAAGTTTGTTGGTCAGTGGACACACCCAAGTGTAGACCCAAGTGTCTGGGTCTGTGGATGCACTTTGTCAACCAATAGACTTTGGGTTTTCTCAACCTTGGAACAAAGAAATTAACAACTTTTCAGAACTATCAAAACTACTCAAGTAACATCCTCTAAACAAGCTTTCCCACACTGGGGTCTCTAAGGTGTCATTAAATGATTATTCCCCCGTCTCCAGGTGCTGTTGTAGTTTGACAGCAATGACCCTCCCTCTATCTCCACACTTCTCCTCTACTGCAGATACAAAAGAAAAAGAAAAAAATTAAAACATCTCAACCACCTCCCTCCATACCTGACCTTCTCCACTCTAATCTGAGACCTGCATGGACATACACCCTCTCAACGATGTAAACAATATTTTTTAAAAAGTTCCCAACACTCATATCTATTCTAAATATTACTACCATTGTGATCAGCAGAGAGCTGCATTCTAATTCTTGGAGAACAGCTAAGAAAAGATAGGAGCACACGCAGAGCCAGACACACAGATTAAAAGGATGTACGATAAGTGACAAACTTCCCAAGATGTGTCCCAGAACCATGCCCTTTCTCCTAGTGACAGAATTTAATATATGAACATCATCATGATAAATGACATGTAATATAAGCTTATCTGTGAATGAAGTAGAATCACCTCGGAGTTGGATTTGACAATAGGCAAGCTGAACCCTGAGGCAGACTGGTGCCTTAAGGGGCTTGATGCAGAAAAAAGATTTGGGGAAAAACAGAAGGCTGTAGCTGGTCTGACTGGTCTGGAATGGAGTAGACACTTCAGCCTTAAGAATCTAGGTTCAGTCTGGATTTTCTCCAGCAACAGGAGTTCCCAGTTACAGGCCTCAGAGCAGGCAGCTATCACTCCAGTGTACATAATTGGCATGACACTTCTTAGTGGTACTGTCTGTGGGTGACAGGCAGCTAGTTCACTCTGAAGGAGCTGGATTCCATGTGGGAATTCTCAGGAACAGGCATTTCCAGTTATGGAACCCAGAGCAGGCAGAAGGGACAAGTGTCATTCCCACTATCTTTGTTGGTACTGGCACTTCCTGGTGGTGCCATCCAAGGTATGACAGCCTCTTGCCTTGGCCTGATGAATCTTGAGACACCCATGTTCAGCTGAGACTCTGACACTGATCTGCCCTTTTCATCTTTCCTGACTCAGACTTAATCAAATTTAAGTAAAAAAGGAGATTCCAGTAGAGGCTAAACATTTTTGCTCCTGCTAGAACTGAAGACGCTCTTTCAGAAGAATTTCAAAGTACAGAAAGCCTGAGATCACATCACATTATCAATCACTCCAGTATACTTTTATGGTGACTTCTTGTTATCAGGCACTGAGGACAAAACAGTGAGTCACCTTCTCTTTAATGTCAAACCCCTGTCCCTCCTACCCCAGACCAAACCAAGCCCTACTCTTCTTCCCTTTAACATTGCTCCCCACACAATATGGTGCACATATTTCAAAAATTTCCCCCTCGGACTTCACACCCAGCTCCCTCTGACCTTTCCGGAGCTGCCCCAAGCCACTTCCCTTCCCTCATTATCTCCCTCCCACCCCACTTGTCTTTGTAACACTGGTTCAATGTCCGATTAGTTTAAGTATGTCCATGAGCAGTATGACTAAAAGATAAGTATTCTCATGCAAAATATTTTTAAATTCATATATATTTTTCTCATTTTTGTGAACTTTTTAAAGGTTGTTCATATGTATGGATTTTAGAGAATTTACACCACCAAAAAGCTTAGTTCCATCTTCCACAAACTTTCTGAACCACCTTCAGAATGTTTCACAATTCATAAAAGGCTTTTGTATCTTTATATCATGGACCCCTCACCTCAACTCTGAGGTGAGGTAGGACAACAATTATCACTTCAGATGAAAGCATTTAACATAGTGATTAATACATGCTACTTGAGACATTTGCATGCATACTAATGAGTTAACCAGTAAATGGAAGCTTTCATCCCTTCTCTAACTCAGACTTTTAAATAAATGAATAAATTAATTTTGTTTTAAAAAATTACTCATTTGACCAACTTGGAAATAGAGCAGTTAGTCCAGGATCCCAGCATGGCACCCTATGTCTCTTCCAGCTCTCTGAATTCTGCATTAAAATGTTGTTTTAGGTATCACTTGTACTTTGCCTATGCACAAAAATACGTGTGTAGTCATCTCCAACAGGAAATATTTTGGGGCCCACCTCTTCTGGAAATCAGTGGTTATGACAGAGCTTTAAGGGGTCGGGTCCATGATGGAAATTCTTTTTCCCTGCCCTGTGCTTACTCCCAGATCCAATGCCTGACTTAACACATCCCTGTACTCCTCATAAAGAGCCCATTAACCATCTCCTCCTCCTTTTAAATGGGTTGCTAGAATCAGATCTTTTCTTGGCAAACTCCTCTTTACAACCAACTACATTATACTGGAGTTGTGCAATGGTGCGGCTCTCATTTCACTGGCCATAATATCCCAGAGGACAAGAGCTTATACCCCAGTGCCCAATACTGTAAATGACACACAAAAACATGAATTAAATTCTCCTGCTTTATTTCCTCCCAAATATCATTCATAATCCCCTTCTGTTAGTTTACTCTGCCAAAAAGAAAAAAGTGAATCGGCAACCTTCTGAAAGTGCTAATATTCATATTCATGTTGCTCTCAGTATATGTTCAGTTGGCCTAAATCTTTCCATCCTTGTAGATTGCTAAAAGGCAGATGGGTTAACCCAACTGCCAAGTACTCAGCAAAACCTGCTTCCACACACTGAAAGTTGCTTAGTAAAATATTTTTGATCCTGGTGGTTGGTTGACAGTGGTAAAAGTAAAAGCCATTAAGACTGTGATTAATGAAGATGCTTTTTGCAAGTTTTCCCCAAGCACAAGTGAGAGGACATGTAATCCCATTACCAATACTCAATCTTTCACTCTCAGGAGATTTCCTCACTAATTAGTCTGAAGCTGTAATTCAGCCTATATTTTAAGGAATGTGTCACATGAGGACACTTCTAATTTATTTCTGACCTTCCTTGAGTTTAGAGGCACATATGCCTTTGACAAGAATTTTTCCCAACTGCCATTTTCCTGCCACACACACAACAGAACAGTGATTTAACTAAGACTTGAGAAAAGGAGTATCCTGGTCCATTTTCTGTTGTTAAAACAAAATGCCTGAGACTAGATGACCTGTACAGAATATAGGTAGTTTTTAGCTTAGTTCATGTTTCTGAAAATCAGGAAGTCCAGGATGAGGCAGTCACCCCAGGTGAGGGCCTCATGTTGCTTCAACTCACAGCAGAAAGCAGGTCAGGGGTGCACACAAAGGAGAGAGACTCAAACTATAACACCCTCCCCTCAAGCAGTTACTCATCTTGTCCCAAGCGAAAGAGAAAACCCGTTCATCCCAAGAAGGCACTGATCCATTCATGAAGGCTGTGACCCCTGAGCCAGGAACCTCCTCTTTGGTCCCACCACCCAACATGCCATATGGAGGAGTTACGGTCTTGAGGTTTAAACCTGCCAGCAGGCCCCGAGGTCACCAAGAAGAGGTGATGGTGTTCCTCGGCCATAAGAACCACCGAAGACAAGCTGGTGAGGAATGTCCATTTATTCAACACAAGTTCCCGTGTTATACAGGTTAAGGAAGGGGAGGGCAGAAGGGCATCTTCTGGCAGGCCCACCACCAATCAAAGACACTGTAATTGGCTATACAACACATCCATTTCCCTTGACATTCTAGTCATGTCAGAGATCATGTTCCATTCGAGGGCCTGGAAGCTGTGCCTCAGGCCAGGTAGCTGACAGAGACCTGGGAGCAATTGTCCACATTAAGGTTCCAGCACATGAACTTTGGGGGAGCACACTCAAACCATAGCAGGGAGGCAAGCTCAGAGTATATATCCTATCACTCGGCTTTTCGAAGACTTGGTCTAACCATATTGCTCTGTTTCTTCGAGCCTTCCTTCTAAAGACCAGAATAGTGAGTTCAGGGCTATATTACTAGGAGTTTAAAACAACAAGATATAAATAAAAGTGAGTTCTATTATATCTAGTTGGAAAATCTAAGAGCCAATACAGAACTTGCCCTATTCCCTTTCCCTTATGCCATAGCAAAGATAAAGTTTCAAACAGTGGCTACTCGATCAACCCGGTTGCTAAGCTAAAACAGCATACCTGTGCTGGACACGCAGAGTAAGAAGAAATGAACTTTTGTTATTTGAACTCACTAAGACTTGGTAGTTGCACAGCCTGATCCATCCTAACTGTATCACCCTACGTCAGGGAAATTGTACCTCAAACCTCAATGAGTTGGATTTTTTTCAAATGAGTTGTCCCATTTAGGGACAATGTCCTGGTGGCCTACCTCCACAACTGCTTTCATGGTGGCCTCTCTGATCTCACGGAGGCTGTGGCTCTTTATCCTCAGAACTCTCCTCCAAAATCTTTTCCACTCCTGAGCCAGCCACTCCACTCTTCCTTTTCCAAAATTCCGGCCAAAGTTTCCACTGGGGTTTGATGGAAAGGAATGTAATCCATCACCCATCTCTCCTTCCAGCTCCCATCCCTGAAGGATGTAGGCCCTGGCAGGGTCCCCCCGGCCAATGAGTCATCCAGTCACCACATGCTGACAGCTTATCACATTATTTTCCAAGGGAATGTAAGTAGAAAGACTCTGATTCCTCCATCTAATCCTCCTTGCAGTCCCCTGTGACCAATGGATTCTACACAATGTTCCCAAGGAAAAGGAAAGCAAGACAGATGCCCTAGGAACAGCCGCAACATGGCCCTGATTTCCCCAGTCCTGCCACTTCACCTACTCAAGGGTTTTCAGAAGCCACCCATGCCCTTTATGGTCACGCTGCCTTTTGAACAGAGGAGAAAACAATGAAAAGAAGATTCAAGAAGTATGACTGTCACATGGAGAGGGGGAAGAAACACTCATTTAAATATTAACCATGAACGATCCTGAATCCTCTTCCTACTCCCAGGGATGTGTCTATTAAAGTAGCCTTTCACGGCTGCTGGCTGGGTGATTCTGTTATAGAGTGGAAATTAACAGGGATACTCGTGGCTATTTGCACCAACAATTCCCCACTTGGACAGGTAAAGGCCTCCTTAGGGCTCAGGTCTGCCATCACAGGAAGGCTACAGTACTTCCGGTACTTCTGGAGGTAGGGAGCAGTACATACCAGAATTATTTAATCTAGATTTCATGACAGGTCTTATACACACACCAAAGCGCCTCTGAAGGACAAGGAGATAACTATAAAAGTACCTGAAGAGAAACACTTTAGAAGAGCTCAGAAGCAATCCAGGGGGAGGGAAAATTAGTGACCAATAACTAATCCATCACCTTTTTTTTTTTCTCCTGCTTCTCAACATTTTTCCCCCAAGGCCACAGGCTGTCACCATGCAGTTTATCAGCTGTCACTCCATCACGATTCTGGGTGACATGAGCTCAATAGCCTAAAACTGCTCTCAGATCTACGGAGACATTTATAAAGCCAGGCTCACCATACCCTGGCTGGGCCAGTTCCCCCCAGTTCTGAGGGTGAGACAGCTATACTGGCTTCATTTCCATTTCTTAAGTGTATTGTGACCCACTTAGAGGAGGCCAGTTCAAACCATCAGATGCAAGGGAGTGTCCGAGTCCCAAACCTTCTGTACTTGCTGAACAAGGACTTTGGGGAAGCAGGGAGCAAGACTAGTCAATGATTAAAATTCTCTCTGCCTTGAAAAGGCTCTAGCTTCCTGCTTTAATTTGTTTTGAATCATGTGGGGTTTATTAATAACAAACCTTTACATTTGTAACAACATTTTTAGGCTCTGGAAGCAATTAATCCATCCAATTTATCTAACTACAGAACTCCTGTGCATGTTTTAAACAGATTTGTGGTTCATTTACTCCTCACCAAGGGCTCATTTTGTTACCTACAACTTCTTTTTCCACCCTGAACTCTCTAAACTGTCCTAATTCTGCCTCAGAGTTGCCTCAAACCATAAACAAGATGCTAGGGGCCCATAACCCACAACCCCTAACTTACCAAAATGCTACAAGGAAAGTCTTAAGTGTTCCCTCTCACATAACCTGAATCCTTGAGGTGTTAAGGAGACCAGCCCCAGGCCATGGGCAGTTATGAAACACCTAACATCCACCATAGAGGAAGGGTGCTAGGAGTGCACTCTGTATAGGGCCAGCCACGGCTGTAGCATCGACAACCAGCAACTCATTCTACCCCACTTGATTAAGCCCCTGCAGGCCAGAGGAGCAAGTTAGGACTTGAGTATTAGGACAACTATCCTTGGGTTCTGCCTACCTCTTGGCAAGTGCACTCTTCTCTCCCCTGGATCTTTTAGGATTTGATATTGCCACTAACTAGTCACTGTTCCCTTAACCAGCTTGAGACAGTTCCCTGCACCTTCCTTTCAGATCATAGTTTTGGCCCTTGCCTCCTCTGTCCTATCTGCACCCGTTTTCCCTCTCCCTAAGCTTGGGAACCCTATTGATTTGAGGGGTGACAGTACTCAACAGGTTCCATCGCCTTAAAGACAAAACCCAAAGTACTTCACATGGCATTTTAAGCACTTGTCTGCTTGCTGTGGCTTTCCTCATCTCCATACCGACCGCATAATCTCACACTCCAGCCCCCAGACCTCTGTGCCTATTGTCCTAGCTCTGCTCCATCCTTCCCTCTGCTTTTCTACATGAGCTAATTTTGACTTTTTAAAATTCAGTTCAGGGCCTGGCATGGTAGCCTAGTGGTTAAAGTCCTTGCCTTGCATCCACCCCATATGGGCACCTGTTCGTATCCAGCTGCTCCAATATCCATCCAGCTCTCTGCTTATGGTCTGGAAAAACAGCAAAGAACAACCGCACAGCCTTGGGACCCTGCACCCAGGTGGGAGATCTGGAAGGAGCTCCTGGCTTCGGATCAGCTCACCTCCAGCCATTGCAGCCACTTGGGGAGTGAACTAGCAGATGGAAGATCTTTCTCTCTGTCTCTCCTTCTCTCTGTATAAATCTTAAGAAAAAAAAAATCAGCTCAAATCTTACCTCCTCCCAGAAGCTTTCCCTGAACATCCTGTTACCAGCACACCTGCACCTCTGTCTGAGTTTACACAGGCATGTCCAGCACACTTGCTCCACAGTTCTCAGACTTTGTGATGCATAGCCAGGTGCTCCTCTCTCCCCCGTGAAACCATCTGTCCTCAGCAGCATCTGAGTACTTCCCACCCTCATCTACTCTCTGTTTACTCTTTTATCTCCCCTACCGCAGGGCTGACACAGCCTAACTTTTTATTTTACAACAGGTTTTAGGTTTACAGGGAAAAAAAAAAAACACGTAAAAATGGAAGTCTGCACATTGGCTGAACTGGCTAATCCTCTACCCACAAGCGCAGGCATCCCAAACGGATGTTAGATTGTGTCCTAGCTGCTCCACTTCTAATCCAGTTCCCCACTTATGATCTGGGAAAGCAGTGGGGGATGTTCGAATGTCCTGGGACCTTACACCTATGTGAGACACCCAGAGAAGCTTCTAGCTCCTGGCTTCAAATCAGCAGAGCACTGGCCGTTGCAGCCATTTTGGGAGTTAACCAGCAGATGAAAGATACTTCTCTTTGTTTCTTCTTCTCTCTACAAATCTGCCTTTCCAAAAAAAATAAGTAAATCTTTTTAAAAAAATTGTAAAGATTGCCACAGAGTTCCCATAAATACCACATGGAGTTTTCCTGATTATTAAAATTATTTATATTGTATAAATTAATTTTTGATAATTTTTACATGTTTAATTAGGGTGCAAAAGTCAAGGGCTAGAGGAAAGTAGGTAGGACCATTACTTTCACATTCTCTTCTTTCCTGGGTGTGGGAAAAGCCACACCCAGCCTCCCAACCATCCCAGGGACTCCCATGTAGGGCATGCTCTGAGGGTCCTCCTCAAGTGATTTTTGAGAGTTCAACAGTTCTGTATTGCTGCCAATCTTGCCACTCAAAGCACGATGAAATCTCTCCAGAATCTGCTGGCTGACACAGTCCACCTTAGAGTCTCCGTTTGCCCAGTTATTCACTCCCCACACTTGGCTGAGGTAAATGATCAATTTGTTCTGTCCTCTGTCCTCTGTCCTCTGTTGTGGTACCAGGTATTCTCTGCAGACTCCAATGTACTGCCATATCTTCCATGTGCACCTGGATATGCTGTCCACTGATCCATCTAAGCCACTGAGGAGGCCCAGCTCTGATATATGCATTTCATGTCAGACCGTGGAACCTACAATTTCTTCCATGGTTGGAGTCTTGAGTACAGCAGTTCAGTTGTAGGGATCTCCAGAGAAGCTTAATCTGAGGTGATCCCACATCTGATTCTTATGTATGCATGTCAGTACAGGGTCCAGCACAGTCCATCGCCCAAACTGGCCCTCACACACACACTGTTAATTGCAATTGTAGGGTCAGTTGTCTCCAGTACTGTCTTCTACAAAAACCAATGGTTGTTGACCACAACATGATCATGTCTACCACACACTTGGCCTTCATGTACATTAGTGGGAGCTGCAGCCTAGTCAGAGTGACCCTCAATCACCCCCACCAGACCTGCCCCCCTGCCCTGGTTTCCGTGCTTGCCAGTATGTACAGTAGACTGATCTAGTCTGTCCCACATCCCATTCAGCTCTCATATGTGTCAATGGGCACTGAAGCCTAGTTCAACCCAATCAGCCACACTATCCAGCCCACACATGTGCTGATGGATGTCACTCTCTGTCTCAGCCAGAAAAGTGGCCTTTCCTGCCAAGCCCTCACCATTCTAGTTCTTACTGTTGGGTGCTACAGCCCAGACAAGCCTGATCCATACCCAGACACAGCTCATGCATGGCTCAGCAGAGACAGAGACCTAGCCCAGCCCATCCTACACCCATCCTGGTTCTCATGAGTTCCAATGGGTACTGGAGTCTAGCCCAGTTTTGCACGCCCCAGACCCAGTCCACACCCATGCCAAGGAACACTGCATCCATGTTCAGACCAGACCGCAGCCCTCAATTCTGTCCTTCACACTCATCAGTGGGAACCACAACCCATCCAGAGCATCCCCCTAACTTTCCAACCAGGCCTGTTCCCAGCCATAGATCTCTTGCACATGCCAGTAGTTGCTCTGACCCAGGTTGGCATAACCCCTCCCCTGTCTTGGCCTTTGCCTTTGGATGCTGCAGCCTGATGCTGCCCCCAGCCAGCCCCCAGTCCCAACTTGCTGGTGAGTGCTGGAACCTGGTCCTGATCAGTCTGCTCTAATCCCTGGCTAATGCAAACCAGTAGGTATGACAGCCTAGCCCAGCATGACCTGCACTCCAGCCTGGTTTCTGCACTTGCCAGGGGGCAATGGTTTGCTCAGCCCTGACAGCTCCACTCCTTCCAAAACCCACTCATACTCACCAACGGATGGAGCTACCCTGCCTAACCTACCCAACACCCAGGTCTGGATCACGTGCTCATCAGTGGGAGCTATGACCCACTAGGCAAGTTTCCCATGTTCCCCCACTCACACCACTCCCAGATTTCATGCATGACAGTGGTGCTTAGCCTTTACTGGATGAGGCTTGCCCCATCCCTACTGGCCTTTGTTATGAGCTGGTGCAGCCTGGCCTGCCCCACTTGTTCCCAGCCCCAGTACCAGTGATCATTGGTGAGTTCCATGGTCACGTCCAGCTCAGCCCATCACCTTCCCAATTCTCAAGCTAATCAGCAGGACTTGTAGTTCCATAGGGTTGGGCCTATATATGCCCCACAGAATCCAACCCTGGACCTGGTTCTCTCGCATGCTAGTTAGTGTCATGGCCCAATCTAATGTGACCTATCCCTTGATCCAACACTCACTGTCAGGGCACTGGGATTTAGCCCTACAAGACAGGTCCCCAGCCATAGCTTGCGTGTGCACAGGTGTGTGGTGGTCAGCAATGTTCCATGCTAACAAGCCCAACCCAAAACTCCCATGTGGGCTGATGCATTAGTCTGACCCACAGAGATCTTCCAGTCTCTCATCTCCAAACTACCAGGTCTCAGTCCCCTCACTTACCTGCAAGTACAGTGGCCCTGTTGTTGAATGTCCCTCAGGATTCATTCCTCACCACCTACATGTACAGTGGCCTTATCCATGGATGTCCCTAGGCAGTAATTCCACACCCTCACCACCCGGCAGCCAGCAGGTGGTGTCCAGCACCAGTTGGTGCTCTGGCCACCCACAAGCCCAGGACCCTACCAGTGCCTAGCAGCAGTGGATGGGGAGCTAGGATCCCCAGCGGGAAGCCTGGGACGACACATACACCCCCAGCCACAGCCACATGGCTGGGGGATCCAGACATCCATGCCACTGCTCAGACTTACTTGGACTCTAACATCTTACATTAGATGGATACATTGGTATCATTACTGAGTGGTATTGATCCTGAACTATAATCTGAAGTTTTGACTTCAGTTATATTTCCTTGGCTTTTCCCTGATATTCCTATTCTACTCCAGGACATCACAGTACATTTAATTGCCCTGTCTTCTCTCGACTCTTCTTAGCTGTGACACTTCCTCAGGTTTTGGCGACCTTGATAGTCTTGAGTAATACAGGACATCTTTTCTAGAATGTCTTTCTATTTGGATTTATCTGATGTTTTTCCTCATCAGGCCAGTGTTATCTGGTCTTGAGGAAGACACAGAGATGTTAAGTGTCATGTTCATCACATCACACCCAGGGTACATCACATCCAACATGACCATTTTCATTGTTGATGTTGACCATCCAAAATGGCCTGTCATTTTTGATGCTGACCAAGATCCCCAGCTCCATAGTGTCTGACAGGTTCCCCTCGCTGAAGCTATTCATTTTCCCTTGCTGTCATTTTGTACACACCAGAAGGAAGTCACTCTACATAGTCCACACTTAAAGAGTAGGGAGAGGATCTGCCTCCTTGAGGGCAGAATAACCACATAAATTGTTTGATATCCTTCCACATGGCAGGTTTGTCTCTTTGCTCCCATTTGTTTATTCACTCAGTTCTTTGTATCTGTGTGGCTCATTTACTTTTAATCACCATTCCCAAAGCACCTATCACAGGGAGCAGCACTTAGTAAGCTCTCAGTTTTGTGTGTTAAGAGAATAAGGATGCTATGAATTGACTTATGTCCTCCTGCAACTCCCATGTTGCACCCTAACCCCTAATGCCACAAAATAGCACTGTATTTGGAGATGGGGGTCTTTAAACGGGTGACTCAGAGTAAAGGAGGTCTGGAGCAAGGGCTCTAGTCCAATATGAGTGATGTCCCTGTGAGAAAAGGAAGACACCAGGTCTCCTCCTCACAGAGAAAAGGACTTTGAAGGGCACAGAAAGAAGACCTCCACCTGCAAACCAAGACAGGAAGTCTCAGGCTCCTTGACCTGCCTCCAGAAGCAGAAAAAGAAAATTCCTGTTGTTGAAATCACTCGGGATATGGTTATTTTGCAATGGTCAGTCTAGCAGATCAATACAGAGGCAAAGCAGAGAGCCAAAGATTGTTTTACAGGTCAGTTCAGGATATCAGAGGAAGCCACCTGCTGCTCCTGGATAACCCAGGAGGGGAAAGCCCTGTGGAATACACCATTTCCCCCAGGAGTTTCTGTCAATTAAATAACTGAATCGATAAGCTGCCTCAGTTATGACCCACGGCTTCTGTAGAAAAGGAAAGGGAGAGAAGTCTACTGAAAATTCCTTTTATTCATTCTATCACTCAACCAGAGAGGAAGGTACCAAAATATCCTGAGATGACATGAGGGCATGCAAGTCGCTTGGACTGCCACATGGCCATCCTCTCCTTCCTTCAGTATCTATGCAACTACTACTAGATCTACTATGTCCCAAGAAGCAAAAAGCAGGTTCTGACAGACAGTGGTTAATAAAACAAACAGGCAGATAGAAATTTTCTTTCTTCTTGGACAAATTGCTCACCTATAAAATAAGTTTGTGCTACATAATCGCAGATGTTTCTTCCCTACGCATTAAGGAGAAGTGTTCCTAAGCATCTGAAACACCACAGTCCTCAAAGAAACTATCAGTAATTTGCACAGGGTCACGTAGCAAATCAGCCAGTAAATCTGAACCCAGCAAAGTGACTTCACAGGATGCAGGTTGCAGCCCCAAGCCATTGTTTATCAAGGAAAGCAGGTCTTTCAGAGTTTCCTAACATGGACAGCACAGAATAGGATGAGTGACTCCAGACCTGGAAATTAGCCAGAGTTGGTGAGCATTCAGAAATCAATTTCTGAACCCCCAAAGCATCCCACTGAGTATTGAGTGTGCCACTGACCATTGAGTGCATCCGAGTGCTGGAGAATGCTGCTCAGTGGTTTAGTATACAGTGTAAAAGCCACTAGGCCAGGATTAACAGCCCAGCGCGCACGCACACGCACACACACATACACACACACACACACACAAAACATGGGAAGGTAGTGTAGAACAGAGATCAGTCCAAGTTCCAGAGCCCCATCAGTAAATCCTAGAGACTTGGGAATTCCAAGAGGCTTTTCAAGGAAGGTTTCCCACCAGAAGCAACTGGACAAAGAGCCGCCTCTTTCTTCACGTACCCCAGCACTTGCTGCAAATGTTCCTGGGAGGCTACCTCGGAAGACTGCATGAGGGAGTACCGAGAGCCTTGGGCCTTTTATTTCTTTTCTAAGTTAAAAGGTTTAAAAAAAAAGATAACCTCTGTTTCCATCCATTCTTAGAATTACACTTTCCAGAGATGTCTAGGTCCCTTTCCTGGAAGACATAATCCTAATTAAAAATAAATTACATGCTGTATGGAACCTGAAATGGAAAAAGATAATCCTATTACATATGAGAATATACCCCGAGTTTCTTTCCCGCTGAACGGTGGGAGATATCAGATCGGTCTGCGCGCCCATTGTCGCCCTTTTTGAAAACTTTGCGGGAGCCCTAATCCGTCACGTGACGCCCGTGTCGCTCGGTGTCTGCACGCGAGCTGCACAAAGCCCGCATTAGGCTCGGTGACAGGCGCCCGCCTCGGCGCGACCCGCAGCATTTGCATTCCGAGGCTACCCCGGCCATTGTGGGGCAGCGTTTGTTCTCTGGATTGGGAGAGACAGTTGCAGGCGAAGTTTCTAAAACCGAAGAGAAAGGGGGCTCCTAGGGGCCGGCCGGGGTCTTTTGGTATGATAACGAGGCGATTGAGCGTCTTTTGTGCGCCCGCTCCTCTCCCGTCCCTCCCTTGGGTCGCCTCCCGCCACCCCGGCCGGACACTGCGCCTCCGCGGGGAGCGGCTGCGGCTGCAGCAGAGCGGTTCTAAATTGTATTTTCCTGATCTGGCGGCCGCAAGCAGCTGCTCGCGTGCCTTCACACCTCCTCGGCTGGCTCCGGGAGGCCTGGGCGCGTCGGCCGTCGCCACCGAGCTGCTCCAGGACCCGAGCCCCGAGCTCCAAGGCGTCGTCCTTGGCATTGCCACTTCCGAGGTCCTGGCAGCGGGCAGAACGACTGGACCTGCCCCTTGCAACTCCACGCCGGTCCCCCTACCCCTGTGCTGTTGCTCGCCCAGTGACCCAGCCACCCGTCCCTGTGTCTTCTGGCGCGCCACCTATGCCTGGGTCTAGCTCAGTCTCCGGAGGAGCTTGGGCTATCGTGGGAAGAGCCTCGAGTGCAAGGTCAGGTAGTTATGCATCCTCCGGCATAACTTGAAAGGAACAGGGCGGGGGGGGGGGGGGGCTGGGTCAGCCCCAACCGTAAAGAACGGAGGCACTGACCACGCAAAGTCCGGCTCTGGGTCCCTGGAGCAGGTGCCTGCTCCCGCAAACTGCTAGAGACACCCTGGCCCGGCGACTCCAACCCCACTGCCCACGCCTCCGCCCCCACAGGGCGACAGTTTACACCCGGGACCCGCAGCGCCCAGCTCGCCACCTCCCCTCCAAGGCCACAAGCGGAAGCGAGGAAGCCGCTGTCCACGAGTCGAGTTCTGAATTCGTCCCCGAGTCAGGGCCCACGGCGCAGGGTGGAGCCTGCGTGGCGTCTAAGGTCAGCGACGGTCAGCCCCTGGCTGGGACTCGGAAGAAGCATAGAAGGTTGTTGGGCTGCCTTTACCTACCTCCTCCCCCACCCCTACACACACATGTCTCAGGCCAGGAAAACCGAGAGGCCAAGATACTTTCTGACGCTGGGGAAGGAAACAAGGAGCAAAAGAAGTCTGGGAATGGGGCTCCTGCCGGGGCGCTGCTCTCACTGAGCCCCGGGGCGGCTGCAGGTGCCCCTTCCCGACTTTCCCCGGCTCCTAGGTCTACACCGTGGAGGAGGCCGGGAAAGGAACCCAAACGCATCACCCGCACCCCATCCCGCCCCACCAGCCTCCTAGCAGTGTTCATTTCCTGAGGGTTAGGCCTGCGTCTTCGACTCCCTGGCGACCCTGAACATTCCCTTCCTTCACGCCAGCGTTCACCCACCCTGCTTGGCCTCCCTCCGCCCCTCAAGAGATCACAAAACCCAGGGCTTTGACTTGGAGGGACGGAAAAACACGGATTACATGCAGACAAGCAGCGCCAAAATCACGAGTCAGGAGGGTGTTGACTGAACGCAATCTGTTCGTTAAACGCACAGCCTTAATTTTTTTTTTTTTTTTTTTTTAGTGAATGACTTCAGGTTTTTTTCCTCTGTGTGAATTTGCACAGAGGGCTTGCAGAAGCCCGAGTGGGCATCAGTGTAAGAACCCACCTTGTTGTGGGATGAAGCCCCCTCTCCTAGCCTGCAGGGATGAGAGAAGCATACCTGGGGGTCCCCCAGGAGCCACCCAGCCTAAGGCCTGGCAGTGGCGAGGCTCCTCACTTCCGTAGGCAGATGGCTAAGTTGCCCCAGGTTCGTGCCAAGTTTCAACGTTCATGCTGTGATTTTGTTCTTCCGGAACAGGACGAGTTTTGCTTCCCAGAGCGGCCCTATTAGAACAGAAAGAAAATCCTCTAAATAGGCGGAACAAGGCATCAGGAGGGAAAGTTCTCTAAATGCACTTTAATACGAGCTGGGTATTGTGTGGAATTTAGCGCCCATCACCGTTTAGCCGGAGAGTTATGGCAGTGATCGGGATGAATAGAGGAACATAATGGATACATGTGGCGTTTGCTCATTATGTTCGAGTTAGCCCGACTTGGCTGTGGAAACTGTTCAACTTTTCTCTCCCCTTAGCTTGTCACAGGGAAATAATACAGACATTGGGGCCTCCAATGGGATCGCCTGCCACGCCATTCTATTTCCACTGCTAACGAGGGCTTCCTAAGCCTTTGATACAGTCTGATCTTTGAAACCTTTCCAAATCTCCTCAAGCTTATGCTAAATCCTATTTGGAACTTTTTCTTTTTCCTCCTTGGCTGCTAGCGCCCAGGGCTTAAGAAAGCCATTTGGACGGTGACATGCATACTAACATATCGGACGGTTCTTTGAAAGGCAAGTGGCAGCTCTGATCACCGGGGCTCACACGAGCGAAACATGCATACACAAATTGAAACAAAATCAATTCTCCCTTATTCTTTCAGGCTGCTTCATGGAGAGCCTGGCGGTTCCCGGCGCCCTGGGAAGCCGGGCCAGAAAGGCGAGCAGAGCTGCTCTCCGCCCGGACCGCCGGAGTTTGGAGGAAGGAAAGGGGTTGCAACATGCCCAGGGTGCATGCTGGGGCAGAGGCAGGGCTGGGGGTCCCAGGCCCCTGGGGCGCCACCCCGACAAGCCCACGCTAGGCTCCTGCAGCAGGCCAGGCGGCTCCGTACTCCCCGAGCCAACTCCTCTCCGTGCCGGCGAGAAAGCAAAGGGAGTTAAAGAAACAGAGGGAAGATTCCCCAACTCCCCCCGCCTGCCCCTTCCCCCCACCTAAGTCTTTTCCACGTTAAAGGGATTGTCAGACGCCGGCGGAGGAGCGGCGCGAGGGCGAGGCGGCCATTGGCTGCCCGGCTCGGGTGATTTGCATAGCGGCGGCTATAAAGGCGGAGGCGGCGCGCGGCGGCTCAGCTCCGGCGAGGAGGGCGGGAGGGAGAGGCGCCGGGCGAGGGCGGGTCTGCGCGTCCTCGGGGCTCTTCCGAGCCGCGGAGCCCGGCAGCCTGCAGACTTCTCCCGCGCAAGGCTCGCAGACAAACGCCTTCCCGAGAGCCAGGGGCGCACGCCTGGATCTGCAAAGCAGAGAGCGCTCTCTTCTCGCAGCCTTTCGGAAACAGCACTTGGGTGGCTGGCGGCATGAGTCCGGCAAAGCGCTGGGGCAGACCCTTGCTTTTCCCTTTGCAGCTCTTCAGCCTCTGCTGGGTGCTCTCGGTGGCCCAGAGCAAAACAGTCCGCTACAGCACCTTTGAGGAAGATGCTCCCGGCACGGTCATCGGGACGCTGGCCGAGGACTTGCACATGAAAGTGTCCGGAGACACGAGCTTCCGCCTGATGAAGCAGTTCAACAGCTCTCTGCTCCGGGTGCGCGAGGGCGACGGACAGCTGACCGTCGGGGACGCAGGCCTCGACCGAGAGCGGCTGTGTGGTCAGGCCCCACAGTGCGTGCTGGCCTTCGACGTGGTCAGCTTCTCCCAGGAGCAGTTCCGGCTGGTGCACGTGGAGGTGGAGGTGAGGGACGTCAACGACCACGCGCCCCTCTTCCCCCGTGCCCAGATCCCTGTGGAGGTGTCCGAGGGTGCGGCAGTAGGCACGCGCATCCCCCTGGAGGTGCCGGTGGATGAGGACGTGGGTGCCAATGGGCTGCAGAGCGTGCGCCTCGCGGAGCCCCACAGCCCCTTCCGCGTGGAGCTGCAGACGCGCGCGGATGGCGCCCAGTGCGCCGATCTGGTGCTCCTGCAGGAGCTGGACCGCGAAAGCCAGGCTGCCTACAGCCTGGAACTGGTGGCCCAAGACGGCGGCCGCCCGCCACGTTCTGCCACGGCCGCCCTCAGTGTACGTGTGCTAGACGCCAACGACCACAGCCCGGCCTTCCCCCAGGGCGCCGTAGCCGAGGTGGAGTTGGCTGAGGACGCGCCCGTGGGCTCGCTGCTGCTGGACTTGGACGCGGCCGACCCAGACGAGGGCCCCAATGGTGACGTGGTGTTCTCCTTTGGCGCCCGCACCCCGCCCGAGGCCCGTCGCCTCTTTCGGCTGGATCCGCGTTCCGGCCGCCTTACCTTAGCAGGGCCGGTGGACTACGAGCGCCAGGACACCTATGAGCTGGACGTGCGGGCCCAAGACCGCGGCCCTGGGCCGCGCGCCTCCACCTGCAAGGTCATCGTGCGCATCCGCGACGTCAACGACAACCCACCAGACATCACCATCACCCCGCTGGCCGCCCCGGGTGCGCCACCCGCCTCGGCTTTCACTGCCGCCGCCGCCCTCGGGGGAGCGGACGCAACCTCACCGGCCGGGCCGGGGACGCCGGACGCCGGAACCACGTCTCTGGTGCCGGAGGGGGCAGCGCGCGAGAGCCTGGTGGCTCTGGTCAGCACCTCGGACAAGGACTCGGGAGCCAACGGGCAGGTGCGCTGCGCCCTCTACGGGCACGAGCACTTCCGGCTGCAGCCAGCCTACGCCGGCAGCTATCTGGTGGTGACCGCGGCATCGCTAGATCGCGAACGCATCGCCGAGTACAACCTGACGCTGGTGGCTGAGGACCGCGGCTCGCCCCCGCTGCGCACGGTGAGGCCCTATACGGTGCGCGTGGGCGACGAGAACGACAACGCGCCTGTCTTCACGCGGCCTGTCTACGAGGTCTCTGTGCGCGAGAACAATCCGCCCGGCGCCTACTTGGCTACCGTGGCCGCCCGAGACCCGGACCTGGGCCGCAATGGTCAAGTGACCTACAGGCTGCTGGACGCAGAAGTGGGCCGCGCGGGAGGCGCCGTGTCGACCTACGTCTCAGTGGACCCGGCTACCGGGGCCATCTACGCCCTGCGCAGCTTCGACTATGAGACGCTGCGCCAGCTCGACGTGCGCATCCAAGCAAGTGACGGCGGTTCCCCTCAGCTTTCCAGCAGCGCCCTGGTGCAAGTACGGGTGCTGGACCAGAATGACCACGCGCCAGTCCTGGTTCTTCCTGTGCCGGCCAACGGCACTCTAGAAGTGGCCGTCCCTGGGCGCACCGCCAGGGACACGGCTGTAGCGCGCGTGCAGGCCCGGGATGCAGACGAGGGCGCCAATGGAGAGCTGGCATTCGACCTGCAGCAGCAGGAGCCCCGCGAAGCCTTCACCATAGGCCGCCGCACGGGGGAGATCGTGCTCACCGGCGACCTCTCGCAGGAACCTCCTGGCAGCGTATTCCGGGCGCTACTGGTCATATCCGACGGCGGCCGCCCCCCTCTAGCCACCACGGCAACTGTTAGTTTCGTGGTAACCGCGGGCGGCGGGCGCGGGCCGGCTGCACCTGCCAATGCGGGCACCCCGGAGCGCTCCAGCCCGCCAGGCTCTCGCCTCGGGGCGTCGGGGCCGGCACTGCAATGGGACACACCGCTGATCGTGATCATCGTGTTGGCCGGGAGCTGCACGCTGCTGCTGGCCGCCATCATCGCCATCGCCACCACCTGCAACCGCCGCAAGAAGGAGGTGCGCAAAGGGGGGGCCCTCCGGGAAGAGCGGCCCGGGGCGGCGGGCGGAGGAGCCTCAGCTCCCGGCTCCCCGGAGGAGGCCGCCCGGGGAGCCGGGCCCAGGCCCAACATGTTCGACGTGCTCACCTTCCCTGGCAGCGGCAAAGCGCCCTTTGGCAGCCCCGCGGCCGACGCGCCCCCGCCCGCGGTCGCCGCGGCCGAAGTGCCGGGCTCGGAGGGCGGCAGCGCCACGGGGGAAAGCGCCTGTCACTTGGAGGGGCAGCAGCGGCTCCGCGGCGCGCACGCCGAGGTGAGGCCTTCCTTCGGCTGGGCGCCCCCCTGCTCCGTGCTCCGCGTACAGGCTGGGGGAAGGGAGCCTGGAGGGGTAGGGTGGGCGCGCTCAGGAAGACGCTTAACCGTCGCACTTGTTCTTTTTGTTTCTTGTCCCGCCCTTACCCTCACCCCACCTCTCCCACTGCAGCCCTACGGTGCGTCTCCTGGCTTCGGCAAGGAGTCGGCGCCCCCAGTGGCCGTCTGGAAGGGACACTCCTTCAACACCATCTCGGGCCGAGAAGCCGAGAAGTTCAGTGGCAAAGACAGCGGCAAAGGGGACAGTGATTTCAACGACAGCGATTCCGACATCAGCGGGGACGCTCTGAAAAAGGATCTCATCAATCACATGCAGAGTGGTGAGGGCTCTTCTTCCCAGCCAAAAGCAGCTTCCTTCCCTACGGGCCCCTTTGGCCCTGCCACCCTAGGTTCCCAGCCCCCCTCGGCCTCTTCACCTCCGTTTTTCACTCATCCATTCTGCAGTGCATTTACAAAGCGCCAAGGGCAGGCAGTTCCATCACCTGAACACAGCACAACACAGGCTTCTTAAGCAGAAGCAGAGTCGATGATGCTGGCCGTCCAAGGAGGGAAATCAGCTTTTGCGCTTTTTTTTTTTTTTTTTTTTTTTTGAACAAATGGGACCAGCTTCATAGTAAGATGACTTACAGGCAGCAGTGTGCCTTTTAATTCATAGCGTTCTTGATACACGCTTTACTTTTCAGCTGCCCTGACCCAGACATTGAGAAGATAGAGGCTTCAAGGGGTGTGTGTGTGTGTGTGTGTGAGAGAGAGAGAGAGAGAGAGAGAGAGATCTCAAGAATAACCACGTTCTTTTCCCTCTCGTGGTAGGACTGTGGGCGTGCACAGCCGAGTGTAAGATCCTGGGCCATTCGGACCGCTGCTGGAGCCCGTCCTGTGGTGGGCCCAACGCACAGCCCGCACTGCAGCCTCCAGCGCAGATGTCAACCTTCTGTAAGAGCACGTCGCTGCCGCGGGATCCCCTGCGCAGGGACAACTTCTACCAGGCCCAACTGCCCAAGACTGTGGGGCTGCAGAGCGTCTATGAAAAGGTGCTGCACCGAGATTACGACAGGACAGTCACTCTGCTTTCCCCACCCCGTCCAGGGAGGCTCCCAGACCTGCAGGAGATCGGGGTACCCCTCTACCCATCCCCCCCAGGCAGGTACCTGTCCCCAAAGAAGGGAGCCGATGAAAATGTGTAACCCCACGCTGCATGTCTTCACACATCATACAGGTCACTCTGAGAAGCCCCTAAGTTATTGACTGGTTTCAGTGTTGTAAATATAAATATGCAAGATGTGCCTTAAAAATGAAGTTGTTGGAAGCTCTTTCCAATCACATTGGTACTGTTTGGTATTTGCAAACAAAAAATGTAGTTAATGTAATTTTTATGAAACGTGTGCGTATTTAATTCTTATCATGCTACTGACTTTAATTTCACTTGCAGCTTGCCATTTTCTTAGTGTTTTTAACCTGTACATTGTGTAATGTAATGTTTGTATATAATGAAAGTTTGTTATATTTTTATATAATAAAAGCTAAAGTGGAAGTTATTGCCAAAGGAACTGTCTGCAAGACAAAAAAAATGTGTTGGAATCATTTATTGGAAAATTATCACCTGAAACAACCTAGTGTTTGAGAAGTTTTGCCTTGCCAAGTATACCTTGTATATCTTGACTCTGTGATAGATTTCAAGTTCAATGTTATTTAATTACATTTGGTTTTCTGTAAACCGTGTCACTTATAAGCACAGTAATAAAGGATTTGTCATGTGTTTGAAGCATCCGCTAATTGCTTTTCATGACATCGCCTGTAGTTAGACATTCAGCATTCACAGATGACTTCAGGACCAGAATGAAACTTCTGAGTGCCAATAATTTGAGCATTATTCATGTTCGTAGCAACATTAAGCCTGTGGGATTTCAAGCACTGCAAAGACTCACATAAGTATTAAAAAGTTTGCTGATTTTTTTCATAAATATGCACATCTCCATATATATTGGACACGCTATAAAATTCCTGTCCTTGTTTATCTACTTGATGCATATTTATTAAGTAAGCACCAAAAAGTAGAGGCAAGCGAAGCCTGGGTTATTAACTTACCAGTTCAACAAACATTTGTAGGGGTGTTGCTTTGTTGTTAGTAATTCCCCTTCAAGCTGATTCCAAGGGAAAGAAGACATGGTCTAATGGGACTCTCAGCTTATTAAGTATGTTAGTATCAAAGACACTCAAGTTTACATATAAAAGAACAATGCTTGGGATTCGCCTTAAAATACAGCTGGGATGGATCCACATGGCACTGGTTGTGTTTCTGTCTGAAAATGTGCATAGGGACTGGGACTGCAGCCTCTGCCTGAGGTGCCAGTTCCACTTCTGATCCAGCTCCCTGCTAATGTGCCTGGGAAAGCAGTGGAAAATGGTCCAAGTCGTTGGGCTCCCGCACCCAGGTGGGGGACCTGGAAGAAACTATAGGCTCCTAGCTTTGGACCAGCCCAGCTTTGGATATTGCAGCCATTTGGAAAGTAAGCTAGCAAACAGATTCTCTCTCTCTCTCTCTTCCGCTGACTATGTAACTGCCTTTCAATTGTGTGTGTGTGTGTGTGTGTGTGTGCATAATGAGAGGCTTTAAAAAAGATCTTCGAGAGGTAGACATTTGGTGTAGTTGTTAACTTGCTACTTGAGATGCCAGTATTCCATATTGAAGAGCCTGGTTAAGTACCCGCTCCACCAATTCCAATCCTCCTCCCTGCTATTATGCATTCTGAGAGGCTGCAAATGACAGCCCAAGTATTTGAATCCCTAACACCTTTTGGCATATCTGGATTGAGTCCCAGACACCTGGCTCTGGTCTGGCCCAGCCCTGGCTGTTTCACGCATTTGGGGAGTGAAGCAGAGGATAGAGGATATCTCTGTTGCTGTCTCTCTGCATTTCAAAATAAATAATCATCTAAATTAAGATACTTAAGAGACCTATGTCTATGTCTGGTGTTTCATGCATTACCTAAAATCAAAATGTTACTAGTTAGAGCTAACATCTACTAAGCAACCTTCTGCCCAAATTAGCTCATTTATCCCTCAAATTGTTCTCAGGAGGTAGGAATTATCATTAACGCTGTTTTTCAGACAAGAAAACTGAGATATGAGGAGGTTACACAAAATGCTGAAAAATCACACAGCTAGTCACTGGCTAGGGTGAGACTCAAACTAAGATCACTCAAGGCAAAAACCTTAAAATAAGGCAACAAAAGAAGTCTGTGTTTTTTCAACTTGAGAGAAAAGAAGCGTTAGGTGGAAAAGTCCCAATGCCTTGCCTTGACCGCCTGATTACTGTTTAGCCCTTTATATTTGTGAAGTGCCTGTGTTCCTTTAATACTAATTATAGAGCGTGAGGCACTGTAATGAATAGAGGAGCCCTCAAAGCTGCCTGTTGAAGGCATAATTGAAACCAGTGGTGGCTCCAAGCTGAACAGCAGGGTGAGCACACACAAGTGCTTTACCACCCACAGCCATGCAAAAAGTTCAGCACTTTCTACAGGCTCCTGAGCCACACATGTGCCTGACTAACTCAGCTCCCCCTGGCCTCAGGCTCAAAAAGAAAACACTGGATGTGGGTAGGTTACCGCACACTTCCAGACCCACATCCACGAGGTCCCAGGGGAAACGCCTGCAGGTGGAACTGCCATCACAACCGTGGAAGTTTTATGCTCAGCTGGGAAAAATGCAGAGCAGAAGGATGAATGATCCCACCCTGTAGTCTAAAGCCATCGTTCTCTGAATGCGCTGGCTGCCTTTATTCTTCAAAAGCAAAACATTATTATTTTGTACCATGCCAGCTATTTCATTACTTCAAAAATATAGGTTTCAAACCTTGTATGACTTTGCTGTCATTATTTTTTTTTCCCTTAGAGAAATGACTACTAAGAACCCTGCTCTTTGTTTGGAACTCTCACAAAATCAGATGCAAAATTTGGTCTTCAAAATTGTTTAAACAATGAAAGGCTCTTCCACCTGCCAGCAGCAGGAAGTTTCAAAGACACGGGAGACACATAAGGAGATTTTTCTACTTTTCTCTAGAAATGTTTACTCTCAAGCATGTTTTGAAGTAAACTTACAGTGTTATTACATTAAAGAAGATCAGTGAGTGCACTTGCAGAATACTGAGCCCAATGGTGAGTGCCCACTACATTCACTGACTTCCTGGATTTGTGGAGCCAGCCTCCATTGCAACTATCAGCACAGTCCAGCCAATAAGGAAGATAAAGCGAATCGGGGTACCCCACCTAATCCTGACCCCGTTTTGCTCTCCTCTTCTTCCACTTTTACCAAGTAGACTAGGGCCTCATGCAGAGCCAAGGCTCTACAAACAAGCATGGCTAAACGGAACGGCACACGCAATTCACAAGCCCTGGAGATAAGTGATGGCATCACTAATACCTCTCGGGAAAAGGAAGCCAACCACTCCTGGGCACCTTGGCAGTGAGTTCTGGGACATGCCAAGGCCCTCGGGGAAGATGGAGGTCACCTTGAAAGTGAAAGCTGAAGCCAGATTTTACCTATTTCACATTTTTGTCTCTGGTCCCATTGACTTGGCTGTCCTACGTTTCTTCCTATAATAAAATATCCATCAAAGAAACCACTTCAGAAAATTAAAATGTAAGTGGTTTCAACATCTATTGAAAAATGTATTCTGAAATAGAGTACAAACAGGATGCATGTGTCCAAATGCAAATATATAATGACAATGGAGAGGGAAAAAATACATATACTCAGGATGAGTTCCGTGCCATAATTAGCTAACTATCTGGCTTATTCCACTTGGCAAATATAAGCTTTTATCATCTAGAAACTCCATTTTAGGAAACAAGCATATTTACTTTAGCACTGAATTCGGTAACAGCAGGATAATTAGAATGCAGTAAGTTTGAAAGCAAAATGAAGCAAAGTAATACAATACTGGATGGAGCGCTGTGCTTTGCAACAACTCAGAAGAGCTTTGAAAATGCTGTCTAGGTTTTGAATAGCTATACAACAACTCAAAAGAGTGTTTATTATTCCCTTTCTTTAGAGGGAGACAATCTGTAACAAAATGCACCCAGTTCAACATCAACTAATAGGAGAACAGAAAGTAGAAAGAGACACCAGGCTATTTAAAAGGCATCACTTACACCACCAGATTAAATGTACTCTTTTAGCAGGAGGAAAAAAAGTCTTCATTCATCGTTAGAGTTAGGATTGATTCCCACAAAGCCTGTTAAGGAAATTTCAATGTCAAATTGAAGCTTGCACATTTTACCACCACTGAGTTACAAAAGTTTCATTTGCCAACCCAGTATGACACTTGGTTATGTCACAGGCACCTCCAATGCAACATGCCCAAATGAAAATAATCTCTTCTTCCTGGCCACATCACCCCCGTAACTCGTGGCAATTGTCTTAAACTCAATAAATAGAACTACAAATTTTAGGCCACACTGGAAATATAGAACCCATCAAAAATCTGCATCCCTATTTTCTACCCCCATTTACTGATTCTACTTTTTAAGTTCAGCTATCACTTCTTGTCACTGCAGCAGGTATAATACTCTGCCCATTACCCCTGCCAAGCTCTGAGTCCAGCTCCACTGTGGAAGATACATTGAGGTGCCCTATAATGGTAGCCATCTCAAGCACCTGACTCTACTGCTTGAGAACAGTCAAAGGCTCATTCACCTGAAGCTCTTCAGCCTGTCCACAAAACAACCCATAAACACTCAGACTTTGAACCTACAGTGACAACCCTCCACCAATGAGGGACAGGAGTTAGCAGACAAATGCCCCAGCTTTCTCATGCCTTGCAGGAAGCATTATTCTTGAAGGTTCCCAGTGCATTTAAGCCCCAGTTGCCCAGAGCAGCAGCCCACTTACCAACACACGCTTTATCAATCTTCCTGCATCCCCAGCTCACCTTCCTCACTTCTTACTTTCTGGGATCACCATCCAAATAATCTATCATCACTCAAACTCTTGTTTCAGGGTCTGCTTTTAGGATGACTGTCCATATTAGGACAGCTGTATAAGAATTAAATGATTTTTTTACCTGTGTTCTAGGTACTGCACCAAGTACTTTATAAATATTACCTAATTTTTACAATCTTACATTAAGCCATTTTAAATAAGAGGAAAGCAACTCTTAGAGAGGGAAGGCCACCTGCCACAGGTCATGCAGCTGTGAGAAGGAACTGACATTAAACTGTGTCACATAATGCAATGTAATTAATATAAAAATAAATAAATAAATCTTTAAAAAAGACCTAATGCAAACAAAGATACATCTCTTTATAAAAGTGTTCATTTGCTTCTTTCCAGCATTACTTTCCTGTCTGTTCCTTCTGTATTAACTTCCTGTCTCCTTTTACTCCACCTCTGCACTGTTGCCATAAAGATCTCTTTTTAACCATCTGACCTTGTCACTGTTCTAACACCTCATGATTTCACATCACCTTTGGATAAAGTCCAAAGTACTGTCCCTGATGTCCCAGGCCTTGAAGCTCTGGCTGCTGACACTCTTCCCCTGACCCAAGTTATTCTAATAACTATGGCAGAGGTAACAGATGTGGAAAGAGCAAAGGGCAAAACTAATGCATCAGCTTAAGTTGTCTCTTGGGACAATTCACTGAGACCCAATTGCTCCACTTCGTATCCAGCATCCCACTGATGAGCCTCTCAGGAAGTAGCAGATGATGGCTGTACCTGCCACTCATGTGGGAAACCCAGGGGGGGACTCTAGGCTCATGGTTTTGGCCTGGGTATCTATGGCCATTGTGGGGCATTTGGGAATCAGCAGACGAAAGATCATTCTATTACTCTCTATGTGTATATGTGTGTGGGGGGGGGGGGGTGCGTGTGTGTGTATATCCACCTTTCAAATAAAATGAAAGTAAAAGAAGAAAGCAACAGCAGCCAAGTAAGTCACCTTGGCCACCAAAGGTGAAGTCCTGTTCTTTTTCCAATCTGAATACAGCAGCATCTCTTTAGACCCAAATTAGGAGAGTCCTAGAAGTTCATGGGCACCATATGCCAGGCAGAGAGAAAGACATGAGCCCCACCCCCCTTTTTTTAACATGGAGTAAAGAGGGCAGAGACTAAATTCATAGGGTTAAATGAGGGAAGAATTCAATGTCTTAAAAGTATGCCTTGAAAGCAACTTGACATTTGCACATCAGAAGTTCCACTGACAACATAGTGGAAGTCCTGTGTCCAGAAAATATCTTGTCCCTGTCTGACAACACTGAAGGGGAGATTCAGTGTCCAGAAATCTTTCTAATAACATCCAAAACATCGCAGAGGAAGCCTGGAAACTAGAAGACTTTTTGTCCAACAACATCTTACAATAACATCCCCAAGTCTTCCACCTGGCAACTTCCCAGAAGGGGTGGGAAGAAGTTTGCCCCGTATCCATAAAAACCCAACTATGCACAGACAGGGCCCCTAAGCGACTCTCTCAGCTTGTCAGGTACACTTAATTAAATTTCACTAGCTTGCTTGCCGCGGACCTCCACCTCTGTTCTAGCCTAACTCTCAGTGACTGCTCACCATCCCAAGGAGAAATGAGGAAGGATCCCAGCGGCTGCTTCAGCCGGTCTGCCCTGAAGAGCCTCCCTTTCAGCCTCCCTTGGTGACACAGCCACAGAGTTTCTTTGTGTCTGAGGAAGAGAAGAAGCTCCACTTCTAGCCATGGTGGTAACACATTTATCTAGATAATTAAAGTGGTCTAGCCCATTTTGGACCCTAAATTCACATGGCCCAAATAATCCAGAGAGTTGTCAAATCTCCACTTCCTTCTATACAAATGCAACAAGATATGACCTTGATGATATTACCAAATTGTTCTCTATAAACGTTGACTTAGCTTCATTCCATAGAAGCTTCATTTTGCCAATTTTTCTTCCTATCAAGCCTAGGCAAAGAGCTCTAGGAGTATCAGGAAGGGGATAGCGATGGGGACCAAATTTCATTTTTATTCAACAACTGACTTTCAGCCAACATTTAAACTTGTTGAGATTCATTTTGCTTATCAGCCAAAAGCCCTTAATCACCACCCTCATGGAGGTCTGAGAAGGACCCCATGAATAGGCTCAAATGCTTTCTGGAATGCTAAGGACTTGGTCAGCCATCTTTCTGTGCTAGAGAACTTCAATGTCATTATTCTAACCCTGACATCCTACCTGTACATGTGGTAGTGTAGTTCCTAGACTAGTCCACATACAAAGCCGGTTTAGTGGAGACTGCATTAGTCTCCACTAAAGTAAGCAAGATGATTTAGGCAAAGAGAACTGAATAGGTTATGGCCTCAGATTCAGCCTCATCACACCAAGAGCTGTGCAGCACAAAGTGGTTCTCTGTTGAAGCAAGGATTCAGCCTTTTGCACCCCATGTCAGTCATCGGTTGCTGGGTGGCTCTCAGATGTACTATATTGCTTCCCTTGCAAGAAGACTCTCTGCTTGGCTAACTTCTGCTTTGCTAAGAGCAAGTGTTCTAAGCAGGAAACCACTATAAGCCATTAAAGGCCAGTACTCACTGTAGGAAGGAGTATGAGATTCCATGTGTACACTAACAGCATCCACTCTGCCAGTGATGCTCAAATCACCATCACCTGGAGGCATCCTTAACCTATTGCTGGATGCCAGCTAACGAGATTTCAAAAGAAAAAAGTTTGATGAATTCCTATACTTTTCATTTCTATTAAGTTTCCCTCTAATGCTCATATTTTTAGTCCAAGGGCAACTCTTTGAGAACTACTGCATTATAAAGATTATGCAGTGTTGGGTCAAGACATACCTTCTGACCTGCATTCATCCAATCAGGTTTTATCCAGAAGTATTTCTGATATAGAACATAATCTTCGATCACTATTGTCAAAATGTGATTCTGTGTTTGTCACAAAACACAAACACCAAGCACAAACCTCCTGAATAGAAGAGAGATGAGTGTGGAGGTTTCATCCCTCCAGGCATTATCAACATCCTTCCTGCCCTCCCATTTCCCTTTCCCTACAACAGCACACAAAGAGGCACAGAAGTAGCCAAAGGAAGACACACAGAAGTCTGGTGATAAGCAGCCCCATGCTGCACACAGAGGCTCAGGATTTCTCCAGTGGGGGACATGCCACAGCTCACAGCACACCTTGCCAAGGCCTCAGAGCAACTGGTACATGCCCAGAGGAAAGCTTAGGGGCTAAAGTGGTTTAATTACATCATATTTCAAAGTGGGAGGCTTCATCAACAATGTATAATGATATAAAATAATAAAAGCTGACATGGGCTGCCTCTAGAGTTAGTAATTCCCTGTCACTTGGAACTTTCTGTAAAAGACTAATCAAGGATTAGTGGACTGTGCAAGGATCTGATTCACAGGTGAATCAAGTAGCTTTTTAGTTGCCTCCAAACCCTACTGGATGATGACAGTGAGGTAAGTTAGTTTTAGGTGTCAGCTTGACTGGCATAAGGCTCTCCAGAGAGCTGAGTGTATATGTGAGGGCATCTCTGAAAGAGATTAGTATTTGAACTCAAAAATTCAGAGAAAGGAAGATCTGCTTTCAACAATGTGCGTGGGCATCACCCAATGTACTGAAGGCTCAAATACAACAAAGGGACTAGAAGGGTAAATCCTCTCCTTTTTTTAGGCAAGGACATATAGTTCTGCCCTCAAACATCAGAGCTCTGGTCCTTAGGCCAATACACAATTACCCTGGACCCTCTCCCCAACCTCTGGCTCATTCTCAGGCCTTTGGCCTTGGACAGGACTATGCCACCAGTTCTCCTGGTGCTCCAACTAACAGCTGGCATATCGTGGGGCTTCCAAGCTTCCATGATTGCAATCATGTAAACCCCTTTCCATAATTAAGCTCATCTATACATGTCCATACGCACCCCTTAGGTTCCATTCCTTTGGAAATCCCGAATAATGCAGTAACTCTGCATATTCCTGGTCTACTCACTCTTGTTCTTGCTAGATATTCTGATGATCCTGCCCTGTTTTATTTCCTGACTCTTCAGGGATAGAAAGCTTAGCACTCCAGCCCTTATTTCAATGGGCTTGTAAGAGACCCTAAATTCCTTCTAGCTTTCTGAAAAGAGATAGAATCATTCCTGCCTCCCTGGCTTGTCACTTGGCTAATCTGGAGGACTAAATGTGTTATTTTCTCCTTTTATGGTCTAAAACCCAACCTTGGTCCCTGTGCAATTGCCTGTTATGTTGTAGAGCATTTTTCAGGTCACTTTTGGTCATTTGTAAAGTACACTGCTCACAACAGCCCTCTAAAAGCAGATGACAATGAGCAGTCCCACCCAACAGAGGAAAGCTGAGACTGAGAGACAGTCAGAGCAGGTAGCTTGCTTTCCTCGGCCCCTCCTCCTCATCTATCTTTAATGCTTATTAAATGGAGATGGTTATTCAACCTCAGTGTCCAGGCTTCTGTTCATTGTAAATCACTTAAGAGTTGAGTCATGGGACTGTGTTTTGGCCAACCTCCCACATTCACTCATCACAGACCTGTGTTCTAGAATACAAAGGCACTGTGATTCATTTGTACTCTGCAGTTTCACTAACCAGAGAAGCCCACTGCCCTTGCCACTCAGTGAGTGATAGAATGAAAATTTCTAACTGAGGGCATTAGTTTCATATGCAGCTTAAAAAGAGACAGAGATGTCAAGGGATCTGATTTATGGTAACTGTGAAGATATGAAGGGAGAAAAAAAAACAGCACAGCTGATTGGCTGTGTTCTCTCTCACTCCTGAAGCTGTGGACAGAGATAATTGCCATTTGCATGGCCAGGTCATCCATGGGAGAAATGCTGGGCTCACATAGCTTCAACCAAATGAAAAGGAATGAGCCAGTCTCCATAGTGCATGGAGAACCTGCTTGTAAGGAGCACTCAAACCCTCACACAATGAAACCAGATCTAGAACATCATCACCTCTGGTACTTCTTTCAGAAAGAGTCCTGTTTGTGGTTGTGGAAGGGAGTGAGGGCAAGTGATGAGGTGAAGGTTGGCTGCTGAACTCCCTTCCAAGGGACATCTGTGCATTAATTATGTTGCTTTTGCTTGCTAAACCGGCAGGCAGATTTGGAGAGAGCAGAGAGGAGGAGAGGCTGATTTTCTAGTGCCCTTTCCTTGCCCTGTGCTCAGCTACTCTTCACAAACAAATGTGAAATGAATATTTAAAGATTGTAAGTATAAGTGACTCAATTCTTATTTTCAATGTTTTATTTCTTTTTTGTAAATAGATCTAATATGAATATGACAAAATGTTGACATCTGTCAATTCTGGTTGAAGGAGCTCACAAGTGTTGGCTTTACTTTTTCATCTACACGAGTACTGCTTAGAAGCATCCCTCAAGTTACTGGCTGGCTGAGGGACTCCATGGGTCTCTGGGCCACAGTATTTCCACTGTTCCCACCTTCTCCCCCACTTCTTATCCCCAGCCGAGGGGTATTTTGAGTAGGATAGGATCAATATATAAATGGTGACCACAAACCTGAATATATAAGATGAGTACACTGGCCAGAGGCATGCAAGGATCTGAGATTTGCAGATGCCACCTCTGAAAGCATATCTCTCCTCCTGGGACACTACCTCCATCCAGCTCATATGAAGACACACAAAGAGGAAAGAAGAGCAGTGCTTAGGAGGGGCAGTATGTGCACTACCAGGGATACAGCACTAGGGCCAGGGCCAGGATAGTGGGAGAGTATGGGAGGGACAATCATTGGCCAAAGAGCCCCGATGACTCAGAATGAGCCAGGTTCTCTAGGATTAGATGCAGTCACCTCTTTATGGGTGTTGGTTGTATAGTGTTCACATTGAGTCATACCCATGAGCCTGCAGGTAAATATGGCCTCCTTTTATTTGGCAGGGTTTTATCCTTTCAAGTACCAACTGTTTAGGGAAGAGACAGGAGAAATTTAGGTGGTGGCCTGGAGAGAACAGAGGCAGTACTGGCTCTCAATCTGTTAGGTCTGCGTGTAAAACATGCTAGATGGGAGATGGAGCCATGATGCAATAGATTAAGCTTCTGCCTGGAGTGCTGGTATCCCACATGCATACTGGTTCAAGTACTGGCTCCTCCACTTCCCATTCAGCTTCCTGCTGACATGCCTAAGAGGGTAGCGAGGAACAGTCCAGGTTTCCTGGGATCCTGTATGCACACAGAAGACCTGGAAGAAGTTCAGGTTCCTGGCTTCGGAGTGACCCAGCTTTGGCTGTTGTGGCCATCTGGGGAGTAAACCAGCAGATGGAAGATCTCTCTCTGTGTCATCTTCTTTCTATATAAATCTTTCAAATAAAAATAAACAAATCACACAACCTTGCATTAACTCTTGGGATGCAGAAGGTTAGAGTTTTCAAAGTATGATCACTGTGGGGCCAGCATTGTGGCACAGCAGCTTAAGCTGACACTTGCAATGTGAGCATCCCATACCAGGCTGAGTCTAAGCCGTACACTTCTGATCCAACTCTCTGCTATATTGCACATGGGTAAGCAGTGAAGGAAGGCTCATGTGCATGGCCCCTGCCACCTAGTAGGGAGTACCAGAAAGAGATCTGGTCTCTTGGCTTTGGCTTGAATCAGCCCTAGCCATTACAGCCATTTAGGGAGTGAACCAGCAGATGGAAGATTTCTCCCTCTATCTACCTTTCAAAAAAATATCTAAATGTAAAACAACAAAAACAAAGGGCTGGTTGCTAGGTCCTGGGAGGTTGCTAGAAAATTCTGAAAATTCTGCAGGGACAAACAATTTTCATAATAGTATAAGAGGTATTTCCCTTTTCCAGTGTGTTAACATTTGTTCTGTTCATACAAAAGAATGGTGAATGAAAGTACTAGGACCTTTGCATAAATTGAAGCAACAGCATCAAACTGATAATCGTATTCTTCAGACTTACAGAAGAAGTATCCTTAAGAATGACTTTGAGGGAAGCAGTGGCAACGGCAGAGTGGTGTTACAGTGAACAGAAAATCCACCATCAGCCGGCAAGCAGCGATCCAGACTCCAGCGATCGGGGTTCCAGTGGCAGCCAGTGATCCAGTGGTGGCCATGGCTCTTGTGGCAGTCAGGTGGAGTGTGGGTTCATGCAGGGAGCTCAGGAGGTGAAGACAGACTGAGACATGCCCAACTTGCTGAACAGTTTGGCTCAGCAACAAGTGGAAAAGGAGTGGCATACTCCAGGGGGCAGATTAGTGGCAGGGCGAATCTCACGGCACGTCTTGTGTGGTGGGGCAGAGAGTGCGGATCTGAGGGGATGATCCGGAGTGGGCTAGTTTCTGGCTGATCACACTGAGCTGATCCCACAGGGAGGACAATGCCAAATTCGAATCTTGCGGTATCTGTTTGATCCCCAGATCTGATGACCAGCAGCCCCGGATCTCTGCTGGTGTCCTATAGGGCGCCATCTTGTACAGAGGGACAAGGGCTCAAAGGACAGGAGGAACAGCAGTAAACTATACAAGCGTTACATCAGTAGGACTCCGGTGCCATTTCCATGGGACCAGGCATGTTAGACTGAAGGGAGGACAGCTGAGCTGCACAAGAACTAAGCTGGGAATAAAATCACTTCCAGATTAGAACATTGCACAGGCCCCTGAGAGAAAACAGTTCCGTCATCATGGCACTCTACAGACTCCACCCAAAGAATGACCTTGATGAGGCAGAGTGAGCATCACTTTGCTAACTCTCCGCTATTCAGTACATCTTTTTAACATCTTGTGTGACAAAAAGAGAGGTATGCATTGAATAACTGCTGCATTTAGAAATACAATGGTTGTCTCAAGGAAACACACCAGTGTGATTGTTTGACTTGCAAGCTGGGCTCACTGCTGTTTTTGTGGAACAGGACTTAACTGGAAACAAGTACTGGCAGACAACTTTGGCTATTCAGATGAGCATTTTGAAAATGACAGTTTTGAAAATGAACAAGGTCAGTCTGTCACTTTGTGGAAAACAATTGACAATGCTTGTTCTAATAATAAATTTTAAACTTTCAAAAAAAAGTTGGAATTTTAGAAAACATATGAACCTGACAACCATCCAACATTTAGAGTTTTTCAGCAAAATTGGTGGCGATCAGAGAATCAAGATGGTGGAATAGGGTGAAGACAAGTTTAAACAGATGGAGAAACATTAGCCTGGGTGGAAGCAGAGAGGGCACATTCCAGGAAATAGGAGATGATAAAATGGCAGCAAAGGGGCACCTGGAGACTGATGGACACAGGAAAGCAGCAAAAACAATGGGTGGTGTTGCAGTGACCAGATATCCCAGTAGCACTCAGCCAGTGGCAACCTGAACTGCACCAGCAACTGGAACTACATCAGCAGCCAGGTAGGAAGGGACGTGCACTAGGAGCTCAGGAGGTGAACCCAAAGAATTGCTGTTTTGTTTGATTTGACCAGGAGCAGAGACAGAGCAGCAGATCCCAAACAGGTGGTGTATGCAGGAACAGGGTGGATTTCACAGCTCAAATCCCCAGTAGAGCTGAATCTGAGGCTATCCTGTGTAGGAAGGCAAAGGCTATGGGACAGGACTGCACATGCACTGAGCAGGGAGCAAACTCACTGAGCTCAGTGCATTGCATTGGTCCCACATTGAAAATAATACCAACTTTGGCATCTTAGTACTCAAAATAGGTCCATGTGGCCCTCAGACCTAATAGCCAACAGATTCTGGCAAGATCACCACCAACAACAACCTAGCTACTATGTAGGACACCCGGTGTCTCCCTAATCTTGGGAACTGCTTGAACCGTAAGTGGGAGAAAGGTTGTTCAGACAATGGTACAGCCTCAGTATGGTATCACAGAAGGTAGTACGCTGAGCCAGGAGCTAGGGCAACAGAGATCATGGTGGAAGTTTAACATAAGAGACCAGATCTGAAATTCATTGGAGGGAGTAGCACAAGTGACTGCAAACAAAGAATCATGTACCAACCACAATAAGTAATATTGAACTGTAGACCTGTGGGTGATATATCTTAGAAACCTGCCCCAAGGAGAATCTGATAACCAGAAGTACAATGACCATGAACAAAAGGAGAGACAGAGGCACAATGAATATTACTGAAGACTCCCCTGCAAAGGAGCAAAAGCCTTTGCCAATCTCAGAGTTAACTGAGAAATACATCAAGAAAATATGGATACAGAATTCAAAACACTGTTATAAAACTTCTTGTCAACAACATGCAGAATTCAAAGAAACACATGCAGGAATTTAAAGAATTCTTCACACAGGAAACAGCAACACTGAAACAAAATCAAGCTGAATTATTGGAAATGAAGGACACAATAGAACAAATTGAAAGTGGAAAGTCTCATAATAGAACGAAGGAGTCAGAAAAAAGAAACTCAGAACTGGAAGATATTTCTTGTCACAATGGAGAAACAATCAAAAAGCTGGAAGCAGAGCTGGGTCAAGCTAAAAAAAGTATTCAAGAACTGAAACACATTATTAAAAGACCAAATGTAAGAGTTATGGGAGTCACAGAAAGTACAGAAAGAGAAGCTGGGTTTAAAATGCATTTAATGAAATAATAAAGGAAAAATTCTCTAATCTGGAGAAAGAATTGGAAAACAACATCCAGGAGGGACACAGAACTCCCAACAGGGTTGACCAAAAGCATTCCTCACCACGACACATGATAATCAAGCTCTTGTCAATTGAACATAAGGAAAAGATCCTTAAATGTGCTCGTGAAAAAGATCAATTGACATATAAAGGAATGCCAATTAAATTCACAGCTGATCTCTCACAGGAAACTTTATGGGCAAGAAAAGAATGGAGAGGCATATTCCAGATTCTAAAAGAAAAAAAAAACTGTCAGCCCAGGATAATGTACCCAAAAAGCTTTCGTTTGTCTTTGAAAATGAAATAAAATTCTTCCACAGCAAAGAAAAGTTAAAAGAATATGCCACTTCCAAACCTGCCCTACAAAGGATACTTAAAGATGTTCTCTTGAGAGAGAAGAGGAATAGCACCCACCAAAACCAAAGGCAAATGTGAAGAACATCTCAGTAAAATAATAACAGAAGACTAAATCAATGAACAACCCATTGATAAATGACAGGACCAAATTACCACCTACTTACACTAACCCTGAATGTAAATAGCTTAAACTCATCAATCATCATAGATTATAGACTGGATTAAAAGCACAAAACCCATTTATTTGTAGCCTATAGGAGATAGATCGTGCCAACAAAGATCCGTGGAAACTATATCTCACGTATTTTGATGTTTTTGTTTTTAGTTTTATTTCTTCAAAAACACTTTTCTCATTAAATTCTTCAGTGATTCATAGATCATACAGTAGCATCATTTTCTTCAAGAAGGTTCTTGATTTTCTTTTTCATTTCTTCAGCGACATATTAGTTATTCCGTAGCATATTATTTAACCTCACGGCATTGTAAGTTTCTAGTTTTCTTTTCCTATGGTTGATTTTGTTTTGTGGCTTCTCATTTAAGGGGATTTATAGTACCTGTGTAATGGAGACTATCATATCCAGTAGCAATTTGTTTAACATCAGAGCATTTTAAATTTCTGTTTTTCTTCCTATTGTTGATTTTGTTTTGCGGCTTTTCACTTGGCAGAATTTATAGTGACTGTGCAGTGCAGACTGACCTGTCCAGATGTGAGGATACTGTGCAGTGTGTATCTCTACCTCTGGATTGAGGATGGACTCCTAGTAAAACTGTTGGATGCGTCTTGACAATAGGATGCTGGACTCTGTCGTGGTCCAAGTCCACAATGATGGACTTACAACTATTTATAAGGAACTATGCTGTTGTAATGATATGGGAAAACACAGTGGGGGCTGGATGATTTGCAGAGAGGTTAGGGGACATCCCAGAGCTTATGGAACTGTATCATAAAATGATGATAATAATAATAATAATAGAAAAACAGATTGGTGGTGATCTTAACAAATGGAAATGTTTCAAAATGTAGCTAATCTAAGTGTCCAATGGATAATGTAACAAGCTTATGCATGGGCAAATCATTCATCAAAGTGTAAAACAGACCAATGGATTCAGGGTTGTTTTTATTTATCTTCATTTTTTACTTAAAAGGAAGAGCCGGAGAGAGGCAGACATACAAAAAGATACAGAAGGGAATATTCATCAGCCAGTCAACTCCACAAACACCTGAAACAGAGCTGAATCAGGCAGATTCCAAAACCTCAGAGCTCCACTTGTCTGGATCAGCCATGGAGGACTTGGTGACCTGCTGCCTGCCAGCCCAGGGGATTTAATAACAGAAGACGCACAGCTCATTGATGTGGTTCCAAATTCACATTGTAACTAACCTTTAGGAAACTACCACTTACAGTTTCCATACAGAAGACCTCAAAGTGGGTCATGTTTATGAGCCACAATTATACTAAAACTTGTGAAATATTCTTCCTTTTTCCAAGGACATATCAGAATCATACTACATTTTCTTCATCTGCTTAAATCAAAACAACATATTGTAACAATTTAGAGGAGCAATTATAAGAATTCAATTATCTCCTATCAAACCAAGCGTTAAAAAATTTACAAAAGTAATAAACCATGTCCCTTTCTCATAAAATGTTTTGTTCTGAAATTATGATTCATAATAATCATTATTTTGTTAATATGCATCGGTTTGTTATCTTAAAGTTAGTTAATTAATTTTTTAAATTTGTGTTTAAATTTTTTTTTTAAAGATTTTATTATTATTGGAAAGCCAGATATACAGAGAGGAGGAGAGACAGAGAGGAAGATCTTCCATCCGATGATTCACTCCCCAAGTGAGCCGCAACGGGCCAGTGTGCGCCAATCCGATGCCGGGAACCTGGAACCTCTTCCAGGTCTCCCACGTGGGTGCAGGGTCCCAAGGCATTGGGCCGTCCTCGACTGCTTTCCCAGGCCACAAGCAGGGAGCTGGATGGGAAGTGGAGCTGCCGGGATTAGAACCAGCGCCCATATGGGATCCCGGGGCTTTCAAGGCGAGGACTTTGGCCGTTAGGCCACGCCGCCGGGCCCTGTATTTAAATTTTAACATTATATATACATAGATGCAATTTGCATAAACAAAATTTCTTTAAGGTTTCCAATAAATTTGAAGACTACAAAGAACAGGACAGACATTTAACACAGATGTTAAGTCTCTGCTTAGAACACCTACTTTCCACATGGGAGTGTCTCAGCTTGAGATCCAGTTCTGCTCCCAGCTCCAGCTGCCCACAGATGTGGACTCTCTGGTGACAGTAGGTGATGGCCCGAGTAGTTGGACCACTGTTACCACACAAGACAGCTGGATTGAGTTTCTGCCTCCCAGCAGATGAGATCACTCACTCACTTACTCTCTTTCAAATAAATAATTTTAAAAGATTTATTTATTTTTACTTGAAAGACTTCACAGAAAGAAGGAGAGACAGAAAGAGAACATTTTCCACTCATAGGTTCATTCCCCAAATGGCCGCAATGACCACAGCTGAGCTTATCTGAAGTCAGGAGCTTCTTCCTGCACGTGCATGCAGGGGCCCAAGAACTTGAGCCACCCTCTGCTGCTTTTCCAGGCCATAATCAGGGAGCTGGATGAGAAATAAAGCAGCCGGGACATGATCTGGTACCCATAAGGGATAACAGCATTTCAGGATGGAAGTTTAGCTTGCTGTGCTACTGTGCCAGTCCCAATAAATAATTTTTTAAAGAATGTTTAAACCAAAACAATTTAAAAACACTGAAATACAGTGAAGACCACTGAAGACTGAGTTTAAGCATTTAACCCTCACAACACTTCTGTGACACAATTACACTATTAAATTTTTCCTGATGAGGAGCACAAAGCAGAGAGAGGTTTAGTGACCTTCCTAATATTAAACAGCTCACACATGATAGAGTTGGGGTTTGAAGCCAGGCAGGCTGGCTCCAGAGTTTGGCTCTTAACCCTCACATTACTATGTGAACACTTATTGATGTTGAGGTTAGTAGTGGCTGTAAACTAGATTCTATAGTTTCAAGTTACTCTGCTCACTTTCCTCTTGCTCTCCTAAGCCTTATTTACTATTTCCAGCCAGTGTCAAATGTGCCATTGGAATTTAAGGGACTGGAATAAAGGGATAGCGCATGCTTAGAAAGCAGTACCAGTGGTAGAAATAGTAGAAATTCACAAAGGATTCCAAGATCCAGCTGTTCACTCTCATGCAGTCTTCAAGGATTCACACTACATGTGTTCATGAAAATGGCACCTTTCCCGCTTGTGGACCACGGCCTCCGGAAAAAAAAAAAAATGACAACCTACCTGAAGAAGCACAGATGACAGTGACTAATTAAGTACTAAATTAATACCAAACCAGACTGAAGTTTTAAAAAAAAAACTTCCTCTCAGATAATTCAGAAAATACTTTGGGGTCTATAGTGGCCCCTGGGTCATAATTCAGAACAAGTAATTATTATTGTACTCCTGACATCACAGAATTCTGAGCTAAATTCTTTCACATCTTAATTTGGCAAAGTTTTTTGTTTGTTTGTTTGTTTGTTTTTGTTTTTATCCCCTTTATGGTAATCCTGGATTTGAGTCTTAGTTCTCCTTACCACCCACGTACAGTGCTTTTTTCGGGAAAAGCTTTGCTGTGCTGCCATCAGTTACCAACTCCACATTCAGGGATGTTTTTGTGTATTCCACTGGAATACTGTTGATGACCCTTGTTACACACAGAACTCCTTTGTGGGTGATGCCTGCCCAGCACTCATATCACCAATGACTGCACTTCTGTGAGCCACTGCTTTGGGCTTTTGCTTCATACACATAGATTTTGAGTTTGACCAGGTTTCCCTTTCCTTCTGACATACACATGTAAAGATGCTTAGAGCTCAGTTAATGATTAGCCTGTTGAAGATACTTTTTTTTTTTTTTTTTTTTTTTTTTGTCTACTGCATTTCTGGTTTGATTTCACTCTCAGCTCCATTTGGAGTAATTTTCTCTGCTGCTTTTGTTCCTGGTTGTAACGCTGCTAATCTAGTGTTTGTGTTATCCTTGAAAACCAGCTTAAGTCTTTGCAGGAACTGGTGAGCTACAACTAACTGTTCTACCCTGCCACCAACTAGTGATGTGATCTTGAGCAAGTCCTTCACATCTCTGGGTTTCTTACCTGCCAATTGTTTATCTCTTATCTAACATTTTATGACTCTTCGTGGTGAATAAAGAATTAGGTCAACAGTGTATTTTGGAGCAAGGTCTACAAACTGAACTGTGCACTGAAGATGGATTTGCTGTGGTCCTCTTCCAAAGTTACCCATTGAGAGATATCTGGGGACAGGTGCAGTGGAAGGCAGAAATGCTTCTTTCACAAGACTCCCCTCCAGTCCTTTTTTTTTTTTTTTTGGTGCAATGCCTCATTGCAAAATGAACCCATTTGTCCAATGTAAGAATCCTGGAGCACAGATGGAGAGCAAAATGTATGAAGCCTGATTTCCCACACTCAGGAAGCTTAGCAAGTAAAGGAGCAGAGTCACAGGGACAGAATGCGGAGGACACAGCACTGAGAAGCGGAGAGAACGGCTACGTGAGCATGGAATTGAAAGGGCCCGCAGGTGAATCCAAGCACATCAGCCCTGACTGGAGGGAGGTGCTACATGCAGAGGGCTCCAGGGCCCGCTGCCCTGCGCTGCAACGCAGGTGCAGACCTGAAGGGAGGGAAGCAGCTCCCCCAGCTGCTGGTGCCAGGACTCTGTTCATGCTAACCCATAATAATAATAACCTCACACATGAGTTAACTTGTCTTTGCAGGCACTGCCAAGTTTCTGTGCCAGATGGCTCTTGCCTCCCATGTCTGAATTATTGTCGGGCATAGCAGCTGTGCCTCAGCCCAGGGCAGGCCCGCATCTGGCAGCCAGTTGGTAAAGTTCTCTCCATATGACACTTGTGCCCTCATACCATGTTCCCCAAGGCAACTCTCTATCAAGGGTTATATATATATATATATATATATATATATATATATATATATATACACATATATATATATATATCACCTATTTTGTTTATGAGTTAGGTGAATCTCGACAAATGTATACATCTGTAATCATCACTACAGTTAATGGACAGAACACTTTCTTCACCCCACAATGTTCCTTGAGCTCCTTTACACAGTCTTCTCAGCTTATTTCTGGGCCTGCTGCTGAATTATGTTAGCAACAGGATCTACTCAATTAAGCACCTTCATGTCAGAGGAGACTCTTACTGTGAAATATAAATAATGCTACTTACACTCTGTAGGAAAAATACTCATGGATAAAATGAAGAGGCAGACACTTGCATCCACACACCCAGAAATTATTCCTCCTTTTTTCCTTGTACTTGCAAGATTTTAATTTCTTTTGAGGAGGGAACTCCTGGAAGGACCCCAGCCTCTAAAGCCCAAAGATGTTGAGGGATTGCTCCCATATCATGCCATTCTCCTTCTTACTAATTGGAAATGTGAATATGACCCAGGATTGGGCATCTAAAGCCTGTTGCTGGGGCCTTTGGAATTAATTTTGTTCTTTTTACAAAAGAAGGGAGAAAGAACTAATTTAACAGAAGTGAAAAGATAAATAAACATAGACTTCCTCCTGAGTATCCAGGGTAGCCCCACCCACAGAAGGCGCAAACTGGCAACAATCCAAATGCCTACCAGCTAGTACATTACAACAACAGATTACACAGCAACCAAAAGCAGTGAACTGTTGATACGTGCAGCACTCTACGAGTGAATCTCAAAATCACCACACAGGACCTCAGAATCCATCCTGTGTGTTCTCATTCTATGGAGATACAGAAGAGAGGAATTTAATCTATAGTGGCAGAAGTCAGATCAGTGGCTGCTTGGAGCTTGGGATGAGGCACCGACTAGGATTTAGCTTGAGGAATATTCTGGAGTGAGGATAATGTCCTATCTCTTGATTGCAATGACATTTATACAGATGCATGCATTTGCCAAAACAGAATTCATAATCAAATTATCTAATTTCACTGTATAAAGTTGTATTTCAATAAACTTAAATAAAGGACCTCATGAGAAAGTCTACTTCTTCCTGCATGAGTGTTGCTGTTCTGAGAGTTATGCTTGGAGCTGAAACAATCGTCTTGCAATCACAGGATAGCAATGCTGCAGTTCCCAGATTACAGGCAAAGGCACCTTTCAAGTGCTACAGTGAACTCGCAACCTGGGGCAACTCTTCAAGGGAAAGTTTGTAAAAACAATGAACGTCAACATCTGTCAAACATCACGCAAAGCACTAGATCCAGAGAATTCATAACCTAAATACTAGATTACACTACAATCTCTTTCCTCAATAATATCTTTAAGATGGTACAATTTTAGCAATTGATGTGACTTAAAACAAAAAAGCACTGTGGAAAAAATCAATACGAAATAGGAAAGAAAGAGTAAGGTATAAGAAGCTATATATTTTTTGACATATTGGTTACTCAATACTATGTCAATTAACTCCATAACATTATAAATTGTTGCTGATGTTATGTTGGGGCTTTTAATTGATAGGGATGACACTCTGCCGGCTCTACCTTCAGACCAGAGATGGCCTCCCCAAGAAGCCGTTGAACTTATCTGGACAATAAGATGCTGGACTCTATGCTTGGTATATGCTTGCAATGAAAGAATCTCAACTGAACTTGAACTGTGGCAATGCAGCAAGGTGGAGGAATCCACCATGGGGGGAGGGTTTGGAGAGGGGTGGGGGGAATCCCAGTACCTATAAAACTGTGTCACATAATGCAATGTAATAAAAAAAAAAAAATGAAGGCAAGAAATGAAAAAAAAAAGCTATATAGCACTCAATAGGCACACTCACCTCGTTAGTAACTGTAGTTATTTATCAATGAAATGAAAAGATTTTCCTTCAATTTGAGTGCATTTTATATGACTACAAAATCACTAGAACTTACTAAATTGTTTGAACCTAACTACTCAAAAAACAGAAATGTTTGGTATATCAGGTAATTTCTTCTTCATTTAATTTGAAATGCAGAATTAAAGAGACACGGGGAGAAGCAAGACAGAAAGATCTTCCATCCTCTGTTTCACTCCCCAAATGGCCACAACAACCAGAGCTGAGCCAGACTGAAGCCAAAAGCCAGAAGTTTCAGCTGGGTCTCCCTTGTGGGTTCAGAGAGCCAAGCCCTTGACCCATTCTCTGCTGCTTTTCCACACATATCAGCAGGGAGTTAAATCAGAGCCAGGACTCCAATTATCACCCATACTGTCACTGCAGGCGATGGCTTAACTTGCAAACACCACAACGCTGGACCACAAGTTTTTTTTGTTTTTTTTTTTTTGGTTGATTTTTGTTATTTTGGGTTTTTTTTTTTTTTGTGGGGGTGGGGGCCTAGCAATGGCATTAAGAAAAAAACACCAGACTCTGCCGGCTCTGTCTTCAGACCAGAGAGGGTATACCTAAGAAGCCGTTGAACTTGACTGGACAATAAGATGCTGGACTCTATGTTTGGTATACGCTTGCAATGGGGGAATCTCAACTGAACTTGAGCTGTGGTTATGCAACAAGGTGGAGAAATCCACCATGGTGGGAGGGTTTGGGGAGGGGTGGGGAGAACCCAAGTACCTATGAAACTGTGTCACATAATACAATGTAATTAATGAATTAAAAATAATAAATAATTTAAAAAAAACACCAGAGGCACTGACAGTGTCATGAACTGAGAAAATCTGAGACACTCTTCAATCTGAGAAGAAAAAGCCATCATGCGCATCTGGAATCCTGATGACTTCTTGGCCTTGCTACCCACACATACTCTACACTTTCTACCTCCAGACTTAAATCATGTGAGATATTGCAATGTCTTTGTGGCACAATACACTACTATACAGAAAAAAGAAAGAGGAGAAAAAATCATCTATAAACCCTGATCCTGACTCTCATTGGAAATGAGACACGTATCCTTTGAGTTCCTTTTCTATGCATTTGCATGCAAATACATCATTTCTAAGTGTGTTTATTACATACCTGCAGTAATTTCCTAACACCTTTTTTTTGCATATCTTAGAGATTTTCAGAAAATGATGGTTGATTGCATTGTACAAATTTACCGCTGTACTAGCGATGAACATTTAGAAGATAGTCAACTTTGAAAAGAAGCATCCTCAAGGGGAATATCCTTGTAAAAGTCTCCCAGGCAACAAAAATACCAGTATTTTTGCAGAACAAATTCTTGATATCTCAGAGTGATGAACAAAACTTATTAAACTTTGAAGACACCAACAGCATGTAGCAACCCCTTCTGTCACCAAAGGAGAGTACCAGCCTCCTCCTGCCTTTGATAGAACGGTAGTGATGACTGACACTAGTGATGTAGAAAAGCTCATTGCACTTCTGAGGCATGGGCTTAGGGATGGGCCTGTGACTCATTTCTGTGCTACTAAACCATGAAGAGAAGTGCACATCAGATAACTTGTAGAAAGGCTCCCTTGTCCCCAAAAAAGTCACAAGCGAAAGATCCTCTCTTCTTTGAATCTTACCAGGCTGGATGTGATAGCCAGAGCTACCTTAAGAACCAGTCGCGTTCATAGTCAAAGCTACCTTAACTTCTTTGCTCCATAACAGAAACAATATTATGATGAAGTTTCCTGCAGCAAAAAAGATAAAGCAACCATCACAAGCTCGGGAGCTAGACTCTGAGTTACAGAAGCTAGCACCTCCCCATACCCCTTCTAAGTATAGGTCATATCTTCATGCTGTTGACAGGCAAAAGTTTTCCAATACATATGTGCCATTATGGAGAGATTTTCATATTTTTAAAGTTTTATCAATCTTATGGGTAAAGCTTGACATCACATTTTCGGCTTAAAGTGTTTTTTTTTTTTTTTCTTTCAGAGGAGAGTGAGAATGCAGTCCCCCACTACCACAAATTATGCAGTCGAGTTTCTCACATTTGGGGAAATCACAGCGGTCAGCACATCCAGGGTACAATGGATAAACCTCGCCCTGGGAAAACCACCCTCACGATCATAGTATCTCCCCTCCCAGGTAAGTATTTTCGGTTTAATTTGTATTTCTCTTTTATTAACAACGTTGAGTATTTTTTCACTGTATATTAACTTGTATTTCTTCTATGAACTGCCTCTTCATATTCACTGTCCATTCTTCTATTGGGTTCTGCTTTGGTTAAAGAGTTCTTTAAATATAACATTCTCCTACATTGCTAATTCTTTGTGCACTTTATAGCTTTGTATTGTTGCCCATAGAGAAGTATGTGTGTTTGTATGTATGTGTGTGCGTCTCCATTTCAGGTAATCAGATCCATCCTATCTTCTTATTTTTTGGTTGTCTCATAAAAGAAGGCCTTTAAATTATAGCATGAGAGAAAAAAATTTCCTGTATTGTAACATTTGTAGTTTAGATTTTATTAAGATTTTTTTTTTTGAGAGACAGAGAGGGCCAGGGGAGAAGCAGAGGTGGGGGTGGGGAGAGACAGAGGTCTTCCATCTGTTGGTTTACTACCCAAATGGTCACCGATCAGCTGAGCTGACATCAAGCAAGGAGCCAGGAGCTTCTTCTGGGTTTTCCACATGGATGCAGGGGCCCAAGGACTGTGCCCTCCTCCACTGCCTTCCCAGTCCATAAGGAGGGAACTGGATTGGAAATGGAGCAGCCAGGACTCAAGGCAGCACCCATAAGAGATGCTTAACCTACTATGCCATGGCATTGACCTCCTGGCTAAAACTTTATACTTTGCTTTTTAATATATTTTTGCTATTTGAAAAAATTTAGTGTATTATTTTATATATTATTTTAATATATTATTCACTTGTTTTTGTGATTATGCCATGTTGAATTCTTATTTTTTAAAAATACACAGGTAATTTCCCCAATACTTTTTGGGGCGTCACTTCCCCACTTGCCAAAATGTCATATTTATTCCAAGCTCCTTTATGACGATTTGTCTCTTTCTGGATACTCTATGTTATTTTCCTAATTCTACAAGTCAACATGTGCACTTATGCCAGACTGCTTTAATTATTAAACTTTGGGGCCACATTTTAATACCTGAACAGCAAAAAGAGAAAGAGAGAGAGAATCTTTCATCCCCTAGTTCACTCCCCATGTCTGCAACATCCAGGTCTGGACTGGGCCAGGCCAAAGTCAGGAACTCAAGGCTCCACTTTGTCTGCCGTTAGTGTCAGAGATCCAGCAACTTGATGCTGCCTTAGCGGGAGCAGGAATCAAAACCAGAGCCCAGCCTCAAACCCACTGACATGGAATGTGGGTGCTGGAAGGGGCAGCTTGACCACCATGCCAAATGCTCATCCCCCTCATTTGTTGTTAAAAATCATTCCTAGTCATGTTATGCTTTTTTCTCAGATTAGCTGCAGAGTACATTTATTAAATTCTGACCTTTTCAATTTCAATTGCACTGAACCTGAAGATTTAAAGAAAACTGCCATCTTTACAACGCCAACTGATTCCACTTGGGAAGTGCTTCTGTTTGTTCAGCATTTTGGTTTATTGTCTTCTATTCTTGGTGACATTCTCAAATTATAGGGTTTTTTTCCATTGTTAATCTTGCCCATTTCTTGTGAGGTTTATCATAAAAGTATTTTTAGCATATCAAGTGTCCTGGTCTTCTTGTGAATGTGATGTGGATCTTGCGTGCTTTTGATTTTCTAATTATTGTAGTATGTAGAATAGCTATTAATTCGTGGGTTAATTTTGTATCTAGTCATCTTACTGATTCCTCCTTACAGGTTCTAATCATTTATGTCAGCTGATTGGCTTGCACTTCCCAGCTAGGAAGTCAAATAAAATATTGCTCATTTCATCTAATGCTTTGACCTTGAAACTTTCTTATCTGGTGTAATTATTATCAATGTTTATTTACCTTTTTGTCAGCACTTTTCTGGAAAGTATTTTTCCATCCTTTTGTTTCCAAATGCACCATTATAGCACATGTGGGTTGTTTGTTTGATTTAGATCTGTTTTGTTTTTTTTGTTTTTTTTTTTTTGATCAGGATTGTTGGAAAAGCAAATCCCAGAACATCGATCCATTCATTCTTTCCAATATTCATTGCAGGACTCGGCAATAAACACAACCAATTACCAACTCTGCCTTCATGGTGTTCATATTCGAGAAGCACTGAATCAAAACACAAGTTTAGTGTGATCCCTGCTGTATCTCTGTTGGTGTTCTTTATGGTTTCTCTATGTGTCTTATCACTTCTCTTTCTCCTCAAATGCTTTTTATTACATTATGATTTTCTCCCTTTAGTGGTATTGAAGTCACACTTGTTTTGTTTTGTTTTGTTTTTTAACAGCAGCTCTTCAATTTTGGCAAGTAAAATTTAAACGATTTTTGGTATCTGTAGCCTTTCCCTGACCATATTGAGAATTTTACTTCCCTCCTACCATTCCCTTCCCATGAAAGTTATTCAGAATTCTAGTTCTAGGCCATTGTGGAGCTTTAATCATTATGTATTACATTAACACAAATTATAATTTTCACTGACAACCTGGCTCAACACTGTTTTTAATATTCCATCTTCCTGCTTTTTGAATCTATTTTTTTTCCTTTTTACTCCAATCTGTTCCTGAAGAACTCTTTAAGAAAAGTTTTGTGAAGGGGGAACTTTATGTCTTTCTTGTGATTGGGAAACTTTATGTCCTTTATGTAGCTTGTGAAAAGTGTGATGCCAATCTGATTTTCATTTCGTTGCAATTGCATATTACAGAGACTCAATTCAAAACAACTTCAGCAAACTAAGGAATTCAATGACTCACACCTGGGAAGTCCAGAAGTGGAGCTGGCCTCAAGTGTGGCTCAAGCCAGTGGTCCACACAGTGTCAGCAGTGCTCCTTTTTTATTTCTTATGACTATTTGTCTCTTTTATTTCTGTGTGCTTGATTCATCCTGTACTACCATGACAAGTTCCTATGCAAGAACTGTAACTACATGCAGCACATGGCCCCAGAACAAAGAGACCAACTTCCCCATTAACACATCAAAGTCCTGAGGAGGACACGGAGTGAGCCCTCCTAGAACCTGTGCCCATCCTGAACTAATCAAACTAAGTAGAGAATGTTATCACCTGCTTAGGCTTTTGTCCCGCGCACTTTTCCTGTGACCTGATTTGGGATGAGTTTATCCTGAAGCGATGGTACCATCTAAACGCCATGGAAGGAAAAAAACCCCTCCTAAATGAAGGATGGATGGACAGAGGAGGAAGGAGAGAGGGAGGCAGGAGGGGAGGGAGGGAAAAAGGTATGTGCTCTTACTGTGAGGAAAAGAAATGAAAAGTTAAACTATAATGAATAAGATTTCTTTTTCTCCATGTGAGCCTTTGGAATTTTCTTTTATTCTTGGAACCTGATCATTTCACAGAGCTTTCTGGTACGGATCTTATTTGATCAGTTCCACCGAGTTTCAGTGGCTCCTTGAAAACAAATGATTATTGCCTTTCTTCAGCTTGAAGAAATATTTCCTTCCAGCCAATGTCTGCTCTCTGACTACGGAATTCTTACTCAATGAGTGTGTGTTTTGTGCTTTCTAGATTGACCTTCACATTTTATGCTAACTTTTCCCTGCACTTTTCATCTTTTTTTAGAAGACTTATGTATTTTTATTGGAAAGGCAGATTTACAGAGAGAAGGAAAGACCGAGAAAAGGATCTCCTGTCTGCTGGTTCACTCACCAAGTTGTGTTGACTGATTTCCTCAAATCACCTGTCTGTTGAAAGAGTTCTTATGAGGAAGCCATCCTAACAAGGAAGTTTGGATGTGTACCAGATGCCAAAGTAAGGAGGATTCTATTTCAGCAATGAAAAAATTTCAGTGTAGGGCCTATGTGGTGGTACAGCTGGTGGGTTAAGCTGCTTGTAATGTTGGACTCACATATCAGAGCACCAATTCGAATCCAACAGTTCTACTTCTAATCCAACTACCTGTTCAATGCACCTGAGAAAGTAGCAGATCATGCAAGTACTGGCCTCCAAACATCCATATGGGAGACCCAGATGGAGTTCTAGGCTTTGACCTGGCCCAATTATCATCATTTTGGCCATCTGGAGAGTAAATAAGGAGACGGACAACCTCTTTCTCTCTTTGTATATCCTTCTCTGTGTCACTGTTTCATATCATTAACATAAATCTTTTTAAAAAATTCATAGGCTGACACTGCGGTGCCAGCATCCTATATGGGCACCGGTTCAATTCTCAGACTCCACTTCCCATCCAACTCCCTGATAATGTAAGCAAAAGATGGTCCAAGTCCTTGGGCAACTACACCAACATAGGAGCCCCAGAAGAAGCTCCTGGTTCCTGGCTTGGGACCAGCCCAGCTCTGGCCACTGCAGCAATTTGGAGAGTGAACCAGCAGATGAAACATCTCTCTCTCTCTGTATCTCTTCTTTTCTCTCTGTAAATCTGCCTTTCAAATAAAAGATGAATCTCTTCCTAAAACACAGAGGTTTCACTCTTGAGAAGAAGAGCTTTCTTTCCCTATCTTCTCTGTGCATCTTTCATTTTTTCTAATTTATTTATTTTTATTGGAAAGGTGGATGTACATAGAGAAGACACAGAAAGATCTTCTTTCCAATGGTTCACTCCCCAAGTAGCCACAACAGCTGGAGCTAAGCTGATCCAAAGCTAGGAGCCAGGATCTTCTGGGTCCAATTCTAATGTACTCTTATATGTGCTCTAAAGCATGCATTATACAATTCTTTCATATATTGAACTTTCAAGGACCATTGGAAAGGAGTTGGTTTGCAAGAATTAGATTTATATGCAAGGATAATATGAACAACTTCTTCTTCTTCTTCTTCTTCTTCTTCTTTGCTTTTAATATTCATTGATTGTCAGGCAGGTGCTAGTTACTTTGCATTCCCTTGCTTAAAATACTCTAATTCCCATTTTACAATAACCTCTGTGAGCCAGAAATGGGAGAGATGAAGAAGCTAATGGTACCCGAAGTTGTATAGCCCAAAGCTATAGCATTAATAAATCACAAAGACTTACACTGAGATCTCTCCAATCTCAAAACTCAGTAATATCAAATGTTATACATAATAATCTCCATGAAAATGACCATATTAGTTTGTAATGCAAATGCCCATGAATTTTTGTAACATAATATAAATCTGAATTTTGGGTGCTAGTTGAAAGAGATGAACCAGGGCCCGGCACGATAGCGTAGTGGTTAAGGTCCTCGCCTTGAACGTGCCAGGATCCTATATTGGTGCCAGTTCTAATCCCGGCAGCTCCACTTCCCAACCAGCTTCCCTGCTTGTGGCTTGGGAAAGCAGTCGAGGAAAGCCCAAACCCTTGGGACCCTGCACTCGCGCGGCAGACCCAGAAAGAAGTTCCTGGCTCCTGGATTTGGATCAGCACAGCACTGGCCATTGCGGCCACTTGGGAAGTGAATCATCGGATGGAAGATCTTCCTCTCTGTCTCTCCTCCTCTCTGTACATCTGCCTTTCCAATAAAAAAATAAATAAATCTTAAAAAAAAAGATGAATCAATGTATATATGCAATGCCATAATTTAATCTTTTATAAAAGAGCTTAAGAGAGACTACGAAAGAAAACTTTGATGTAAAGGAGAATTGGGATATGTAGAATATTGGGAATTAAAAGCAAATTAAGTTCTTTTCCTCCCCAGGGATATTTGCATGTGTGGATACAAGCTGTCCTCTGCCTGAAACACTTGTTAGCATACCCTCCTCATTTTATGTCTGGTTTCTCCAGAACACCCCAGGAAGCCGACTCCCTGCAGCAGTCCTGCAGTTGCATCTGAGACAGATCCCCTCCTCTTAACCCCATCGTTTCTAAATCAGTTCTCTGTTTTCTCTCTCAACTTGTAATTAGTTTGTTTACTGTTGAGTTTGAGGGTCTTGTTTTTATTTTTTGTCTGTCTCTCTCAAGAAATTGTAGGCTTCAATACAGAAGCATGCGTTTCTTGGATCAACCCCTATTTATTAAACTATTAGTTAAGCCATAATTGTTATTAAGAGGTAAAATAATTTCCCCCAAGACAACAGCAATAATATGGTCAAGTTAGGAAGAGCAGATGGTGAAGAACCTGGAAATCCCTACACTGCACAACCTTGCATAAACAAGCAGGAGTCAACAGAAAGACAAACACCGCATGTTGTCCCTCATAGATGGAAGCTTAAAAGCAAACAAAATCTCAGTCTGAACACAGAATGGTGATTATGGAGGCTGTGAGAGGTAGGGAGAGGCTAGAGGGTGTTTGGACACTAGGTTCCAAATCAAAGTTAGATTGAAGGAGAAAGTTGCTAGTATTACACTACAGAGTGGGGAGATGATAGTTCACAATAACATAGTATACACTGTATACACTGAGTAAACAAATAGAAAGCAGCAGCTCCAAGCCTCCAACCCTAAAGAAATGTCAGAGAAGAACTGTTGATCATCCTGATTTGATCAGAACACACTATACAAGACCATAACTATGTACAATTGTTAACTTAAAAAACAATCAAGACCAAATACTGAATGACAGATTCCATTTCTCTACCTTTTGTCCATTTATTTATCAAAAATGGCTTCCCAAGCCTCCCACTAAGACTGCCCCTTCCCCTTCCCCAGACAAAAATGGTTGATCTGAAAGTGCTCACCAGATTGGACCATGCTTTTGTGACCAAATTGGTCAAATGACCACCTTTAGGTTAATCCAATTATTTAGAAAGAGCTGCTTATTTTTGGAATTTGATCTTGGGACACTGGAATTCCCATAGGTCAGAAAAGAGGCAAATAAGCTTGCTACGAGTGTCATAGAAACTACTCAGCTGAGGAGAGAAAAATGAATCAGCTGATAGAAAAGCAGAGACCCTGAGGGCTTAGGGAATGTTCCACTCAGCAACATAACTATTCATTTCTGCAGGAATCCACTGCCATCCGGGCTTCTGCAAGAGAGGATGTGAGACAAATTCTCTCAATTGCCTAAACAAACTTGAGCAAACTGTGACCAAATGGCTGCTGATGAAGACGCATGTGAAGTAACTATTATTGCTCATTTTGTGTGTGTGTGTGTGTGTGTGTGTGTGTGTGTGTGTGTGTGTGTGGAAACACAGCTGGAAGGGGGGTGTACATGAGAAGGGCTATTTGACCTCATCTCTAAGGCCTTCCTATTTGTAGCTGCAGATGGTGAATTTCTTTCTTACACTCAGAATATGTCTTAAACACCACAATGTGAGCCTCAGAGTATGACTTCTGAGATACCCCCAGAGGTCTTCTGCTCTCCTCTAAAGTCCTCCCACTCTTACAATTGCATCTTTACTGTTTTTTTTTTTTTTTTTAAGCTTAACCTCTGTTTCCCTGAAATACTATTCCACATGCATAACAAAGCAAATAGCCTGTAAGCACAGACTGGCCCCACTCATATTGGAGTCCTCACAATACCCAGGACCATACAAGAAAGGAGCCTGGCACATACAGTGCTGCTGGAATAAATGCCTTACATGTAAACACAAGCAATGGGTGAGGGCAACACACTCATATACACTTGACTTCACCATTCTGGGCTAAGTTAGTTCCAATCACAGCCAAGCTGTAAGATGACAATTACAAAGAATTGAACATTTCTGAGCTAGGTGACAGACTACATTCATCTTTGCAGCTGCCATTGACTTTCATACACGTTATTGCCATCTGGCCAGATTCATTTCAATGAAAAGGAAAAGTTTATATGTTCAAGGGAATTGAAGGGCAATAGATGAGCAAGAGAAGAAAAACAAAACTGCCAGCAGAAAGGTGAGATTGCCTGAGTCTTCCTGCTTCCACCACTCTCACTCTATTTCATAAGTTTTATTGCCGTCCCGACAGTAACTAAATTACGATTTGAAAATCACTCAAGCATACTAACTCATGGTTAGTCTGTGAAACTGTAAAATTTGGAAAAACAAATTTAATTTCTTTCTTTGGAAAAAAAAAAAAGACCCACCGTATTATAAATACAACTAGGGGACTGTTTGTGTGCACGCAGTGACTGGAACAAGCAGATGCATGGTTTTAATATCCATCCTTACAAGCCTAGGGGGTTAGCCTCCCAATGGTACCCAACAGGATTCCATGCAGTCTTTTCAAAGCACTTCACTAATGAGCTGCCATCATCTGCACAAATAGCCCTGTGAGAAGAGGGAAGTGCTATCTGTTCCATCTGCAAATGAGTAGAATGTGGTTTGAGGAAGGAAGATAGGTTTCCCCAACTGCACAGTAACAACCAGGGCACAAAGCTCTGAGCTCCCTATACTTGGTCCCTAGAGTCAGGTTACAACTTAAAGTGAGACTCCTTCAGACAATTTAATGCTTAGATTCCAACATGGCTGTGGGGTAGGTAGAATGGAGGCAGAAAATTCACAATTGGAACAAATTCCACTTAAAATATGTAATACATAATATCCTTGTACGTAAATTCAAGGCAAAAAAATTTTTTCACATGATGCTTGGACAAAGAGCTTTCAAGAAAAGTCACAGTAGCCTCAGGAAGCTTGTTCTTCCTGGTACAAACGAGTGGCACACTGCTCCACCCAGAGTTGGGTCCAAGGTGTATTTCTGTGTGCTATTCTTAGGCTGGTATAGGATGTGAGCCTGACTGGGACTGTTTAGAACCGTATCTGGAATTTTCCAATGAATAATCCATTGCCTAATTGGCCCCTAGAGTTAGCAATGGTTGCTATTTTGATGACTTGGGTTTTCTTATCTGTAACAACATTTTGTACTTCACTTTACCATTTATTAGGCAGCAAATAGTGTTGGATATACGGCAAGGCAAGGAAGAAAAGTTGGAAAGCAAAAACAAATAATATGCAATATGTTATCTGTAAGAACATGCAGCCTATCTGTATACAAAACAGTTATAAGGGAAACAGGCCAATGTACTACAAAAGATGCAAACATCAGAAGGCAGAGGAAGAAATAAAGAATGTTATAGTCAGAAATAGTAGGATGAAAGAAATTATAGGTCTTTATTAAAGAGGCAGCATTTGAGCTTTGACATGTAGAATGAATAAAATGTCAATATTTGATAAAGAAAGGGGCATTCTAGGAGCCAGTGTCATGGTACATTCAGATGGAGCTGCTGCTTGCAACCGCAGTATCCTATATGGAGTACAGGTTCATGTTCCAGCTGCTCTGCTCCCCATTCAGCTTCCTGCTAATGGATCGAGAGGCCTCAGGAGACAATGTGAATGTTTAGCCTCTCCCAGACCCCAAATGGGAGATCCAGATGGAGTTTCTGGCTTCAACCTGGTCCAGCCCTGGCTGAGGCCATTTGGGGAGAGACTAATGAATGGAAGATTTCCCCCATCTTCCTCACCTACTTCTGTTGCTTCTCTCTCTCCCTCTTTCATCCCTATCCTCCCCTCTCTTTTTCAGTCCTTTTTCTCTCTTTCCCTCTCTCCCTTTTCAAATAATTTTGTAAGAAGACACAGCAAAGATAAAGACACAGATCTAAGCAGAAAGGTTAGGGTGAGATTGTGATGGAGGTGATGAAACTGCCCCAGACTTTCGAGTAAGGGAACTAAGAGCTCCCCGGCCATCCCCAAACAGCCAAGCTACATCTAAGACAGAAATGAACTATATTAATACACACACACACACCCCGTCCTCCCTTCCACCACAACAACAGCAACAACATATTTAGGGGCTACATCAACTTAGCCTTCCCTAAGAAAAATGCCCTCGTTTTACAAACAAGGACATAAGGAGCCTGAAACCAGAGAAGACAAGTAACTTACCCAGCAGTGTTACCAGTCTCAGAACCAGGACAGAGAACAGTGATGATGATGAGGAGGAGGATAACGATGGTGATGGTGATAATGATAGTGACAATGACAATGAGAACATGAAGATTCTCTGGTTTTGATAAGCAGGTCTTTCGAGGTTCCGTTTTCACACCTTCTCTTCTGTGCTTTTTTTAAACGTGAAGACATTGAACAGATTAACCATGTAATCGTTTTAATCCATTTTGGTGGGTGATAACTCCCCTGCAACTTAATTAGCAAAGTTGCTTCCCTAACAGTACTACAGCATCATCTAAAAGTCACCTCTGAAAGCCAGAGCAATTCATTAAAAATCACTAATGTCTGCAGGGTTTGGAGATGTAAAATGTTCGTTTGGAGAATGAAAAACCAACGCACACTCTCGCCATCCAGGTTTGTCACGCTCTGTGTCCATGGGATGACTCACGTTGTTAAAGCCCAAGTTTAATTAACATGCTTATTCTATGCTGCTACTTCCATTCTAACAAATTAAATGTTTAAACAGGCAGTGCAAACATTTAGATCTGAGTCAAAATTGTTTGCACTCTGCCAGTTTAGGCATTTAATTTATTATAATCCTTTACATAATACATGCCTTGAAAGTCATTTTTTGTACTGAAAAATATTGTTAGTATTTCAACTGATGATATTAAATCTGAAATATCAGAATGTGATATGAGAACTAATTTAGACCATAGACAAGGGCAATAAATGAGATAACAAATGAATCTTCATCTGTCTTGACTTTCCCAATTGTCCAGGTGATAACAATGACAGGTGCCAACCTCGGGCCTGACTTCCACCCCATAAATTTCTGCTGTTGCCGAGAGATGCTACCAAGATGAAAAAAGGCTCTTGTAAGGCTCTCAGACGTTTCATCTGAAGAGGCTTTCCCTGGATCCTGACCTCTTCCTCCCTGCAGATAGTTTTTTTGAATACTGAATTTTGCTAGCTTTCAACAATTTCCCCTTTCCTGGGGATACACAAAGTGAAAATGTACGGGAAAAAGAAGTGATAACAAAAGCTCTGTTGAAGCAATGCTGACTGTCCTGATCGAGATCTCCGGCAGGCAGCCAAAGCTAGACAGGAGGATACTCCATAAGAATGACCCTCCGTGACCCCAGCAACCACAAGGTGGCAGTGGAGGTTTTCATCACCCTGGCCATTGGCACCCCACCACTAGCACTACACACACCAGGACCCCAGAAACCCTGCCCCCTTCCTCTCTATCTCTCAGGGACCAGACGGGCTCATCCAGAGCTAAGGCGCTATAATACTTTATGTTTTTAATGAGCAGACTTTTCTGTTCGATTGTGAATAATGTGAAAACTGGCTGGAAATTCTCTCAATAGCTGTTGAAGAAAATGGAATACTGTGTTGAGACCAACAGGGAAACATGAGAGTCATAGATGCGGGTCAGGCAAACTCATTAAATCTCAAAGTCCTCATCTACAGCATGAGTTGGCCAGCTCCTCTCATCCTCAAGACTTCTTTAGCAAACCTAGAGAATGAGCAGAGTGGATCAAACTCAGGGAGAAGGCCAGCGGTCGCATTTCAGGATTTGTTGCTGCGTACTCATCAAGGTCACCTGAAACTAAAAACCTGCATTCATTCACTCTCTGGCTCGTCGGGCTTCATTTCCCGTTCGGAAATCATTCAAGGTCTTCCACAAAACCATTTAGATTGTTTATACCTTGAGATTGAATTATTCGGAGTCAAGCTAGGTCAGATTTCATAATGAAGCTGTATCTACCCAAAAATTGGCTGGTAGAAGAAGAGAGGAAATAGTTGAATTCAGCCAATTTGTTATTTCTGAAAGTAATCCACACAGATCAATCTGACTTTGTTTGTTTTCCCAAATAGTGTGGGTCTCTGAGATACATGAGAGGGTTTTTCATAGTGCCAATTCGAGGAACAGACCACCCACTCAAGAAAGCAATCCCTTTCCGTTTGCCTGCCCTGGCTGCACCTGAGTAGTAAGTGGCCCAAATACTATCCTGGTGCATACCTAACAGTTATCATTAACCAGGCATTAGAGTTTTACAACAACTGATCACAATTAGTATTAGTTAGTTGTAGGTAGTAGGCAGGGTTCTGAGTATACTCCATGTACTTCCTCACAACCTTATAAAAGAGGAACGGTGGGTCGGCCATTTTACAGAAGCAGGAACTGAGGTTTTTTAGAGAGGAAGCCATATGCACAAGGTCAGACAGCTTGAAAACACATATGCATGCTGGAGTCCCAGCTCCCCAAGGCAGTTTATCCAGCTTCAATTCTGTGTTTAGTGTTCTCATAACCCTTGAGGATGCTTCTTCTTTGTTAACAGGACCTTGGGAATTAAATCCATTTAATGTGTACAAAATGAGACCAACTCATTAGAATTTGCAGTAGGAGGCTGACTCCTGATTGTGGAAGGGACACCAGAGGTCACTTAGGGTAGCTCTCCACCTCCATGCTGCTCACATGACATGGCTGCTGGCCTCAGGCTTCCAATCCGCTGTCCAAGGAGCCTGCGTACTCTTAGACTTCAGGTATCTACCCTGACTTCAGCTACCCTTTACATGCCTGCCTTCTTGTCTTAATGCTCAGTGGACACAGAAAGCAGTCAACTTTTCCTTCTGATACTGAACTGAAGGTCTTTCAAGAAAATATTCAGGCCTGGCACAATAGCCTAGTGACTAAATCCTCACTTTGCATCCACCAGGATCCCAAGTGAGTGCCAGTTAGTGTTCCAGCTGCTCCACTTGACATCCAGCTCCCTGGCTGTGGCCTGAGAAAGCAGTAAAGGATAGCCCAAGGCCTTGGGACCCTACATCTGTGTGGGAGACCAGGAAGAAACTCCTGGCTTCTGGCTTTGAATTGGTTCAGCTCGTCATTGCAGCCTCTTGCAGAGCGAACCAGCAGATGGAAGATCTTTCTGTCTGTCTCTCCTTTTCTCTATAGATCTGTGTTTCCAATTTAAAAAAAGATAAATTAAAAAAAAACATGCAATTCTTGAGCCAGATACAACTTCAATAAATACCCAGAGCCTCTGGAAAAGCATTATATAAATTAAAGCAAATGAACTCTTAAACTACAAAATTGTAACAATCATCACTACCTTTTTTGACCATTCTGGACAGTATAAAGATCTTGACCTGTGTTAGCTCACTTCACACTGAAGTGGGGGAGACTGAGGTAGAGAGGTGAAGTGACTTTCCCAAAGTCACTAGACAGTGCTAGAGCTGAAACTCAAATGCAAATTTTATTTGTGTCATCCTCGCTTTGCCTCACTAGTTTTGGTGGACACGGGAAGACACGCAGGTGCCTGCAATAACAAAATCATGAGCAATGCCCTATCCTGAAAGTCACCCCTGCCTCTAACTGGCTGCAATTTTTTAGGTAAGATCATTTACCTGTCTGGCTCTGAGTTTTCTCCTCAACATTCCCTAGGGATTCTTTTTTAAATTGTAAGATTCTGGGATCCTAGGTCAAAAAAAGACAGTTGAAGAGGAAAAAGGGGCCAGCAAGGCAGCACTTGGGAAACATCGTTCCAACCATTGGCCAGAGTTGGGCTGACCATTCTGCCCTGCCCAGGAACTTTTCTCTCACTGATCCACATTTTGCATTCCTCATCAGACCTCTGTTTTATCTTTAGCATGTTAGTATTACACATTTATATTTTGCCAGTTATCTCTTCTATTAACCTGGGCACTCTGCAAAATGACTTGTCATTAATAATGTGAGCTGGCTTTTTCAGTTTAGACAGAAAGGAAGATAAGGAATTGAAGGAAGCATGTTATCTAACACATTTTCAAAGAGATTTGTTTGGAGAGAGCACTTGTTCAAAATACCTAAACATAGAGCATCAAATCTTTGACAAAATATGTATTAGGAATATTGCTTAGAGGACTTTTAGGGATTAAAGTCTACCAGCACTCATTACATCGAGTTTCCTGACAAAAGTTTAACAGTAACCATGTTTGAATTTTGGAAGCACATTCATGAATGCCACTGCCTAGATCACAAATGCCTTCCCGACTGGATGCAGGTTTGAGAGTGTTTTTGTTCAGGGAGGTATTTTTGGCAGTATTGTTTAGTCAGTTTGCTTGCTTTTTAAAAGACATGTATAGCATTTTAGAATTTAGAAGTGTCAGATAGATTGTTCCCAACTCCTTTGTTTTGTAGATGAGAAAATTGGATCCACATGCAGAAGTGTTCCCAAGGTCATACACCACGCACAGCCAGGACTCATATCCAGTCCCCTACTTCCTCCATTGTTCCAGCTGCTGTGATCCCCAGAGCAAAGCCAGAAAAAAACAAGATGCATCAGAGGTCCCTGCCATTAATCAAACAATCTCCAAGCCCAGAGACAGATGTTCCATGATGCTCAGAGTCCCAGAAAAGGGTTAACAAATCTCCAATAGAGAACTTGTACAGCTGTGGGGAACAGCTTGCCGGGGCTGAGCTGGTAACTCAAAGCCCCCAGGGGCAGGCACTGCACCTGATGATTAATGCAGGGACAGAGAGGTTTATGTGGGAAAGAGAGACACTGACAGCTCCTAGACTGGTACAACAGGAAAATGATGGGATATGGAGTCCAGGGGGTTTTGAACCCCAGCTTGGTCTCTCATTGCCTGTGACCTTGGCTCATCCCCTGCTTCACTTCTCTGAGTCATGGCATCCCCACTTGCAAAGGCAGATGTTTTTGTGTGCAGTACAATGTTGGGAGTGTTGTGAACATTAAGATTGTAGTTTACATTTGAAAGTTATCCACAAATCAGTCACGAACTGGCTAAACGATCACAGCTTGTTGCTTTCCAAGGACCACAAGCAACCAACTGGGATTCAGGAAAACACGAACTGGAATTGGATTCTCAGAACCAGGGGTACCAGGAATTATGCAGGAACCCCACCAACTAGTTGCTCCGCCTATGTTTTCTTAAGTTAATTCAAACACCATCTAAGTCAGGGAAAACACTGCTGCTAATGTAGGCCTGGCAGAAGGGGCAGTAAATAGCCCTGACTGGTAGCTGTGCTCTGAGTGTGTAGGGGAGGGTAGGCAGTGCAGACTGCCCTATTGGGCTTGGAAGCAGTCTGCCCTGGTGGTAAGTTTGAAGGTCAGGTAAAAGACAGCTGCCCTTCCAGAAGGCATGCACCCTCCAAGATCCTGCCAAGAGGTCAGCTTACCACAGAGGAGCCAAAGAGAGCCCAAGGCCATTCAGGGACATATCTGCTCTGGATGTGGTTGTGCATTGTGTTAGATCAGCTCTGAAACTGATAGACCCCCCTCCCCACTGCGCAGCCTGGCTGGAGAAAGATAATGAGGGAGGTGGGGGAGGGCGGGGGAAAGCCCAAGGGGACTGAAACGCAGATGAAAGGCCCAGAAGCAGACCAAGTAACCCCACGTTTATTGTCACAGAACAAACACTTCTCTGAGATGGGAAAACCAGTGGTGCAAACAAATCCACCTGGGGACCAGTTTACCACCCCCTTAGTGCCCCCAACACCCTACCCTTGGCCCTTGGCTAGCTTCCCTGGATTTCAGTTCACTTCCAGAGCCTCAGTTTATCTCCCTGAATTCCAATACCCCTCCAATGTAAGAGGCAATGCCTTGATTATACATTCTGTGGTTATCTGTCAGCTGTGACACCTAAGGTGTCCCTGATTCTAAGTATAAAGAAATGTAAAAGCAGAAAATAAACAAAGGGAGTCGCCTTGAAATATTCATCAATTGTGCTCTCCTTTATGTGACTCATGTTTTGACCAGTCAGAGGCATTCTGTGTGGCCTCAGGGAGAATTAGGGATGCTTTAATGGGAAAGCAAAGGGAAAGAAATATCTTTTTACTTTTAAAATAAGCTTCCAGAGCTCCACGCAAATCCCTGAGGGAAGTTGGAGAGAGTTTTTGTCATAACAATGGAGCTAGAAAGCAGACAGGTGGCCATTAGATCAGGATTATCCATACTGTGTTGAGGCTCCAGACCCAGGATGGGATGGGGGATCTGGGCGGAGCTGGTGGGCAGTGAGGGCCCCTCATGGAAAAATGGCTAATGAGCAGGGACCAGAACCAAAGTTTCCTAACCCCTTGTCTTGGTTCACATCTCACACCCTCTCCATCAGGAGATCCTATTTTACCTGCTAAACCCATCCAGAATTTGACCACTTTCACTAGTGCCTTCCTGGTCCCAGCCACAGCATCTCTCACTTGGTTTATCACAGACCTCACAGTTAGGTCTCATGCTTCTCCATTTGCTGCCTTCAATATCACTTAACACAGTTGCTGGAGCTATGTGGAGCAGAAATCAATTTATATGATTCCTTTGCTCGAATCCTCTGACCACTCCTCATCTCAGACTCATCTTCTCATTTTATTACCTCACAAACATCCCAATGGATCTTTCACTAAATGCCTTCTAAGATACTGGAAGGTGCTACATAATTTTAAGTGTAGAGGCATTGATTCTGTGTTGCAGCTGATGAAGCCACCACCTGCGACCCAGGGTGCTGATGCAAGTCCTGACTGCTCCTCTTCTGATCCAGCTCTCTGCTAATGTTCCTGGAAGGCAGCAGAGAAAATGGCCCAAGTCCTTGGGTCCCCTGGCACCCAAGTGGGAGGCCCAGATGGATTTTCAGGCTCCTGGTTTTGGTGTGTCACAGACCTGACCATTATAGCCTTTTGGGGAGTGAATCAACAGATGGCAATCTCTGTCTGCCCTTATCTCTCTTGGTCTTTCAAGTAAATATATTTTTTAAATAAAATTTTAATAAATTCATCCCTCATTGTCCAGCACCACCAATAGAATGAAAGTTCCTTGAGAACAGTGGTATTTGTTTTATTCACTGACTTAAACACCTAGAAGAGTACCTACAAAGTGTCTAAATATCTATTAGGCAGATGAGTGAATCAAAAGATACCATCCCACCACCAGAATGACGTCCGTGAGGTCCATGTGAATGTCCCAGCAGGCACTCCGGCATGAGAGTCCCTAACTGAAGCCACCCCAACTGGGCCCCAAAGCTTTTCTGGGCCTTATCCAAATGCTCCCCTTGAGTATAGGTGGTAGGAAAGGGAAGCACAGCGTGGTGGTGAAGCCCATCTCATGGCTAAAGGCTTGACAGTACCTTCTGCTGCATGTTACCCAACAACATTTTGTGAATGTGAAAGCAATAGTGTTCAGGGCTAGGAGGAATTATAAAAGAGGTCTACACCAAAATATGCAAAGAGCTCCTACAGAGTAGGAGTAAATGGGTAAATGACCTACAGAAATCACAGAAGATATGCAAATGGACAATAAACACAGTAAATGTGATCATTAGTCACAGGGAAATACTAACTAAAACTACAACACAATACCACTTTACACACCAGATTCCCAAAAATAAAAAGTAGGAAATGATCTGGTACAAAATTCTCAAGCACTGTTGTTGAGAGTACCACTGATGCAATGACTTTTAGAAACAACTTAGTAGCACCAACTAAAGTTGAACACACACAACCAAGAAGCCCAGCACCACTCCAAGGGAAACACCCGGCAGGAAGGCATCCACATGCTCACGACTAGATATGAACTAAAACGTTCACAGCAGCAACTGGAAACTGCCTAAATGCCCATTAACAGTAACGTGAGTAAAGAAATGATGTTTTATTCGCATGGCAGAGTACAAAAACACTGGCTACAAACACATGGATGGTTCATAAAAATGTTGGACATGGACAAACACATATTATAGAATTTCATTTGAGTAAATTGAAGCCTTAGGGAGGCTCCATTTATATCATCCAGGGGTACTGGTAATACTCTTTTTTGATTGGAACTCTGCCTACTTACATGTGTTAAGTTTGTAAAAACCAATCTAGGCCAATAATCACTCCATTCCCACTCTTTTGGAACTGCACGACACTTGGATATAAAATTTTAAAAATAAATTCCATGTGCCACCTTCCTTCAAGGAATTTACTTCTAATGAAGGGAACAGACATGAGTCACTCCTCCTTCATTAGTAATAGAATGATGTGGATGACAGAGATGGAAGCTGCAGACTACGAAGGTTACAAGGGGGAAGAATTCCTTCTGACTTTGAGGAGATACAGTTCATAAAGGATACTTTAAGAAAAATGTTTACTAAAAAAAATGTTCACTAGATGAGGATAACCCAGCAGAGCTGTGTGTGTCAAATGCCAGAAACGACACAAAGCATGACTCATATGAAGGTTCCAAAAAAAAGTGAAGAAGCCAGGATTCGAGGGGTGGAGGGAAGAGGGTAAGAAGCAGCTCAACTTGGCCCTACCTTTCCTTCCTGTCCCTAACACTCAACACCCAACTCTGCACTGTACACCAGCTTTCCTCTAGCTCTCTTCTGCACAACTACAGCTTGTTCCTAAGTACTGGTTTGAAAAATGAACAAAGACAGGTCCGGCGCTGTGGCCTAGCAGCTAAAGTCCTCGCCTCATACGCGCCAGGATCCCATATGGGCACCGGTTCTAATCCCGGCAAACCTGCTTCCTTTCCTGCACCCTGTTGGTGGCCTGGGAAAGCAGTTGAGGATGGCCCCAAAGCCATGGGACCCTGCACCCGTGTGGGAGACCGGAAGAGACTCCTGGCTCCAAGCTTCAGATTGGCACAGCTCCAGCCGATGCATCCACCTGGGGAGTGGATCATCAAACAGAAGGTCTTCCTCTCTGTCTCCTCCTCTCTGTATATCTGACTTTCCAATAAAAATAAATAAATCTTCTAAAAATGTATGAAGACATCTATAAAACACTGTATACAAGAATTATCTTGGAGCTTCATAACACACTTAAACATATTCAGTCTGTAACATTCTAACATCATGAAATCTGTTGAATTCACATCTTCCCAAATTTAGTGATCATGCAATCTTTTGTATTCTTTTTATTGAATATATATTAAGATGCTGCTCCAGGTGTTCCTGGTGATTTTGTCAGGGTAATGCCAGATGCTGTAACAGAAAAAGACCAGATTTTCAGTGACTTCCATAACAAACGCTTCTTCCTTACTCACATGGGTGCTTCTGGTCATTGAGTGTTCTATGTATTTCAGGCTGCCAAATTTCGGTGGGAGTTCTCTATCCCACCCAACAACTAAGTACATTTCCTAAGCTATCCATTTATATCATCATGTCTTTAATCATGCCATTTCTTTTGCTTTCCACTCACATAAACCCTCTCCTCCAACTGCCAAATCCCTACCCTCCCTGGAGCCTAGGAGAAACATCCTCTTCTTGGTATGTCCACAAGACTTTGGACAGAGATCAAAATCTTAAGCCTATTTCCAATCAGAAGAGGAACTCCATACTGGTATTTTCCAAATCTCAGACGCTTTCCTATCCCTAGTGCCCAAAGCCTAGCCTGATGAACAGCTAAACAAATACGAAAGGAGACAAAGAGGGAGAGTGGTGGAAAGGAGGGAGAATGGAAAAGAGGAAAAGAGCTTAGTTGGAAGAAGTAGCCCCCTCCAATCTGTTACTTTTTAATTAATGAGAGCAAAGGGGCTTTTTATAAAAGTTTTGCTCCACTTAGGAGCCCAAGAGTTAAACATATACTGCTGCAAGCAAATTACGCTCTCATCTTTTTTCTTTATAGATGGCCTTTAACAGCATGTAAATTAGCACCCTTTCATTCTTCCAATCTCACAATTGATATTAATGCAAACAATTATTGAAGTTCCCTCTCTGGAAGATGCCTGGGTTATTGTTTTGATCTTAAAGTAGTCAGCTTGTACTTGGTGGTATATAATTTAAAAGAACATAATTAAAATGGGGAAGAAAAATCCGTACGTGATTTACTGCTATAAAGAGAAACTTTCAAAATGCAGTCTCAAGCTCTCTTTATTGGTATTCTCAGGATAAAAACTGTTCCCTATGAAGGATGTCAGCTTTACTTTCTTGTGCATCACAGGATGGGTCTGATTGGGTGCAAGCACCAGAGAAATATCACCTGCCGCTGTCCATGGTGATGCAGGGATTGACTGTTCCCACCCAACACCTACCCAGAAGCCTAATTTGGAGTTTGGTTTGTATAGCTGAGAGAGGTTTCAAATCCAGAACCACAAAATGAGCCCTTATTCTTACAATGAATAAGAAATGCAAAATGTAGAGGCCCTGAGGTCCAGTAGGTATACTGTAGGATCCCTGAGGGAGTCTACCCCAAATGGTGTGGAGGACAGCACAAGTACCTGGTTTTGTTTCTAAGAGACATCATAGACAGGCTGCTCAATCTTTCTTCCTTTTATTTTCCTGACCTTTAAAAAGGAGCTAATTACATCAGTCCTCCCTCACCCAACATGAGTGTTGGAAAAGATCAATCCAATAATGTATTTACATTAATCCAGAAGAGTGAAAGGAGAAGGAAAGTGTCCAAAACTCCTCACCACCCTGGGAGTTCTACACATTCCATACAGGTATGCTGCTCCACACCACTCACCCTAGGATGTTCCCTTCTGGTTTCAGTGATTGCCCATCTACACAGAAACAATGCATTCAGAAGAGCTGCCATAAACAACAGCTGGAGCCAGAGCTGATTAAGCCTGACAGTGGGCATGACTTTCACCAGGATGTCAGGGGGCTATTAATGATAGCCATGACCTTAATGTCTGATCCCTAGTTTCACATCTTTTCCAGGCTTAAAACAGGGCCATCACCCTAAAAATTGCTTGGTCTGATGCCTGAGGACTTGTTTTCAGCAGATTTCCTTCCGAAGACACACTGGCTTCATTGATAAGTGTTGCTAGCTCTTTATCGACATCATTTTAGAATAGGTTGCCAAGGAAACAGAATTCAGGAATGATTCTCATTACTGTACAGTCCCCAACAAATGAGTGTCTGCGTTTACATGATCTCAACCAGTATTAGCTCTCCCCTCTCCAAGCCGCAACGCCCTCACTTAACGTTTGCAGCACACAATTCAACGTGTAATTATATATTGTCTCCTAATAATTATACATTGTCTTAGTGAACATTACAGCTGTGGGGACCCATGCCAAGCCACATTAACACCTCCTACAGTAACAGCCTCCCTCGAGGATGGGCAAATAATATACATCTGTAGAACCCAAAAAGAAAGCTGAGATATTCACAAGACCATATTTTGTAGTACAAACCTATCCTGGGATTCCTGAATAGTGCCTCAGTTTCCATCATATGAAACCTTCTATGTTTGAATCAGCCAAGATGCTTTGTTTAACACAGTGGTCTTCTTACAAGGTAATATCAGGATTCTCAGCACGGCCAGGGTTTGACAAAGATCAAGTAAGCCCATTCAAACTGGGACAAATTCCTACACGTTTTCTCAAGCTATGGAATGAGAGTGAAACCATGCAAATAAAAATACTTTAAAATCTCTATGTGAATTATAATATACAGCTCTTTTTTTCTTTTGATCCTTGCTCTCCCAACCCCCAATAGAAAAAAGAAAGAAAGAAAAAAAAAAGCTCTGAAGGAGACAATTGGACTACAGAAGGTCTGAGGTTGTGAGCATTGAGTTGCATTTTAAAAGAATTGGTGACTCCAGGTCATTTTAATCAAGTTGCATGTCAGCTTGCAAATTTTCTAAATTAGCTGTAGCTGGAGGAGAGCAAGATGTTGTTCTTCTTTCCTAAAGAATAAAAACAGATTGTTGTGACATGTTCTCAGTCATAATGACAGATTGGAGCCGCTGTTTGTGGTATAAGTCAGAAAACAAAGCAACTCTTTTCTCCCCCAAAATTGCAACACTTGATTGATTTCTGTTGAGATTTGGGCATCTCCCAGTTTGTCAGTGATGCTGATAAAGTTCACAAAAAAAATCTTATTTAAAGCCAGATGCAGGCACAAAATACTAATTTAAAATGAGGTTGATTTGCACTGGGAAACAAACCTCCTAGTCCTGAGGGCAAGTCCTAGGGATGCTGAAGTCTGGCTGCTGCTCCAATGCTGCTTCTTGAGAAAGGATAGTGGTTCAAAGGGCAGGTGTGGCACTCCCTCACTGGGGACCTCTGTAGCTGAGGCAGGAGTACTCCTAACAAGCAGAAGCAATGTCAGCCATCATGAAGAAGGCAGACTCTATATGAAAGCACCAGGTCACCGCCAGGGTATGTGTATTCAAAGGTCATCAGCCCATTCAAAGATCAATTTTACATCACATCTGGTCTGAACAGCTGTAGCACAGATGTTTGTTTGTTTGTTTTTCCACAAGCCAGACAAGAGGCATGATCCTGTCATTCATCTGGCAGTCAACCAGTCAATAACACAACTCAACACTCTTTTGTTCCCAGAATCCATAAAGAAAACACTGAATTTACAACTGCATCATGCAAGTTAGCAAGACACAGGAAGCCAGGAAATAAACAATAATGGAACACACTGGAGCAATCCCTTCAAATGCCAAGAAACCAGAAAGCAAACAAATGCCTCCTATTCTCAATATCTCAATTTCTTTTACCAAGTAATTTGTATTTCCCACTTAAATCTACTTTGTCTCAGTCCAGCTTCGGGGGGTCATGACATACCCCCAAAGAGCTTGGAAATAAGAAAATAAAGTAAGTTTTCACATAAATGTCACATTGATGAGCTCTGATAACACAGATCTGGGATAAAAAGAAGAGACACCAAGAAAATGAAAAAACAAAGGGTGAGAAGTGTGAAGGAGCTCAGAGGTGAGGGTACCTACCGGATGCACACCAAGGAAAGAGTTTCAAGGAGAACAGGTGATTAAGAGTGTTCAAGGTTAGGCCCAGCACGGTAGCCCAGTAGCTTAAGTCCTTGTCTTGCACACACCCTAGGATCCCATTTGGGTGCCAGTTCGTGTCCCAGCTGCCCTGTTTTCAATCCAACTCCTTGCTTGTGGCCTGGGAAAGCAGTCAAGGATGGCCCAAAGCCTTGGAACCCTGAACCCATGTGGGAGACCTGGAAAAAGCTCTTGGCTCCTAGTTTCAGATCAGCTCAAGTTCAGCCGTTGTGGCCATGTGGGGAGTGCATCAGCAGATGGAAGATATTCCTCTCTGTCTCTCCTCTTCTCTGTGCATCTGATTTTACAATAAAAATAAATAAATAAATCTTTAAACGAAAAACTGTAATCAAGTTTCCAAAATCCTGAGTGACAAAGCCTGGGAAGTCTGACCCATATCTCTGACCTTCAGAGGTGCCATCAGAGTACAAGCTGGGGGATATGGCAGTTGAGGAAGTGGTGGCAGTGCTGTGGATAACTGGTAAAAAGTTGTAGAAACAGGGTACAGAGGTAGAGCTGCATCAAGTACTTGCATGAAAGCCTGAGGATGCAGTGTAGAGACAGAGTGAGACCATCTGAACTGCAGCAGCATCTCAGAGGGTCCAGGCCTAAATGATGGCATCTGAGGCTGGCTCTGCTGAGAAGAATGTCCCCTTCATCTTCTGGGGGGAGGGGGAGAGACAAACCAGAAACCTAGTGAGGTGGAGAAAATAAGAGATCATTCCAATAGGCTTCAGCCTTCTCAGGGAAAGCAGAGGCATAACCAGCCATCTGCAGAAGTGTGGGGGGGGGGGGGTGCGGGGGTCAGGGTGTGGAGCACCTGAAGTGGGGAGCATTTATAAGCACCCTGGATGGAACGGAATAGAAGGTACAAAAGCAAAGCATTAGCACAGGATGAGAAGTAGATGGAAAATCAGAGTGACCTATGTGAAAAATAGTACATTTAAAACCCTGAAAAATCAGCAGCAAGAACATTCCCAAGCTTGCACTCCCTTCTCATGCCGGCCAGAAATGAGGCCATAGTTCAATCAGACCTTCTAATATCCCATAAGATGAGTAGTGCGTAGGCTGTTCCACAGGGCTTGAATCCTAGACTCAAGACTTCATGAGTCACCTGCTTGATATTTTCTACTTCAGGCCTTTGGCTTTCTGGGACCTCAGTCCACTCAGCTGCAAAATTGACTTACAGGATCGTGTCAATTGCCAGCTGCTGCTGAGCAGAGCAGTGGGTCCAGCTTCTGCAGGTAAACCAACTGTCTGAAAGAAAACAAGCAGTGATTTCCCAGGGAGTCCCTTCTGCAGTGTTGTTATCATGTCAGCTTTTGGCAGCACAGCGGTTTCAGCGGAAGACTCTGGAGCATCCCATTCTTAAAATGAGGTCAGTGCATGCCACGTTTCACGTCTTACACACATGAAAACCCCACAGTGGGGGCACTCAGTGACTCAAACTACCGAGACACCGGAACCCCTGTATGCTCTTGGCCTATGGTATTCCCCCTTGACCCCTCAAGTATTTTGGATATAGAGCAAGTCTGTGGCTTTAGCGCCAGTCACCCATGTTTATATTTCTGTGATGCTGTGCCTTTCATTTCCTTTGCATTCTTCTCTCGGCAGCAGGCCATGGAAGGTTCTGCTTCCAGGCTGGGTATATTCTATTGCGAGTCTTCCCTATAAGTTTTCAGAGAAAATTTAGACAGGGTAGACTCTGCTCTAACCTTGGCACACATGAGCAACATGACCTCATGTTGTCCTCATAAGTAGCCCATGAGGTTGGTGTACCCAACCCCTTTTTTACAGATGAGGAAATGGAAGCACAAAAGAGATTGGGTGACCGGCCATGGCCACACAGTCAGTGAAGAACCTTCTAAAGTGATGTCTACGTGACGGCAGTGTGCCTGCTCTTAACCACAACACTAAAATTCCCACATCCTAGTGAGAGATGCACTAGGGGCTAGAGCCCATTCCCAGTCAGCTCTAGATAGGCTTAACCTATCTACACTTCAGCAACCCCACAATTTCACCCAGTTCATGACTTCTTGCCTGGTTATGGGAAAGTCATCTATTAGCAGTGGGCTTGACTATCACATGATCACACCCTGATAGGGGCACCAGTGTAGTCAAAATTACGACTCCCAAAGCCATCAACATTCATTTGCTTAAGGAAGTGAACAGGATGGAACAAATTAAGGAACAGTAAGTAGGCTGTCCTCTGTGTGTCAGCGCAACCTTCCCAGCATCCTAGGGCTGCAGCGAGCAGCCCCCGCCAGCTGAGTGCTGCTGGGCTCCCCACTACCATCTCACTGCTTAACACGTGTCCTCTCAGCTTTGCACTGACCGTGTGTGCCAGGGAGGCTCCCAGGATTGTGTCCTCTGTCTTCAGCTAGAGGAAAGAGTAGCAAGCATCAAGAAACGACCCTTTAAGACATGCTCCTCTCTAACCTGCACAGCAATGAAAGAGGCTATTTTCATTCTTACTGAAATGATGGGACAAGTGCGGGTCACTTGTCCAAGATCTTCCACTGGTCTGGGATGGAGCCAGAAGTCAATCCTGGAATTCTACACTCCCAAGTCTGAGCTCCCAGGACCACATTCCAATCTTCCCTACAGACTTGCTAGAGATCACTTAGCTCAGAGGGATCTGTACACTGGCTTTGACCTTAGTCCTGAGGGAGGCTTGACCAGCATGATGAGCTAATTTAGTGTCTGCACCAATCAGCCAATAAGTGTCTTTCTTCAAGCACCTTCCAGGCCATGAGGAGTATGTAAAGGAAATAAGGGCTAATTATTACTCACCTTAAACGGGCTGACAAAATGGGAAAAAAGAAGCTTGGGGGAGACAAGCTAGCACACGAGACACAAAAGCACAGGCATGGGGCAGGCAGCTGGTCCTGGCACAGGGAGATGAGTGTGGACATTGGCAACCCCTGGATATGCAGACAAGGCCAGGCAGGGTCAGGGTCACTGTCAGGGCTCAGTGCAAACAGTACCTTTCCTAGAGGGACAAGAAAGGAGAGAGGGTGCCGAAGGGTCAGCAAGGCAAAAGGTGTACAAATAAAAGAGAAGGGTTAAGGTAGAAGCAAAGAAGGAAAGAGAAGAAAACAGAAGGTGGAAGACACGCCAGAGAAAGAACAGGCCAGCTCACAAAAGGCACAGGGGACATTAGGGATACACTTGTCAGGAGTTTGTGGGCTGAGCTCCTGACAGGAATAAAAGAGAAGCTCTCTGGGGAGCCTCCATCCTGGTCTGTTCTTGTTGACTTTGCACTTGAGGCCAGCGGGCAGTCACAGGGGAGAATGAGACAGGAGGCAGCAGGTACAAACTCTACAGTGCCCTGGATGATGGGCTTCTCAGCACCCAGCTTCTACCCAGTACCGGCTGCCTGCCCATCAGTGCCTTCTAGCCTAGGGTCAGGCCCATGCAGCAAGGCCAGCAGCCCTCTGGTCACTCAAGAAAGCTAACAGGACTCTGAGAGTACTGGAAGACAGACTGATGGTGGGACGTTCCTAGACCAGCGTAGACAGAAGGGCAGCTTGACTCAGGGGTGATCCCAGGGTCCCCCTTCTCCAGGCTATGGCTCCCAAGGGTAGAATCCTGAAAACCTCAAACTTACTCTCCTGATACCCCTGGAAAAGCACTGGCAACAAAGAGTAGCTTCAGACTCCAGCAAGTAGAGACAGCTTCTGCTGAAACCAAGGAAATCATAAAGAGATGTGATGGGAGGGCTAAAGGATGAAAGGCTTCACGACTAACAAGATTCAAAAGTCTATGAGCATGATTCCTAGGTTGGGTGTAGACTAAGCCTCCAGATGACCCTGAAATGTAAGCAATAAAAATGCAAATGCTTTTGTTTGAAACTTGCCTCAGCATAAATATACACTTTGTGGCCCAAATCAAGAGAGCTGCTGGGGGCAGGACTTTGTTGTTCAGTTGGGTGGCATTCATGAGTTTTCTCCTTTTCTCCGTTTGAAGCTAGTGCAGATGCTTAGGCCTCACTGCTGTGGAGGAGATCATGCAGTTTAGTGAGATATACAGGGAGATATACACTGATCATTCAGAATAGAATGTGAGGTCCAGGAAGTCTTCTCAGAGGTGCGGATGTCGGAATCTCCCAGCCATGTGGCTGTAGGTGGGAAATCCTATGCTGGGCCAGACTTCCTGCTGGGGATTCTAGCTCCCTGTCATCAACTGCTGCTAAGCAGTGGGCCAATTCTGGGCTTGTCCAATTTCCTAGCATCTCCTCCATCAACAGCGATTATGCTGCGGGCAGATCTCGGGGATGGCTCTGGGCATGCTCAGGATATGGCTCTGCCCACCATTGCCATCTATGATTCTAGCTCCCTGTATCCACTGCTGCCAAGCGGTGGGTGAATCCCGGATTTGCGGGCAGCTAGAGCAGCAATGGAGCTAGGATTCACCTGCTGGCCGCATGGTAGCAAGCTCTGGGGTCTTGGGGGTCTGGAATTAATGCCTAAGAACATCCATGGATAAGGCCACAGTACATGTAGGTGAGGAATGAATCCTGAGAGACACTCAAAGACAGGGCCACTGTACTTGTGTAAGTGAGGGGACTGAGACCTGGTGGTTTAGAGGGGAGACACCTGAAGATCTATATGAGTCAGACTCATGAGCCAGCCCACATGCTAAGCCAGAGTTAGGCTTGTTACCATGAAAGATTGTTGACCACCACACACCAGTCCATGTGAAAGCTAAGGCTGAGGGCCTGTGTAGCAGAGATAGATCCTAGTACCTGACTGAATGTGTCACAGGGGACAGGTCACATTAGGCAAGGCTGTGACGCTAAACAGCACATAAAAGAACCAGGTCCAGGGGCGGCTTCTGTGGGGGATTTGTGAGCCCAATCCTGTGGAAATGCAAGTCCCGCTGGTTAGCTCAAGAGTTGGAGTGGTGATGGGCTGAGCTAGGTGTGACCATGGAACCTGCCAACACTCAGAGATACAGGTACCAAGAAGAGTCTGTACAAGTCCAGGCTGTAGCACCCACATGTACATCCTAAAACAGGGTGTGAAGCAGGCTGGGCTGCAACATTCACCAGCTCATACAATGCCAAGATGGAAGAGCAGGCTGTGCTGGTAAAGGGCCTCACAACTGCTGGCATGCATGAGATCTGGGTCTGGGAGTAAGCTGAGTGAGAGAACTTGGGAACTCCCCTAGTGGGTCATAGCTCCTGCTAGTGAGCATGTGATCCAGGCCTGGGAGTCAGGCAGGATGGGCAAGAGAGCTCCAACTGTTGGCAAATGTGTGGGTTGGTTTGGAATGGGGGCGGAAGTGGCAGGGCCGAGCAACCTCAGCTCAGTGGCAAGAGCAAAAACGAGGCTGGATTGCAGGTTATGATGAGCTAGGCTGTCACACCTACCGGTTTGCATGAACCAGGGATGGGAGCAGATTGAGCAGGCCAGGTTCCATCACCACCGGCTAGAATTAGGACTGGGGGCAGGTCGGTTCAGACCAGGCTACAGTAGACAAAGGCAAAAACCAAGACAGGGGAGGCGCTATGCCAAGCTGGGTCAGAGCAACCACTGGCACATGCGAGGGATCTGTGGCTGGGAACAAGCCTGGATAGGGAGCAAAGAGGATGTCCTGGCTGAGTTGTGGTTCCCATTGGTGAGTGCACAGTCCATAGTGGAGGCTGCTGTCTAGTCTGGTTATGGCTGTAGGATCCCTCAACACAAGTGTGCACTGGGTTTGGGGTGTGCCAGACTGGGTTAAACTTCAGCACACATTGGTGTTCATGAGAACCAGGGTGGGTGTAGGACAGGCTAGGCTAGGTCTCTGCCACTAATGAGCCATGTGTGAGTTGTGTCTCAGTGTGGACCAGGCTTGACTGGGCTGTAGCATCCAACAGTAAAAACTGGAATGGGTTGGGCCCGGCGGCATGGCCTAACGGCTAAAGTCCTCGCCTTGAAAGCCCCGGGATCCCATATGGACGCCGGTTCTAATCCCGGCAGCTCCACTTCCCATCCAGCTCCCTGCTTGTGGCCTGGGAAAGCAGTCGAGGACAGCCCAAGGCTTTGGGACCCTGCACCTGCGTGGGAGACCCGGAAGAGGTTTCTGGTTCCTGGCTTTGGATTGGCGCGCACCGGCCCGTTGCGGCTCACTTGGGGAGTGAAACATCGGATGGAAGATCTTCCTCTCTGTCTCTCCTCCTCTCTGTATATCCGGCTTTCCAATAACAATAAAATCTTTAAAAAAAAAAAAAACTGGAATGGGTTAAAGACCAGTCAGGAAAAGCTACTGCTCCTGCTAGGACAGGAGGTAGACTAAGGAGGGCTGACCTATGGAACCACCAATGTGTACGAGATCTGGCACTAGGAGGGGTTCTGATGAAGGAGCTTGAGAAACTCCTCTGTCGGGACATGGTCCATGCAGGTGAGCACAAGAACCAGATACAGAGCAGCTCAGACAGGGCCAGAAAATTTTACCCACCAGTATATATTTGGCCCAGGTCGGAGGCGAGGAGAACCAGGCTGGGCCAGTTCATATCATCCGCTGGTGAATCTGAGCACCAGAATGGAGAGTGGGTCGTGCTGGGTTGCATCACAACACAAGCCAGTTCAGATGAGGGCCAAGACTGGAGGTCAGTTGGGCTGGACTAGGCTGTAACCCCTACCAGTGTGAGTTGGATTTGTGAGTGGGCCGGGCCAGGCTAGGCAACAGCACCCACTGGCAAATGCCAAGGAGAGATGTGTCATGCCAGATTGGGCTGCAGTACCCAACCAGCACACGTGAGACCCATGTGGAAGGAGGCAAAGCCAGTAGTGTGGGAAAATGTCCCTGGATCTCTACCTGCCTAGCCCATATGGAGGCCAGAGACACATGGCATACTCTACCCTTGACTAACAGACCCCAACATGGCCTGTTCAACTGGACATGCAATAAGAGCAAGAGGCTGCATCCCAGTCTTTCTTCCCTACTCTGGTAGGACTTCCTCTGTAAACAACTCTAGGAAGTCAAATGTTACAATCATCTTGCTTTTCAGTGGCCAATGAGCCTGTCCTGAGATACAATTTCCTATGCTTCCTGACCTTTACTTCATTTTAGGGTCCAGAGAGATAGACATATTTGTGAACCAGTCACAATGTTGTTGTTGGCTGGAAGTACTGTAGGGACCATCCTTCTGCCTGAACTCTTCTCCTATTTAAGCTGTGACTTTTCTCAAAGAAACAGATATTTTCTACCAGTGGTTTGTCTCCAGTGTTTCTGCTACAAAGGAGCACTGTTGCCTCACACCTGGGTGGTCTCGGGGCCTGCTGGACAGAAGACCCTTGACGGTAGGGCGGATGTGGAGGGCTCCTCTGCTGGATCACCACTCCCACTGGAGATTGTGAGTTAGGAAGGGAGCAAACTAGGCTGGACAGGGTTGCAACACCTGTGGGCCTCTTGTGGGCTGGATCAGGGAAAGCCAGGCTGGATTGACTGTTCCTACTGGTGCATGCATAAGTCAGAGTTAAGTGTGGGTTGAATGGGCTTTGCTGCAGCATCAGCTGGCAGATGCTGGCACTGGAGGCTAGTTCTGTCAAGTTAAACTCCAGAATCACCTGGAGAGTGCAAGATCCGGGAGTGGGAGTGGGCCCAGGAGGGAAATAGTGGGCATCTCCGTCTTGGGCTGTAGCTCTCACGGGTGAGAATGAGAACCAGGACTGGGACAGGCAAGACTAGATAGCGAGTGACACCCGCCAGCACATATGTGGGCTTGATAGTGGGCCTGATTAGGTTGAACTAGGCTTCAATGCCCATTGACATGTATGATAGCTGAAGGCGATATGGGACAGACTGGACCAGTCTGCTGTACATACAGGCAAGCACAGGAACAGAGCAGGGGGACAGGTTTGGTGGGGGTTATTGCGGGTCACTGACTAGGCTGCAGCTCCCACTAGTGTATATGAAGGCCGAGTGCGTGGTGGACATGATCGTGTTGGGCTGCAACACTCATTGTTTTGTGTAGAAGACAGGGCTGGAGACAGAACTGACCCAGCATGTGCATGTACATAAGCCAATTTAGGTCACAGACTGTGCCAAACCCTTGTATTGACATGCATACACAAGAGTCATATCTGGGATCACCTCAGATGAAGTTTCTTTGAGGTTCCCTGCAAATGAACTGCTGATCTAAGAACCCAAGCCTTGAAGAGAAGTGCAGGTTCCATGGTCTGACCGTGGAGTGCATGTATCAGAGCTGGGCCTCCTCAGAGGCTCAGACAGAGAAGTGGACAGCATATACAGGTGCACACAGAGGATATGGCAGTATATTGGCGTCTGCAGAGGACACCTGGTACAACAAAGGATGGAGGACAGAACAAATTGATCATCCACCCCAGCCATGTGTGGGCAGTGAAAATCTGGACAATTGGAGACTCTAAGGTGGACTACCTGTGTCAACCAGTGCATTCTGGAAAGCTTTTATCGTGCTTTGAGTGGCGAGATTGGCCTTAATTTGGAACTGTTGAACTATTGAAATCTCATGAGCAGTGCCCTCAGAGCATGTCTCACTTCGGGGACCCTGGGGTGGTGGCAGTTGGCTGTCCTCCATCCCAGGGTGCAGAGGCATTTGGGAGGCTGGGTATGACTTTTCCCCTTATCTTTCCTCTTTCCCCTGATACAGGAAGGAAAAAAGAGAATGTGGAAATGGTGATCTCACCCACCTTCCTGTAGCCCTTGACCCTAATCATCCTAGTCAAGAATGTAAAAATCACCAAAAATAAAATAATTAATAATTAAAAAAAAAACAGAATGAGTCTAGCAGCCCTGTGTCCAGCCTGGGTTGCAGCAGCTGAACCTTAGCCTGGTATAATCTTGTTTGCTCCCATACATGCCTACACAGACAAACACACACATACACACACACAATATGTCACTAAAGGAAAAAAAATCTCCACAGTCTGCTCCTTGCAAAAGGACCAGGGACTAAATACCAGATGCATTTCTAGTCTAATTTAGCTGGCCTTGGTGAGTATCTAAAATTAATGCTCCAAGCCAAAAGTTCTTCAATCCTCTAGCTGCAGACTCTAGACACAGCTCCCCTGACCTTTTCAAATTCTTGCTATACAATTTTCCCCTTGTTCAAATAATTTGCAATTACCAGACACCAACTCACTGCTGATAAAGGCTAAATTTAAAATACCAACTGTATCCAACTTCAAAGAGGGGCTTAAGATCGGAATAGTTACTAGCACTAAGGGATCCAGAGCATGGGAGAAAGAAAAAAAAACACGGTATAATTATATATTTGATGGTACCATCAAAGCTGTAAAACAAATGCTGCTGTTTTTGTGAGAGAATCCATTACCTACCTGCTTTCAGGGTCAAACTCCAATCCAGAGGGCTGCAATACCAGCAGCTTCTTTAAGAACCAGATTGGCAGTGAGATAATAGGCCAATTGCCAAGAGCAGAACCTATAGCCCTAACCTGTCATTTCTTATCCCTCACATTCGCGTCTCTCTCCTTCTCTCTCTCTTTTTCCTTCTTTCTTTCTTTCTTTCTTTCTTTCTTTCTTTCTTTCTTTCTTTCTTTCTTTCTTTCTTTCTCTCTTCACCATTGTTCTCTTTTACCACTTCTTTCTCAACATTTCTCATCCATCTTTGTGATATGTTTGGCACCAGGGTAGACACTAGAGACAAAATGAGAAAGTCTATTGCTGTCCTCAGGGAGCTCATAGCCCACTGCGAGGAGACACACAGGGAATTCAAACACAGTGGGCGATGTACCAGGCATTCACTCCCGTAGCACCTGACAAAGAGAACCCCGGCTGACAAGAGGAGATCCAGCTCCTGCACACAGAAGGACCCTAAAGAAGGTGGCAGCCCAAGAAGACTGGAAGGGAAGGCCTGCTGAATGCTCTGAATGCAAGGACCTGGGGTTAGCAGAGCTCAGAAGAGGGGTGAGCAGGAGGCAGAGTTGCAAGCAGGAGACACCAGGACTCTCAGCCAACATCTTAGGCGAGATGGGAGCTGAGCCCAGGTTAAAGCAATGGCTGACTTCCTTGCTGCCTGTACCTGGGCAGCCTCTAAGGTGGTCCGGGTACCAGGAAGCAACCTCCCTGTAGAGAAGGCATAACGGGGCTGTAGAAACTCTCATGACAGCTCCTCTTTTCCCAGAAGAAAGGCATTGCATTTGGAATCTTGCAGCCTGGCATCCTTATTATTCTTATTGTCCAGCATTCCCTGGGGAACCCCGCCCTCAAGTTGAGAGGCTCCCGATGGAATAACAGCTGAGAGAAGCTTCCTGTGAGGTGCCGGGGAAGGCAAAGACTCTTGGGAAAGGTTTTTGAAGGGTAGTATGGAAGGGGCAGAGGAGGAAAGCAGAGGGGAGTAAGAAATGTATACTTTGAAGCCCAAGGAGGCCAAAATGAAACAGATTTTTTTTCCGCTTTTGTAATTTCAAGAGGAGTGGCTGGCCCTGTAGGCCTCCCCTTACCTCCCGGCAAAGCAGACATGGATGTGCAAGATCACTGCTGGTGAGCAGCTCATTCTTCTCATCCTGCAGACAGTCTATAGGGAGCGCCTGCTCTGTGTCAGGCTGGTGGCTGGGGCAGGAGAGCAACATCTGAAAGGCTCCCGTCTGCTCTCCTGCCACTTTAAGTGCTTGGAGCCTCTGGCACCGGGGCCATGGATCAAAGGTGCCATGACAGCGGGCCATGCCCTGTGGAGAGGCTCCCTGGAGCCTCCTGGAAAGACCACAGCACACAGTTGAGGGGCACAGACCACCAGGGGCTGTATGAACACACAGCACCTTCTCAAAGGCTTTCCTCAAACCCATTGCCTGCAGGCTGAAAAATAAATAAATAAACCAACAGGTGAGGTGAACATTAGAGTAGCAACCTGCCGGGCCTCTTAATCTGTCACTTAAATCTAGGGCTTTTAGCTGTAATTGTACATCCTACTGTGACTATTATGAACAGGGGAAGGAGGAGGTGTGAAGTTGTGGTGTAGAGGGCGGCAGGAAGGGGGAGGGGAATAAATTTTCCTTTAAAACTAGTCAATAACAATGCGTTTGTGTTAAAGGGATGGAACAGAGGCCTAGCCGCCACAGAGGAAAACAATACATCCAGGACACTTATGGAGGCAGCCAAGTCACTGCCAAGGTGGTCATTATGCTGCGTGAGACCCAAGGAACTGCTGCGAGGTCCAGAGACTGCAAAAGTACCACTGATGCTTTATAAATTGAAAAGAAGCTGCCTGGCAGATGGCTGTAAGCATATCATCCTAACTGCTTGACTTTACCAAGAGAATTGAAAGAAAGCATGGCGTGGCAGGAGAGGGAGGGAAGGAGGGAGGGAGGGAGGCAAAGTGAGAGAGAGGAAAACTCACTTTAGGAGACAGCATCAAAAATTCCACTTACAAGCTCTGCAAAGATGATGATTTTGTGAAGAATAAATCCTTTCAGGTTCATCATCAGGGGGCCTCTGGGAAGCTCCAGAGGCAACAGTGGCTCCTTACCTTCTGGAATGAGAAAGGAACCAAGTCTCTTCTTGTCCCTCTGAAAGACAGTGTGATATAAATGCAGGAAGTAGTTATGGTGCCCATATTACTATTATTATGGAACTGAACTGTCTTTGAGAGATTGTTCTCCAGACTAAGAAGGGAAGTAGACTGAAGGGCTGAATTGTTTCTCTAAATTTCTTCTTTAAAGGAATTGGGTTCCTGGGGTGTGAAGAGCCATAGTGAGGGGGTCCAAGGCTGACATCTCAGCAGGCTGAATCATTGCCTCCTAATCTTTACTGACAACTAACTTGGGCACTGGAAGGTAACCTTGTAAGAAGTTTGGGAAACTCCATTGGATGTTGTTCTCTTTAGAAAGAATCTAACTATTGTATCTTGTACCCTTCCCATTGGATCCTTCCTTAAGAACAACTGCTTTTCTGTCCACCTAGGGTCGCTGCTTTTCAAGCAGTCAGAACAGATCCTGAAACCCTCTTTCAAGACTCCTGGCCAAAACCGAGGCAAGAGAGCAGTAACTGCCATCAGCCCTCCTTGGAATATGTGTAGGTTGCTCAGAACACTCCCTGTCATTCATCATGCCAGATACACAGCAGCTGGGGCCTTGTACACAATTTGCATTTTAATTCTTACCTACTGTAAGGCCTCCTTGATCCCTTCCTTGTCAGGGGAAGATGCATGCTGGAGGAGTGAATGTGCCATGTAATTTAGGCTAACCCCTTAAAGCACTGAATTATAAAAAATAAACAAGTAGATGGGCCGCACTGCACACTTTCCTGCTGAAATAAACAGATGACATTTCATACTTGAAATTTTATGATGCAGACCATCATCTTGAATGAGAATTATATTGTGTGGTTGTAACTCACATGTAGTAGGTAATAAAAGGCTAAGAGTCATGAAGATTTCTGCCTCTCTGGCCCCAGCCTTTAATGTAACCTGATTTCTGAAGCATTACATATTATTAAATATTTTTCTGTGTGTCAGCTCCAGGTTTATCAGGGTTAATGAAGGAAGTGTTAAAAAGACATGGCTCAAGGTAAGATGTTCCATTACAAAGATTAGAAACCGTGTCAGTGATTAGCTCCCAGTATAGCTGTGATGAGAAGGCCGGAATAAATGTTCTTTTATATAATAATGGTGACAGCCAGGGTATGAATAGGTAACATCCTGGTTAAGACTCTTTGATGCATGCAATAAAAACCAACTATAAGTAACTTAAACCAGAAAAGAGATGTATTAGCAGTGTTGCAAGTAGGTTCCAGCACTACAGGAATTGGTAAGCAAACAACTCCCCAGCAAAGACTAAATGAGGGCTGCACCAACAGCTCAGCAGCAGAACTCAGGATCCTCTCACTACAACACTGACATCCCATGACACTGCTTCCAAAGTCAGCCACCTCCAATGCCTGTGTGCCTCTGCTTGAGTCAATTCCTGGGACACAGATCATCACATGGGCCTATTTAGGGTTAGAGATCTTTCTTTGCAGCCAAATGGATAGACTACCAGGCAGAATCCACATAACCTACCAAGAAGGAAGAGGGCCATTTCTCCCACAGAAAGTCATTATGTGTATACAAAACCAGCAGAGATCTGCTAGATTGCCTCACTAATCCAAATCTACACTTCACAGTCCCTAAAGTTGCCTTTGGTTTCATCTGAATGTTGCTGCTTGCCTCTGCTTGTTCTTCACTGAAAGACTATCCCAAGCAGTACATGCCCCCTGAAGCATGGCCATGCCCTAATCCCTATAACCTGTGAATAGAGGGCAAGGTAGTTGTGCAGGTGTATAAGGTTGTATATTCTAAAGCACAGATTAGCCTGTATTATCCAGTGGGCCCAAGGCAATCAACATGAATCAGAGAAATTCAGCAGATGGAAAAGTCACAGGCATTCTAAGAAAGGAGCAGATCCCCTGTTTGCTAGAGGGTGGCAGAACAAAACAAAAGGGAAAAAGCAATTCAATAGCCTCTAGGGGCAAGGATGTACCTCTGGCAGCCAGGAAAGAAACAGAGACCTCAGTTCTATGAATACAAACAACCTGAATGAGCCTAAAAGTAGATTCATATCCAGAGCTTCCAGAAAAAAAAAATGTTAGGTAGGCCTTAACATTCTGACCACAGCATCATGAGACCCGAGGACTCAGTCATGCCACACACTATCTGGACTTTTGGCCTATGGAGCTATGTGTACTTTCAAGTCACTAACTTGAAATATTGTAACATAATTAGTTACAGTACCTGTGGAAACCAACACAGACACCATGGAGATGTGTCATCTGCTGCAGCATTTTTACTAGCTTTATCTCATGATGCTCTTGGTGACTATGTGGGTACAGAAGTTCTCTGGGTCTATCAGCCTGACCATAATGGCTTCTCTGCATTACCAGCAAAAATAAACAATACTAAACACCCATCACATTATAGCCATTGGTATTTTTAATCCTCATACACCTTCCCACACACACACACAGCAAAAGTTTCCACATCATTGAAATCTAGAACATGGAGATGATAATGCCTATTTTACTGGACTTTTAAGAGTATTAGATAAGATATAGAGAGGTCGAGGACAGCACCATGGCTCAATGGCAAAAACCTTGCCTTGCAAGCGATGGAATCCCATATAGACACCAGTTCATGCCTCAGCTGCTGCACTTCCCATTCAGCTTCCTGCTTATAGCCTGGGAGAGCAATAGAGGAGGGCCCAAAGCCTTGGGGAATTGCATCCACATGGGAGACCCAAAAGAACTTCCTGGCCCCTGGCTTCAAATTGGCTCAGCTCTGGACATTGCAGCCAATTAGGGAATGAGCCAGCAGACAGAAGATCTTTCTCTCTGTAAATCTGCCTTTCTAATAAAAACAAAATCTTTTTTTAAAAGTATATTTCTATAAAGATTAAACAAAGCAATTCTTTTTAAAATAAATGTAAAAAGAAAAGAAAAAGGAAAAAGTTGCAGCCAGTTTCCAATCCCCCTTGTTTTCTACCTCAGCTGGGCTCTCTTGGGTCTGCTCCATGAATGCACAATCTTCTAATAAGCCAAGGGTACACCAAGAACTTATCTTAGCCCTTTTGTAGCACTGTGTCATGTCTGAACTGCCCCTCAATATCCCATTAAATTTCTGGCTGGTGCTTGGCTCGCCCCAACCAAGCACACAGTGGTGGTCCAGTAATGTCACAAGCTTTTTTTTTTTCCAATTTAGTTTCCTGTTTTAACCAGTAAAGCTACATGGGAATGTAAATACACACACACAATCTCTCTCTCTCCCCCCGCTCCCCAAGTCTATCAGGAAAGCTATTCACCTTAAGAGCCAGTCCCAACCTTTTAAAACCTACTTTTCAGGCCAAGAGGGCATGGGGGAACAGAGGAGGCAGCTTCCGGCAAGGAGGCCACGGTCTCCTGCTATTCTTCCCTGAAGCTCTCGTTTTTCAAGGATAAAAATCAGTTGCCTGCCGCTGGTCAGTTTATAGTGCTTGGAAACGATTTTCTTGACTTTTTCTTCTTCCAGTTTTCTGCTTGTCACACAAAGACAAAGCACTGGCCTGTCAGGTGGCCCTTGCCAAGAACCCTGCCCACTGTCTTCTCCAGAGACCACGAGCGACCCTTGATGCCAGAAAAGCACATGGTGGGGATTTTTTCCTGTCCTCACTCTGCCAGGTTGTCCCGTTCTGGTGGCCCAGACCAGCTCCAGAACCATTCTAAAGCGGCAGAGGCCCATGGCCTTCCAAACATCTCCTAGGAACTCACCCCTTTACATGCTTCCTAGTCCTTCCCCACCAGACAGAGTGTACAATTTAAATCTGTTTCTATCTATGCATATTAGCTAGTATTAGAAACATACAGGTCTGGCTGGGGGAGCGTCAGCTCTATCACTCTTCCACTGCAGTTAATGAACCATAACTGCCCCTGAATGCTTTGGCTTTCAGACTGCTGGGACAAACATTCCAAAGTGGATATCAGTTTACAGTTGCATTATGTAAAAGAACAAGAAAGAGCTTTGTTTGCTTTTTTGTTGTTCAAATCTCCAATCTCATTCCTTGAAGCTGACAGGCTAGACCTGGACCGTTTTTGACAAAGAGCCAGCCTGGTTTGCCTGCTGCACATTTTTTTTTTTATTGCATATCCCTCCATTATGATCTTCTTTTTGGAAATCTCAGAAAGTGAAGGAAAACTAACAGCCCCTCATGTCAACGTATGTGAAAATTACCCAGTGAGATGGTAAGGTTATTGCAAGCTATTTATTAGTCTAAATTCCCTCCAGTCATTGTGTATAGTATGAATGAATAATTAAGGTACAATAACTTTCATGTCCATCTTCATCATAAAGCATTGGCAGGTTTACAGTAACTGGCACTCTTATACCTTGATGTTGGATACCCAGTCTGTACTGTGTCCTGCTGAAAGGCAGGGCAGGTCAATGAAATTTGTTTATATTAGAAACAACTACTCATTCTCAGACAGACGGAGTATTGCTGCTCCAGAGAAACTGAATCTCTACCAAAACAGCATCCCTTCCCTTTTTAGCTTAGGAAAGATTAATTATTAGAGATAGTATGTACTCCTTCTCAACCCCATCACCACCTCTGCCACATGCAGAGAATATTGGCCAGCTGTTAGGTACAGTGTCCTGGTAGAATAAAGCAGATGCCAGTCTAAGCGCACAAAAAGGCAACTTCTACTAAGAGGTCTGGTATTAGCCTGCTGGTAATTTTTAGGTCTTTCACTTGGCTTTTTTTGGTCTCCATTTATAAAACAATACCATTAAGTGACGTCAGAGACCCTGCCAGGTCAGCCATTGTTTGGCTCCATAAACTGGCATTCTAGGCTCCTTGCATCTTCCTTCTTATGAGGTCCAGCATGACCACGTATCTTTGGTTTGGCAGAGAATTCTATTTCCCAGCCAAGTGTTAGCAGTCCTCTAAGGATAGCAGAAATGAAATGTGAATCAATGTACAAGGGACTGACAGCATCAGGGTTCAGGTGGGGAAGAACACTCCATTTCACACCTGTCTGAGTAGCTACCATTTACTCAGTACTTTTGCGTAGGAAATCACCTGATACCGCATCAACAGCCTATGAGGCATCTTATTATTTATCCCCCCTTTACAGCAAAGGAACCCCAAATCCTTCTGTGGATGGTATCTGTACTATCTTCACAGCCTCTAGTTCATCTTCCCCTTACAGAGAAACAAAGGATGTACTTGTTCCTGGACTATAATTCATAAACATATAAGCCATCACCATGTGAGGCCCTGTCATGAAACACAGCAAGATTCAGGAAGAAATAAAAGGTTCATTTAACTATTACCATTAAATATTTCCTTTTCTGAAGCAAATGTCAAATGTCTATGTAATTATTCTTAACTCTCACTTAGCAGCAGGAGAAAATTCAGTAATTCAAAGTTTCCCATTCCTTTTAGTTAATCTTAAGAGGAGAACACATAAAACAGCAGGGAAGATTTAAACTGGACAAAGTTCTTGGCAGCTGAAAGCCTTCAATGATGAAAGAAACCGTGACTTCTGCCACTGGCTCAGTCAGCCCCATCTCTAATCTCTTTGATAACTTTCTCAGCCAGAACCCAATCCAAAGAAAATGGTGTTCACCCTACATGCACCAAATTAGAACAAAAACAAGCAAATGATTATGCACAGAATTGGTTATATTGTGAAGCCATCCTCTTTATATAATTCTTGAACATATAATATATGTGTGGTGATAGACTTGGAAAGCAGTAGGCCAAACCAAGCAACAATAATTCTTAGCAATCCCACTCCTAAATATCTGTGCCTAGAAAACATCAACAAAAACCAAAAGAGGCATACTTGAAAATGTGAATTTCAACATTGTTTATGATAGCAAAACACAAGAAACAACATAAATACAAACACATACAGTTTTTTGCAATATTCATTGAATGCCTATTACCAGGCATTCAATGATGCCAGGCAATTTTCAAGGCCCCAAGATGAATATAATTCTCCTTGAAGAGTACACTGAATATTGAGGCCTCTATTGTTTTGTTTTGATATTTTTGTCTTTATTTTCAACAGCTAGCATGAACTCCTTTCCCTTACATGTGATAGGACTAGAAGGTTCAGACTCACACATATCAAGGCTCCTGGTTATGAACCACATATCCACAGGAGCCTATGATTTGCTGGCCATAGGATGCAGTTGTATGCAATATGGAATGCAGTAGAGAAACACTACCTCCAGTAGCAATAGTGGGCACATGGACAAACAGATCCATGTGTCTGCAGGCAGCAATGAAACCCTTATGCCAGTCAGCCATTTGGGGGTGACTAACCATGACAACATTTTCTTACAATTTTCTGGCCCCTGCACTGAGCAGTAAGTCTGTGACACTCATTTTTTTTAAAAAGAATTATTTATTTTTATTGGAAACCTGATTTACAGAGAGGAGGAGAGATACAGAGAAAGATCTACTATCTGCTGGTTCACTCCCCTATGTCCACAATAGGCAGAGCTAAGCCAATCTGAAACCAGGAACCAGGAGCCTCTTCTGGATATCCCACATGGGTGCAGTGTCTCAAGGCTTTGAGCCATCCTCCATTGCTTTCCCAAGCCATAGCAGGGAACTGGATGTGAAACAGAGCATCTGGGATACAAACTAGCACCCATTTGGAATCCCAACACTTGTGAGAGGAGAATTAGCCTGTTGAGCCATCATACCAAGCCCTCCAACACTCTTTAAGCAAACAGTGAATGTGAAACTCAGAGATTTTCCCCATCCACTGATTTTTCCCAAGTCTTCACCCTTTTCAGTAGATTGTAAACAACTAATTCCTTGTAGAAAATTCCCTTTGATTAAAATACCTATAATGACATCGATTTTCCTTGATCCTTACTGCTTAGAGAGGAAAAATGACAGGAGAAATATAATGTAAACTACCCTGTTAGCCACTGGGATCATTTAAATTTCCCTAGTAGCCATATTTAAAAAAGTAAAAAGAAACAGACAAAATTGATGTTAATAGTAGATTTAATTAACCTTATATATTCAAAATACTGCCATTTTAATGGGCAGTTAATGTAAAATAACTAGGTAATTGGGGGTTGAGACTGCAGTGGGTATAGCATGTCTCAATTCAGAGAAGTATCTACAGGCAACTGGCAACTCTTATTTTTTTTTAACATTAATCTATAAAGTAAACTATGGCTGAATGCAATAGAGGATTACTGTGCTGCCATTTAAATGAACTTTGGCCTGGCCTTATTTCTGCTCTTGTATTTGGTTCACTTCTTCATGTGGTCCATAGGAATGTATTGAATGAGAGCTGGCTCTTTCTAGATGATCCTAATTGAATCAAAGGCATCTACATGTAGGTAGCCCTTTGGACGAATAAAATTGGAATTTCCGTTAACATCCTCCGAACTATGTGATGGGAAATTACATCAGGCATGATGAGGCAAGTCCAGGATGGCTGGAAGAGACTGTGCCTTGTGCCTCGTGGCCTCAGTCGTGGGACATGAAGAGGGCAGTTTCCAAGAAATCTAACCCTCTGTGGAGACATGGGCCTATGCTCCCCCATCATGGCCACTGGGAATGAATGGTGTAACAAAACAAGAGTCAGCCAGACTTATTGGGCAAGGTGTCAAAGCTAGACAGAGATCCAGAACAAAAACTTTATTCCTAGACACGACATGAGAAGCAGAAATCTTATGCTGATGACCATATCTTGCCAAGAAGGGATCTGAATCAGACCAAAACAAACAAACTAACAAAACCCAGTTGTAAGATAAATCACACAAAGAAGAGCAGCTGCCAAGACCAGGTCAAGCCAAGGTGAAGACAAGAAGACTGTGGGCTACAGCAGCAGATATGAGAACAGCTGATGACCCAGTAACCAGAAACAGCTAAGAAAGCGCACTGAGGGAAGGAGCAGCTGAGTACTTCTGCCCCATGGCTTGGACACACAGGGGCTGCCCATGCTTGTCTCTACTGGCTGTCTTCTCTATCATTTCCTGCTATATTCTGGCATGCATTGATGATGACCAATAGCCTGTTCATGAGTCCATACCACATGCTCCATACCAACTCAAGACCTTTACACACACAATCCTGAGCCCTAGTTCTCAGAAACAGCTCAGGCACGAAGCCCGTCCCAGAAGCTGTGTGCTCAGCGCATGTGGCATGTTTGTTCTACATTCCTGGGCTCACGGCTCTGCTGTGCTGCCTCAGTAGAAGTTTGCTGACTTTCCTGGAACTGCAAAGGGGAAGCTGTGAGAACGCAGGGGCAAGCTGCCAAAGCCCAATTCTGGCAAATTAACACTGTATGGAGGACAATGGGAAACAACAGAAATGCCACCGTCAAGACGGGCAGTGGCACCCTCACCAGCTCCTGAGGTGACCCCTCAATCTCACAGTGACACACCCACAGAGACCTGCGCTGGGTGTGGAGGCGTAGATGGCTGCCTTAACTCTGAGAAAAGAATCCTTCCCAGGTAGAAGGAGCCGTTGCCATGGCTACCAAATATTCTTGGCGCAATCCTAGGGCAATGGCTTGCATCCAAATCAGAGAGGCCTGGTTTTCAGGGTTGAGGGGCGTGGAATGAAATAATATTAAAAAGAACCAGAGTTGTTCTCAGCTGCCACAGCCTTCCACAAAGGTACAGTGTCTCCACAGCTCATAATCTAAACACAAGAACCGCAGACGCGCCGGGGCTGGCGCACAGCGCCTGCAGGAGATGAAGCACCCTTTCATACCTGACAGCACTCCAGATGGGACCTAGCACATCTTCACCAAAGAGACTGCCAGAATCAATACAACCCACCCCGCAGGCAGGACCTTGGTTCCAACAGTGGGCCTCTAGCAGCAGCCTGCATGGAGGCACTCACAAGGCTGCCTTTTTGCAGGCCAGTCAACCCTCATTTTATTCACCAAGCTGAGGCCTGGTGGCTTGGGGTGCTGCCTACTCAGCTGCCCACAGCTCTGCCTGCAGCTCAACATGTTCCTGAAAGCCCCGGTTTAAACAGAAGCTGCCTGTAATTCTTCCCTACTGGAGACTTGCCCATAATTCAGACCAGGCGTGAGCAGTCCTTATGCGCCACACAGTCTTCACAGTGGCGCCTGTTCTGCTGTCCCCTCCAGCATGCCAAGCAGACAGTGATCCATGTACCATCGACATATCTGGAAGAGCGACACACAGTCCCCAGGGCCAGGGAACTGATGGCAGGTGCTTACCTGCCCCCTCAGGTACACATACTGTGGCCACATGCTATTCCAGAAGACAGCCACCTTGCAGGAATTGTGCAAGCCTGATCCTGCTTTTCTATCTTTTGCTTCTGCAATAAAGTGCCAACAAAATCATTCAATGCCTGAAATGGCAGGGGAAAAGAAATCTACCCAAATCCTGATATCTTCTGAACCTCAAAAGGGGTCAAAAATAGTGGAGCCAACTAATTAGAACTTGTTGACAAAAGATCCCATAATCCTTTATTTTTCCATTTGCAGAAATTATTGAAGCACTAAACAGAATTGTAAACAGGAGAAAGAAAACATTTCCCAAGTCACTTTGGAAGCAATGGGTTACAGTGCAGATATGGCTAAGTCCAAGAAACACACCAAATATAGCCAGTCCCCAAAATGGCACAGAAATGACATCAAGAAATCCTGATTTTTTTTCTTTTTTTTTTACATTTTTATTATTATTATTATCATTTTATGATAGGCTCCTGGGGACATAGACTCCTGGTATTTCCCTTATCCCAGCCCCAAGTCCTCCACCATTCCTAGTTCCTCTTATATCATTACTAAAGTATAGTTCTTCATACACAGTCATATGTTCATCATTGCGGTCATGGACAATGGTAGAGAGTCCAGCATCCTATTGTCAAGATATTAAACAGCCCGCAGCATGTAATGCTCTCAGTTCGTCTCTGCAGCCCCACCGTGCAAGAGCCAACATGCCGACGTTCGTCGTGAACACCAACGCGCCCCGCGCCTCCGTGCCAGACGGGCTCCTGTCCGAGCTCACCCAGCAGCTGGCGCAGGCCACGGGCAAGCCGGTGCAATACATCGAAGTGCACGTGGTCCCGGACCAGCATTCGGAGGCTCCAGTGAGCCCTGCGCCTCTGCAGTCTGCACAGCATAGGCAAAATAGGCGGTGCACAGAACCACACCTACAGCAAGCTGCTTTGCGGCCTACTGGCCGAGCGCCTGTGGGTCAGCCCAGACAGGATCTACATCAACTACTATGACATGAGTGCGGCCAACATGGGCTGGAACGGCTCTACCTTCGCCTGAGGGCCACTCTAGCTTTGCCGCTGCCCTGCACCTTTCATCAGCAGTGTTCCCTGCCCACTTCTCCCGCCCCCTCGCCGCTCCCAAATCGCAGAAATAAACGATTCAAAGACCAAAAGAAAAAAGAAAAGATATAGTAAACAGTTTCATTGTAACTCCATGTTTGGAAGTAGAAATGAATACTACATTGTATCCTCACATCTGGATATGTTAGTCTCCATTTCACAGCTACTGTACATCCCCTTAAATGAAAAGCCATAATACAAAATCAACAATAGAAAGAAAAATAGAAATTAACAGTGCCATGAAGTTGAATAACATGTTACTAGATATGACAGTCTCCATTACACAGCTACTATACATCCCCTTAAATGAAACCCTGATTTTAAAGATGCAAATATCTTAAGTGAGTGGACCCCAAGTTCCTGACGACCATGCATTTTGCCAAGAAGCACAACAGTAGGTGCCTGAAGAACACACAGGCCACCAATGTCAAGGCTATGACAGCACCTGCTGAAGCTATCAAGGCTCTTTTCAGCCTAAGGAAGTAAAGCCCATGATTCCAAAGGGTATCAATTGCAAGTTTGATCGACTTGACTACATTAGCCCATCCAAGCTTGGGAACATTGCTTGGGCTCCCATTGACAAAGGTCTTAAACGGTCCCAGTCAAAGATCAAGAGATCAAGAATGAGCCTCAAATCATGGTTAAGGTCAAGGCCCAACAAAGGCCCAGGCCCAGGCCACACCTGCACCTACAATTATGGCTCAGACTCATCCCAAAACTATCCACCCTCCCCTGAAGGCTCCATAGTAATAGCCTTTGTCTGACAATGTAAGAGAAAGATTAGTGTGACCACAGGCTGCTGTCTGCAAGGGGTTATTGTCCTCCTGTGCTGTATGTACAAATAAGCCTGAGATAGACTCTCTTAAAAAGAAAAAAAGAGGGTCTGACGCGGTAGCTTAGCGGCTAAAGTCCTCGCCTTGCATGTGCCAGGATCCTATGTGGGCACCGGTTCTAATCCTGGCAGCCCTGCTTCACATCCAGCTCCCTGCTTGTGGAAGGCAGTCAAGGACAGCCCAAAGTCTTGGGACCCTGCACCCGTGTGGGAGACCTGGAAGAGGCTCCAGGCTCCTAGCTTCAGATTGGCTCAGCTATGGCCATTGCGCTCACCTGGGGAGTGAATCATCAGACGGAAGATCTTCCTCTGTGTGTCTCCTCCTCTCTGTATATCTGACTTTGTAATAAAAATAAATAAATCTTTAAAAAAAATAGTCGTAAGGACTAGGGCCACACAAGGCTGAAGTTTAGCCAACTACACGAGGACGGAGTAACTGGCTTTTTTTTTCCTTAAGATTTTTTTCTATGTATTTGAAAAGCAGAATTACAGAGAAAGTAGGGGTAGAAACAGAAAAAGATATTCCATCCACTGGTTCCCACTTCCTAAACAGCCAAAGCCAGGAGCCAGGAGCTTCATCCAAGTCTCGCACATGGGTGGAGGGGCCCACGCACTTGAAGCTGCTTTCCCAGGCTATTATCAGAGAGCTGGTTTGGAAGTGGAGCAGCCAGGGCCCGGTGGCGTGGCCTAGCGGCTAAAGTCCTCGCTTTGAATGCCCCAGGATCCCATATGGACTCCGGTTCTAGTCCCGGCTGCTACACTTCCCATCCAGCTCCTGCTTGTGGCCTGGGAAAGCAGTTGAGGACAGCCCAAAGCTTTGGGACCCTGCACCCACGTGGGAGACCTGGAACAGGTTCCTGGTTCCCGGCTTCAGATCGGCACAGCACTGGCCGTTGCGGCTCACTTAGGGAGTGAATCATCAGACGGAAGATCTTCCTCTCTGTCTCTCCTCCTCTCTGTATATCTGACTTTGTAATAAAAATAAATAGAATCTTGAAAAAAAAAAAGGAAGTGGAGTAGCCAGGACACCAAAGCCCACATGGGATACCAGTGTTGCAGACAGCAGCTTAACTCCTTGAGTCATAATGCTGGATCCACATAACCAGCTTATCCCTATTCCCAGGGTAAGGCAACTGGGACCAAATAAGTCCCAGGGACTACTCCAAGTTAATGACTCATCTGTGCTCAGAAAGCAGGACCAGAGTCTGTCTCTGTAAGCTTCTGAGTGCAGGACTGGAGCCAGCATCTCCAAATTATCATAGGTCACCGCCAAGCTCCAGTTCTGGGTTGACCTGAAGCCTGAGTGCACTGGAGGGTAGACTTTCCTCTCACAGACAGTGTCAGCAATTGTCTCAGGGAAGAGGAGCTGGAAGGCTGGAGCCTATGCTACCAACAGGAAGACTTGCCTTTTGGTACATTTCCTTTTGTGCCTACAAATAGTGTATCATATGCATGAATCCTCTTAAAAATCAATTTTCACTTACCCCCAAATTAATGGACTCAAAGTATATTTTGTGGTTATTGTGATCCTTAAGCCCACAGTGTGGGCTGTGAGCCCATATCACAGTTGAGCCCACAGCCAGGCTCCAGTGGAACAGACTGAGCTGGAAGCTAGTGGACACAGTTACACCTCTACATCTGAGCAGTGCGTGATTCAGTGGAAATAAAATACTCAGCTCTCAACTATCTTCATTAGCAAAAGAAAGTCATGGGGTTAGCATTCTAAAATGTAAGTAAACAAAAAAAGCTATATTTAATTTATATTCAGCTTTGGAATGTGTTTGTACATTTTGGAATACAGACCCGTTTTCTTACATAAACCTCCAACATTGTAAACTAAATAAATCCAAAGGACTGAAATTTTGGGAAACTGCTCATATTTCCCCTCTTTATTTCTTACAAGGTGGTTGGCTGCAAGAAATAAACATTCTTTTTTATCATTATTATTATTTATTATACCATTTTTATTATTATACTGACAATAAAGCAGCCAAATAACTGAATGTCCCCAACTTCATCTGTAGCTCTGTATTCCTCCATGTTTTAGTGGTGTGGGAAAACTATGTTTCCCGTCATGTTATGACTTCAATCATGTAGAGGTGTGCTTTATTTATTTATTTATTTTTAGAAATAAACATTCTAAAAGAAACTGTCTTAAACAACAAGGCGGTTTACCATCTCACAAAACCGAGAGACCAGAGGTTGGGACCTGAGGGCATGTTGATCCATTGGCTCAGCAATATCGTCGAGGTCCCAGGAGCCTCCATTTACCTTGCCATTATCAGTGCTGGCTTCTTAGGCTTAGAGCAATACGGCAACAGGGCTTGCACATCAACTCCAGATACCAACAGCTCAAGGATGAAGAAGAGGAAACATCTTGTCATAGAGTAAGGAAACCTGCCCCAGGGTCCTAGCATCCTCACTCCACTCTCAGACACTGGTCCATGTTGTATTTCAGCAAATGTCATTGAAGAATCAACCACTGGCAAGGGAATGGGGCAATCACAATGGGCTTTGACCAATCAGAACAAAGAATATGGACAATATATGCTACATAAACCATCATTTCCTCCTCCTCAAGGAGCTCTTCCTTCAATCACTCCATAAGAGGCACCAGAGTCAAAGACTAAGATTCTGACCAACAACAAGCATCAATTTACACAGACAGGTCTTCCTCCCACCTTCTCCCTTTCAGGTGTACCCCTGATGAAGAATGGTGAGAATCCATTTATTTTACATTCATTACCTGTGATATACAGATACTTCCATATGTGTTGGAAGTTACATATAAGCAAAGGTAAAGTTCACATTACATTTTTTTCTTTTCAAGATTTCTTCCTATACAGCAAAGAAGAGGGACAGAGAAAAAGATAGAACTTTCACCTACCTGCTCACTCCCCAGATGGCCACAACAGCCAGGTCTGGGCCAGGCCAAAGCCAGGAACCTGAATCTCTACCCAGGTCTCCCATGTGAGTAGCAGGAGCTAAGAATTTGGATCATCGTCCACTGCTTCCCCAAGCGTGTTAGCAGGGGGCTGCACTGGAAGTGGAATAGCTGAGAATCTAAGCAGTGCACACATGGGATTCTGGTGTCACAGGTGGCAGCTTAACCCTCTGTACCAAAATGCCAGCCCCTAATGCTCACATTGCTAAACGGCAACTTTGAATAGGGGGTGTGTTCATGAGGGAACACAATTATTGGCCAGTCCCATGTTCAAGGTGAATGTGACCATTAGGAGGGGTATCATGCTCATTACTATCATTTCTGGAGATCCAACTGAGCCAACAGTAGCGTTCAAAATTACTGATTGGATTAAGTGTGCTGCATATAGGTGTCGCTGGTTCAAAGTGTTCTTGTGCAGAGTGACATGCACAGGTCTTGACCTTGACTACTGCACCTGCCCCAGGACACTCAGAAGAGGACACTCAGGTAGTGTTCTCATTAAAGTCATAGAACCCCTTGGGAGAAGGGATGGACTGATGTCACCAACTTGCTGTGACAACTACCTCTCAGCTGCACAAAGTCCCAGCTGGGGGTTAAGAAGGGAACTGCCTGTTAGTAATTTCCACAGAACAACCTAAGAAATAAAATATAGTGTCAGACAGGCCACTGAAAAACTGTGAGGGACTCAGTTCATGGGTTGTTGTGGTTTTCTTTCTTTTATTTTTTCTTTAATTTTCTGTAAAGAAACAGAAGGTACAGCCACTGGCTACATTTATTTTTGGGGCTGAGTGAAGGGAAAAGAAAAGAAATAGAAAGAAAAAGATGTAGACATATGGATTTCTCTGATTCAACCCTGGAGAAAAACATCCATCTCAGCAAGTCGGGGTTAAGAAGAGTCATAGGCTCGTGCCCTGCACTCTCAGAACTGCACTGTTTGGTCTCACTCTCTAACAGCAGAAAGGGCAAGAATGCCAGAATGGGATGATTCCAGAACCAAGATTTTAAAAAAAGTAAATGCCGCCTGTTTCATCTTACACACTGCCACCCAGGGCTCTTGAGCATCAATGCCTTACAAAGCACCAGGGAGTTTGTACAAGTGCAGATTGTGACTCTGGAGGTCTGGAGAGGGCCCAGGAGTCTGCGTTCCAACAAGATCTCTGTCGATGCTGACGCAGCCACTCTGGGGACTAGATTCTGAGTCACTAGCTTATAGCCACCTATGACAGAGCATGAGGGTTATTAATAGTTGCTATGCTTCTTAAGACACATAGCTTTTGTTTTATTGGAAAGTCAGATACACAGAGAGGAGAAGAGACAGAGAGGAAGATCTTCCATCCAATGATTCACTCCCCAAGCAGCTGCAACAGCCAGAGCTGTGCTGATCCAAAGCCAGGAGTCTGGAGCCTCTTCTAGGTCTCCCACACAGGTACAGGATTCCAAGGCTTTGAGCTGTCCTTGATTGCTTTCCCAGGCCACAAGCAGGAGCTGGATGGGAAGCGGGGCTGCCAGGATTAGAACCGGAGTCCATATGGGATTCTGGCACGTGCAAGGCAAGGACTTTAGCCACTAGGTCACTGCACCAGGTCCAAGACAGATAGCTTTTAAAATAGAAACAAACCTTTAAAAGTCAGCTAACAAAGATTACTGTCCATAATATAAAAAGAACTCCTATAACTCAGCAGCAATAACAATAAAACAACATAAAAATGGCAGAGGACTTGAACAGATATTTCTTCAAAGAAGATATATGGATGAAGAATCAAGATGGCGGAATAATGTAAGGAGATGTTTAAACAGAAGAAGAATCATTAGCCAGGTTGAAGCAGAGAGGCCACAATCCTGGGAAACAGGAGAGAACAGACCAACAGCAGAGGGACACCTGGATCCGCATGGACATGGGGAAGCAGCAGACAGTGAAGCAGTGTTGCAGTGACAAGAACACCCTAGCAGTGGTTGGTGACCAGCGTTCAGAGCTCCACCAGCAGCCAGGTGGGAAGGGGAGTTCACTGGGAACTGAAGAGATGGACCTGGGCATAGGACGGCCCATCCTACTGATTTCCTTAATTCCACAACGAGCAGAAGCAGAGTGGCAGAGCCCAACCAGGCGGTGCAGGAACAGGTGGACTCACCACTCAGACCCCCTTAACGCCACATCAGGTGCCATTTTGTGTACTGAGGAAAAGGCTGTGGGGCTAGAAGGATAAAAACAAGCTGAGCAAGCACTAAGCCAGGAGCGAGCTCATTTCCTGCATTGCACTGGTCCCACAGGGAAAACAGTAACAACTTCGTATCCTACAGGTTCCACCCAAAATTGGTCCAGGTGGCCCCCAAATTAATACCCAGCAGGCTCAGACTTCCACCAGTACCACATCAGGAGCCCTTTTGTGTACTGGTATAAAGGTTGTAACAGCAAGTTGCACAGGTGTGATCCAAGAGAAAACTCACTTCTGGCTCAACACGTTATACTAGTCTCACAGGGAAAATAATACCAACTTAGCATCCTACAGGTTCTACCCAAAATAGGTCTGAGTGGCCTCAGACCTAACAGCCAAAAAGTTCCAGCAAGACTTGCACCACTGACAACCCAGGGATTTAGGACAGCTGGTGTCTCTCTAATCTCAGCCACTGCTTGAACTGGGAGTGGGAGAAAGGCCATGCAGGCAATGGTGTGGCCACAACAAAGAATCACGGGAGATGGAAGTGGTGAGCCAGGAGCTAGGGCTACAGACACAGTGGTGGAGGCCTGGGACTGAAACTCGCCAAAGGGAGTGCCACAGGTGATATCAAATGCAATTAGCAAAAGATCAGGCTTTCCCACCGATCTGAAACCAGCCCTAAGAAGAGGAATCTGCTAACCAGAGTAGCAATGACCAAGAGCAAAGACACAGATGCACAATGAATACAACTGATGCCTCCCCCTGCAAAGGAGAAAAAGCCTTTGTCAACCTCAGAGTTAACCAAGGAAGACATTGAGGGAAAAGGGGATAAAGAATTTTACAAACTTGTTATAAAGCTTGTTAACAACAATGAGAAGCACATACATGAATTCAAGGAATTTAAGGAATGTGTCACACAGGAACTAGCAACAGTGAAACAAAATCAAGCTGAGTTATTAGAAATGAAAGACACAATGGAGCAAATTAAAAACTCAATGGAAAGCCTAAAAATAAAATGAGTGAAGCAGAAGACAGAATATCAAAATTGCAAGACATTTCCTTCAACAATGGGGAAACAATCCAAAAGCTGGAAGTGGAATTGAGTCAAGCTAAGAAAAGGCCATTCTACTAAAAGGTCAAATATAAGATGTGGGAGCTCCAGAAGGCACACAAAGAGAAGCTGGGTTTAAAAATGTATTCAATGAAATAATAAAGGAAACCTTCCCTAATTTGGAAAAAGAATTGGGAAACAAAATATAGGAAGGGCACAGAACTCCCAACAGAGCTGAACAAAAGCTGTGGGGTTAGAGGGACAACAGTAAGATGAGCAAGCGCTAAATCAAGAGTGAGCTCATTTCCTGCTCGACACATTGCACTGGTCCCACAGGGAAAACAGTATCAACTTGGCATCCCACAGGCATCCTACATGTGCCTTGACACATGATAATCAAGCTCCCTTCAGTTGAACACAAGGAAAAGATCCTTAAATACACATTGAAGGGACTGGCGTGGTAGCCTAGTGGCTAAAGTCCTTGCCTTGCATACACCAGGATCCCATGTGGACATCAGTTCTAATCCTGGCAGCCCCACTTCCCATCCAGCTCCTGCCTGTGGCCTGGGAAAGCAATCAAGGACAGCTCAAAGCCTTGGAACCTGTACCTGTGTGGGAGACCTAGAAGAGGCTCTAGGCTCCTGGCTTTGGATTAGCGCAGCTCTAGCCATTGCAGCTGCTTGGGGAGTGAATCATTGGATGGAAGATCTTCCTCTCTGTCTCTTCTCCTCTCTGTGTATCTGACTTTCCAATAAAAATAAAATAAATCTTTAAAAAGTATTCATGTGAAAAAAATATCAATTAATATCTAGAGAAACACCAATCAGACTCACTACTGACCTCTCAGAGGAATCTCTACAGGCCAGAAGAGAATGGAGTGACATACTCCAGATTCTAAAAAGAAATAATTATCTGCCAGAAAAATTTCCCCAGCAAAACTTTCCTTTTTCTTTGAAAATGAAAGAAAATTCTTCCACAGTAAAGAAAAGCTCTACGAAGACCCCTCTTCAGACCTGCCCTACAAATGACACTAAAAGATGTTCTCTTTTCAGAGAAAAGGAATAACTCCTACCAAAACTAAAGGCAAACCTGGAGAATGTCCCAATAAAACCACAAAAGAAGACTAAATCAAACAATGAACAATCAATTGCTAAAATAACCAGACCAAATTACTATCGATTTAACCCTGAATGTAAATGGCTTAAACTCATCAATCAAGTGTCACAGATTAGTGGACTGGATCAAAAAACAAAACCCATCTATGTGTTGCCTACAGGAGACACATCTCACCAACAAAAGTGCAGACACAAAGTGAAAGGATGGAAAAAGATAGTCCAAGCTAACGGAAAGGAAAAACAAGTTGGCATGGCCATTCTTACATCAGAAAATACAGACTTTGACAAAAAAAAAAATTAAAAGAAATGAAGGACACAACAAAATGATCAAAGGATCTACTCAGCAAGAAGAGATCACCTTACTAGTTTCTTAGGATGTTTTCTTTTTCATGTCTAACTTTACTTTGTTTTTCTCTTTTGCTTTTTTTTGCTAACCTGGCTAAAAGTTTATTTTGCTCACCTTCTTTAAAAAAATGGCTTCTTGTTGCAATTTGTAGTTTTCAGTATCAAATTTTCTACTTCCTATTTTTTTTTTAATTTTTCTTCCTGTTGCTGGTTTTGTTTTATGGCTTTTTATTTATAGTAGCTGTGTAATAGAGACTGTCATATCCAGATGTGACGATACAATGTAGTATGCCTCTCAATTTCCAAATCAAAGATGGATTCCAATGAAACTGTTGGATATATCTTGGCAATAGGATGCTGGACTCTCTGCTACCATCCATACCTACAATGTCAGGACAAGCTTAAATAGCAGAATGGTGGACTTATGAAGAACTATACTAATGAAATAACATAAGGTCAATCAGTAGGAGGGAGGGGATTTGGGAAGAGGAAATCACAGAGCCTATGGAACTGTATCATAAAATAATAATAATCAAAGATGTCACACAGATGGCTAATAAACACAGGAGAATACGCTCAACTTCATTGATCATCACAGAATAAAAACTATACCACAATGAGATGCCACTCCATTATTACAAAAAAAAAATAATAATCAGCAAGTGTTGGAGAGGGTGAGAAGAAATTGGAACCCTTGTGTACTGCTGATAGAAACGTAAAGTGGTGTGACCACTATTGAAAACACAGTACACCAGGGCCTCAAAAATTTAAGCATCAAATTACCATCATCCAGCAACTCCATTTCCAAGTAAATACACAAAAGAACTGAAAATACACACTCCAGCAGTGTTCCAATTAGTGTTCTTTCACAATAGCCCAAAGGTAGAAATTACCCAAATATCCATTGACAGATTACTGGATATACAAAATGTGACTAATACATACAATGAAGTATTACTTAGTCTTAAATAAGGAATGGAATTCTGACACCTGCCACAGCCTGGGTGAAACCTGAAGGCATTATACCAAGTGAAAAAAATTGCTCACAAGAGGGGAACTACTGCATGGTCCTACTTGTAGGAGGTACTTGGAATAGTCACATTCATAGAAACAGAAGGCAAAAGAGGGCCTGCCAGGAATGGGGAGAAAAGAGAATGAGGTGTTATTGCTTTACTTTGCTTCTAAGATGTATTTATTTTATTTTATTTGAAAGAGCTACAGAGAGGAGGAGAAATACCAAAATCCTCCATCCGCTGCTTTACTCTCCAAATGGCCCAGCAGCCAGATCTGGACTAGTCCAAAGCTGGAAGCCAGGAGCTTCCTCCAAGTCTCCCATGTAGGTACAGGACCCAAAGTATTGGGCCATCCTCTTTTGTTCTCATGGGACATTAGCAGGGAGTTGTATCAGAAGTGGAGCAACCAAGACTTTACCCAGCCCCCATACGGATAGTCGGCACCATAGGCAGAGGTAGCTTGCTATGCCACCATGCCAGCCTCCCACATTACTATGTTACCAGGTTTTAGTTTGGGAAGATGAGTAAGTCCAAAAGATGGACAGCAGTAAGTATACTTAATGCCACTGAACTGTAAATGCAAAAATCCTTAAAACAGTTCATTTTATGATACATATATTTTAAAAAAAGTTTTAAAGATTTATTTATTTTATTACAAAGTCAGATATGCAGAGAGGAGGAGAGACAGAGAGGAAGATCTTCCATCTGATGTTTCACTCCCCAGGTGAGCCGCAACGGCCAGTGCTGCACCGATCTGAAGCGAAGAGCCAGGAACCTCTTCCGCGTCTCCCACGTGGGTGCAGGGTCCCAACGCATTGGGCTGTCCTCAACTGCTTTCCAGGCCACAAGCAGGGAGCTGGATGGGAAGCAGGGCCGCCAGGATTAGAAGCGGCGCCCATGTGGGATCCCGGGGCGTTCAAGGCGAGGACTTTAGCCACTAGGGCACACTACCAGGCCCTAAAAGAAAAAATTTTTAAAAGCTAACTTAACCTTCCAGATTTACCCATGAAAAGGATAAACAAAGGACACCTGTGAGTGGCTGAATAGAGAGGTACAGCTAACTGGTGAGCGGGCGCAGACAGAACCCTAAAGACCTGACTCCCATGTCCATATGCTCTGGTCTCAAAACAGTGGCACTGGCAGCTCTGGAAGGCTGCACAGCCATACTTGGTGCAGTGAAAACAGCCAAGGATTGGGCAACAGAAACAGAGATTCTCCTCATGATTCTGCCAGACCCAATTATAACACTTTAGACAAATCCTGGACTTCCCTGGGATTAATCCTCTCGGGAAACAAGAGCCTGACAACATTCTCTCAGTGAAATGAAAGAACATCTCCCCAGATATTATGCTTGGAATTCTGCTCTCAAGAAATATCATAGGTTGGTGCTGTGGTGCAGCATGTTAAGCAGCCTCTTGCAAGGCAGGCATCCACATCCAAGGGCTATTCTGCTTCTGACCCAATTCCCTGCTAATGTGCCTGAGAAAAGCAGCACATGATGGTCCAAGTGCTTAGGCCTCTGAAGCCCACGTAGGAGACCAAAAGGCATTTCCAGCTCCCGGCTTAGGCCCAGGCAAAGGTGTTGTAGCTATTTTGGGAGGGAATTAGCTAAAGGAAGATTCTCTTTCTCTTTCTCTCTTCCCACCTCCCACCTCCCACCTTCCCTCTCTCCCTCTGTCACTCAACTTTTCAAGTGAAAATTTTTTTACAACTATCTGCAATGGAGGATTATATGGTTTTATAGTCAAATACTTGGGAAATGCTGCAGAGGTAATGCTCCTCTTGGGTATTCACAAAGCACATTAGCATATTAAAGGCTCTGGGCATTTCTATAGTGAAGAAATCTGTTCATATCCTTCTTTATCCAGTTATCTTTCCTTGGGCTCCCAAAGCAGAAGCTAAGAATTTACATGAAAGGATAATTGGAAAGTGAAGAAAACATAGTAAGGAAATCTGAAAGATCAACAGGGAAGGGAAGGCAACTTTGCAAGCATAAGCCTGGGGTCCATGTGATGGTTCAACTGGCTAATCTTCCTGCAAGTGCCGTATGGATGCCAATTCATATCCCAGCTGCTCTGTCTCCCATTCAGCTCCCTGCTTGCAGCCTGGGGAAACAGTCGAGGACAAACCAAATCCTTGGGACCCTACACCCATGTGGGATACCCAGAAGAGGCTCCTGGCTACTGGCTTTGGATCAGCTCAGCTCCAGCCACTGCAGCCACTTGGGTAGTAAACCAATGGATGAAAGATCCTTCTTTCTGTCCCTCCTTCTCTCTGTAGATCTGACTTTCCAATAAAAACAATAAATCCTAAAAAAAAAAAAAAAAAGTGGACAGGGTGTTTACTTCTCCACCAGAAGCTGCTTTTAGCAAAACAAAATTACAAATCACACACCTCTGCAGGTCCACCTCGTGCCGAGGCAGTGAGGCCAGGGACACAGCAGGGCACTTACAGTGTCTGCCACATCAGCATTGCCCAAACTGACATGGCCCCAGGACACTTTCTCCTTATTTCAGTTTTTTAAAAGATTTGTTTTGTTTATTAGTAAGAGAGAGCAAGAGAGAGGTTTACATCCCTAATAACTGCAACACCAGGGCTCAGCCAGACTGAAGGCAGGAGACAGGCACTCCAACCAGGTCTCCCACATGGTGGCAGGGAGCCAAATGCTTGGGCCATCAGTTGCTGCTGCCTTCTCAGATGCATTACCTGGGAGCCGGAGAGGAAGCTAAGCACTCAGAACTCAAACTGACACTACCATGTGACAGGCAGGTGACACAAGCCATGGTTAATTTGCTGTGCCACAGTACTAGCTCCTCATCCCTCTTCTTCTTTGTTAAGATTTATTTATTTTTACTACAAAGTCAGATAAAGAGAGATGAGGAGAGAGAAAGGAAGGTCTTCCAATGACAGGGTAACTTTACTTGTAAGTAAGCTAGTATACTGAGACCTGTTGGTCTGGAGGGCAGAGACCTGAAGATCTGTATGGGCAAGACTGATACAGAAGCTTACATGTGAGTCATGTGTAGGGCTTCTTATTACTGCACAATGTTGACCACCACACACCAGTCCACGTGAAAGCTAAGGCTGAGGGCCCGTGTAGCAGGGATAGATCCTAGTACCTGACTGAATGTGTCACAGGGGACAGGTCACATTAGGCAAGGCCGTGACACTAAACAGCCCATAAGAGAACCAGGTCCAGGGGCGGCTTCTGTGGGGGATTTGTGAGCCCAATCCTGTGGAAATGCAAGTCCCGCTGGTTAGCTCAAGAGTTGGAGTGGTGATGGGCTGAGCTAGGTGTGACCATGGAACCTGCCAACGCTCAGAGATACAGGTACCAAGAAGAGTCTGTACAAGTCCAGGCTGTAGCACCCACATGTGCATCCTAAAACAGGGTGTGAAGCAGGCTGGGCTGCAACATTCACCAGCTCAACAAGGCCAAGATGGAAGGGCAGACTATGTCGGGCAAGAGCTTAACACCTGCTGGCATGCATGAGAACTGGCTCTGCGAGTGGGCCAATGAGGGAACTTGGGAAACTCCCCTAGTGGGTCATAGCTCCTGCTGGTAAGCATGTGATCCAGGCCTGGGAGTCGGGCAGGATGGGCAAGAGAGCTCCAACTGTTGGCAAATGTGTGGGTTGGTTTGGAAGAGGGAGGACCAGGAAGGGCTGAAGTGGCAAGAACAGAAAGCAGGCTGGAATGCAGGTTATGATGAGCTAGGCTGTCACACCTACCAGTTTGCATGAACCAGGGATGGGAGCAGATTGAGCAGGGCCAAAACAGGGGAGGGGCTATGCCAAGCTGGGTCAGAGCAACCACTGGCACGTGCAAGGGATCTGTGGCTGGGAACAAGCCTGGATAGGGAGCAAAGAGGACGTCCTGGCTGGGTTGTGGTTCCCACTGGTGAGTGCGTAGTCCATAGTGGAGGCTGCTGTCTAGTCTGGTTATGGCTGCAGGATCCCTCAATACAAGTGTGGACTGGATCTGGGGTGTGCCAGATGGGGCTAGACTCCAGCACTCGTTGGTGCTCATGAGAACCAGGCCACCCTGGTGTAGGATGGGCTGGGCTAGGTCTCTGCCACTAATGAGCCATGTGTGAGTTGTGTCTCAGTGTGGACCAGGCTTGACTGGGCTGTAGCATCCAACAGTAAAAACTGGAATGGGTTGAAGACCAGTCAGGAAAGGCTACTGTTCCTGGTGGACTAAGGAGGGCTGGCCCACAGACCCACCAAATTGCACGAGATCTGGCACTGGGAGGGGTTCTGATGAAGGAGCTTGGGCATCTCCTCTGTCAGGACACAGTCCATGCTGCTGAGTGCAAGAACCAGATACAGAGCAGCCCAGACAGGGCCAGGAATTGCTACCCACTAGTATGCATTTGGCCCAGGTCGAGGGAAGACGAGGCTGAACCAATTCATATCATCCGCTGGTGAATCTGAGCAACAGAATAGAGTGTGGGTTGGGCCGGATAAGGTCACAACACAAGCCAGTATGAGGATGAGGGCTTGGGGAAAGAGTGGCTGGACTAAGCTGTAGCCCCCACCAGCATGAACTGGAATTGTGGGTGGGCTGGGCCCAGCCAGGCCACAGCACCCACTGGCAAATGCTGAGTGGAGGCTGTCCAGGCCAGACTGGGCCTCAGCACCCAACCAACACACGTGAGACTCAAAAGGGATGGGGCAAAGCTGGTAGGGGCAATGTAGACGGTTCCCCTGCTGGATCACCACTCCCACTGGAGATTGTGAGTTCGGATGGGGCTGACTAGGCCTGGCTAGGCTACAACCACTGTTGTCCTCATGTGAGCTAGATCAGGGGAAAGCCAGGCTGGATTGACTGTTCCTACTGGTGCATGCATAAGTCAGAGTAAGTGTGGGTTGAATGGACTTTGTTGCAGCATCAGCTAGCAGATGCAGGCACTGGAGGCTAGTTCTGTCAAGTTAAACTCCAGAATCACCTGGAGAGTGCAAGATCTGGAAGTGGGAGTGCCCGGAGGGAAATAGTGGGCACCTCCTCTTGGATTGCCACTTCCACTGGTAAGCATGAGAACCAGGACTGGGACAGGCGTGACTATACAGAGAGTGGCACCTGCCAGCACATGTGTGTGGGCTTGATGGAAGGGCTGGTTAGGTTGAACTAGGCTATAATGCCCATTGACATGTATGAGAGCTGAAGGGGATGTGGGACAGCCTGAACCAGTCTACAGTACATACTGGCAAGCACAGGAACCAGGGCAGGGAACGGGCCTGGTGGGGGTTATTGTGAGTTTCTCTGACTAGGCTGTGGTGGGCAGGATTGTGTTGGGTTGCAACACTCATTGGTTTGTGTAGAAGACAAGACTGGAGACAGAACTGACCCAGCATGTGCAACTACTAGCATATGAATAAGCTGATTGGGGCAACAGACTGTGCCGGACCCTGTACTGGCATGCACACATAAGAATCATATCTGGGATCACCTCAGATGAAGTTTCTTTGAGGTTCCCTGCAAATGAGCTGCTGATCTAAGAACCCAAACCTTGAAGAGAAGTGCAGGTTCCATGGTCTGACCGTGGAGTGCATGTATCAGAGCTGGGCCTCCTCAGAGGCTCAGACAGAGAAGTGGACAGCATATACAGGTGCACATGGAAGATATGGCAGTATATTGGCATCTGCAGAAGACACTTGGTACCACAACAGAGGACAGAGGACAGAACAAATTGATCAACTACCGCAGCCATGTGTGGGCAGTGAAAATCTGGACAATTGGAGACTCTAAGGTGGACTACCTGTGTCAACCAGTGCATTCTGGAAAGCTTTTATCGTGCTTTGAGTGGCGAGATTGGCCTAAATTTGGAACTGTTGAACTATTGAAATCTCATGAGCAGTGCCCTCAGAGCATGTCTCACTTCGGGGACCCTGGGGTGGTGGCAGTTGGCTGTCCTCCATCCCAGGTTGCAGAGGCATTTGGGAGGCTAGGTATAACTTTTCCCCTTATCTTCCCTCTTTCCCCTGATACAGGAAGGAAAAAAGAGAATGTGGAAATGGTGATCTCACCCACCTTCCTGTAGCCCTTGACCCTTATCACCCTAATCAAGTTTGTAAAAATCACCAAAAATAAAATAATTATTTAAATAAATCGAATAAAAAGGTTTATGGGCCTGTTGGCTAAAGTCCTTTCCTTGCATGTGCAGGGATGTCATAAAGGTGTCTGTTCATATCCTGGCTGCTCTACTTCCCAGCCAGCTTCCTGCTTGTTGCCTGGGAAAGCAGATGAGGATGACCCAAAGCATTAGGATCCTGCACCACGTGAGAGACCTGGAAGAGTCTCCTGACTCCTGGCTTCAGAACAGCTCAGCTCCAGCTCTTGTGGCCAGGTGGGAGTGAACCAGAGGATAGAAGCTCTCCACCTGCCCCCTCCCCACTTTCTGTAAATCTGCCTTTGCAATGGATATAAAGAAGTCTAATCTACCAATAACACAAATTACTTTGTGAGGTGGAGTATGGGATACTTATTTTTCAGATACTTGGGTATTTTATTTTATTGTATTGTATTTGTAAAAATCGATCTTTAGAGGTATCAGTAAACATAGCACTCTGATGTCTGCATGCCGGAGTGCTGGGGTTCAGTTTCCAATGCTGTATCTCATGTCCAGCTTCATTCTAACGTGGCCCATGGGAGGCAGTGATGATGACTTCAGTTGTTGGGTCCCAGCCACCCACGTGGGCGACTTGGACCTCGTTCCTGAGCTCTGGTGTTGGGCCCTTCCATGGCCCCAGTCACTACAGGCACTTGAAGGGTGAACCAGTGAATGGAATCTCTCTGAGTGCCTTTCAAGTAAGTAAATCATCACAACTGCCTTAAAACAAATCTACTTTTTTTAATAGCATTGTCCCTGGTGACCCCTGTTGGCACAATACCTTGGTTAAGCCTTGCTTGTTTAACAGTCAAGGATAGTTCAAAACCTTTGGTTTGTTTATTTATTTGAAAGGCAGAGTGATCAGCAGAGAGAGAGAGAGAGAGAATGATTCCATCTGCTGGTTTACTCTCCAGATGGTCACAACAGGATGTGTCAGGCAAGGAATACAACCTGGGTCTCTCATGTGGATGCCAGGAACCCAGAAAAGTGGGTCATCTTTATCTGCCTTTTTGAGTTGGATGAGAAGTGGAGCAGCTAGAATTTGAACTAGTACACTGACACAGAATGCTGGTATGGTGAGCAGCAGCTTAGCCCACTGTGCCTTGACACTGGTCCTGTTGATTCATTTCTGTGTAAGACAGAACCATCTGAAATTGCTGTGTCTCACCTTTCTCTGCTCGTGAAAGCAGTGTTTGTGTAGATGGAGTCCAGACTGCTCCCTCTTCCCTACTCCACACAGTGCCAGGCTCCTGGCTGACCCAACTTAAATTGATTTCACTTTGGCATCTGGAATGTAGAAACAGGCTGGTCTTCTGTCTCTTACAAACATCTTTAAATTTATTCACAGTGTTAATACGATTTGAAGGATAATTTATACTCCCATTTTGTAAATATAGTTCAGGTGTGTGTATAATGGGACAATTATTGATGTGTTTATGCAGAGAGAAAAAGATTGAAAATGGGGCTTCAAGATGAATTTTAGAAGCAGTACAGCTTCTGACTGCAAGGAAAAATAGGGAAACCTTTAATTCTCTCTGGCTCTTGATTTCTTTTTAAGACTTGTCAGCTAAAGAGAGTGAGGACGCTTGAACCAAGGCCAATGTAATTTTTTCTAACCAAAGGCAGCCTTCAAACTGCCTAGCTTATAGCAAGAACGCTGACGGCAGGATTGGATGCGGCTGACTGTTCGACCGCGTGTGACTTCTTTAAGGACGGCTCATTTGTCCAGAGGGATTGTCCACGTTCCTTGGTTAAGGATTTGCCCTTCATTCTTCTCTTTATTACAAACAAGTGTGCTATTGCTTTTGGTTGCTTTCTGGTCTCAAATTTTCCATGGGCTCAGACAAGAGTTCCCTTTGAATCCAAGAAAATATTTCAGGTGATGAGTTTGCTGTTGGGGCAAAAAAGTCAAGCACATAAACTTGGGAATCCAGACAAGTCTTCCTTTGAAAGGAAAGTGTGTGTCTGCAGCAGAGATTGCCACATCCTCAGAGATGGTGCATTCACCTTTGGGGACAGACAGGAGACACAGGAGGGAGGGGAGCTGAGCCTGGTCCCTGAGATCTCCCCCTGCATGCCTGGGCAGAGTCTCTCCCTCTGCCACCCCTGCAGGAGGCCCACCTTGCCAGCACATGGCACCTTGATGGGATCAGCATGGGGAAGAATGGTATTTCAGCTCTGAATAGAAACCTTAAGCTGTTTTTAAACAAAATTGGGGCCCGGCACAATGACTCAATTGGCTAACCCTCCACATCCAAGCACCTGAATTGCATATGGGCACTGGTTTGTGTCCTGGCTGCTACACTTCCATTCCTGTACCCTGCTTGTGGCCTGGGAAAGAAGTTGAAGATGGCCCAAAGCCTTGGGACCCTGCACCCATGTGGGAGACCTGGAAGAAGCTCCTGGCTTTGGATTGGCTCAGTTCTGTTGAAGCCACTTAGTGGAGTGAACCAGTGTCTACTTTTCTCTGTAAATCTGCTTTTCCAATAAAAATAAACAAACCCTTAAAAAAATTTAAATTGGGGGAAATGAAAGCATTAGAACCAAGAGGGGATCTTAGAGATTGTCTAGTTTCCCTAAGTCCTGCAGAATATTTTTCATTGTTAAGGAATAAGCAGGGGCCTAGTGTGATAGCCCAGTGGCTAAAGTCCTCGACTTGCACGTGCTGGGATCCCATATGGGGACTGGTTCTAATTCTGGTGGCCCTGCTTCCAGCTCCCTGCTTGTGGCCTGGGAAAGCAGTTGAGGATGGCCCAAAGTTTTGGGTTTCTGCGCCTGCATGGGAAACCCAGAAGAAGTTCCTGATTCCTGGCTTCAGATTGACTCAGCTCCAGCCATTGTGGCTACTCCAGGAATGAATCATCAGACAAAAGATCTTTTCTATCTCTTCTCCTCTCTGTATATCTGACTTTCCAATAAAAGTAAACAAATCTTTTTAAATTATTTTATTTTGATGATCTTTACATAGTTGATTAGAGCACAAAATGTCAAGGGCTACAGGAAAGTGGGTGAGACCATTGTTTCCACATTCTCTCGCTCTCTCGCTCCCTCGCGCTCTCTTAGAATTCATTTCTCACCAATATGTAATGAGACCTTATCCATGGATGTCCTTAGGCAGTAATTCCAGACCCCCAAGACTCCAGAGCTTGCTACTGGGCAGTCAGCAGGTGAATCCTAGCTCCATTGCTGCTCTAGCTGCCGGCAAACCCAAGATTCGCCCACGGCCTGGCAACAGTGAATGACAAGAGCTTGGATCCCCAGCAGGAAGCCTTGCCCAGCACGGGTTCCCACACCTCTGAGCAGACTTACCTGGACTCTGTCCCTTACTTAGACCCTTTTAATGTTTCATTATTTCTCTAAGAATATGTGTTCATAAAACCCGTATTGTTTTTCAGCTGGTTTTATATGACTTAACTGGGTATCCTGAACAGCTTTTCAGGCTGTATCAATCTTTTTTGTTTCCAAGCTTCATTGTGTTGCATTGCTGGAAGATGTCAATTTATTTTACCCTCCCTTCTGAATGACATTAAGGTTGTTTCCAGTGTTGACATTTCAAGCAAAGGCTCAATGAACACCCTTAAACTTGGGTACTCACATGCATACTTTATTTTTCTTATTTAGCATCCTGAAAGTGAAACTGTTCAATCAAAGATACAAACATTTGACATCTAACAAATACCTTCTAATTAAAGAAACATTTTCAGCTGAGCCTTGAAGATCAGGAAGTTTAAAAATGGGGACAAGACTTTCAGAAAAAGAACATAAAACTGGAAGATTAAACTACAACCTGATTCCTGAGATCTGCAATTTTTTAAAAAGATTTATTTGAAAGACAAAGTTACAGAGAGAGAGAACCTCCAGTACAAATTCACTCCCAAAACACTGGAAATGTGCCAGGCTGAAGCCAGGAGTTTCTTCCAGGTCTCCCATATAGATGGCAGAGGCCCAAGCACTTGGGCCATTTTCTGCTGCTTTCTCAGACAGATTAGCAGGTAGCTGCATCTGAAGTGGAGTTGCTGTGACTCAAACTGGTACCCATATAGGATGCCAATGTTGCAGGTCACAGCTTAACACAACTCCCATCCCAGGATCTGGAATTAAAGAAATGGTGGGGAAATATAGCTCTGGACACATGCGTTTGGAAGAACAAGGTTTCCACATAGTCTCATCACAATTCAATTCGCTTTCTTCCAATTCACAACATTCATAAAGTTGTTAGCAACTGACGTAGTATTTTGCCAAGTACTGCAGCAATAGCTGTTTCCCTGTGTGACACAATGTCTCTGCTTGCGATTAACCTCTGAGGGGAGACTTCCCCACTTCCTCTATCTAAACACAAAGCACTAACCCTGGGACACTTGCCCATGGAAATCCATCTAAAATGGAAGACCAGATCCTGATTCCAGCTCTAACACACAAAGCTATATGGCACAGACAGGTTGGGATTGAAGACTCTTGTTTTCCATATCCAGTCCCCAATCAGCCCCAGGACATGTTGGAGATCAGTCTATCTCACCAGTCCCTTCACAAATACCCAAATCCTTTTGTTAGCTGTGATTGCTGCTGCCACTGCTACTGCTGCTAACCATGTCTTCCACATTTTTGTAACTTTTAAAATTATTTTTTTTTGATGATGTTTATATAGTTGACCAGGATGGAAAGGATCAAGGACTATGAGAGTGTGGATGAAATCACTGTTTCCAAATCTTTCCCCTCTTCTCCTGCATATGAGGGAAGCGGGAAAATTAGGGGAGAAACTGCACCCAGCCTCCCCACTGCTCCAGTACCCAGGGATGGGGAATGACCACCTGATGTCATCCCAGGGTCCCCCATGTGGGACCTGCTCCGAGGATTTCATTCAGGTGGTTTCAATAGTTCTAAAATACTGTTGATCTCACCAATCCAAGGATGTAGAAATCCTTCCAAGGTCCATCTGCTGACACAGTCTACCCCCAGAGTCCCCATTCACCCAGATATTTGCTGTCAACACTTAGCTGGGGTAGTTGAGCAATTTCTTCTGCCCTCTTTCCTCTACTACGGTACCAGATGTCCTCTGTAGGCCCCAATGAACTGTAATATCCTACATGTACATCTTGGCATGCTGTGCACTACTCTGGCTTAGCCACTAAACAGGCCAAGTTTTGAAATATGTGCTCCATGGTAAGGGGTCGGATGGAGGAATCTGAACAGTTCCTCTGACAAGACACTGACCCTACAAATAACCGAAGGAAGCATGGAGGTAAACAACCCAGAAGAGGCTTTGGAAAGTGACCCACTGGCATGCACTTGGCTCGGGTTGGGGCAGACCAGGCTGAGTCAGTTCACATCATCCACTGGCAAGCCCGAGCGCTGAAACTGTGTAGGGGCCTGGCCAAGCTTGGTTGCGATAAAAAAAAAAAAAAAAAAAAAAAAAAAAAAAAAAAAAAGTACAAAACACCAAGGCGAAATGGCCTGTGCCAGTAGGGAATGCAGCACCCGACCAGCACTCCTCCCGCTGGTTTAGGTGAGGGACGAGTGTGTGATGGGCAGAGCTGGGGAGAGCTGCAATACTTATTGATTCCAATGGAGGTCGGGGCTCAGAATAGATCCAACCCAGGGGTTACAACCACCAGTTGATCAGAGTGAACCAAAAAAAGATGGAAGACGGAGTAGATCAATCAACCACCTCAGCTATATGCTTGCAGCGAAAAACCTGGACAAGGGGAAACTCTAAGATAGACTGTCAATCAGTGGACTCTGCACCAGCCTCATCGTACTTGGACTGTTGCTGATGATATGTTGGAGCTTCTAATTGATCGAGCTGACGCTCTGCTGGCTCTGCCTTCAAACCTGAGAGGGCCTCCCTAAGAGGCCGTTGATCTTGACTGGACAGTGGGATGCTGGACTCTGTATGGTGTGAGCCTGTAATTAGGGAATCCCAACGGAACCTGAGCTGTGGTTATGCATCATGGTGAAGGAATTCACCATGGGGGAAGGGTTTGGGGTGAAGGGGGGGAAAATCCTAGTACCTATGAAATTGTGTCATGTAATACAATGTAATTAATGAATAAAAAATAATAATTTAAAAAAAAAAAGAAATATGTGCTCCATGGTCAGATCACAGATCCTGCAATTCTCTATCAATGGGTGTTATGAACTGGCCCAGCCTGGCCTGCCCCCAGACCTGACCCACGCATACACTGGTGGATATGATAACCTGGAATGGTCTGGGCTGCTCCCAGCCTTGGTTCTTGTGCTTACCTACAAGGACTCCATCCTGACAAATGAGTTCCCCAAGCTCCTCTATCAGGCCTTCTCCCAGTGGCAGATCTCACACACACAAGTGGGTCCTTGGCCCAGACTGATTTTGCCCATCTCCTATCTTGGCAGAAACAGTGGCCTTGCCAAACCAGCCCACACCCATTCCAGTTTTTACTGTTGGATGTTATAGCCCAGCCACACTTGGTCCACACCCAGACACAGTTTCACATGGTTTAGTGGATGCCAGCCCATCCTAATACCTACTCTGGCTCTCATAAGCACCAGTGGATGCTCGAGTTCAGCCCAGTCTGTCACACCCCAGATCAGTCCACACCCATACTGAGGGGTACTGCAGTCATGTCCAGTTCAGAACATCACCCCAGATCCAGCTCTCATGCTCATCAGTGGGAACCACAACCCAGCCAGGGCATCCTCCTAGCTCCTCAACCAGGCCTGTTCCCAGCTACAGATCTTGCACATACCAGAAATTGCTCTGACCCAGCTCAGCATAGTCCATCCCCATCTTGACCTTGCCATCAGATGCTGCAGCCTGGCCTGCCCCAGCCTGCCCCAAGTCCCAACTGTCATTGGCAGGTGCTACAGCCTCGCCCTGCCCAGACTGCTCCCATCCCTGGGTCCTGCAAACCAGGAGGTGTGATAGCCTAGCCAGGCAAGACCCACACTTCAGTCTGGCTCCTGCACATACCAGAGAGTTAAGGTTGGTCTGGCATGGCCCCTCTCCAGAACCAACCCACACACCTGCAGATGAGTGGAGCTACCTTACCCAGCCCTACCAACACACCGGGCTGAACCACATGCTCACAAGCAGGAGCTACAGCCCACTAGAGGAGTTTCCCAAGTTGCCCCATCAGACCCACTCCAAGACCCAGATCTCACACATACCAGTGAGTACTAGGCCCTTGTCCAGCATAGTCAGCCCCCACTATCCCAACCTTTATATGAGCTGGTAGATGTCACAGCCTGGCCCATCCCCACACCCTATTTTTGGGTGTGTCTCTAGATGTTGCAGCCTGGACCTGCCAAACCTATTCCCAACCGCAGCACCCATGAATGTCAGAGGGTTCAACAGTAATGCCTAGCTCACCTTGTCACCACCCCCAGCTCTGAAGCAAACCAGCAGAAATTGCAGTTCCTCAGGGGTGAGTTCACCCCCGGGCCTGGTTCTCTCATGTGCTGGTTAGCATCATTGCCCAGCCTAACATTACCTGTACTCTGTTCCAAATCTAAGGGCCAGGCAGGTCCTCCTATCTTTAGAATGCACTCTAACACCTGGCAGCATCACCCAAGTTCCCCACAAGTCCCCATCCCATGGGCAGTCAGACATATGGTGGCTGTTGCTGCTGCAAAGCATGGTCCAGGCATGGCCCACCTGCCCCACAGTCAGCCTAGTACATGGCAGCTGCTCCCCACATGAATACCTTCTATACTCAGGCACAATGCTGCCTAGAGGAGAGGGTGGAAAGACCTCCCTAGAAAGGATAAGACAAGGGTATGCTCTGTAAATGTCAGGAACCTAGGAAAGGTTTCCTGTGTGCGATGAGAGATAGCCTGAGCAGGGATTTGTTCACATTCTGTCTAATCAGTATTATCAGAAAGGGTCCCACTATATTCTGGACTATATTCTAAGCAATGATGAATTGTCAAAAATGGTGTCTTAAATGAGTTGCTTTGACTAGACTGTACCTTGAGAAAACTGGCCCTGTTTTTAAAAAATCTAATATTTTTAGAGAGGCAATTTTAGTAGCTAAATATTTGAATGTAGTTAAATATTTATAGATTCATGATGTTAAATATTCAGGTTACCTCTGGTAGGCAGATGTTTCTTAACCCCAGTCCTAGACTACAGATTCCTGTATCTTTCATTACCTGCCTCTTCATTTATTCATGTAAGTCTTCTCAAGTGATCTAATTGCTCTGGCAACCAGGACATTTTTATCAATTCCAATTCATTAAAAAACTCAACTTCTGATGTGTCATGTTACAGCCCAAATTAGTCTAGAACTATAACCTTTCCTTAGCTTAGTTTTTCACCTCCCTTGCATCTTGCCCACACTGATTTCCGTCATGACTGGCCACCTCCAGCTCCAGCCCTGTGCTGTTCCTTGTTTCTTCTGAATCTCCTTGACTTAGCCCAGTCGGCTCCTACAACAAAACGCCATATAAAGGACAGCTTATAAACAGTAGAAATTTACTGCTCACGATTCTAGATAACAAGAAGTCCAAGATCAAGACACCTGCAGGTTTAACGACAGGTGACAGCCCATTTTCTGGTTCACAGATGGCACTTTCTTGCTGTGCACTCATGTGGTGGGAGATGCAAGCTAGCTCTCACTAATATGCTTCATGAGAACTCCACCCTCAAGATCTTATCATAAAAAAGTCCCACGTTCTAACACCATCACTTTGCAGGTGAATGTCACAGTATGAATTTTATAGGAGACATGAACATTCAGACCATGGCATTGCTACTTCCCTGTCCATCTGAAAGAGGAAGACACAGGTTGCCTCTGTGAATATGCATTTTCTGCAATAGCCAGGACACAGAGCTAGGGACTCAGGAGGCTTGGCCACCTGTTTAATCATCTTATTTGAGCATACATGATTCAGATGAGTTTGTTCTGTACTCTTTCATCCTTTTATTTCTCTTCCCCATGCCTCCTCTCACCCCCATCTTTATCTTAAAGTTAGCTCTCAGGGAGAAATCAAGACAAAATGCAAATGACATCTCTGCAACACACAAAGCTACTGGTGCCAGTTCCTTAAGTCATTGGCATTAAGCTTATTTAAACATTAAGCTTATTGAACAAAAGGGGAAGATTACAAAGAGAGATCTTCCGTCCACTGATTTATTTTCCCCAAATACCCACAACAGCCAGAGCTGGGCCAAACTAAAGCCAGAAGCTTGGAAACCATATTGGTCTCCCAAATGGGTAGAGTCCCAAATACTTGAGCCATCACAGGCTGCCTCCAAGGTGCACATTAGCAGGAAGAGGAATTGGGAGAGGAAGCAGGACTCCAGCCCAGGCCCAGCATGAGATGCGGACATTAAAGGCAATAGTTTGACCATCTGTACCACAATACCACCCAAGCTCCTTTTATTGAGTTAAAGTTAGAATTGGACTTACATTCACACAGTGCACAATGTATAAATTTATGCAGCTCTATCATCACACTGGTAGACTGTCTAAGGAACTCCCTTCTATTTTCCCACACAACAATGACCCCTGCTATGTACTAATAATGCCAGAAACGCACAGCTTTGTCAGCTCATCACAGAGTGACAAATGCACTTTGAGTGTCTGTTGTAAGTCCCTGCCCTCATGAGCTTGTTATCCAGAGAGGGCACTCAACACTAATTATGACAACTGTCATAGAAAGGAACAAGAGGCCTGCTATGGTGGCTCATAGTAGCAGTGATGATATCCCATTATGAGAGTAGAGAAAGCCTTATGATTGAGCATGCATTTCAGCGAGGTCCTACAGGGGAGGCAGAATTCCATTAGACGAAGATCTCAAAAGGGCCATCCTAACAAAGAAGCAGCCAAATACCACCACACCCAGTCCGGATGAATGGTCAGGTGTGTGAATGTCAGTGTGGGAAAAACACAAGGAGGTAAGTTAAGGCTATGTGGTAGGGGGGAGGAGGGCCCTACATGTGCAAGGCTGAACGAGTGTTCTCTTAATTTCACAGACAATGGGAAGAAATCACAAAACATTTCTGAAGCACAGAGTGATTCGATCTGAGCTATCCTTTAAGAAGATTAATCCTGCAGCATTTTGTGGAATGATTTCAAAGGCAGAGGGAATGAGAGCAGAGATGCTAGCAAAAAAAGCAGATGCAAGAATATTAGGCAGGAGATGATGAAAGATTGAACTAGGACAGTAGAGATGGGAAGAAGGAAATTGATGGATGGAAGAGATACTGCAGAGGCAGAAAACTGACAACATGTGACAGCTCCAAGTATGAAATCCTTCACAAACAAGTGTATCGTTCTTATTTGGTGTTACTTAGGATAGTCAAGATTTTCAGGCCATCTGTCAGTGATGCTAATGAGTAAGTCTGATTTTATTCCCATCTGAAGAAGACTGTCAGAAACTCGAGACCCCCAGGCTCACAGTAAAGGAACAGCTCAGACTCAGGCATTACCAGGACCAGTACTTGCTGAACGAAACACTCAAAGAAACATCAGGCTCCTGAATTCCTAGCACATCCATGAGTGAAACACTTTGGCAGGAACCTGAACCATCACCACATTCATGAGTTGTCCTGAGATCAGGTAGGGCCATGTTTTATTAAGAGGCAAACTACTTCAAAGCTCTCTCCAGGGAACAGGTGCAGAGCTCAGGGGAGAAATGAAAAATGGCAACTGGAGCTTCCCATTTCTCAGTTGCATCTCTGGCACTCTGTACAAGGCCTGGCATTTAGTGTTGGCACAGCAACTGAATGAACTGTAAGATTTCTAGATTGTTCCAGCACTCTAAGGAGGGCACAGCAGCAACTGCCCATCTCTCCCTACATGCCTGACTACGTCTGAGATGCTCCAGAAAAGCTGAGTTCTCTACAGCTTCCAAGGCAGCCTGAAAGGTAGCTGAGCATGATGCTAACTCCAGGACAGAGGATAAGCAGGGCCAGGCAACAGACATAGGAGAGAAGAGCCTTGCCACGATACAAATCCAACTGTGCAAGTCCTCTCCAACACAGAAGGCCATGGGGCTTGCTCTCTCAAAGGCAGGCAGAACTGAACATATGAGATAATCACTGTTTAAGTCGGTGAAGCATTTGGGAATAGCAACAATGTGAACAGTTCTCACAACCAAATAATTCTCAAGGCACCCACCATGGTGACTGTTCATGTTTCAACACTGGTTTCCTTCCTTATCATCCCTCTATTGCTTCAAGCCACGATTTGATGAATCTCAGTGCCAGGGAAAAAAAGCAAAACTTATTAAAATTACACTGTCATACTGTTGTAATTTCACTTCATAGTGCTTTCAGCTGCTTAAAAACAATGCTCCCTCTCCCACCCTTGAGCCCTAAGCTTGGGAACGTTACCTGCCTTGGGCTCTCTGCTTCTTTCTTGCACAAACAGAAGTTTCTCAAATAACGCTGGGGTTTAAAAGACCCACCCAGAAAAATCTCCCTTTGTTCCCTCCAACTGCATGTAAAAGGTGCCATTGCCATATGTGAGGCATTTTGAGGCTGGCATATCACAGATATCAGAATTCTGTTACACAGCGTTCCAGGTGGACCCCCCCCAACCCCCGGGGATAAGTGTCTGTGTACATAAAAATATATATGAGGGATCTTCAAAAGTTCATGAAATGTGTATTACATAAAGACTACATACAGATTCCAAATTTTTGCATCAAAATAAACATCTTTTGGTTCTATGCTCCAAGAACATTCTGAAGTACCCTCATGCATGAGTGTGCACACATTCACACGCAAATGCACACACATGTGTGTGTTGTGTGTATGCGTGTGTTAAGCAAAAGGCCTTGATCTCCACTTAGTTATGGTCATATCAGTGACTTTGGCCCTGTAGATGAGCTCAATGGAAGAAATTCAGGAATTTCCAAAGTGATCCTCTGCAGTCCTAGACTATGCAAGTTATAGGACTTCACAATGTATTTCAGGTATGGAAGATAATTGTCAAGTGCTGATGGTGTTCACCCTGTAGATCATATGCCCAGGACTTCATAACCAACTAAATCACACCTACCCCAAGGAACAATCAGCATCAAGAATGAGCTGGTGGGCCTGGCTCAGTAGCCTAATGGCTAAATCTTTGCCTTGCATGTGCCAGGATCCCAGATGGGCACCAGTTCATGTCCCAGCTGCTACACTTTCCATCCAACTCCCTGGTTGTGGCCTGGGGAAGCAGTGGATGATGGCCCAAAGCCTTGGGATCCTGCAACCACACGGGGCCACTTAGGGAGTAAACCAGCAGACAGAAGAGCTTTCTCTCTTTCTCTCTGTAAATCTGCATTTCCAATAAAAAGGAAAAGAATGAGCTGGTGAGCATGCATCTGGGAAAGCATACCAGGATATGCTAGGGAAAGAAAAGACAATTTGGGAGCCTAGTGAGTAACCAAATTAGTTGGTGGCAGAAACTTCATGAAACTACTAAGACCTGGTATCAGCTCTCTATCTAACCACATTCCTCCATCTTGCATTCCTGTATTATTTAATTTTGATCCATTTTCCCAATACATTTTCCAATAAGAGTCCTTTGGGAAAAGGTCAACTTCAGCTGGACTAAAGGCAGACATCTGGACCAATGTAACCAATAGAGATCAGGCCACTCCCCCTCACCAGGCACTTGCAGGTGGTAGCCATGGAAACACTCAGGTTAGATGCAGAATGAAATACACAGGACAGAGGGAAAACTGTGGGAGCCAGAGGTTAGAACTCTCTCTCCCAGTTCCTCTCCTCCTGGGATATGCCTGCTCACCCCCTCTGGTCTCTTTAGCCTTTTACCTGCAAAGACTGTGGGCCTCAAACTGGAAAGAGACAAGGGTATATTTGTTTTGTTTTGTTTTTTAAGATTTATTTATTTTATTACAAAGTCAGATATACAGAGAGGAGGGGAGACAGAGAGGAAGATCTTCCTTCCAATGATTCACTCCCCAAGTGACCGGCAACGGCCAGTGCTGCGCCGATCTGAAGCCGGGAACCAGGAACTTCTCCCAGGTCTCCCACGCGGGTGCAGGTTCCCAAGGCATTGGGCCGTCCTTGACTGCTTTCCCAGGCCACAAGCAGGGAGCTGGATGGGAAGTGGAGCTGCCGGGATTAGAAGCAGCGCCCATATGGGATCCCGGGCACGTTCAAGGCGAGGACTTTAGCTGTTAGGCCATGCCGCCGGGCCCAATATTTACTTATTTATTAGAAAGGCAGAAAGACAGAGTTTGAGTATGGGGTGGCTACTGGGACACAGAAAGAAATCTTCCATCTACTGGTTCACTCCCCAGATGGTTGCATCAGCCAGATTTGGGGCAAGCCATAGCCAGTTCATTCAAGTCTCCCACATGGGATGCTAGCTTGCACATGGCAGTTTAATCTACAACACTGGCCCTGAGAGGAGGGAATTAAGAACACAGACTTGGGGCTGGCATTGTGACTTGGAAGATTAACCTGCTGCCTACACTGCTAACACCCCACATGGATACCCGCTGGTGTCCCAGCTGCTCTGCTTCTTACCCAGCTCCCTGCTAATGGGCCAGGGATGTTACAAGTGCACCTGCACCCACATAGGAGACCCAGAAGAAGTTCCAGTCTCCTGGCTTAGGCCTTGCCCAGCCCAGGCCATTTCTGTCATTTGAGGAATGAATGCACAGATGGAAACTATCTCACTTTTTCCCTCTCCCTCTCTAACTGCACATTTCAAATAAACAAAATAAATCTTTAAAAAACAAACAAAAGAGAGTACAGATTCCATACTTATATAAAATTATCCTCTAAGACTTCTTCTACTCCACTTGGCTATGTGACCTTGGACATGACATTGACTAACCAAATGCCTCTATTTCCTCTATTTGTTAACAGGGAGTAACAGTAATGCCTACCTCATCGTAGGCTATGGCTGGAATTCACTGAGATTACAGCTGCAAAAGATGAGTGGAATGCTGCTATTTAACCTGCCCATCACCCTTCCTCTTCTGAAGAACTATGCTTCTATTTTCTGGGAACCCTTGTTTCCTTCACATTTGCACTGTGATTTCCAAATGGGAGTGGCTACCTTTCTACTTGATCTTGGCAACAATGAGGTAATCACCCATTCCAAGGTATGCCAAGCACAGTACATATCCAATAACTACGTCACTGGTCCAGGATGGCCATATGCCCTCAGCATGTCACTGGGACCCTTCAAAAGAATCCAAGAGTGCGGATGTTGAATCTTGCTCCAATCATCCAGTTGTGCTTTGGCTGTTAATCTGAATCAGGATTATGTTACATGCACCAAAAGAACTTTGTACATGCCATAAGTGGGGTAAAGTGGCAGAGTTTAAAAGCCAAGTGATTGGCTGAATTAAGGTTGGACAGTTTTAACACATATTTGAACAACCTATGGCACTTCTTTCATGAAGAGATAGAATCTCTGTGTGCTCCTCTTAAACCTGGGCAAGCCCTGGTAACTACCTGAATGAGCACAATACATAAAAATGACACTGTAGGAATTAGGAGCTTTGAAGGACACAGTAATGGAGCTTCTGCCAGTTTCTCTTGGGATACTCACTCAGAAAACCTTTGTCTCCATGTAAGAAATTCAGAAAACTGCAGCTTCCATAGGGAGAAACCCCATCTGGGGGCTACACTGGGATCCCCAATGGCTGGAGTGTTCCCAGACAAGACATTGGTTAGGGGAATAAAATCAGCTTAGGGAGGAATCTAGCCTGGGCCTCTGCAGCCACGCATGAGAGCTGCTTCACCAAACTCAGTTGTCAACACTCAGAATCATGAGCAAAATAAGTGACTGTCATTGTGTTTATTGCTGTGTGCTGGGGTTGTTTGTGCAGCAACAGATCATTGGAACAGAGAGACTCAAGATGGCGGAATAGGGTAAGGACACGTTTATACAGACGGAAAAACAGTCAATCAGGATGAAGCAGAGAGGACATATTTCAGGTTGTAGGAAAGGACAGAACAACAGCAGAGGGGTACCTGGAGACTGACCGACACAGGAAAGCAGTGGACACAACGGTGTGGTGTTGCAGAGACTGATACTCCAGCATGGCGATCTGAACTCCACAGCAGCCGGAACTCCACCAGCAACCAGGTGGGAAGGGACTTTCACTGGGAGCTTGGGAGGTGAACCCAGACAAAGAACTGTCCGTTCTGCTGGTCCATTTGATTTGACCAGGAGCAGAGACAGAGCAGCAGATCTCAGATGGGCAGTACAAGAACAGAGTGGATTTCACAGCCCAGTCAGCCCCCTAGAGCTGAATTGGGCGCCATTTTGTGTAAAGAGGAAAGCGCAAGGGAGAGGACGGAGCATGCGCTGAGCTGGGAGTGAGCTCATTTCTGTCTCAGTGAACTGCAACAATGTGGCATTCTACGGGTTCCACCCCAGGGCAGGTCTGGGATAGCCCTCGGATCTGACGGCCAGCAAATCAAGAACCTTAGTGGTTGTACATCGGGCGCCATTTTGGGCACTGTGGCAATAGCTTTGGGACTGCAGGGGACAATAGTGAACTGCACATGTGCTGAGCTCGCGAGAACTTGCTGAGGTCCGTGCTTGCACTGGTCCCGCAGGAAAATAATACTGACTGTGGCATCGTACCAGCCAAAATAGGTCCGTGTGGCACCCAGACCTAACGTCCAACAGGTTCCGACAAGATCAGCACCACCAACAACCTAATTATATAGGACACCTGCTGTCTCTCTAATCCTGGGACCTGCTCCAACTGAAAGTGGGAGAAAGGTTGCAGAGACAACGGTGAAGCCTCAGCACGGTATCACCGGAGGTGGAGAGTGGTGAGCCAAGAGCTGGGGCTGTGGAGACCACGGTGGAAATCTGACATAAGAACCCAAACCTGGAATTCGCTGGAGGTTGTAGCACAAGTGGCTGCAAGCAAAAAGGTGTGTACCAACTGCAATAAGTAAAATCGCATTGTAGACCTGTGGGTGACACAGCTTAGAAACCTACCCCAAGGAGAAGACTCCGCTACAATGATCAAGAGCAAAAGAGACAAAGGCACAATGAATATTCCAGAAAACTCCCCTGCAAGGGAGCAAAACCCTATGCCAACCTCAGAGTTAACTGAGGAAGACATCGAGAAAATGGGGCTGATTAACAATGAGAAGCTCATGCAAGAGTTCAAAGAATTTAAGGAAGCAATAAAGCAAATCAAGGCTGGTATATCAGAAATCAAGAACACAGTGGAGCAAATTAAGAGTACAGTGGAGAGTCTCCAAAACAGAATGAAGCAAGCAGAAGAAAGAATCTCAGAATTGGAAGGTATTTCCTGTCATCAGGGGGAAGCAAATAAAAAGCTGGAAGCAGAGCTGGATCAGGCCAAAAAAAGTATTCAAGAATTGAAAGACACTATTAAGAGGCCAAACATAAGAGTTATGGGAGTCCCAGAAGGTGCAGAAAGAGAAGCTGAGTTTGTAAATGTATTTAATGAAATAATAAAGGAAAATTTCCCTAATCTAGAGGAAGAATTGGGCAACAAGTTCCAGGAGGGGCACAGAACTCCCAACAGGCTTGATCAAAAATGATCTTCACCACGACATATGATCTTCAAGCTCTCTTCAATTGAACATAACGAAAAAATCCTTAAATGTGCACGTGAAAAAAATCAATTGACATATAAAGGAAAGCCAATTAAGCTCACAGGAAACTTTACAGGCAAGAAAAGAATGGAGTGACATATTCCAGATTCTAAAAGAAAAAAATTTTCGGCCCAGGATAACATACCCAGCAAAGCTTTCTTTCGTCTTTGAAAATGAAATAAAATTCTTCCACAGTCAAGAAAAGCTACAGGAATTTGCCTCTTCCAAACCTGCCCTACAAGGGATACTTACAGACGTTCTCTTCACAGAGAAGAGGAATAGCACCTACCCAAACCAAAGGCAAACAGGAAGAACATCCCACTAAAATGACAACAGAAGACTAAACCAATGAACAACCCATTCCTAAAATGACAGGACCAAAGTACCACCCATGTATATTAAACTCTGAATGTAAATGGCTTAAGCTCAATCAAACGTCATAGATTAGTACACTGGATTAAAAAACAAAACCCATCTGCTTATTGTCTGGAGGAGACTCACTTCAACAAAGATCAGCAGAAACTATATCACATGGGTTTTGTTGTTTTCTGTCAGTTTCATCTCTTCAAAACACTTCCTTCTGATTAAATCATTCAATGACTCGTAGATCATGCAGTGGCATCATTTTCTTCAAGAAGGTTCTTGATTTTCATTTCTTCAGCTACACATTAATCATTTAATAACATGTTATTTAACTTCTTGATGTTGTAAATTTCTTTTTTCTCCCAGATGTTGATTTTGTTTTGTGGCTCTTCATTTAAGGGGATGTATAGTAGCTGTGTAATGGAGACTGTCATATCTAGTAACATGTCATTTAACTTCATGGCATTGTAAATTTCTATTTTTCTTTCTGTTGTTGATTTTGAATCATGACTTTTCATTTAAGGGGATGTACAGTAGCTGTGAAATGGAGACTAACATTCAGATGTGAGGATGTAGTGTGGCATGCATTTCTACTTCCAGACAAAGATGGACTTACAATGAAACTGTTTACTATATCTTGACTATAGGATTCTGGACTCTCTGCCATTGTCTGTGCCCACAATGATGGACATATGACTGAGTATGAAGAACTTTATGTTAGTAATGATATAGCGGAACTGAGGGGGAGATAACTGGGGAGGGGATAAGGGAATATGAAACTGTATTATAAAATAATAACAATAATAAAAAATGTGTTAAAAAAATAAGTGAAAAAAAAAAGATCATTGGAACAGCAAGTGGAGCCCTCTGTTCCGATTGCCATTTGGGTAAGAATTGGTGAAGTTGTTTGCTGAACCTGAAGTCCAGCAGGAGACTCAGTCCACAGAGATTTATGCCTTAGGAAGGTGGAGGAGTTGAGAACAATGAAGCATACCACACAACCTGTAAGTTTCAGAGCTGCTTTGGAACTTATAAGAGGGAATGGGCACCACCAAAGACACAGAATGGTGCATGGCAAGCAGCTGAACATAGCTCTGGAACAATTCAAAGTGCTGAGGGAAGTGTGTGTGTGTCATTCCACCACAGTGCAATCATATTAACTTGAGTGAGATATTTCTAGAAACATCCAGGAGAAATTTGTGGTGTCTAGGGGTCTGCCCATCTGGTGCATCCACACACAGGCACTGAACAGGCAAGGGTATGGACAGTGATGAATTTTGTCTTCTCTTTACCCAGCCCTTCTCTCTTCTTCTGACAACCACCTGTTCTCTGTCCTCCCTTAGATTGTCCTTAGGAAAACCATCACTCCCATTGCTTCTTCAGGAAGTCAGATCTAAGGTGGCCATCACCTTAACAGTATGCTGCCTCACCATGACTGCGTAAGAGTTAAAACCTGCTGCTAGCAAGGTCAGATGCAGGCCTTCCCCAGCCTGGTGCATACCCATGCCAAGATGCAAATAGTGGGGTGGGAGAGAGAGCCTTGCACTCTAGAGTCTATAGGAATGGAAGAGCTGTCTGATGGTGGAAACAGCTGCAGCCTCAGGAGGCATAAAGTCAACAACCAAGCACTGAAAAGTGGGAGAGGCCAGGAAAGCCTCTACACTGCTCCAGCCCCTGACTTTATGGCCACTGACTGACATCAACCAAAAATTCTATCACCTGCAATCCAAAGGATCCTTGAGCACAGCTCCAGGGACACGAAAAGCATCCAATAAAGGCTCTTCACACAGAAGTGCTTCCCACTGCTGGGCTTCCAGCAAGAAGGAGGAAAGCCAACTGTCTCTTGGGGTTCAGGGGACTCCAAGGAGGCTCACCCCATCATCCTACGCTCTTAAGATGCAGGGGTGCCCTGATCCTATCACAGGTCCCCAGACAGAGCCTTCAGAATGGCTTGTATGTGCCTGCAGCATGTACAATGTTAAATGCCATGGGTGGACTTCTGATTAAATAAACACAGTGTTTATCTCCACTTCCTCCTAAAATCCCATAAAATGACAGCAAAGGAATTAAGGAGCTAAAAATACACAAAAGCAAAAGTAATAGGAGAAGAGCCAGAAGCAGACAAGAAATGTCAATAATGTGCAACTGTATGGAAACACCAACAAAGAACTGAATGTGGGCTCCCATAGCAGGAGGCCGTTTGTACCACTGGACTCCAGACAGGCTCAGGACTCAATAACACTCACTATTCCTAAAGGCAGAGGTGCAAGGCAGGATCAGAGTGAGTTAAGTCACCTTATGTGAGGCTGAAAAAAATCTCATATCAAAGTGTAACTCTGAGTCCCAGCTGCTCCATTTCCTATCCAGCTTCTGACTAACAGGCCTTAGAAAGCAGTGAAAGATGGTCACAGTATTTGAGGGCCTTGCCACCCACATAGAAGACCCAGATGGAATTCTTGGATTCAGCCTGACCCAGCCCTGCTAACTGTAGCATTTGAGAAATGAACCAGGAGATGGGGAAAATCTCTCTACCTCTCCCTCTTTCTGTCACTCTGCCTTTCAAATAGATAGGACAATTAATCTTCAAAAAAATCAAATTTAAAAGCCAAGGGAATCAGTCAAAAGTCTGTGCAAGAACCATTTTGTGCTCTGATGAATGTACTACCCACAAGGCCAAGTCACAGCTTTTCCTCAGACAGACAAGACTAATTCTCTGGGGAGAATTAAAGAAGCAGGGTGCTAGACCTGGGATTGAGGCAGAGGTAAGGGCAAGAGGAGATGCTTCTAGGAACAGGAGAATTAAAAGCAGGACAGGAGGCTGGATGGAGAGAACCCTAGCCCTCTTCCTTTCTCACTTCCTGAATGTCACTCCCTTGAATACAAGAATGGATAGAGGACTTTTCTTGAAGAAAAGTTGCAGGCCCAAGAGAAAGAGGTCCAGATAGAGACCTGTGGATACACCCAACAAAATGCCAACTCCCCATCTCAGTTTTAGTTTTACCACACACATGGAGCTTCTTAGTGACTCTCAAACACACTTAACATAAATGATACCCAAGATCTTTAGCAAGTAAGGACATCCTTCAGGAGATAAGGGACCAAAACTCACGCACAGCACAAAGAAGCCTGAAAAGGAATGAAGACAATGCAGGTAGTACGAGAAACTCCTTTAAAAATTGTAACTAATACCCTCACCGACATGAAAGATATTCCATCAAGGAAACTAAAATAAAATGCTATTTTAAGAAGCAATTGAAGACAAGAAATATTATAGCAGAATAAAAGAAGGAACAGAAAATAGAGCTGCTCACAGAAATGATAGTTTTTAAAATGGAAAATAAAAAAGAAAAGATGAATGGCCTTTCAAAAACTATTCCAAAAAAGTGAAAGCATTGGGAAGAAAATGAGCACAGAAAAAATATAAGTAAAAATTTGAAAACCAATGACATGCATTTTCCTTTTACAACAGCAGGAGGTAGACAACTCCAAATCAAAACCCAAAACCACTAAGTAATTGTTCATTTTGTCTTTGTAATACTTACATTCGTGGGCAAAATATGGGCATACTCATGATTATGGGAGTACCTGCTGAGGTCTTGCTGTATGTCAGGTACTTGCTGTGCTTTATAAACCTTATATCTCATTTAGTCTTTGACAATCCCAAGAAGTAGGTACTATTCTTTTCTCTTCTCGCCAACGAAAAAAACCATTATGACTCAAAGAAATTCTGAAAATTTAAGGCCTTTGATGCATCCCAAGATGAAGTGTTCTAACTACGGTGACTTTGTGCCCTTTTTTCATGAAAACTCTCTCTGTATAAGTTCATACACACACATACAACTCTTACCTTTGTATCTCCTGCTCTTATTTCGACAGCTGCTCACAATTTCTGTTATTTGCTATTGTTGCTGATGTAGTTTTACTGTTCAGAAAGCCCCAGTTCTTTGTGCCCCTTCACAGTCTGAATTTTTTACCAAATTGACCATTTTCTGCTTTTCATTTAGGAGCTCTGAACACAGAAATGGGAAAAACAGATCAGGCCTTGGGTTTGCCATACCAGTTCATGTAACCCTTTAAACTCCCAGTCATTCTTTGAAAGTCAAATTCTCTGGAAAAGAAAACTCGTCTTTTTGTCCCTATTTGATTAGTCAGAGCATGCTAAGGAAAGACTTTGCAGAAATGAGAGAGTTCACCTCCCCTGGGAAAACTAGAAGCCAGCTGGGAACCCACAGATAGATCCCGGGGCAGGAATAAGACAACCACTCAGCAAGTGATGTTTTCTTTGAAATCATGAAGAGAATATCAATGCTGTCTGGTTTGGGCTTCTCTCTAAAGACCATGTATTCCGTAGCACTGGTCAAGTCTCTGAAAAAAGGCAACTAGAGGGTCTTTCAAGGCATGTTGGCTCTTATGTGAATGCTATGAAACACTGGTACCCAAAAATTTCATAATATTCCTCAAAGATTGCACTACTGCTGAGCCACAAGAAGCTTTTCTCAAGGATCTACATTTCACACAATTTCCTAGGTTTCATCTTCTATCCAAGTAGTCCCTCTTTTTTAAGATTTATTTATTTATTTCGGGCCCAGCACCGTGGCTTACAGGCTGAAGTCCTTGCCTTGAACGCGCCATGATCCTATATGGATGCCAGTTCCAATCCCGGCAGCTCCACTTTCCATCCAGTTCCCTGCTTGTGGCCTGGAAAAGCAGTCGAGGATGGTTCAAAGCCTTAGGAACCTGCACCTGCGTGGGAGACCTGGAGGAAATTCCTGGCTCCTGGCTTCGGATCAGCACAGCATCAGCTGTTGCGGTCTCCTGGGGAGTGAATCATCACACGGAAGTTATTCCTCTCTGTCTCCTCCTCTCAGTATATCTGCCTTTCCAATAAAAATAAATAAATCTTCTTTAAAAAGTGCACCCTTTAAAAATATATTTATTTGGGCCCGGCGGCGTGGCCTAGCGGCTAAAGTCCTCGCCTTGGACGCCCCAGGATCCCATATGGGCATCGCTTCTAATCCCGGCAGCTCCACTTCCCATCCAGCTCCCTGCTTGTGGCCTGGGAAAGCAGTCGAGGACGGCCCAATGCATTGGGACCCTGCACCCACATGGGAGACCCGGAGGAGGTTCCTGGTTCCCGGCTTCCAATCAGCGCACACTGGCCATTGCTGGTCACTTGGGGAGTGAATCATCGGATGGAAGATCTTCCTCTCTGTCTCTCCTCCTCTCTGTATATCTGACTTTGTAATAAAGTAAATAAATCTTAAAAATATACATATATATATTTATTTGAAAGTCAGAGTTACAAAGAGAGAGACACAAACAGCTCTTCAATCTGCTGGTTTACTCCCCCAGATGGCTACAACAGCTGGGGCGATGCCAGGCCAAAGCCAGGAGCCAGGAAGTTCTGTCAGGTCTCCTATGTGGGTGGTAGGATCAAGTCCTTGGCCCATCTTCAGGTGCTTTCTCGGGCCATTACAGGGAGCCAGACCAGAAGTGAAGCAGCCAGGACACAAATTATCACCAATATGGGACGCTGGCATCCAAAACTGCAGCTTTACCCACTATACTACAAAGCTAGCCTCTACCCATACTTTTTTTTTTTTTTTTAAAGATTTATTCATTTTATTACAGCCAGATATACAGAGAGGAGGAGAGACAGAGAGGAAGATCTTCCGTCCAATGATTCACTCCCCAAGTGAGCCGCAACGGGCCGATGCGCGCCGATCCGATGCCGGGAACCTGGAACCTCTTCCGGGTCTCCCACGCGGGTGCAGTGTCCCAAAGCATTGGGCCGTCCTCAACTGCTTTCCCAGGCCACAAGCAGGGAGCTGGATGGGAAGTGGAGCTGCCGGGATTAGAACCGGTGCCCATATGGGATCCCGGGGCTTTCAAGGCGAGGACTTAAGCTGCTAGACCACGCCGCCGGGCCCTACCCATACATTCTTAAAATACCTGCTCCCCTAATGTATCTGTCTCCCCTTCTGGTTTTCAGAATATCTGCCCAACTTGTAGCAGAGATCAACTCCTCCAGACTTGAAAACAGTAAAAGCAGCAGCAGAGGGACTCGGATCAGACATCGGAAGGAGAAAATGGAGACTACAAAACAGAGAACAAGCTGTGCACTATAAGGGGAAAAGGAGATGGGCCAGGTTTCTTTTTCATTTTCATTTTATTTGAAACGGCTGTGAAGAGGACAGGAAATGGGGCGAGGGAAGCAGACAGGCTCAGAGAAGGGAGATGGGAGAAGAGAAAGATTTCCCATATGCTGGTTCACTGCCCAAATGCCCACAACTGCCAGGACTGGGTCAGGCAGAGGCCAAGAAACCAAACAGCAGCTGGATCCCCCACATGTACAAGAGTCATCTTCATGTGCTTCTCAGGGTCTACACTCACAGGCACGTGGACCAGAAGCCAAAATTTGAATCAGGTGCTCAGCTCTGAGATGCAAGCCCCTCAAGCCAGCCCCCTGCCCCTGGGCCAATTCCCAAGAAAGGCTGGTCTGGAGAGACAGCTTAAAAGGACTCCATGGTAACATGGGACCATTACTTTCTTTAGCCACCTAGTTATAATTATGCCCTTGACTACTAAAGGGATTACTGAAATCCTGGAAATCCTCTATGGATTGGATTAAATCAAAGGCAGTTTTCAACAAGGTATAGAAATCATTAAGTCCTCTCCAAGTGGATAATAAGGCATTCCACATGAATATTTTTAAATCAATTTGAAACAGGTCCTAAATTGACAAAATACTGCACAGTTCGTTCACTGATTTTCATATAGCTTCTCATTTGGGGCTTTAAGATGCCTTTCTGAAATGGACAGGCCTGCCATGACTCACACCAGTCCACAGATAAGGCAAAAAAAAAAAAAAAGGCTCAAGAAGGCTAAGAGATTGGTTAGAGAATTAGAAAAACTAATGGCTAACAGTGTAATACCCTATAGATATCTGGGCCCGGCGGCGTGGCCTAGCAGCTTAAGTCCTCGCCTTGAACGTGCCCCAGGATCCCATATGGGCGCCGCTTCTAATCCCGGCAGCTCCACTTCCCATCCAGCTCCCTGCTTGTGGCCTGGGAAAGCAGTCGAGGACGGCCCAATGCATTGGAACACTGCACCCACGTGGGACACCCGGAAGAGGTTCCTGGTTCCCGGCTTCGGATCGGCGCGCACCGGCCCGTTGCGGCTCACTTGGGGAGCGAATCATCAGACGGAAGATCTTCCTCTCTGTCTCTCCTCCTCTCTGTATATCTGGCTGTAATAAAATGAATAAATCTTTAAAAAAAAAAATACCCTAGAGATATCATACCCCCTGGAACTCTCCCAAGGTCCTGTGAGAAAATGCGCCCAGTGCGGTAGCCTAGTGAAAAGTCCACCTTGTACACACTAGGATCCCATATGGGTGCCAGTTCTAATCCAGCTCCCTGCTTATGGCCTGGGATAGCAATAGAGGATGGCCCAGAATCAGTGGACAAAAGATCTTCCTCTCTGTATATCTGACTTTCCAGTAAAAATAAATAACTCTTAAAAAAAAAGAAAAAGTGCTGTGAGAATGTTACTAGAGTATTTCTCAGAAGTGAACCGAGGCTTTGAAAGGTGAGAGGTGCTCTGTTTCCTTTTGTTTCTGATGTCTTTTAAAGATCTCACAGTTGCTAAGGTCAGTCCATACAATATCCATATCCTAGACTCAAAATCTCACTCTTCCCACTAGAATTTGAGCCCAGTTCTGCAAGCTACAAGTCCATTGTGCCTTCTGCTCACCACCTGTGTTTGAAGATCTCCATCTTAATTCTCCTTGATGGGCATCTGTTGACCAGGATATTCTCAAAGCCTTAGCATCCTTGGGCTCTATGCTGCTTCTTTCAGCTCATGGATATTAGCGCAATAAAAAGGCTCCTTGGCATATCTCCTCCTCCTTCATCCTCCCCCCCCAAAAAACACTGTAAATTGAAAATGTCATAAATCAAAAATGCTTTCAATACACCTAATCTAGTGAGAATCATAGCTTAGCTTAGCAATACAGCACAATCTAGAATATCTGTTTCCTTTCTGATCTCTTGGCTGAATGGGAAGTGAGGCCACTGCCACTGCCCAGCATCTCAAGACAAGAGGGTTCCACATATGACTAACTTTGGACAAGACTCAAGTTCAAAGTACAATTCCTATGATCTGCACATCACTTTGTCACCATTGTAAAGTCTAAGAAGCATGAAGCCAACCTCTTTAAGTTGAGCACCACCTTTAGTCCACCCAACAGCCAATTTACACTGATATACAAATAGAAGATGCCTTAGAAACTAGACAAGTATTAATGTGTCCATAGTTAGAACAGTATTGAAAACTTATGAGCTAGCATAATGGGTTAAACCACCGCTTAAAACACCAGCATTCCATATGAGCACCAGTTCAAGTCCTGGCAGCTCAACGACTGAGCTAGCTTCCTGCTAACGTACCTGCAGAATCAGCAGAAGATGGCCTGAGTCCTGGACCTCTGCACCCAGCTCCTGGTTCCTTTGACCCAGCCCTGGCTGTTGCTGCCATTTGGGGAATGTACCAGTAGATGAAAAATCTCTCTCCATCTCTCCATCTCTTTCTCTCTCTCCCTGTAACTCTGCCTTTCAAATAATATTAAAAATCAACTCATTTTTTAAATATATATGTGTACATATATATATGTGTGTGTATATATATATATATATATATATATATAGAGAGAGAGAGAGAGAGAGAGAGAGAGAGAGAGAATTTATATCCAATCAAGGCCCCAGTGTCAGTGGCTTTAAGCATGCTGGGATTTGCACTAAGGCCTCTACAGGTCAATGTAGCTAACTGAAAGCTGCGGTAGGAGATTATTGAGCAATATGCTGCTTGAGGGTCATCTGTAAGACATCTGCTTCTCCTGGGACTGTGAGCACATCCCTTAAAAGGCTCTCCATCACAAGCCAAGCAGGAGGCCAGAGACGATCTACCACCACAGTCCAAAAGTCATCGGTTTAAAGTTCACATTTTGTCACTTAATTTTTTTTTTTAGTTCAAAGTTAACTTTGTTTTGGCATTGATTTGGATGCTTAGTAGGATTTCATTTTCCAAGCCAAATTTAAAGACTGCCATTTCCACACACTTGCACCCCAAAGGGAAACAGCTTTGGTGACAACTTTTTTTTTTAATTAAAGCTCCCCATGAGCAAACAATAGTGCTTCGTTCATCTGAATTGAAAGGCGAGGCTGTCAGAAAATCTGTAAGCTGTTTCCGCACAAATCCCAGGTGCTGCTGAATAGCGCCTCTGTCCCACACGTCTCTCAGAGCTGGCTGCAGCACAAAACTCGGCTCAGTCGGTTTCATAAAACCAATCTTCAGATGCCATAAATGCCTGGGGAATTTTCTGTTGACTCTGAAAATACCAAACCTGTATTGAATCTTTTCAGACACATTCATTAGTTTAGCTTCCACCATCCTGAAATATTAGAAGGTCCTCGAGTGCTCAGAATATGCTTGAGAGAAATCAAAATGGCTTATTGCTTTTTAAATCATCTGCTATAGCATAAGTGCCACTTTTTCCTTTTGAAATCTTTTACTTCGCTAAACAAAGTGAAGACAGAGGTTAAGAGGAACAAATGGAATAGGTTACTAAGTACAACAAAGTTCTTCTGTGCTAGTTTAGCTAATTTTTTTTTAAGAATTATTTATTTTCATTACAAAGTCAGATATGCAGAGAGGAGGAGAGACAGAGAGGAAGATCTTCCATCCGATGATTCACTCCCCAAGTGAGCCGCAACAGCTGATGCTGCACCGATCCAAAGCCAGGAGCCAGGAACTTCCTGCAGGTCTCCCTTGGGTGCAGGATCCCAAAGCTTTGGGCTGTCCTCAACTGCTTTCCCAGGCCACAAGCAGGGAGCTGGATGGGAAGTGGAGCTGCCGGGATTACAAGCGGTTGCCCACATGGGATCCCGGCACGCTCAAGGCAAGGACCCTAGCCGCTAGGCCACACGGCCAGGCCCAGTTTAGCTAATTCTTATGAACATAGTCTTCAAATTACTATTGAATCTCCCTATCAATGGACATGGTGGTCCCCAGAGAACTGCCAGACATCAAAAACAGAAAATGACTCACATGAAACATACACATGGCTGGCTTCAATCTGAGAATCCAGCTTATTAGGGAGGCTTCTCTCCAAAATGCATCAGGAAAAGCTCACCCCGGACACACCAGATAAAATCTTCAGAGAGTGACAGAAGCTACATTAGGTGGCCTCCGTGATTCTGATTACGTATTTGATTTTTTTTCTCTTTCTGTAATTAAATCAAAAGTTAGGAACCTCTTGATCACTCACATTTATTTTTGTTACAGCTGTTGCCAGGAGAATTTGTATTTCTGCCATCT